>NC_140990.1:25600198-26200198 GCF_052327205.1 Somniosus microcephalus | reverse complement strand
AACCAATATAACTCCTGAGCTGGACCTCACCTGCTCTTGTTGAATGCTGTATTTTGTTGTAAGTTGAAGAATCTCCCCGTCACTCTCACTGTGGAGGCTGAATTATTGCTTCTGTTTATCGGTATGAGAGTGGAAGACCGGATCATATTGACAGCATTTTAGACATGGCGCTGGTTGAGCTGCTCCTGCAATAGGTAGATAGTGAAATGTGTTCCCTCTGCTGGTGTGAATGCTCCGGTTGTCCATTGTAATAGGTAGATTGTGAAATGTGTTCCGTATGGAGGTTTGAAATTAGCTAATTAAGAAGGGAATCAACTGATGATTTAAATCATTTTTACAGGTAAAATCCAAGGGAGTTCGGTAATGCAGCCTCAACATGAGGTGAAAGTATATGAAAGCGGTAATCCTGCGTTGAACTGCACTTACAACATCAGTCCGGATGATCCGGATCGTTACCGGTACCGGCTGTACCAGGACCAGGCACCGTAATTCATCTTGTACCGTGATGACACCAGGGGAAGTGATGCCGATATTGCGAAAAAAAAATTCGACGCTAGCCATTTCCGTCAATATCAAGTTTTTCCTTTGCCAATTTCTGCAGCAGAGGCTGAAGACAGCACCGTCTATTTCTGCAGACTGAGGACAACGGTGCTTCAAAACTGCTCGACTTCCGTACAAAAACCTCGCCAAACCATAGACCATACAAAGAGCTAAGCAAAGACATCTGCCATCGAGCGACTCATGAAACATTTATCTGTCAATGAGAGGATGATGAGAAAAACATCTTTGATGTTTTACCAGAATGGTGTCAGGGATGAGGGACTTCAGTTATGTGGAGCGACTGGAGAAGCTGGGATTGTTCTCCTTAGAGCAGAGAATGTTTAGAGGAGTTTTAATAAAGTTGTTTAAAATTGTAAAGAGTTTTGATTTAGCAGTTGTGGAGAAACTATTTCCAATTGCAGGACGGTCGATAACTGGGGATGGACAATAAATGCTGGCCTTGCCATCGACGCCCATATTTCGAGAATGGATACAAAAAACTAAGAGTAACAGCTGCTACAGTGGGACAATCACCAGGTGAAAACTTTCTTGGTTGCTGTCATTCATTCTTTCTTTCTCTATTTCATTCTTTCTTACCTCTCTCCCACTTTCTCTCCTTCACTCCTTTTCGTTACTTCAGTTTCTTCTTTAGCAATATTAAAAACGTTAAATAGTTATATTTCATTTCCTGAATAATATTTTTGAACATGATGGGTGAGGTGTGGACGGAGGGGTGAATTGTCAAACAGAAATCCCGTCCGGAGCAGTGTTAGCAACATAGCGACAAGAGTAGGCCATTCAGCCCCTCGAGCCTGCTCCGCCATTCAATGAGATCATGGCTGATCTGCGACCGAACTCAATATACCCGCCTTTGCCCCATATTCCTAATAAATTCAGTTCATAAAAATTTAGCAATCTCAGTTTTAAAATTAACAAATGACCTTCCTTCAATTGCCATTTGTGGAAGAGAGTTCCAAACTTCGAACAAACTGTGTGTAGAAGTATTTCCTAACGTCACTCCTGAAAGGCCTGGCTCTAATTTTTTGGCTATGTCCCCTAATCCTAGACTCCCCAATCAGCGGAAATAGTTTATCTCTATCTAACCTATCTGTTCCCCTTAATATCTTGAAAACTTCGATCAAATCACCCCTTAACCTTACAAATTTCAGGGCATACAACCCTAGTTTCTGGCATCTCTCATCGTAAATTAAACCTTAGATTCCAGGTATCATGCTGGTAAATCCTATCCTATATGTCGCTAGACATCCAGGGGGCTCTAGATTTGTGAGTCCCACCTTTTTTCTTTAAGGGCTCATATTTGGTCTGAACCCTCCGGATAGAAACATAGAAACATAGAAGATAGGAGCAGGAGTAGGCCATTCGGCCCCTCGAGCCCACTCCGCCATTCAATGAGATCATGGCTGATCACCCAAATTCAGTACCCTGTCCCTGCCCTCTCCCCATATCCCTTGATCCCTTTAGCCTTAAGAAATATATCCAACTCCTTCTTGAATATATTTAATGAACTGGCCTCCACCGCCCTCTGTGGCAGAGAATTCCACAGGTTCACCACTCTCTGGGTGAAGAAATTCTTCCTCATCTCAGTCCAAAATGGCCTACCCCTTATCCTTAGACTATGGCCCCTGGTTCTGGACTCCCCGGTCATCGGGAACATCCTTCCTGCATCTAGTCTGTCTAGTCCTGACAGAATTTTATAGGTTTCGATGAGATCCCCTCTCAATCTTCTAAACTCCGGTGAGTATAAGCCCAATCGACGTCATACGTCATTCCTGCCATCCCAGGTATCAGCCTGGTGAATCTTCGCTGCACTCCTTCCATGGCAAGAACATCCTTCCTCAGATAAGGTGACCAAAACTGCACACAATACTCAAGGTGCGGTCTCACCAAGGCCCAGTACAACTGCAGCAAGACATCCTTGTTCCTGATCTCCTCCTTGAATGCCTCCCACTGCTCTGACACTGATTTACCTTAAAGTAGCTGTTTCCAGTCCACTATGGTTGAATCCCCTCTGAGCTTAGCAACATTTGCTTTTCCCCAGTTTAGAATTTTTATTCCTGGTCTACCTTGTCCTTTTCCATATCTACCTTAAATCTAACAGAATTATGGTCACTAGCACGAAGATGCTACCCCACTGATACGCCTTCTACCTGCCCAGCTTCATTTCTAAAATTAAGTCCAGAACCGCCCCCTCCCTTGTTGTGCTTGCTACATGTTGGCTAAAAAAGTTCTCCTGGATGAATTTTAGGAATTCCGCACCCTCTATACCCTTCACACTAATTGTGTCCCAGTTAATATTGGGATAGTTGAAATTCCCTACATTTACTGCCCTATCATTTTTGCACTTCTCAGTAAAGTGTCTACACATTTGCTCTTCTATCTCCCTCTCACTGTTTGCGGGTCTATAGTACACTCCCAGTAGTGTGATCGCCCCTTTTTTGTTTTTCAATTCGACCCATATGGCCTCGTTTGATGATCCCCCCAACATAGCATCCATCCTCACAGCTCTAATAGTTTCTTTAATCAATACCGTGACCACCCCTCCCTTTTTACCTCACTCTCTATGGAAAACCCAAAGATGTTTTATAAATATATTAAGAATAAGAAGATAACTAAAGAAAGAGTAAGTTGTATTGGAGATCATGAGGGTAATCTGTGTGTGGAGGCGGGAGACGTCGGTCGGGTTCTTAATGAATACTTTGCGTCTGTTTTCACAAAGGAGAGGGGTGAAACAGACATTGCTATCAGGGAGGAGGAGTGTGAAATATTAGATGAAATAAACATAGCGAGTGAGGAAGTATGAAGAGGTTTTGCAGCTTTGAAGGTGGATAAATCCCCGGCCCAGATGAAATGTATCCCAGGCTGTTAAGTGAAGAAAAAGAGGAAATAGCAGAGGCACTGACCATCATTTTCCAATCCTTTCTGGCTTCAGGTGTGGTGCCGGAGGATTGGAATACTGCTAATGTGGTACCCTTGTTTAAAAAGGGAGAAAAGGATAGACCGAATAATTACATGCCAGTCAGCCTAACTTTGGTGGTGGGAAAACTATTGGAAAGAATTCTGAAGGACAGGATAAATTTTCATTTAGAAAGACACGGATAGGGTTAGTCAGCACGGATTTGTTAAGGGAAGGTCGTTTCTGACAAATTTGATTGAATTTTTGAGGAGGCAATAAGGAGGATAGATGAGGGTAATGCATTTGATGTAGTGTATATGGAGATTAGCAAGGCTTTTGATAAGGTTCCACATGGCAGACTGGTCACCAAGTTATAAGTCCTTGGGATCCAGGGCAAAGTGTCAAGTTGGATTCAAAACTGGCTCGGAGGCAGAAAGCAGGGGGCAATGGTTGATGGGTGTTTTTGGGACTGGAAGGCTGTTTCCAGTTGTGTGCCGCAGGGCTCAGTAGTAGGTCCCTTGCTTTTTGTGGTATATATAAATGATCTAGACTTGAATATAGGGGGTCTGATTAAGAGGAGTGCAGATTATACTAAAATCGGCTGTGTGGTTGATACTGAAAAGGAAGCTGTAGACTGCAGGAAGATAGCAATAAATTGGTCAGGTGGGCAGAACAGTGGCAAATGGAATTCGATCCGGAGAAGTGTGAGTTAATGCATTTGGGGAGTGCTAAAAAGGAAAAGGAATACACATTAAATGGCAGGACACTGAGTAGTATAAAGGAAAAAAGGGGCCTTGGAGTGCATGTCCACAGATCCCTGAAGGTATCAGGCCAGGTAGATAAGGTGGTTAAGAAGGCATATGGAATGCTTGCCTTTATTAGCTGTGGCTTAGAATACAGGAGCAGGGGGGTTATGCTTCAACTGTATAAAACATTAGTTAGGCCTCAGCTAGAGTACTGCGTGCAGTTCTGGTCACCACACTACAGGAAAGATGTGGTTGCACTAGAGAGTGTACAGAGGAGATTTAAAAGGATGTTGCCGGGAGTAGAGAATCTTCGCTATGAAGAAAGACTGGATAGGCTGGGTTTGTATTCCTTGGAACAGAGGAGGCTGAGAGGAGACCTTATTGAGGTGCAGAAAATTATGAGGGACCTAGATAAAATGGATAGAAATGACCTATTTCCCTTAGCAGAGGGGTCAAAAACCAGGGGGCATAGATTTAAAGTAATGGGTGGAAGGTTTAGAGAGGATTTGAGGGGAAATTTCTTCACCCAGAGGCTTGTGGGGGTCTGGAACTCACTGCTTGACAGGGTTGTAGAGGTAGAAACCCTAACCACATTTAAAAAGTACTTGGATGTGCACTTGCGATGCTGTAACCTGCAGGGCTACGGACCAAGAGCTGTGAAGCGGGTTTAGGCTGGATAGCTCTTTGTTGGCCGGCACGGACATGATGGGCCGAAATGGCCTCCTTCTGTGCTGTAACTTTCTATGATTTCTATGAAATCTACGCTGCACTGCCTCCAAGGTCAATATATCCTTCCTAAGGTGTGGTGCCCAGAACTGCTCTCAGTACTCCAGGTGTGGTCTAACTAGGGTTTTGTATAGCTGTAGCATAACGTCTACCCTCTTATGTTCAATCCTCTAGATATAAAGGCCGGCATCCCATTAAACTTTTTGTTATTTTCTGTACCTGTCCATGACATTTTAATGATCTATGTACCTGGACCCCGAAGTCTCTTTGGACCTGCACTGTTTCTAGCGTTTCACGATTTAGAAATTACCCTGCTTATCCTTTATAGGTCCAAAGTGGATGACTTCACATTTGCCTACATTTAAATCTATTTGCCACAGATTTGCCCAATAACTTAATCTATCAATATCTCTTTGTAATGTTATGCTTCTATCTACACTGCTTACAATGGCGCTGATCTTTGTGTTGTCGGCAAACTTGGGTAGCCCATCATCTAAATCGGTAATAAATAAAGTGAATGGTTGGGACCGCAACACAAATCATTGCGAGCCACCACTGGTCACATCCTGCCAATTACAGTACCTGCCCATTAACCCCTTAACCCCACTCTCTGTTTCCTGTCGCTCAGGCAGTTTTCTAATCAGGTCAATAATTTGCCTTCACTTCCATGACCTTCAATTTTAGGTAACAGTCTCTTATGAGAGACTTTATCAAATGCCTTCTGAAAGTCCATATAAACAACATCCATAGACATTCCCCAGTCCACTACTTTAATCACCTCTTCAAACATTTCAATCAGGTTTGTCAGGAATGACATACCTTTTATAAATCCATGCTGGCTGTCTCTGATCAACTGGAAAATTTCAAGGTGTTCAGTCACTTTATCAATCTCTCACCTTTCTAAAATAGCGGAGTGACATGCGCAATTTTCCAATCTAATAAATTAGCTCCCGAATCGAGAGAATATTGGAAGATTATAGTTAAGGCATCTGCAATGGTCTCACCTACATCCCTTAAAACCCTGGCTTCGAAACAATCTGATCCTGGCGACTTGTCACCCTTTAGTGCGATTATTTTCTTCATTGCTGTTATTTTGCTTATGTTAATTTTGGTGAGCCCCCGCCCATTATTCAATATTAGTTTCCTTGGGATGTCCGGTATGCTATGCTCTTCCTTTACTGTAAATACTGATGAAAAGTAATTATTCAAAATGTCCATCATTTCCTTATTTTCATTGACAATATCACCGTTATCAGTTTTCAAGGGGCACACGCTGCTCCTAACCACCACCTTTTTCCTAATATAATTACAAAATAAATTGTGTTGATTTTCATATCCCTTGCAGGTTTATTGTCACACTCCCGTTTTGTAGCTCTTACTGTATTTTCCTCACCTTTTGTTCTGTGTAACTTTTCCAGTCTCTATGATCTGTGCTAGCTTTTGTGTATGCCTTTTCTTCTAGTTTAATGCTGTTCCTTACCTCTTCAGTCGTCCATGGCTGTTCCTTTGGCAAATAGAGCTCTTGCCCCTTAGAGGTACAAACTGTTATCACATTACCTTCTTTTTGGAACAACTCACACTGATCTTCTGTCGTTTTACCCATTTACAAATTTGCCTAGTTTACTATGGACAATGCTTGTCTCATGTCGTTGAAGCTGGCATTACCTAAGTGTAGAATCTTAGTAGCTGTTTCGCGTATCTCCCTTTGAAACACTACGATTAACTCGTTCATATTATGCTCGCTATTCGATAAATGTTCAAGCACCTTTAGGCTGTTAACATAATCTGGCTCATTACTCAGTGCTAAATCTAACATGGCTGCCCCCTTGTTGGTTCTAGGACATATTATCGCAAGAAACTATCCTGAACACACTTAAGAAATTCACTACCTTTCTGACATGAACTAAACTGCTTATCCCAATCTATGTGAAAGTTAAAATCCCCCAATAAAACTACTCTGCCTTCGCTACATGCTTTTTATTCTCTGTATTTATGTAATCTACCATTTCACAGCTGCTATCAGGGGGCCTACACACAACTCCCAGTAGAGTCTTAATTCCTTCTCTATTTCATCTCTCTTATCATTGAAGTGGTTTCATCCTTAATCACTAAGGCAACTCTTCCCCTCTACCATTTCCCCTAATCTGTGTCTTTCCTCCTTCAATGTACTGAGTGACATTTTGAGTGATGCAGTCAGATGACGTAGGAGGAAGTAGAGAAAATACATACGTCATTCCATCACTCCTTTTAACATGTTGCTACCCAATTAATGCATTCAGTAGTTTTACCAGAAACAGAATTGCACAAGTTACTTCAGCACCTTCTGTTATACCTTCTTGTCAAACAGTTTCTCACTATACTCCATATAACAGATTGCAACAGAAAATAGAACTGCTATTCCAAGGGTTGTCACTGAACACATAATAGAGCCCATGTTGTACCGTCACCTCGTTATACTGTGGCTGGTGATCGGTAGGTATGGCCATGCCTTGTATCTGTTTGCATAAATGTGATGTAAATACGCTTTCTATCTCAGTATTGTATTCAACCCTCAGCTAACTATTATTTCAAGGGACATTCAGGCAGATTCGGTATCACAACCTCAGGCCGCGCTCTATGTCACTGAAGGAGATGTTGTGAAAATAGACTATAGTTAAACAACAAGCTACAGTGACCCCGATCTGTACTGGTTCCAGCTGTACACGATCCAGGTTCCGTGTTTTATTTTGTACCGGGATAAAAACAGCAGGAAAAAGGAAGCGGATTTTGCAGGGGAAGATTCGAGGCCGGTCAGACCAACGCAGAAAAGAAGTTTCCTTTAACGATCACTCGAGCTGCAACCCAGGTATCCGCCATATATTTCTGCGGGTTGAGAGTCACAGGCCTAGAAATTCGGTTGGCTTTGCGCCCAGTTTTTGCCCAAAGAGGACTTTTGCGCCAATAGAGGAGTTCGCGCTGATATTCAGCGCTGCGGTCATGGCGGCGGTAGCCGGTAGCGCTGCGCCGGCACCGATGACGTCATCGGTGTGCACAGTGCCCCGGTTCCGCCCTGATGCTGGCCCGAATCCCATATTCAGTTGCCGCCGCCTCCTCCGTGGCGGCCGCTACTTACATCCGGAGACCAGGGCCTTACTGCAGCCTCAGTGGGGCGCATAAAGGTGGAGGTGCGGCCGGCCGCTTTTTCGGCGGCCGCCTGCCCGCACCTCCTTCCCCGGCCTCCTCCACCACCCCCCCTCGCGGCATTGCCGGCTGCTTTCCGTGAGCCCGGCACTTCTCCGTGGTGCCGGGCTCATTTGCCGGCACAATCCAGTGGCGATCTCCCCGTTGCAGGCACCTCCACTTTAAGAGAAGGAGGAGGCCTGCAGTACCGCAGCCTGCCGCACAGCATCGGGTGGCGCAGCGGCGCCTACAGTGCTGAAATTCAGTTTCAGCGCCCCAAGCGGGGGCTGGCACACCCTGGAATAGCGCCCGGTTCCGACTTGGGGCGCAAAAGCCGAATATCTGACGGGCGCAACTGGCTCCGCGCTCAGCGCTAACCTTTGGGCGCAAACCAGCTGGCGGGCCCAAACTGAATTTCTAGGCCACAGTGTTTTAAAAGTCATCTGTTGCTCTACACAAACCTCAGTGAAATAAAACTGCCTCAATCTTTTGACTCAGAGGCGAGAGTGAAACCGACTGAGCCACGGCTGACACTTACAGGCAGTTCAAGGGAACCCACCCTTGTCTGTAAGTGTCAGCCGTGGCTCAGTCGCTCTCACTATCGCCTTTGGGTCAGGAGGTTGTGGGTTCAAATTCCACTTCAACGACTCGAGTCCCATAACCCAGGGCCGACACACCCGATGCCAATACTGAGGGAGGTGCCGTCTTTAAATCAGATGTTAAACCAAGGCCCGGTTTGCCATCGGAGATGAATGTTAAAGATCCCAAGGCACGATTTTGAAAAAAGCAGCGGAGTTCATCCAGGTGTCGTGGGCCAATATTTATCTTAACATCACTAAAACAGATCATCATATTGCTCTTGTTGGGATCTTGCTTCTCACATATTGGCTACTGCGTTTCTTATCTGACAACAGTGACTTTATTTCAAAATTACTTCGTTCGTACTTTGGGACGTGTGGGATGGTCTGGATCGACCAGAGCGCCTTTACGTATCAGTCATTGTTCCTATGTATAGCATATTAAATATTGCAACTCCTGAGGTTTCAATTCCAGGCTGGCTAAAATTATATTAATTACTTGACTGGCCCTCGCGCCTGGCCTACGGGGCACTGCGCCTTTTAAGGGAGCGGATTGGAGGCTCTTTGCACCAATCCGCGAACCGTAATTGAGCCAAGATCCTTAAGGGCTCTCTACCTCTGAGCGTGCAACATAGGCTGAACACAGAGCTGCTCCGTTTAAGATTAGTGAGCTTCATTAAGCTGTTGAATCTCTCTGTTCCATCTTCTCTTTACTACATCCTGCACAACAGGGCTTTTGATGACCTAGTTTTTTGGGGGCAAAACAAAACGAAAACCGCAGGATGTCAGTTGTATTGATAAAAACAAATTCCATGATGAAATATCTTGTGGTTGGTAACCCTGAGCAACGGTTTCCATCCAATGTTTATTAAGGTAAGTGGAATTTGGCAGTATAATCTTCGATAGTATCAGTTATTTTAATGTTTCTGTAACCCTTTCGGTGTGTGTGAGAGTGGGAGAAGGGGTGTTGTAAAGCGATGATAACAGTAGAAAAAAGACAGAGAAGATAGCAATCCTGGAAATATTACATTCAACCAGAAAGCGCGTGAAATGTAAGACAAGACAGTCAACATCTGGCAGTGAAGGACAGGTCAACGTTTTACTGGGAGATCTCAGCGGCCAAGAGCTTTTAAGATTCGCTGATGGACCTGCTGCTCTATTCAATAATTATCAGTTTTTTATACCATTAATTGACTCTGGACACCGTCGTCAGGTTCAGTAGAAGGGAAACCACTGGTGTAAATAAAATAATATTAAACAATATTACATCAATTTTTGCCCTTCAACCTCAAAGTTGATTGCTTTTTTCGGGCTGTCTGTTTTCCAGTGTATTCACATATTTTCTGATAAATTTAGCGCGTTTGCTTTCACCTTAATGCAGTATTTAGCAGCGGGGAATGGGGGCTTAAATAAAATCTCGCTGACACTTTCAGTGAAGCATCAATAACTGTTATCCCATCGTCCTGGTTCTAAAATTCTCCCATTTGTACCGGATGTTTAACTAAACTGGGTGGTGCAGGTTGTGGTCATTTTCGCATCGTGGACACAGCGAGATAATGTGAATAATCAGTAGTTACAGACACTGGGATAAGTGTTTTGTAATCTGCATTGACATAACATGTGGGAATCGGAACAGAAAGAAGTTAGACAAAGAGAGGTAGACAAAATACTTTGATTGAAAATTCCATAAAATACATGTAAATTGAGAAATGCTTCTGATCAAAATAAGGAGACAAATCAGGGATCTAACGGAACGCGAAAGAACAAAAGTCACCTTAATTTTAAAACCTTTTATTAATTTCCAAGCTATCTGATACCACGTTTTAACATCAATAAAATCTAAAGAATGTCATTACAAACGAAGCGAAGCAAAGCATCATTCACATTGCTGCAGTCCGTGCACAAACACAGGCAGAAAGCTCTGTTGTTAAAGACTAAACTCACAGTCAGTTCAGAAATACTGCGGCGTGGGCAAGAATAAGGGCTTTCGACAGAAAAGTGACTGAGGAAAACTCAAAACTGTTCGGCTGTAATTAAAACGATTAATTCTGACAAAGTTTAAAACACAACGTGCTTTCTGCCGGTTGTACCAACCTGAGACTCCTGTTTCTGAAAGTCCGCCCATGCCGTTCTGGAGAAGGAAAAAAGGAAATCGGAGTAAGTGCAAAATCAAGATGTTTGGAGCGCTAATAACAATTTTTGGGTTATACGTGAATATTCAATTTTCCCATTCTCTCTTTCTCACCGTCGCTGTCTCTATCTCATTCTTTCTCTCCCTCTGTTTCTGTCCCTCCTCTCTCTCTGTGTGTCTGTCACTCTGCGTGTGCCTGTGTCTCTTTCTCTATCTCGCTCTTTCTTTGTCTCCAGCGATTCCACGACACTTACCATTTGCTTTAAGTGAAGCGTAACGCGCCGTCGACACTCCCACAGCCACTTCACTTTCCACTACAACACCGCTCAGATGCAGGGTAAGGCTCCCACTACGCTGTCCCATCAAACACTCCCAGGGCAGATACAGCACGGGTTAGATACAGAGTAAAGCTCCCTCTACACTGTCTCATCAAACACTCCCAGGGCAGGTACAGCACAGGTTAGATACAGAGTAAAGCGCCCTTTACACTGTCCTGTGAAACACTCCCAGGGCAGGTACAGCACGGGTTAGATAGAGAGTAAAGCTCCCTCTACACTGTCCCATCAAACACTCCCAGGGCAGGTACAGCACCGGTTAGATACAGAGTAAAGCTCCCTCTACACTGTCCCATCAAACACTCCCAGGGCAGGTACAGCACGGGTTAGATACAGAGTAAAGCTCCCTCTACACTGTCCCATCAAACACTCCCAGGGCAGGTACAGCACGGGTTAGATACAGAGTAAAGCTCCCTATACACTGTCCCATCAAACACTCCCAGGGCAGGTACAGCACGGGTTAGATACAGAGTAAAGCTCCCTCTACACTGTCCCATCAAACACTCCCAGGGCAGGTACAGCACGGGGTAGATACAGAGTAAATCTCCCTCAACACTGTCCCATCAAACACTCCCAGGGTATGTACAGCACAACTCAACGCTTCAATTTTTCTGCTGCATAAAACACCACGATTTCGGGTTCATCATCACTTACATGGGGAATATATCTCATCTATTCTGTTCCATCAAATACTCTAAGCTCAGGCATAGTATGGTTACATACAGACTCAATGTCCATTTACCCTTTTCAATTCAGCAATCCCAGTTCAAGTATAGCCTGCGTTTGACATCATAACACTCCCCTAATGTAGCTCAATAATTCCTCCTAACTCCAAATAGCAACATATTGTCAATATATTGCCAACTGCTAAATGTTCGAAGCGTGAGACTCCTAATATTGTCCGGCCTGACATTAGGCAGTGGCCTAGTGTTTAATGCCGGATAAAGAACCCAATGATCGCAAATAAGAATTGAATTAATTATATCAGATAACTTTTGGATTGAAGAGCGGGGGGGGGGGAGAATTTCCCGTATACCTGTTAGATTGTTGCATAAGCCCAACTGGTTTACTTATGTCCTTCATTTATATCTGGGCTGCAGTTAGAAGAATTATTAGGGAAAAAATAATTCAGAAGTGCTATAGATTTCCAATTCCCATAGTATATTTCACTTGAAGAGTTTTGCAATTCAAAGTTTCAGATATCATGGTCAGTTTGTATCCGAGTGCTATGAGCGTGCAATCATTTAGAAGTGCCTCGCTTAATCTCAGCTCTCCCACGACCTACTCATTTGTGCATTTCAAACAATTTTACCTTAAGTGCCACACACCTGCAGTCATGAGCACACTGATGACGAGTGTTTTGACTAAGAGCAGTCTGATGAAGAGCAGGAACAATCCCATTTCAGTGAACCCTGCCTCGCGGGAGATAGAACAGTGAGAATAAAACAACTCCACCCAATATTGAATTGACAACGCATCAACAGAATGATATTTATAAAAAGATTAAGCACAATCGCATATATTTACACGTGTGTCTATCTATCCGTCTGTGTATGTGTGTGTGTGTGTATTTGTATCTGTGACTGTGTGTGGTTATATAGGTGTATGCGTGTGTCTGTGTGCATGTGTGTGTCTGTTTTCTATGTGTATGTGTGTGTGTCGGTTATCTGTGTGTATGTGTTTTTCTGTGTGTGTGTGTATCTATCTGTGTGTTTTGTGTCTGTGTGGGTATGTGTGTCATTTATGTGTGTGTATTTGTGTCTGTACGTATGTCTGTGTGTTTGACAGTGTGTGTTTCGTACGTACGTGCATTTATTCCCGTCTATGTGTAGAGATCCGTATATGCTGTTTGTGTTTCCAGAAAGATTGTTTGCAAAGCACATTCCATTAATTTCTTGACAATAAGTGTGGGCGGGGAGAAGGAAATGTGACTGTTTAAACTCCTCAACGCCTCGGATTATGACAATGCAGGAAGGCACAATAAATAAAGGCAGAATGCTGAAAGAAAGAGATTTGAAGTGTAGTCACTGTTGTAATGTAGGGAAACGTGGCAGCCAGATTGCGCTCAGCAGGATCTCACACACAGTAATATGATAATGACCAGATATTCTGCTTCTAGCTGGTGGTTCATGTCTTAATATTGGCCCAGGACACCGGGGAGAACACATTTTCTCTTTTTCGAAATGGTGCCATGGAATATTTTACATCCGCCTGAGAGGGTAGACAAGGCCTTGGTTTAACATCTCATCCGAAAGATGGTGCAGCGATGGTGCAGTACTCCCTCAGTGTACCTTATACTGAAATCCCCGGATTGGGACGTGATAACCAACTCATTCGGTATAGTTAGGGATCCGCTATTACCCGAGGGACGAAATATTCAATCCAACAATTTATTCATTTTATAGCGAATAAAAACCTGAACGCACCCGTTGTCTGTCACATTACTTCGGTTCGTAGAATGATGCAGCTCAGAAGGAGGCCATTCTGCCAATCGTGCTTGTGGGAGCTCTTTCACAGAGCTATTCAGTCAGTCCCACTCCTCTGCTCTTTCCCCATAACCCTGAAGGGTTGAAAACCCTTCAACCATTTATTCAATTCCCCTTTGAAAGTTACTATTGAATCAGCTTCCACCACACTTTCAGGCAGTGCATTCCAGATCACAACAACTCGCTGCGTAAAAGAAACGACACGTTTTCGCTTGTTCTTTTGCCAATCACCTTAAATCTGTGTCCTCTGGTTACCAACCCTTCTGTCACTGGAAACGGTTTCTCCTTCTTTACTTTATCAAAACCGTTCACGATTTTGAACATCTCTATCAAATCTCCCCTTAACCTTCTCTGCTCTAAGGAGAACTACCCCGTCTATCCAAATAACTGAAGTCCCTCATCCCTGGTACCATTCTAGCGATTCCCTTCTGCACCCTCTCTAAGGCCTTGACGTCCTTCCTAAAGTTTTGTGCCTAGAATTGAATACAATACTCCGGTGTTTTATAAAGATTTAGCATAACTTCCTTGCTTTTGTACTCTGTGCATCTATTAATAATTAATAAAGCCGAGGATCCCATATGCTTTTTGAAAAGCCTTCTCAACTTGTCGTGCCACCTTCAGCGGTCTCCCTGTTCCTGAACCACCTTTAAAGTTGTATCATTTCGTTTCTATTGTCTCTCTTCATTCTTCCTACCAAAATGTATCACTTCACGTTTCTCTGGATCTCTCTTCCCCAAAATGGCTGAGGATGCTAGGGGCCAATTGAAATTGTCAAGTGTGAGATCGATGGGTTTTTGTTAGGTGACTGTGTCAAAGGATAGGGTCCAATGGAGTTGAGTTAGAGATTAGAAATGATTTGACGGAAAAGGCCCGATAGGCCGAATCGCTTTGTCCTGCTCCTGTGATCCTGTGGTCGTATGAAAGAACGAGTAATCGGGGAAAGATCCAGGGCCCGGTTGGCGCCTATGAGATCAGATCCCAAGGACATAGTTGATGTTTGGGTGTTGTGGGGAGAGATGGGGCCGGAAGTATAAACCGTTAGAAAGGAAGAACAAGAAGAAAGTGAATGAAAAAGGAGAATATTAGTATTCATCCTTACTTAGCTCCACAATGACCCGAACCCCGTCGCCGAACATGAGCGTGTCTAATGCCGGCTCCTGTCCCTGGAAGACGCAGTAATAAATCCCGCTGTCCTTAATCCCGGCTTTCTGGATTCTTAAGGAGGTTTTCTTCTTGCCGCGGATGACGAGCTTATACCTGCTCTTGGTGCGCTGCTTCTGCTTGTTGCTCAGTATCAGCACCAGGGGGCCGCGCTCTATCTCCTCTTGCTTAAACCAGAAGAGCAAGTCCTGCTCGGCAAAAGTTATGCCAGTCTCGCACCACAGTTCCACCGCGTCCGCCTTCGGCCGCCGAGATAATGACCGGCGTTTGCCTCAATACCCCGATCGAGTGCCCCTCTATCAAAACAGGATAGTCAGAAGGTAATGATTTTTCATGGAAACTGTATAGTTGTCAGACTTGGCTCAGTGGTAACACTCTGATCTCTGGGGTCAAGTCCCACTCTAGAGACATGAGCCCATAATCTGGGCCGACACTCCCAGTGCCAGGACTAAGGGAGCGCTGCACTGTCGGAGGTCCCGTCTTTCGGATGAGACATTGAACCGAGGCCTGGTCTGTCCTCTCAGGTGGAAGTAAAAGATCCCACGGTACCAGTTCTCACCAGTATCCCGGGCAATATTTATCCCTCAACCAACATCAACCAAGAGGTGGTGGGTTCAAATGTCAACAGAGCAGATTGTGAGATTGAATTTAATAAATCCGGCAATTTCTGGACCATCGCCAGAAAACACTGTGGAAACTGATGAATGTTTTTATGAACCCAACTGGCGCAACAAAGTAGTTAATGGAAGGGAACCTGCCGTCCTACTCAGTCTACATGCGGCTCCTATCCCGCATCATGTGCTTGGCTCTTAACGCCCGCTGAAGTGGCCGAACAAACAACTTCGTTGTGGAGCTGGTCAGCTGTTCATGGCCACTAAATGTCTGCCCTGTCGGCGTTGCCACATAGAGAATCACCGAGTCATACAGCACAGAAGGAGGCCATTCGGACCATCGTGCCTGTGCTGGCTCTTTGAAAGAGCTATCCAATTAGTCCCAGTCCCTCCTGCCCTTCCCACAAAGCCCTGCAAATCTTTCCCTTTGAAGTAAACATTAAAGTCCATTTTGAAAGTTATTATTGAATCTGCTCCCCGCAGCCTTTTAGACCGTGCATTCCAGATACAACAGCTCGCTGCATTAAACACTTAGCTCCCCTCTGGTTGTTTTTAATTTCTGTGCTTACTTTCAACTTGTGTAAATACATCTTTTTCTTAAAAAAATAAATAAAAAGTAGCTATTATTCCAAATCTTTTTAGTGGAAAAATGACCAAAAAGCCCTAAATCACGATAGTCACATAACCGAGCGGTTAATGCTGTGGTCTCCATAATTCTTGCAATACCTGCAAATATTTTGTTCTTAATGTGGAATTTTAATCCATCCTTCTGTTACCGACACACAAGGATGGATTAAAGTTCCACATTAAACTTACGAAAGCGGCAAGATACATACGTTGGGAATAAACCCAGAGAGTCAGCGGCAATAACACGGTCTCCATTTCAACCGAGAATGTCCTGTGTGCTCCTTCACCGCCCGTCAACGCAACTGATGGCGTCTGAAGCGAGCAAAGTGTCGCCTCTCCCGAGCATTGGAATCAGCGAGTGCATCTCATCTCTACTTCCCCTACGTCAACACTCAACATCTCACACCGTGTTCGGTGAACTTTCTACATCCGGTTTGTTGTTGCAAGAATTAAAATCTCGAACCGAATCTCAAGGAGGCCAGAAATGTGAAAGAAAATGTAAAATGCCAAACCCTCAAAGTAAAATCAGTCTCGCTTTCACACGGCCGTTTTGTGCCAGTCTTAACTAAGGGGCATCACTCTCTCCTCTGAGTCATAAGGATGCAGAGAAGAAGCCGCACCCCAGAGACTTGAACACATAACATGAGCTGATAATTCACCCTCCTTAAACCAAGGCCCAGTCTTTCCTCTCAGGTGGATGTCAAAGAACCGCAGAGCTATTCGAAGAAGAGCGGAGGGATTTCTCCCCATGTCATGTCAAATATTTATTCCTCAACCGACACAAACGAAAACAATCTCGTATCTGGTCATCATCCCATTTCTGTGTGTGGGATCTTGCTGTGCCTTTCGGCAAAACGTGTCTTACAGGAACATTGGAAGAGCAGTCTGCAGGTCAGCCCCTGCAGCCTGCTTCGCCATTCAATTAGATCATGACGGAACTGTATCTTAACTTCAGCTACCCTTCTTGGTCCCGTAACACTTAATAACCTTTCCTAACGAAAGTTTATCAATCAATCTCTGCGAGGACCAGAAATTAATGCCACTGCCTGTTAAAGCTTTCACTTTCTTATTAATTCGTGGGATGTGGGTGTCGCTGTCAAGGCCAGCATGTATTGCCATCGCCAAGTTGGCCGTTATAGATTCATAGAATCATAGAAAGTTACAGCACGGAAGGAGGCCATTTTGGCCCATCGTGTCCGCGCCGGCCAACAAAGAGCTATCCAGCCTAATCCCACTTCCCAGCTCTTGGTCCGTAGCCCTTCAGGTTAGAGCATCCCAAGTGCACATGCAAGTACTTTTTAAATGTGGTTAGGGTTCCTGCCTCTACCACCCTTTCAGGCAGTGAGTTCCAGACCACCGCAACCCTCTGGGTGAAGAAATTGCCCCTCAAATCTCCTCTAAACCTTCCCCCAATTACTTTAAATCTGTAACCCCTGGTTTTTGACCCCTCTGCTAATGGAAATAGGTCCTTTCTATCCACTCTATCTATGCCCTCATAATTTTATACACGTTAATATGGTCTCCCCTCAGCCTCCTCTGTTCCAAGGAAAACAGACCCAGCCCATCCAGTCTTTCCTCATTGCTAAGATTCTCTACTCCTGACAACATCCTTGTAAATCTCCTCTGTACCCTCTCTAGTGCACTCACATCTTTCCTGTAATGTGGTGAGCAGAACTGCACGCAGTACTCCAGCTGAGGCCTAACTAGTGTTTATACAGTTGAAGCATAACCCCCCTGCTATTGTATTCTATGCCATGGCTAATAAAGGCAAGCATTCCATATGCCTTCTTAACCACCTTATCTACTTGGCCTGCTACCTTCAGGGATCTGTGGACATGCACCCCAAGGTCCATTTGCTCCTCGACATTACTCAGTGTCCTACCATTTAATGTGTATTCCCTTTCCTTGTTAGCCCTCCACAAATGCATTACCACACACTGCTCCGGATTGAATCCATTTGTCTCTGCTCTGCCCACCTGACCAATTTATTGATATCTTCCTGCAGTCTGCAGCTTCCTTCTTCCGTATTGACGACACAGCCGATTTAGTATCAACTGCAAATGTCTTAATCATACCCCCTACATTCAAGTCTAGACCGTTGATATATTCCACAAAAAGCCAGGGACCTAGTATTGAGCCCTATGTAACCCCACTGGAAACAACCTTCCAGTCACAAAAACACCCATTAACCATTACCCTCTACGTCCTGTCTCCGAGCCAATTTTGAAACCAACTTGATACTTTGCCCTGGATCCCATGGGCTTTTAACTTCTTGACCAATCTGCAATGTGGAATCTTATCAAAAGCCTTGCTAAAGTCCATATACACTACATGAAATGCACTACCCTCATCTACACTCCTTGTTACCTCCTCAAAAAATTCAATCAATTTTGTCAGACCCAATCTTCCCTTAACAAATCCCTGCTGACTATCCTTGATTAATCTGTGTCTTGATGGTGGGCCTTTTACTTGAACCATTGCAGTTCTACTCGTCCGAGCGGTTTGGTACCACTGAATAGCTTGTCAGGTCACTTCAAAGGACAGTTAAAAGTTATCTATGTTGATGTGGGGAATGGCGTCACATATAGACATAGACCAGGACAGGATGGCAGGTTTCCTTTCCTAAAGGACATTGGTGAACCAACTGGGTTTTTACAAGAATCAGTTTACTGATACCAGATTGTTTTTAGATACAAATGTGAGGCTGTGTACATTGAATGATACAGAGTGAAATCAATAGATGGAGCTAAGTAAAGGTGAGACTGAGCACAGTGATACAGAGAGACACTAACAGAGGGCGATAGATAAAGATGTGACTGAGAACAGTGATACAGAGGGACAACAACATAGGGGATAGATAAAGGTCAGACTGTAAATACAGACTTCAGGCTACACAACATCACAAGTGAGCATGGGAATGTTTGAGAATATGTGAATAGTAAAGGGAATGGGGCGATGGGGAGACAAGAGCGGAGGGAAAATCCCTACAGATGGGGAAAATCATCAGAAAGCAGTAATAAGTCAGAAAGGTAACAAAATAAAGCAAAGAAGCTTGTGAAATAATAGAATGATATCATGAAAGGAAGATCTGAACAATGAACCTGTGCAGGTGAGTGAGGCCCCCTCGGTGGATCAGCCCAGGCAATTGCTGTGCTCAGTGCTGAAAAGGTTATCCCCAGGCAGCAACCGTTAGACCCTATACCTGTTTTATATGAATCTATAACAAAAATTCACACTGACCCTAAACAAATCACACAACGGAACTACAACCTTCTGAGAAATAGGGCATTGCATTAATCGCATTCCCTAGAGCACTGACCGTGTAATATTGCTCCAGTAAACATATGCGGCACCTTCACCGACTCAGCACTGCTTCGATTATGTACCATGTCTACCCTAACCATATGTCTCCATCACGGTGACCGTATTGCAGCAGATTGAGCAAATCTCAGTGAAGTACAAACTTTACCCGCCCAACTCGTGAAAATTCATTCTATGTATGAATTGGCTGAATGGAAAGACTCTGGGAAATGTGCTTAAAAGGAGTGAAGGGCATTTCAATTTGAGAGCACAATGTGCAATACTCACAGGCTATATTTTGATGCGCCAACGATTATAATGAATATATGGCGGTAAACAATGTCATTGTTCATGCTCCTTTTATCGGTGCTGTTCAGAATGGTGTGACTGCACCAGTCTCACAGAGGAACAGTATTTAGGTAGGGAAGTGGAAAAATTATGTATCTAACGATCTGCTTTGTTTTCGAAGTGATTGATGTAATTCGGGTAAGGATATGTTCAGTTCTTTGTTGTACATGAATGAACCACGTATTCCAAACATTACACTTGTCTCTTTTAAACCCAGTCATGTGCTCGCTTTATATCTGTGAGAGGAAGATTTCCTATCGCCAAAGAAGGAACCTCAGTAACCCTAAGGTACATTCAGGCTTCTCTTGGTGAAGTTCAGCTCTTTGGTTATGGATAGCGTAGGGGTTGAAATGACCCAGAAAAAGAGGAGGCGCCATACTGATACAAATGTAATAAACAGGCTGCTTCATGTTTGGAAGTAGACCATCACAAAGATGCGAATGTCGTACAGCGTCTTTCAGGTCCATCTATCTAACCAACCAACCATCCATCCATCCGTTCATCAGTCTATTCATCAAAATATTCAGACATCCAACTATCTATCCATACCTACATCCATCCACGCCAACATGCATGCTTATCCATTTCAGGATGTACCCGATCTCGCAGGTGGTCTGTCTGTCCGTCTGTCTGCCTGTCTGACTCTCTGTCTGTCACATGGTTGTAACGTGCTGGGCAGACCCTCCAGCTGACTGCTGCTACTGTAAGAGTGTCGGAGACGCGGGATATATTTCCTTTCCTGAGAGATGGGAAAAGTTCACGTGGTTACACAACTAAAAAAATGAAATAACTCCAGTACTGTTGCTGGGTAAATTTGTTTATAAATAGGCCTCTTTGACCATGTGAAGGGTTTGAAGTTGGCTTTCAGCCAAGCAGTCAGTAGTGAGGAAACAGATCTTTGATTCACTACACAGAACCCCAAAATGCTTTCTGTAAATTGACAATGTGAAGGGTTTGAAGATGGCTTTCAGCCAAGCGGTCAGTAGTGAGGAAACAGATCTTTTATTCACTGCACAGACCCCCAGATGCTTCCTGTAAATGACATTGGGTGTTCGAGCCTCCCTGACCGCAGTCGGCTGGGTTGCTGCCAAATACTGTGTGGGGCAGATTGGCGTGAATATGAATGGGAACAAGATGGGATTCAACTATTTGAACATTAAATTATTCAGCAGCGCTCTTTCAATAGGAAAACATTTTACTTGGTGTAACCTATAAAGAATGATTTCATCTGAATTCCTTGCTCACAATATTATAAAATAGGATCAGAAAAATTCATCCATCTGTTATTTAATTAAAATTATTGCCAAATAAAGATAATTCTAGATATTTCAGACCGTTTATTCAGTACTGCACGAAGTGCTGGAGAGAGATTTTAATGACCCACACACTCAAATTGTAATGAGATCAGTGGGAATCGAAAAGGGAAAAAAATAGGTGGAATTGCCTCGAACCCTTGACTATTCTCCGAGTTGTGAGTCTGATTGAAACTAAAGGCTCCCGTATTACCGATTAGCAGCCGCGCACTGCGCAGTTTACTTTGTGCTGATTTGAAATCCTAAACAACCCCTCTCAGAGCCTGGTTACCAATGAGCAGAGAAATGCCCAGTTTGTGATCTGTTTCAGCGGGAGATGAAGCACTTATTCTCGTGATATTCTGTAACATATCGCTATGTCCTGATATACTGTGTTCCTGATACCAGTGTATTTTGCACAGTCGGTCGCTTTTAAATTAGCTGCAAGGATTTGGATGCCGGGGTTTGCTGATCGCGTTTTCAATGCTGATTCACCAGCTTCTCTTCATAAAAAGCTGATATGAAGCGGGCGGGCCCCAAAATTCTTATGTGTCTCCGTCAACTCACTCCTTAATTATCAGGCAAGCGGACTTAGTTTATAGTTAATTTCAAAGGGCTGTCTTAGGATCACAGACTCAGGGGCAGTTAGAGAAATGCAATGAGAGGCATTTGTATAATGCGAGAGCTTTCTACGCATCTCCGGACACAAATCGTGTAGCTATAGCCATCCACATTGTAAATAGAATTACATTACCCATCTCCCGCAGTCAGATACATAGGCCTAAAGCAATTCATAATATAGGGGATACTTTATTGCTGCAGAGTGAAGGGATAGATAGCGGGAGATGGAGTAACACATACTGGCAGTATCTTTAGAATCTGATAATGTAATTTAATCTTAGAGATTCCTATCCCCTGTGACGGAATGAGGAAATAAAGGGATTTCATTTAGAATCCACAATATAATTAATTATGACTAAACACATTGTCAACAGCAATATTACCATTTAGTACCAAGTAACCCTTTGCATTTAAAACAAATTTCCAAATAACTGTCCCTGGATACAGATATACAGTCCACCTTTAACAATAAACTAGTGTAATGATGTGAGTCCATTCGGTTGGTGATGTGGAAGCTGTGATGTGGATCCAGTATCTGCCTCCATCAGGAAATCAATAGGCGACGCCTGTAACCTTGCCCCCTTCTACCGGGTATTTAACTGCTGGTCACTGGGACCACAATACAATAGTCCGGGAGCGGCTTTGCTCAGTGAGTTCTTGTCAGAACCATTTCCCACATATTGCCAGGAGGATGAGGTCGGCGATTTTTTTCAGTCTGTTGCTGGATTTCTTATCCAGTGAGTAGTTTTTATTGTCCAAGTCTCTCACTGTTACTGTCTCCGTGTCAGTCTCTCTCTGGAATGTTGCACAGTCAGGAATCATTTCTCCAGGATTAATCCCCGGGGTTTTAGATTGTTTTTACAGGTGTCCAGTCGGATGTCGTGTTGACTCAGCCAGAGGCAGAGACCAGGAGTCCCGGAGGCTCCCTGAGACTGACCTGTAAAACCAGTGGGTTCGATCTTGGCAACCACGGCCTGCACTGGGTCCGGCAGGTTCCAGGACAGCGGCTGGAGTGGCTGGTTTACTACCGCACTTCATCTGACAGGAACTATGCCCCAGGGATCCAGAGTGGATTTACTGCGTCTAAAGACATTTCTAAAAATGTTTTCGCTTTGGACATGAAGAACCTGAGGACCGAAGACACCGCCATCTATTACTGTGCAAGAGGGTCCACGGGCTGGGCCATGGACTACTGGGGACATGGGACCATGGTGACGGTGACTGCAGGCAAGACATTTCCTGTCATTTAGTATCTGTTCCCTTTAAGTCTTTATGGTATAATTATGTTTATTTTAATAATTCACTCGTTCACTGAAATTTGGGTTCGGTCGATTCTGTTTTGAAATTTTTGGCAATGTTTCATTTGATTCTGCTGCAGATGGTTTATATAGAAATAAACTGATTCTCTACAAAAATGCTGTTGAGGGATTGCGCCACAGATTGATGTGATGTGGTGTTTATCTGCTGATGAGACTGTGTGACTGGGTTACTTTTAATACTCAACGGTTGTTGAACTGTTTGGCGTTTCTGCAATATTTAATCTCGGTGACATCTAATGGTTGCAGGTTTTCTGATCAAATGTAAATATTAAGTGTTTGAATATCTTTTAAACAAGATTGAAAGCAGAAACAGAAAGCTTTCGAATTTAAAAATAAGTTAAAGATGTTAGTTAAATCTATTGATCATATGTTCACGAACACTCATATGTAATACCTGAAATGTTACTCTAATTAACAACTGCATAAATTAACAATTTGCAGCCTGAATCAGATTTAAATTAGTATAATATAAATTATTATAATGTAGTAACATTTCTAAAATATGCTATAATACCAATATAAATGTATTAATCATGATCCGTCTTCTCACAATTCTTCTGTACACTGGACACAATTAATGTGAGTGGAACATTTTAGATGCTGTAGACAATGCTTAGTTATGTCTGGCATTAATTTAATAACAACATATTCCTTCCTCTATTATGTTCAGTTTGATAAATGTTTTCTTAATAATTAATTGTTATCTCTTTATTTTACACTGATGGCTACAGAGTTTGTATTAAATTATGAATTTTATGCGTGTTTGTAAATAGCAGTTTTTCAATTTTTTTACAATATAAGATTGTGCACAATTTAGAAACTCGTGAGCCCTGCTTTCATAACCAGACGTTGTTACAGCCCATCGGTAGTTAGTGAGATGTGACCATGGCCAGATTTTGAACTATTTAAAATAGTCCACTTCTGAATCCATCATGTGAAATCCACTCTGAGAATAGACGGAGTTTATGTTATATCAAAGAGTTCGGAAACATGCAGAGTTTACAGGTGTATAGGTAGAGAGCAGGACAGTATTAGAAATTAGTGATCTTTTTAAATTATTGAAATGTGATTTGATTTAAGTAAAAATCATGTTTGTCTGAATGTGTTCAACTATGAAGATGATGTATAATATCTTGATATCGATAAAGTGTCACGTTAATTAATAATTTAAACCTTAATATTTGACAAGTTACCAGGCAGAAACAGGATCAAAATTAATATTAACTAATTTTATTATAGTGCAGTATAACATCAGATAACATCAACATTAACTTACTGTATTATATCAGTGCAAATTTATTAAACATAAATGACCTCCCACAATTGCGTTGTATACTGGACAGGATTACGGTTACTGTAAAATCTCATGGTTGGAGAGAATTTTCAATTAAGTCTAAAATTATTTAGAAACACTACATGTCTTACTCAGCTGTGCTCAGCTCGAGAAGGTGTCGCCACAGATTTTAATAAATTAACTTCGTGTTTGCCTTGATGATTTTACAGTTATATTTAATGATGTAATTATATAAACCCAGTGGGTAATCGGTCTTCAATGTAAATGTCTCCTGGTTTGTTAAATTCCTACTCTGTCACTGGGTCCTGTGTTACAGACAGCAGATGAAGCTGGAATATAAATGACTTCCATGTACCTGTTTTCAGGGAACTTAATCTTTCACGGTTTGCATGATTATCGACAGAGGTGTGTGGGGCGGGGGGGGGGGCAATTGTTGGAAGTCGAAGACAGTATTTCCTATGAATATCAGTTCAATTTCAAAGAACGTGCAGACTTGACTTTGTCGGAAACTGACAAGAGAACAATTATAAATCAAACAGCTTCATTGAATTGACAGATTGAACAGATCTATCTGCTGAGCGCAGGATTGTTGCACCGTTTGTGTCTGTTCTGTTTCTGTGCGCCTGCTCACTGTGTGAGAATCAGGAGTCCTCCTGACTGGTTTTATACCTGTTGGTTCGTGCTGTTGTATTTCATGGAGTACAATATGACCCATTTATTTAAGAAGCTTGTATCTGTGAGAAATGTGAAAGGCTGACTTGAGGAGGCGCCTGAGAAATAAGAGCAGCAGCCCAGTGTGTGCCATTCAGAAGGAGCAATTCAGAAACACTACAGACAGACTATAGAAGGAGTTTTAATCAGTTTCTACCCGTGCTGTACCTATGATGCGAGTATTTGATTGGGCAATGTAGAGGGAGCATTTACTCTCTTTCTAACCAGCGCTGTACCTGCCCTGAGAGTGATTGAATCGTCAGTGTCGAGGGAGCTTTACTCTATATCTAATCAGTGCTTTACCTTACCTAGACTGTCTGATAGGGCAGTGCATCGGGAGCTTTATTCTTTATCCAACCCTTGCTATACCCGACCCGGAGTGTCTGACAGGGCAGTGTATCTGAAGCTTTACTCTGTATCCAACACTTGCCTCACCTCACCTGGAGCGTCTGACAGGGCAGAGTATCGGGAGCTTAACTCTGTATCAAACTCTTGCTATACCTTACTCGGAGTGTCTGACAGGGCAGTGTATCGGGAGCTTTGTTCTGTATCCAACCCTTGCTATAACTGACCTGGAGTGTCTGACAGAGAAGTGTGTCGGGAGCTTTACTCTGTATCCAACCCTTGCTATACCTGACCTGGAGTGTCTGACAGGGCAGTGTGTCGGGAGCTTTACTCTGTATCCAGCCCTTGCTATACCTGACTTGGAGCGTCTGTCAGGGCAGTGTGTCAGGAGCTTTACTCTGTATCCAACCCTTGCTACACCTTACCTGAAGTGTCTGACAGGACAGGGTAGCGGGAGCTTTGCACCACATCCAACCCTTGCTATACCTGACCCGGAGTGTCTGACAGGGCAGGGTAGTGGGAGCTTTGCACGACATCCAACCCTTGCTATACCTGACGCGGAGTGTCTGACAGGGCAGGGTAGCGGGAGCTTTATTCTGTGGGCACCTTTTGCTATACCCGAGCTTACAGTGCATGACAGCGGATTTCAGATGGAGCTTTATTATATGTCCTGTAACTGCCCCGAGATTACTTTGTCCCGCAATGTTCAAGGGGCATTTAACCAATAAACTTCAAATGCTGGTTAACAAAATTGAGGCTCATGGAATAGGTGAGTCAGTGGCAGCTTGGATAAGGAATTGGCTTAAGGACAGAAAACAGCGAGCAGTGGTAAATGGCTGTTTTTCTGACTGAAGGATGGTAGGCAGTGGTGTTCCCCAAGGGTCAGTGCTGGGGCCAATGCTTTTATTGATATATATATAAATGACCTGGATATTGGAATACTGAGTAGAATTTCTAACTTTGCCGATGACACCAAACATGGGGTGGGGGTTGGAGGGGTGGCAAAGAGTGATGATGATACCAATCGACCGCAACATGACATAGAAAGGCTAGCAGTGTGGGCAGACAAGTGGCAGATGCAACTTAATATAGAGAAGTGTGCGGTGATGCATTTTGGCAGAAGGAATAGGGCGAGGCAATATACACTTAATGGCACAGTTTTAAAGAGTGTACAAGGATATAGGGACCTGGGAGTTAATGTGCATAGATCCCTGAAGTTGGCGGGACACATTGAGAGAGTGGTTATCAAAGCATATGGGATCTTGGGCTTCATAAATAGAGATATTGAGTACAAAAGTAGAGAAGTTAAGCTGAACCTTTATAAAGCGCTGGTTAGGTCACAACTGGAGTATTGCGTCTAGTTCTGGTCACCACACTTTAGGAAGGATGTGAAAGGGTGCAGAGGAGATTTACCAGAATGGTTCTGGGGATGGGGGATCTTAGCTACAAGAACAGGTTTGAGAAGCTGGATTTGTTTTCATTAGAGCAAAGGAGGTTGAGGGTGGATATGATAGAAGGGCACAAGATTATGACGGGTTTGGATAGGCTTGACGGGGAAATGCTGTTCTCACTCGTTGCTGGAGAAAGACTAGGGGACACAGATTTAAGCTTTTGGGCAGGTGATACAGAGGGATGTGAGGGAAAACATTTTTACACAGCGAGTGGTGAGGACCTGTATTTCACTGCTGATGGAAATAATAATAATAATAATAATAATAATAATCAACTTTATTGTCATTGTTAGTGCACAAGTGCAGTACAACGAAATGTAGGCTTGCGGCTCCCGAGAGTGTAGATTTAGATGAAGGCATTTAAACATTCAACATTCATTTGGCTTGTAATACATTAACATAAACATAACCATAATAAAGTGCATTGGCAGATGTGCAGGCTTTAGAGTTTATTTGTGGAGTTCAGTAGGATGACAGCCCTGGGAAAGAAGCTGTTCCTAAATCTGGTCGTTCGGGTGTGAATGCATCTGTAGCATCTCCCAGATGGCAGGAGGGCGAACAGACTGTGGCTGGGGTGGGTAGGGTCTTTGATGATGGTCCATGACCTCCGCAAACAGCGTTTCTGGTATATGTGCTCTATGGTCGGTAGCCGGGTGCTGGTAATGCGTTGGGCAGTTTTGACTACCCACTGCAGGGCTTTCCGGTCATAGTAGCTAAAGCTGCCATACCATACTGTGATACAGTTCGTCAGGATGCTCTCTATTGTGCAGCGGTAAAAGTTAGAGAGGATCCGGGGTGACAGGTTACATCCCTTCAGCCTCCTTAGGAAATATAGGCGCTGCTGAGCCTTCTTCACCAGAGAGGAGGTATTGAGGGACCAGGAGAGGTCTTCCGTGATGTGGACTCTGAGGAACTTAAAGCTGTCCACCCTTTCCACCACAGCCCCATGGATGTGGATGTGGGTGTGACTTCCACCTTTAGACTTCCTGAAGTTCACAATGATTTCTTTGGTTTTCTTGATGTTAAGGGCCAGGTTGTTATGGTGGAAGCGGAGACACTCAATGTTTTCAAGGGGAGACTTGATGGGCACTTGAGGGAAATGAACTTGCAGGGCTACGGGGATAGAGCGGAGGACTGGGACTGACTGGAATGCTCCACAGAGAGCCCGCATCGACTCGCTGGGCCGAATGGCCTCCTTTTGTGCCGTTACATCACTATGACTTTATGCTCGAGCCGGATTTATAAAAATAAATCATTCCATTGCTTAGATGCGACAACCGCGCATTAATTGATTTAACATTCTTTCCAGAAAAAAATGCCTAATTTTATTGAATTAGCAATGCTTAAACATTTTGAGAGCCAGATTACGATTGCATGAGATTGGCCTGATCCTGAGCTCAATTTCAGAACAAACAGTTTGAGCAAGTGGCTGTAACGCACTAGAAAGCAGCGCCTGTTCTGATCTGATGGGAGGCTGGAAGTTATTTTGACAATTTAAATGGAGAATGTCGAGACTCCCGCTCCAAATAACCATCATGGGAACCTTTTGTTTGAAAGCATTATTTCGTTCAATTGTTTTTAAAAAGGCAACACACAGGGACAAACTCGGGTGAGGTGCAGCTATTGGACTGGGTCACAGCACAAGGCTCACAGTCACTGAGCCGAACCTCTATGAAACATTAAAAGAGAAGCAGTCAGCCTGCGATGAGTCGTCATTCACAATAAGTAAGCGTTTATAACAGTAATCGATTGGCTATTTTGCGTCAAATTCCCCAGTTCCCTTTATTTTAAATATCCTCGTTCATTATAAGAAACAATAAAATAGATGTGATAGAGGCGTTGAAATTATGAAGCGTTTCTTTACATTAAATCAGAAAGAACTACTTCCGCTGAGCCGTGAAGAATCACAGAATCTCAGTGCATTGAAGGGGCCATTCGGCCCGTCTTGCCTGTGCTGGCTCTGAAAGAGCTGCCCAATCATGTCCCAGCTTTTTCCACTTAACCCTCCAATGAGTCCTCTTCAAGGACATGTCCAGTTGCCTTGTGCATTCCAGATATTAGTAACACTCTGTGTGGAAAGAATGACCCTCATTTCCCCTCTAATTATTTTGCCAATTATTTGAAATCTGTGACCTTTGGTTACCGACCTACTCGCCAGAGGAAACCTTTTCTCCCGACTTGCTCTGAAAAAACCTCTCACAATTTTGGCAACCTCGATTATGTCTCCCCTTAATCTTTACTGCACTAAGGAGAATACCCAATCTTCTCCTGAATGGCTACATAACTGAAGCCACTCATCTCTGGTATTACCCTGGTAAACCTCCTCTGTACTCTCTCCAAGGCGTGACATTATTCCTAAATTGTGGTGGTCAGAATTGTGCACAATTGTCCATTTGAGGCCGAACGCATAATTTGTTAAGGTTTAGCATAACTTCCTTGTTTTTGTATTAAATGCCCCTATTTACAAAGCCAAGTATCCCATATGCTTTAACAGCCTTAACAATTTGCCCTGCCACCTTCAAAAATTCATTGAGTGTATTAGGGATGGCTTTCTTGAGCAGTATGTAACTGAACCGACCAGGGGGCAAGCAACCTTAGATCTGGTCCTGTGTAACGAGACAGGATTAATTAAAAATGTCCGAGTAAAGGATCCCCTTGGAATGAGTGACCATAACATGGTTGAATTCCATATTCAATTAGAGGGTGAGAAGGCTGGATCTCAAACAAGCGTGCTAAGCTTGAATAAAGGAGACTATGAAGGTATGAGAGCGGAATTGAGCAGAGTGGATTAGGAAAATAGATTAAAGGGTGAGACGATACATGATCAGTGGTGTACATTTAAGGAGTTATTTTACAACTTCCAAAAAAAATATATTCCACTGAGAAGAAAAGGGTGTAAAAGAAAGGACCACCATCCGTGGCTAAGTAAAGAAATTAAGGATAGTATTCGACTAAAAACAAGGGCATATAAGGTAGCCAAATCTAGTGGGAGGATAGAGGATTGGGAAAACTTTAAAATACAGCAAAAAATAACAAACAGATTGATTAAGAAAGGGAAGATAGATTATGAAAGTAAATTAGCAAAAAATATAAAAACAGATAGTAAGAGTTTTTATAGTTATATAAAAAGAAAAAGGGTGGCTAAAGTAAATGTTGGTCCCTTAGAGGATGAGACTGGGAAATTAATGGTGGGAAATATGGAGTTGGCAAAAACACTGAATGAATATTTTATATCAGTCTTTACAGTGGAAGACACTAAGAATATCCCAACACTGGACAAACAGGGGGCTAAAGGGGGGGGGAGGAGCTGAACACGATCAAAATCACTAAGGAAGTGGTACTCGGTAAAATAATGGGACTCAAGGCGGATAAATCACCTGGACCTGATGGCTTACATCCTAGGGTCTTGAGGGAAGTGGCGGTAGGGATTGTGGATGCATTGGTAATAATTTTTCAAAACTCCCTGGGCTCGGCAAAGGTCCCGGCAGACTGGAAAACTGCTAATGTAACACCCTTATTTAAAAAGGGCAGCAGACAGAAGGCTGGAAACTATAGACCGGTTAGCCTAACATCTGTGGTAGGTAAAATTTTGGAGTCCATTATTAAGGAGACAGTAACAGGACATTTGGACAATCATAATTTAATAGGACAAAGTCAGCATGGTTTTATGAAGGGGAAGTCATGTTTGACAAATTTGCTGGAGTTCTTTGAGGAAGTAACATATAGGGTGGATAAAGGGGAACCAGTGGACGTAGTGTATTTGGACTTCCAAAAGGCATTTGACAAGGTGCCACACAAAAGATTATTGCTTAAGATAAAAAATCACGGGATTGGGGGTAATATTCTGGCATGGATAGAGGATTGGCTCTGCCTCCTCTCCCTCAGCCAATTACATACCCAAGTTACCTCCATCCCTTTAATCACACGTGCTTCTATTTTCCGAATAAGTCTTTATGAGAAACTTTATGGTCAAACGCCATTTGAAAGTCTATGTTTACAAAATCTACTGCAACACCATCATCAACCCTCTCTGTTACTTGACAGTGTAGACCGAGCTTTCAGCATCTGACCAATAAGCCGCAGGTGATTGAGTTATCCGCAAAAACCAGAAACCAGAGTTTCCCATATCAGCAGTCAACACATTATTACATTTGTCCTTCCTTGCATAGAACCCGCTGATAACCAATCGATTTATAATGTTTAAGGATTGGCAATATTAGATATTTAGAGAAGAAACCTGTCCCAATGTTTAGATTATGTTCGGTACAAACAGCAACAAGAAGTGACTGTAACGACCCAGAAAGTAGCGTCTGTTCTCACTGGTGGGAGGTTGGAAAGTAATTTGCAAAATGAAATGGAGCATTTAAAGAGCATCATTCCATATAACCGGCTTTGGGAATCGTATTTAATTCGGATTATATAATTGAGTGAGTGGGAGGAGGAAAGTCAGGAGGCGTCCATTCAGTAGAATGGGATAGAGCACAAGTCACAGTGCATCTCTCTCCCTCCAATTCTGAGAAGGAAAGAGAGAGATCCGAATCAATCCCGATTCATCTAACGCGTGAATCTCAGAAACCAGGCTGTGCAAAAGTTCCCGATTCAAATCGGTGCACTGAATTATTCCATTCAGATTTTAAAGGAGACTGCAACCATTTATTGTAAACGTCATTTATTGTCATGGGAACAAAGAAGATTTAGATGAGGTCTGATAGAGGGTTTTGGAATTGTGAAGGGTTTTATGAATGGATTCGGGAAACATATTTCCCAGGTTCGGTGAGTTGGTGAGTAAATGGCACTGATTGAAAGTCAGCAGCAACAGACAGGGGGCTGTTGAACATGGGATGTCCTATGAGAAAGAGGGCTGCACGCAGACTCCATAATAGCTCGATAAAATTGAACATTTGAGCGGATTGGGAATTGGAAGGTGCACGGGATTGGTGGAGAGATCTTTCAGAGGCGTGATGGGCCGCATGGCTTCCTTCTGTGCTGTAAAGTAGTATTATTTTATAGTTCCGGTCATGTTCTATAAACATGCTGGGATTTGGTTTAAAGATAATAGTAGATCTAGCTGTAGGGGTTGGGTGATTAGGGGAACTAACCCCACCGCTATTCAAACAAGTAAATCCCCTGAAAACAACAACTTGCATTTATATAGCGCCTTTAACGTAGTAAAATGTCCCAAGACGATTCACAGGAGTGTCAGCAGATACAATCTGACACCGAGCCACATAAGGAGATATCAGTTTTATTCTTTAGTATGGTGGGTAGTTATTCTGACAGTTGACCAAAACCTTGGTCAAAGAGGTAGGTTTTAAGGCAGCATCTTACAATGGAGAGATGACAACACTTAGATATCACGGAATAGTCTGATTCTGTGCTGATAATAAAAGGCTGACTGCAAAAGGATGTAGGGAGGAGCTCAGTGGACAGAATGTGAAAGAATCTAAGGTGAAAGTGGTTGAGGAATGAGGGGAGTGTTCCATAACAGGGGATCAAGAGCTGGAGGAAGTCCACGATACAATATTCCGGCATTCACTCGGTATAAAGGGGCCTCATGGACAGAATGCCCCTTTCAGACTCCTGACTTTTCTTATGTACAAGACTGGAGTCACATGAAGGCGTTTCACGTCAGGTCTCACAACTCACAGAAACTCAAATACTGATCGAGGTTTTGATCGGTAAATGATGGAATTCGTTCATCCTGTGGTCACATTTCGAGTTGTCTGGTTAGGTTATAAGCACGGATTACAGAGTCTAACTTGGTAAATGGGCCATTCCTTCCCAGCGACACAGTCTCCTCCCACCCTCTACGCCCTGCTCTCCTCCTGTGAACAACCCAACACCGGCGGCCCCGTCACGTACGGCTGTTTGGCGATGGACTACTTCCCGGAAATCACCAGCGTTTCCTGGAGGAAAGATAAAGAGCCGATCACCACTGGACTGAAGACCTACCCGTCAGTGTTCAACAAGAAGGGAACCTACACCCTGAGCAGCCAGTTAACCATCACCGAGTCAGAGGTGGGGAGCAGCACAATCTACTGCCAGGTTCAACAAAGTGGGTCGCACTTGAGCGTCAAAATTCCAGGTTAGTGTTGTGGGATACAGGGGGAAAACTGTGAGAAGGTGAGGCGTTATGTTCAACTTCTATACAACCTTGGTTAGACCAGACTTAGAGTACTGAGTACAGGTCTGATCTCCATATCACACTTAGAGTACTGTGTACAGGTCTGGTCTCCATATCACATTTAGAGTACTGTGTACAGGTCTGGTCTCCATATCACATTTAGAGTACTGTGCACAGTTCCAGTCTCCATATTCACACTTACTGTACTGTCCATAGGTCTGGTTTCCATATTATAAGAATGATACAGAGGCACTGGAGACGTTCAACAACAGATTTACAAGATTTACCAGAACTGAAAAATTGTAACTGTCAAGAATGATTGACCGGGCTTGGGATCTTTTCTCAAGGGATGACCGAATAGAGGTCTTTAAAATTATGAAGTGGGTTTGAAAGGTTAGACGTAGAGAATGTATTTCTGCTTGAGGAGGAGCCCGATACGAGGGGCCATAAATATAAGATAATTGCTAATCAATCCAATAGGGAATTCAGGAGAAACTTCTTTGCCCAGAGAGTGGGCAGAATGTGGAACTCACTACCACAGGGAGTAGTTGAGGCGAACAGCAGAGATGCGTTTCAGGGGAATCTAGATAAGTACAGGAGGGAGAAAGGAATGGAAGGTTGTGTTGATGGGGAGATGAAGCAGGGAGAGAGGAGGCTCATGTGGAGCATAAACACCGACCTGTTGGGCTGAGTGACCTGTTTCTGTGTTGTAGATTCTATGTAAAAAAACGCTTTACAGTTCTTCATTGTTTGGATTGCAACAAATAATCCCAATAAAATGTATTTTCTTGCAGATCGTATGGTACATCATCCAACTGTGATCCTCACCCTGAGTTCCAACGAAGAAATCATCATCAGCAGGTCTGCAACCGCCGTGTGTTCAATCATCGATTTCCGTCCAAAGTCAGTGACCGTGAATTGGCTGAAGAATGGACAGCTCATGGATTCGGGCTTCGTCACCTCTCCCGTCTTTGAAGTGAACGGGAACGTCTCGGTGACCAGTCGGCTGACATTCCCCGCCGGGCAGTGGTTCGCCGGCTGGGTCTATACCTGCCGGGTCTCTCATCAAGGGGCCACCCAAAGCCGAAACATCACCAGGTCTCAGGGTAAGAGACACAACCCCGAGAAGTCCCAGATCATTCTGAGCGCTGATCTCAGCCAGGACTTTCATTGGAATTAATAAAAAGCTCAGAACTATTTCTAATTTCCAATCACACAGTTTGAGTTTCCTTCCGATGTCAGTGCTGCCTCAGGGTTCCTCACGGTTCAGGATTCCAGCACTTCGACAAGGTTTCCCTCAGCTGTGATGCCAGACAGTGAGTGAGGTGTCATTAGTCTCAGGTTTACCCCGAGAAAGCTCTATTTCTAATTTACAGTCATGCTGTTTGTGTTTTCTTCCAATATAAAATAGAAGAAATGCCTTTACATAGAGCCCTTCCCGAAGAGCTTTACCGCCAAGGAAGTACTTCCTGAAATGTGGTCACTGTTGTAATGTAGAAATCGCGGCGGCCATTTTGCAGACAGTAAAGTCCCACAAACAGCAACGTGATAATGATCAGATAGTCTTATTATTTGGTGATGTTTGTTGAGGGATAAGTATTGGCCAGGACACCTGGGAGAACTCCCCTGCTCTTCCTCGAAATAGTACCATGGAGTCGTTTTCGTCCAACTGAGAGAGCAGACGGGGCCTCGGTTTAACTTCTCCTTCGAAAGACGGCACCTCCGACAGTGCAGCACTCCCTCAGCACTGCACTGGGAGTGTCAGCTCAAATTTTGTGTTTAAGTATCTGGAGTGGGACTTGAACCCACGATCTCCGGAATCAGGATTCTTCACGGTTCATGATTCCATAACCTCGCCAAAGAAGGTTTCCCTCTGCTCTGATGTCAGAGAGTACATGAAGTGTCCTCGGTCTCAAGTTTATCCTGAGATGTTGATCATATTCGGAGCGACAGTAGGTGTCTGGAACCCTTTACTGGTAACTGTCCCGAGACCCACTGCTGGAAAGGACATCTACCCTATGTAGAGAACTGCGTCCAATTCTGGGCACCACATATTAGGATGGCGATACTGACTTTAGAGGGAATGCAATGCAAATTCACCTGAATCATACCGGGGCTGAAATGGTTAAATTATGAGGCGCGGTTGCACAGAATAGATTTGTATTTCTTTGAGTATAGAAGATTAAGAGATGATCTAATTGAGATGTTTAAGTTGATAAAGGGCATTGATAGGGGAGATAGCGAGAAACTATGCCCTCTGTTGGGGGAGCCCAGAACAAGGGACATCATCTTAAAATTAGAACTCAGCCGTTCAGGAGTGATGTCAGGAAGCACTTCTTCACACAGTGGACATCTGGAACACTCCCCGCCCCCCTTCCCGCCAAATGCTGTTGAGGCTGGGGGTCAGTTGAAAATTTCAAAACTGAGATTGACAGATGTTTGTTAGGCAAGGGTCCCAAGGGTTCCAGAAACAAGGCGGGTAGGTGGTGTTGAGCTGCAGATCAGCCATGATCGCATTGAATGGCGGAACAGTCAGGATGGGCTGAATGGCCTACTCCTGTTCATATGTTGCTATTAATGCCGTGCGGTCATATTTCCTTCTGACTCTCTCTCACCACACAAATTAAGGGCTGACTAATGACAGAAATGAACAAATTATTTCACATCGGCATTACAAATTATTCTCCAACACAAAGACCCCTTGGAACTCTATTCTCCCGACCTTTCACTTCTCCTCTGAAGGGGCGGCAACTGGTTCCTGCACATTTTCATCACCCCAAAAATCGCAACACGACACCAGAAAGTTAACTTTGTTTCCTGTTCCACCTAAAATCCTGGGCTTCATTTGACACTGGTTTTGAACCAGTGTACTTTTCGTGTAGAGCTCTTGACCCTGGGGGCGGAGACATTATAATGAGCGGCAATGCGTTCAGGCACTAGGAGCTATAGACAGGCGTAAAGGAGCAAGGGATTTCAGGAAGAGCGCTATTCAGTGAGTAACACAATTGCGCCCGAATTCATTCACTTTACGCCGGGTATTTGCTTCACAGCCCATTACAGCTGGCTCTGGGAGCAAATACACAGGAAATGTTAAAGAGTCTCCCCGAACCGTTGCCCTTACAATAACGATGGTGTTTAAGCAACAACGAGAGGTTGATATCTCAAAGGTGATTTATTCTCCCTGAGAGAGTGAAGACTGAATACTGGTGTTCTGATTCTGAAAATGAAGGTTTGCTTGACTTTCATTTCTGCTTCACAGATGAGATCCAATGCAACGATCCAGAAATCACTCTTCCACAACCGTCACTGGAACAAGTGTTACTGGAGGCGACGGTGACCTTAACCTGCGTCGTGTCTAATGTTCCTGATGGAGTCAACGTGTCCTGGACCCGAGAAAAGGAGACGTTGAAATCAGAGATTGCCGTCCAACCCGGAGAGGCTCCCAAAAGCGTGATCAGCAACTTAAACATCTCGACACAAGCCTGGCTGAGAGGGGATGAGTTCACCTGCGTGATGAGCCATCAGGATATGCCGACTCCTATAAGAGATTCCATCCACAAGGAAAAGGGTGAGCGGTGAGATTGTAGCAATTAGTGAGACTCTGTGACTATTTCCGGTGAGTCTGCACGGGCTAATTGTTTTAATGGACTGCTCTGATAATTCAATGGGTAATTCCACTAACTAAACCCACTGCGACCCGAGATGATGCATTTAAAGGGAAGCTGGATAAGTCAGTGGGGGAAAATGGAATAGAAGGAAATGTTATTAGAGTATGAAGTAAGGCGGGAGGAGGCTCATGTGGAGTATAAACAGCGGCATTGTCCAGTTGGGCCGAATGGTTTGTTTCTATGATGTAAATTCTATATAATTTTCCAGTCCAACTCTTCAAGCTCCCAGAGAGAAGGATTGCATTCCCCTCTGCACCGGGTTGGAAAACCGGACAGGACACAGAGGGGGAAAAGGGAATCCTTTGCAATTCAGCGCAAAGCACATTTCTCTCACATCTAACCGCCGGTTTCACTGTCTCTGGAATTCTCCAGTTTATTGACCTTTATTGTAATTGTTCTGCAGCTAAAGATCCGCGGGAACCGTCCATGTCTGTCCTCCTGCCCCCGGCAGAAGAAGTCTCCGCTCAGAGGTTCGTCACCCTCACCTGTTTAGTGAGAGGTTTCTCCCCGCGAGAGATCTTCGTCAAGTGGACCGTCAATGACAAGCCGGTGAATTCCAGCAACTACAAGAACACCGAGGTGATGGCGGAGAACGGCAGCAGTTCCTTCTTCATGTACAACCTGTTATCCATTGTAGCGGAGGAGTGGGCCAGCGGCGCTTCCTACTCCTGTGTGGTGGGACATGAAGCGATCCCCCTGAAGATCATCAACAGAACGGTTAATAAATCCAGCGGTAAACACAGTTTTGTCAACATTTCCCTTGTTCTGATGGACACCGTCAATTCTTGTCAATGAAAATCTCTCGATTGCATTTCAGTTCTTGAATAAAACCAATAACGGCTGTTTCTTCCAATCGTCAGTTAAACACACAGCCGCTCAATTAATTTTGTTTCCTATTTTTGCCAAGGGGAGGGCTGTTTATCTGAAGTCGGATATTTTCCGGTCTCGGGCCCAAGGCTTGTACAGCCAGTGCTCCCAGCTCAGATACATCACGGGTTAGAGACAGAGTGAAGGTCTTTCATGACAGGATTCCTCAAAGTCACTTCAGCAACTTTCGTCCCACTGGGGGGAATCAAAAAGTTCCGATTTCAGACAAACAAACGCAGCAGATTTAGATCTTGGTGTCCCTGTTTCTCGTGTTGTCCATCCCTTAAGAAATGGGGCAGTTTTATTTTGCAGCGTCGCACCCTCTGGAATCTGAAATGAGGCCGAACACGTACAGGAACGGTACCAATACACCACCACCAGAGAGGGGGGAAAGGGCAATTGTTAACACGCTGTACCCGACTCCCCCACCAGAGAGAGGGGAAAGGGCAATTGTAAACCCATTGTACCTCCCACTCACCCACCAGAGAGAGGGGAAAGGGCAATTGTTAACACATTGTACCCCCCACTCTCCACCAGAGAGAGTTCAAAGGTTAATTGTTAAACCTCTGTACCCCCACTCCCTCACCAGAGAGAGGGGAAAGGGCAATTGTTAACTCACTGCACTCCCACTCCCCACCAGAGAGAGATGAAAGGATAATTGTGAACCCACTGTACTCCCAATCCCCCATCAGAGAGAGGGGAAAGGGTAATTGTTAATCCACTGTACTCCATCTCCCCCAACAGAGAGAGTTGAAAGGCTACTTATTAACCCACTGTACCTCCCACTAACCCACCAGAGAGAGGGGAAAGGGCAATTGTTAACCCATTGTACCTCCCACTCCCCCACCAGAGAGAGAGAGGAAAGGGCAATTGTTAACCCACTGTGCCGCACACAGCCTCACCAGAGAGAGGGGGAAGGGCACTTGTTAACCCACTGTAGCTCCTAATCCCCCACCAGAGAGAGGGGAAAGGGCAATTGTTAACCCACTGTATTCCCCACTCCCCCACCAGAGAGAGGGGAAAGGGCAATTGTTAACACACTGTAGCTCCCACTCCCCCAACAGAGGGAGGAGAAAGTGCAATTGGTAACCCACTGTACCCCCACCAGAGAGAGGGGAAAGGGCAATTGTTAACCCATGGTACCTCCGACTCCCTCACGAGAGGCAGAGGAAAGGGCAATTGCTAACCCACTGTAGCTCTCACTCACACACCAGAGAGAGGAGAAACGGCAATTGTTAACCAACTGTAGCTCCCACTAACCCACCAGAGAGAGAGGAATGGGCAACTGTTAACCCACTGTAGCTCCCACTCACCCACCAGAGAGGGGGGGAAGGACAATTGTTAACCCACTGTAGCTCCCACTCCCCCACTAGAGAGAGGGGAAAGGGCAATTGTTAACACACTGTAACTCCCAATTCCCCACCAGAGAGAGTGAAGAGAGCCTGAGCGTGTATAACAGTAAAGTGAAGAGTGCCTGAGTGTGTATAACAGTACAGTGAAGTGAGCCTGAGTGTGTATAACAGGAAAGTAAAGAGAGCCTGAGTGTTTATAACAGTAAAGTGAACAGAGCCTGAGTGTATATAACAGTAAAGTGAAGAGAGCCTGAGTGTGTATAACAGTAAAGTGAAGAGAGCATGAGCGTGTATAACAGTAAAGTGAAGAGTGCCTGAGTGTGTATAACAGTAAAGTGAAGAGAGTCTGAGTGCGTATAACAGTAAAGTGAAGAGAGCCTGAGTGTGTATAACAGTAAAGTGAAGAGTGCCTGAGTGTGCATAACAATACAGTGAAGAGAGCCTGAGTGTGTATAACAGTAAAGTGAAGAGAGCCTGAGTGTGTATAACAGTAAAGTGAAGAGAGCCTGAGTGTGTATCACAGTTAAGAGAAGAGTGACTGAGTGTGTATAACAGTAAAGTGAAGAGAGCCTGAGTGTGTATAACAGTAAAGTGAAGAGTGCCTGAGTGTGTATAACAGAAAAAGTGAAGAGAGCCTGATTGTGTATAACAGTAAAGTGAAGAGTGCCTGTGTGTGTAACAGTAAAGTGAAGAGTGCCTGAGTGTGTATAACAGTAAAGTGAAGAGAGCCTGAGTGTGTACTAAACTAAGGTGTAGAGTGCCTGAGTGTGTATAATAGTACAGTGATGAGAGCCTGAGTGTGCATAACAGTAAAGTGAAGAGTGCCTCAGTGTGTATAACAGTACAGTGAAGAGAGCCTGAGTGCGTATAACAGTAATGTGAAGAGAGCCTGAGTGTGTATAACAGAGAAGTGAAGAGTGCCTGAGTGTGTATAACAGTGAAGTGAAGAGTGCCTGAGTGTGCATAACAATACAATGAGGAAAGCCTGAGTGTGTATAACAGTAAAGTGAAGAGAGCCTGAGTGTGTATAACAGTAAAGTGAAGAGTGCCTGAGTGTGTATAACACTAAAGAGAAGAGAGCCTGAGTGTGTATAACAGTAAAGTGAAGAGTGCCTGAGTGTGTATAACAGTAACGTGAAGAGAGCCTGAGTGTGTATAACAGTAAAGTGAAGTGTGCCTGAGTGTGTATAACAGTAACGTGAAGAGAGCCTGATTGTATACAACAGTAAAGTGAAGAGTGCCTGTGTGTGTAACAGTAAAGTGAAGAGTGCCTGAGTGTGTATAATAGTAGTGAAGAGAGACTGAGTGTGTATAACAGTAAAGTGAAGAGAGCCTGAGTGTGTACTAAACTAAAGTGTAGAGTGCCTGAGAGTGCACAATAGTACAGTGATGAGAGCCTGAGTGTGCATAACAGTAAAGTGAAGATTGCCTGAGTGTATAACACTAAAGTGAAGAGAGCCTGAGTGTGTATAACAATAAAGTGAAGAGTGCCTGTGTGTGTATAACAGTAAAGTGAAGTGTGCCTGAGTGTGTATAACAATAAAGTGAAGAGTGCCTGAGTGTGTATAACAGTAAAGTGAAGTGTGCCTGAGTGTGTATAACAGTAAAGTGAAGAGAGCCTGATTGTGTATAACAGTAAAGTGTAGAGTGCCTGTGTGTGTTTAACAGTACAGTGAAGGGAGCCTGAGTCTGTATAACAGTAATGTGAAGAGAGCCTGAGTGTGTATAACAGTAAAGTGTAGAGTGCCTGTGTGTGTTTAACAGTACAGTGAAGAGGGCCTGAGTGTGCATAACAGAAAAGTGAAGAGTGCCTGAGTGTGTATAACAGTGAAGTGAAGATTGCCTGAGTGTGTATAACAGTAAAGTAAAGAGTGCCTGAGTGTGTATAACAGTAAAGTGAAGAGTGACTGAGTGTGCATAACAGTACTGTGAAGAGAGCCTGAGTGTGTATAACACTAAAGTGAAGAGTGCCTGAGTGTGTATAACAGTAAAGTGAAGAGTGCCTGTGTGTGTATAACAGTAAAGTGAAGAGTGCCTGAGAGTGTATAACATTACAGTGAAGAGAGCCTGAGTGTGTATAACAGTAAAGTGTAGAGTGCCTCTGTGAGTATAATAGTATAGTGATGAGAGCCTGAGTGTGTATAACAGTAAAGTGAAGAGAGCCTGAGTGTGTATTACAGTAAAGTGAAGAGAGCCTGTGTGTATATAACATAAAAGTGAAGATTGCCTGAGTGTGTATAACAGTACAGTGAAGAGTGCCTGAGTGTGTAACACAGCAAAGTGATGAGAGCCTGATTGTGTATAAGAGTAAAGCGAAGAGAGCCTGAGTGAGTATAACAGTAAAGTGAAGAGTGCCTGAGTGTGTATAACAGTAAAGTGAAGAGAGCCTGAGGGTGTATAACAGTAAAGTGAAGAATGCCTGAGTGTGTATAACACTAAAGTGAAGAGAGCCTGATTGTTTATAACAGTAAAGTGAAGAGTGCCTGTGTGTGTACAACAGTAAAGTGAAGAGTGCCTGAGTGTGTATAACAGTACAGTGAAGAGAGCCTGAGTGTGTATAACAGTAAAGTGAAGAGAGCCTGAGTGTGTACAACAGTAAAGTGTAGAGTGCCTGTGTGTGTATAATAGTACAGTGATGAGAGCCTGACTGTGTATAACAGTAAAGTGAAGAGTGCCTCAGTGTGTATAACAGTACAGTGAAGAGTGCCTGAGTGTGTATAACAGCAAAGTGAAGAGTGCCTGAGTGTGAAAAACAGTAAAGTGACGAGAGCCTGAGTGTATATAACAGTAAAGTGAAGAGAGCCTCAGCGTGTATAACAGTAAAGTGAAGAGAGCTTGTGTGTGTATAACACTAAAGTGAAGAGAGCCTGAGTGTGTATAACAGTAAAGTGAAGAGTGCCTGTGTGTGTATAACAGTAAAGTGAAGAGTGCCTGAGAGTGTATAACATTACAGTGAAGAGAGCCTGAGTGTGTATAACAGTAAAGTGTACAGTGCCTCTGTGAGTATAATAGTATAGTGATGAGAGCCTGAGTGTGTATAACAGTAAAGTGAAGAGAGCCTGAGTGTGTATAACAGTAAAGTGAAGAGTGCCGGAGTGTGTATAACAGTAAAGTGAAGAGTGCCTGAGTGTGTATAACAGAAAAAGTGAAGAGAGCCTGATTGTGTATAACAGTAAAGTGAAGAGTGCCTGTGTGTGTAACAGTAAAGTGAAGAGTGCCTGAGTGTGTATAACAGTAAAGTGAAGAGAGCCTGAGTGTGTACTAAACTAAGGTGTAGAGTGCCTGAGTGTGTATAATAGTACAGTGATGAGAGCCTGAGTGTGCATAACAGTAAAGTGAAGAGTGCCTCAGTGTGTATAACAGTACAGTGAAGAGAGCCTGAGTGCGTATAACAGTAATGTGAAGAGAGCCTGAGTGTGTATAACAGAGAAGTGAAGAGTGCCTGAGTGTGTATAACAGTGAAGTGAAGAGTGCCTGAGTGTGCATAACAATACAATGAGGAAAGCCTGAGTGTGTATAACAGTAAAGTGAAGAGAGCCTGAGTGTGTATAACAGTAAAGTGAAGAGTGCCTGAGTGTGTCTAACACTAAAAAGAGAGGAGAGCCTGGGTGTGTACAACAGTAAAGTGAAGAGTGCCTGAGTGTGTATAACAGTAACGTGAAGAGAGCCTGAGTGTGTATAACAGTAAAGTGAAGAGTGCCTGAGTGTGTATAACAGTAAAGTGAAGTGTGCCTGAGTGTGTATAACAGTAACGTGAAGAGAGCCTGATTGTATACAACAGTAAAGTGAAGAGTGCCTGTGTGTGTAACAGTAAAGTGAAGAGTGCCTGAGTGTGTATAATAGTAGTGAAGAGAGACTGAGTGTGTATAACAGTAAAGTGAAGAGAGCCTGAGTGTGTACTAAACTAAAGTGTAGAGTGCCTGAGAGTGCACAATAGTACAGTGATGAGAGCCTGAGTGTGCATAACAGTAAAGTGAAGATTGCCTGAGTGTATAACACTAAAGTGAAGAGAGCCTGAGTGTGTATAACAATAAAGTGAAGAGTGCCTGTGTGTGTATAACAGTAAAGTGAAGTGTGCCTGAGTGTGTATAACAGTAAAGTGAAGAGAGCCTGATTGTGTATAACAGTAAAGTGTAGAGTGCCTGTGTGTGTTTAACAGTACAGTGAAGGGAGCCTGAGTCTGTATAACAGTAATGTGAAGAGAGCCTGAGTGTGTATAACAGTAAAGTGAAGAGAGCCTGATTGTGTATAACAGTAAAGTGTAGAGTGCCTGTGTGTGTTTAACAGTACAGTGAAGAGGGCCTGAGTGTGCATAACAGAAAAGTGAAGAGTGCCTGAGTGTGTATAACAGTGAAGTGAAGATTGCCTGAGTGTGTATAACAGTAAAGTAAAGAGTGCCTGAGTGTGTATAACAGTAAAGTGAAGAGTGACTGAGTGTGCATAACAGTACTGTGAAGAGAGCCTGAGTGTGTATATCAGTAAAGCGAAGAGAGCCTGAGTGTGTATAACAGTAATGTGAAGAGTGCCTGAGTGTGTATAACAGTAAAGTGAAGAGTGCCTGAGTGTGAAAAACAGTAAAGTGACGAGAGCCTGAGTGTATATAACAGTAAAGTGAAGAGAGCCTCAGCGTGTATAACAGTAAAGTGAAGAGAGCTTGTGTGTGTATAACACTAAAATGAAGAGAGCCTGAGTGTGTATAACAGTAAAGTGAAGAGTGCCTGAGAGTGTATAACATTACAGTGAAGAGAGCCTGAGTGTGTATAACAGTAAAGTGTAGAGTGCCTCTGTGAGTATAATAGTATAGTGATGAGAGCCTGAGTGTGTATAACAGTAAAGTGAAGAGAGCCTGAGTGTGTATTACAGTAAAGTGAAGAGAGCCTGTGTGTATATAACATAAAAGTGAAGATTGCCTGAGTGTGTATAACAGTACAGTGAAGAGTGCCTGAGTGTGTAACACAGCAAAGTGATGAGAGCCTGATTGTGTATAAGAGTAAAGCGAAGAGAGCCTGAGTGAGTATAACAGTAAAGTGAAGAGTGCCTGAGTGTGTATAACAGTAAAGTGAAGAGAGCCTGAGTGTGTATAACAGTAAAGTGAAGAATGCCTGAGTGTGTATAACACTAAAGTGAAGAGAGCCTGATTGTTTATAACAGTAAAGTGAAGAGTGCCTGTGTGTGTACAACAGTAAAGTGAAGAGTGCCTGAGTGTGTATAACAGTACAGTGAAGAGAGCCTGAGTGTGTATAACAGTAAAGTGAAGAGAGCCTGAGTGTGTACAACAGTAAAGTGTAGAGTGCCTGTGTGTGTATAATAGTACAGTGATGAGAGCCTGACTGTGTATAACAGTAAAGTGAAGAGTGCCTAAGTGTGTATAACAGTAATGTGAAGAGAGCCTGAGTGTGTAACACAGCAAAGTGAAGAGAGCCTGATTGTGTATAACAGTAAAGCGAAGAGAGCCTGAGTGAGTATAACAGTAAAGTGAAGAGAGCCTGATTGTGTATAACAGTAAAGTGAAGAGAGCCTGATTGTGTATAACAGTAAAGTGAAGAGTGCCTGTGTGTGTACAACAGTAAAGTGAAGAGTGCCTGAGTGTGTATAACAGTACAGTGAAGAGAGCCTGAGTGTGTATAACAGCAAAGTGAAGAGAGCCTGAGTGTGCATAACAATAAAGTGAAGAGTGCCTGAGTGTGTAAAACAGTAAAGTGAAGAGTGCCTGAGTGTGTATAACAATAAAGTGAAGAGTGCCTGAGGGTGTATAACAGTAAAGTGAAGAGTGCCTGAGTGTGTATAGCAGTAGAGTGAAGGGTGCCTGAGTGTGTATAACAGTTAAGAGAAGAGAGCCTGAATGTGTATAACAGTAAAGTGAAGAGTGCCTGAGTGTGTATAACAGTAAAGTGAAGAGTACCAGAGTGTGTATAACAGTAAAGTGAAGAGAGCCTGAGTGTGCATAACAGTAAAGTGAAGAGAGCCTGAGTGTGTACAACAGCAAAGTGCAGATTGCATGTGTGTGTATTATGGTATAGTGATGAGAGCCTGAGTGTGTATAACAGTAAAGTGAACAGTGCCTCAGTGTGTATAACAGTACAGTGAAGAGAGCCTGAGTGTGTATTACAGGAAAGTGAAGAGAGCCTGAGTGTATATAACAGAAAAGTGAAGAGTGCCTGAGTGTGTATAACAGTGAAGTGAAGATTGCCTGAGTGTGTATAACAGTAAAGTGAATAGTGCCTGAGTGTGTATAACAGTACAGTGAAGAGTGCCTGAGTGTGTATAACAGTAAAGTGAAGAGTGCCTGAGTGTGTATAACAGTAATGTGAAGAGAGCCTGAGTGTGTAACACAGCAAAGCGAAGAGAGCCTGAGTGTGTATAACAGTGAAGTGAAGAGAGACTGAGTGTGTATAACAGTAAAGTGAAGAGAGCCTGATTGTGTATAACATTAAAGTGAAGAGGGCCTGAGTGTATATAACAGTAAAGTGAAGAGAGCCTGATTGTGTATAACAGTAAAGTGAAGAGTGCCTGTGTGTGTACAACAGTAAAGTGAAGAGTGCCTGTGTGTGTATAACAGTACAGTGATGAGAGCCTGAGTGTGTATAACAGTAAAGTGAAGTGTGCCTGTGTGTGTAACAGTAAAGTGAAGAGTGCCTGAGTGTGTATAATCGTACAATGAAGAGAGACTGAGTGTGTATAACAGTACAGTGAAGAGAGCCTGAGTGTGTATAACATTAAAGTGAAGAGGGCCTGAGTGTGCATAACAGAAAAGTGAAGAGTGCCTGAGTGTGTATAACAGTGAAGTGAAGATTGCCTGAGTGTGCATAACAGTAAAGTAAAGAGTGCCTGACTGTGCATAACAGTACAGTGAAGAGTGCCTGAGTGTGTATAACAGTACTGTGAAGAGCGCCTGAGTGTGTATAACAGTAAATTGAAGAGAGCCTGAGTGTGTACAACAGTAAAGTGTAGAGTGCCTGTGTGTGTATAATAGTACAGTGATGAGAGCCTGACTGTGTATAACAGTAAAGTGAAGAGTGCCTCAGTGTGTATAACAGTACAGTGAAGAGTGCCTGAGTGTGTATAACAGCAAAGTGAAGAGTGCCTGAGTGTGAAAAACAGTAAAGTGACGAGAGCCTGAGTGTATATAACAGTAAAGTGAAGAGAGCCTCAGCGTGTATAACAGTAAAGTGAAGAGAGCTTGTGTGTGTATAACACTAAAGTGAAGAGAGCCTGAGTGTGTATAACAGTAAAGTGAAGAGTGCCTGTGTGTGTATAACAGTAAAGTGAAGAGTGCCTGAGAGTGTATAACATTACAGTGAAGAGAGCCTGAGTGTGTATAACAGTAAAGTGTAGAGTGCCTCTGTGAGTATAATAGTATAGTGATGAGAGCCTGAGTGTGTATAACAGTAAAGTGAAGAGAGCCTGAGTGTGTATAACAGTAAAGTGAAGAGAGCCTGTGTGTATATAACATAAAAGTGAAGATTGCCTGAGTGTGTATAACAGTACAGTGAAGAGTGCCTGAGTGTGTAACACAGCAAAGTGATGAGAGCCTGATTGTGTATAAGAGTAAAGCGAAGAGAGCCTGAGTGAGTATAACAGTAAAGTGAAGAGAGCCTGAGTGTGTATAACAGTAAAGTGAAGAATGCCTGAGTGTGTATAACACTAAAGTGAAGAGAGCCTGATTGTTTATAACAGTAAAGTGAAGAGTGCCTGTGTGTGTACAACAGTAAAGTGAAGAGTGCCTGAGTGTGTATAACAGTACAGTGAAGAGAGCCTGAGTGTGTATAACAGTAAAGTGAAGAGAGCCTGAGTGTGTACAACAGTAAAGTGTAGAGTGCCTGTGTGTGTATAATAGTACAGTGATGAGAGCCTGACTGTGTATAACAGTAAAGTGAAGAGTGCCTCAGTGTGTATAACAGTACAGTGAAGAGTGCCTGAGTGTGTATAACAGCAAAGTGAAGAGTGCCTCAGTGTGTATAACAATAAAGTGAAGAGTGCCTGAGGGTGGAAAGCAGGAAAGTGAAGTGTGCCTGAGTGTGTATAACAATAAAGTGAAGAGTGCCTGAGTGTGTATTACATTAAAGTGAAGAGAGCCTGTGTGTATATAACAGAAAAGTGAAGAGTGCCTGAGTGTTTATAACAGTAAAGTGAAGAGTGCCTGAGTGTGTATAACAGTGAAGTGAAGAGAGACTGAGTGTGTATAACAGGAAAGTCAAGAGAGCCTGAGTGTGTACAACAGTAAAGTGTAGAGTGCCTGTGTGAGTATAATAGTATAGTGATGAGAGCCTGAGTGTGTATAACAGTAAAGTGAAGAGAGCCTGAGTGTGTATTACAGTAAAGTGAAGAGAGCCTGTGTGTATATAACATAAAAGTGAAGATTGCCTGAGTGTGTATAACAGTAAAGTGAAGAGTGCCTGAGTCTGTATAACAGTAGTGAAGAATGCCTGAGTGTGTATAACAGTAAAGTGAAGAGTGCCTAAGTGTGTATAACAGTAATGTGAAGAGAGCCTGAGTGTGTAACACAGCAAAGTGAAGAGAGCCTGATTGTGTATAACAGTAAAGCGAAGAGAGCCTGAGTGAGTATAACAGTAAAGTGAAGAGAGCCTGATTGTGTATAACAGTAAAGTGAAGAGAGCCTGATTGTGTATAACAGTAAAGTGAAGAGTGCCTGTGTGTGTACAACAGTAAAGTGAAGAGTGCCTGAGTGTGTATAACAGTACAGTGAAGAGAGCCTGAGTGTGTATAACAGCAAAGTGAAGAGAGCCTGAGTGTGCATAACAATAAAGTGAAGAGTGCCTGAGTGTGTAAAACAGTAAAGTGAAGAGTGCCTGAGTGTGTATAACAATAAAGTGAAGAGTGCCTGAGGGTGTATAACAGTAAAGTGAAGAGTGCCTGAGTGTGTATAGCAGTAGAGTGAAGGGTGCCTGAGTGTGTATAACAGTTAAGAGAAGAGAGCCTGAATGTGTATAACAGTAAAGTGAAGAGAGCCTGAGTGTGTATAACAGTAAAGTGAAGAGTACCAGAGTGTGTATAACAGTAAAGTGAAGAGAGCCTGAGTGTGCATAACAGTAAAGTGAAGAGAGCCTGAGTGTGTACAACAGCAAAGTGCAGATTGCATGTGTGTGTATTATGGTATAGTGATGAGAGCCTGAGTGTGTATTACAGGAAAGTGAACAGTGCCTCAGTGTGTATAACAGTACAGTGAAGAGAGCCTGAGTGTGTATAACAGTGAAGTGAAGATTGCCTGAGTGTGTATAACAGTAAAGTGAATAGTGCCTGAGTGTGTATAACAGTACAGTGAAGAGTGCCTGAGTGTGTATAACAGTAAAGTGAAGAGTGCCTGAGTGTGTATAACAGTAATGTGAAGAGAGCCTGAGTGTGTAACACAGCAAAGCGAAGAGAGCCTGAGTGTGTATAACAGTGAAGTGAAGAGAGACTGAGTGTGTATAACAGTAAAGTGAAGAGAGCCTGATTGTGTATAACATTAAAGTGAAGAGGGCCTGAGTGTATATAACAGTAAAGTGAAGAGAGCCTGATTGTGTATAACAGTACAGTGATGAGAGCCTGAGTGTGTATAACAGTAAAGTGAAGAGTGCCTGTGTGTGTAACAGTAAAGTGAAGAGTGCCTGAGTGTGTATAATCGTACAATGAAGAGAGACTGAGTGTGTATAACAGTACAGTGAAGAGAGCCTGAGTGTGTATAACATTAAAGTGAAGAGGGCCTGAGTGTGCATAACAGAAAAGTGAAGAGTGCCTGAGTGTGTATAACAGTGAAGTGAAGATTGCCTGAGTGTGTATAACAGTAAAGTGAAGAGTGACTGAGTGTGTATAACAGTACTGTGAAGAGCGCCTGAGTGTGTATAACAGTAAATTGAAGAGAGCCTGAGTGTGTATAACAGTAAATTGAAGAGAGCCTGAGTGTGTATAACAGTAAATTGAAGAGAGCCTGAGTGTCTATAACAGTTAAGAGAAGAGAGCCTGAGTGTGTATAACAGTAATGTGAAGAGTGCCTGAGTGTGTATAACAGTAAAGTGACGAGAGCCTCAGCGTGTATAACAGTAAAGTGAAGAGAGCTTGTGTGTGTATAACACTAAAGTGAAGAGAGCCTGAGTGTGTATAACAGTAAAGTGAAGAGTGCCTGTGTGTGTATAACAGTAAAGTGAAGAGTGCCTGAGAGTGTATAACAGTAAAGTGAAGAATGCCTGTGTGTGTACAACAGTAAAGTGAAGAGTGCCTGAGTGTGTATAACAGTACAGTGAAGAGAGCCTGAGTGTGTATAACAGTAAAGTGAAGAGAGCCTGAGTGTGTACAACAGTAAAGTGTAGAGTGCCTGTGTGTGTATAATAGTACAGTGATGAGAGCCTGACTGCGTATAACAGTAAAGTGAAGAGTGCCTCAGTGTGTATAACAATAAAGTGAAGAGTGCCTGAGTGTGTAAAGCAGTGAAGTGAAGATCGCCTGAGTGTGTATAACAGTAATGTGAAGAGTGCCTGAGTGTGTATAACAGTAAAGTGAAGAGTGCCTGAGTGTGTATAACAGTAATGTGAAGAGAGCCTGAGTGTGTAACACAGCAAAGCGAAGAGAGCCTGATTTTGCATAACAGTAAAGCGAAGAGAGCCTGAGTGTGTATAACAGTAAAGTGAAGAGTGCCTGAGTGTGTATAACAGTACAGTGAAGAGAGCCTAAGTGTGTATAACAGTAAAGTGAAGAGAGCCTGTGTGTGTATAACAGTAAAGTGAAGAGTGCCTGAGTGTGTATAACAGTAAAGTGAAGAGAGCCTGATTGTGTATAACAGTAAAGTGAAGAGTGCCTATGTGTGTATAATAGTACAGTGATGAGAGCCTGAGTGTGTATAACAGTAAAGTGAAGAGTGCCTCTGTGTGTATAACAGTACCGTGAAGAGTGCCTGAGTGTGTATAACAGTAAAGTGAAGAGAGCCTGAGTGTTTTTAACAATGAAGTGAAGATTGCCTGAGTTTGTATAAGAGTGAAGTGAAGTGTGCCTGAGAGTGCATAACAATAAAGTGATGAGTGCCTGAGTGTGTAAAGCAGTAAAGTGAAGAGAGCCTGATTGTGTATAACACTAAAGTGAAGAGTGCCTGAGTGTGTATAACAGTACAGTGAAGAGTGCCTGAGTGTGTACAACAGTAAAGTGAAGAGTGCCTGAGTGTGTATAACAGTACAGTGAAGAGAGCCTGAGTGTGTATAACAGTAAAGTGAAGAGAGCCTGAGTGTGTACAACAGTAAAGTGTAGAGTGCCTCAGTGTGTATAACAGTACAGTGAAGAGAGCCTGAGGGTGGAAAGCAATAAAGTGAAGAGTGCCTGAGTGTGTATAACAATAAAGTGAAGAGTGCCTGAGGGTGTATAACAGTAAAGTGAAGAGTGCCTGAGTGTGTATAGCAGTAGAGTGAAGGGTGCCTGAGTGTGTATAACAGTTAAGAGAAGAGAGTCTGAATGTGTATAACAGTAAAGTGAAGAGAGCCTGAGTGTGTATAACAGTAAAGTGAAGAGTACCAGAGTGTGTATAACAGTAAAGTGAAGAGTGACTGAGTGTCTATAACAGTACAGTGAAGAGAGCCTGAGTGTGTATATCAATAAAGAGAAGAGAGACTGAGTGTGTTTAACTGTAAAGTGAAGAGAGCCTGAGTGTGTACAACAGTAAAGTGCAGATTGCATGTGTGTGTATTATAGTATAGTGATGAGAGCCTGAGTGTGTATAACAGTCAAGTGAACAGTGCCTGAGTGTGTATAACAGTGAAGTGAAGATTGCCTGAGTGTGTATAACAGTCAAGTGAAAAGTGCCTGAGTGTGTATAACAGTAATGTGAAGAGAGCCTGAGTGTGTAACACAGCAAAGTGAAGAGAGCCTCATTTTGTATAACAGTAAAGCGAAGAGAGCCTGAGTGTGTATAACAGTAAAGTGAAGAGTGCCTGTGTGTGTACAACAGTAAAGGGAAGAGTGCCTGAGTGTGTATAACAATACAGTGAAGAGAGCCTAAGTGTGTATAACAGTAAAGTGAAGAGAGCCTGAGTGTGTATAACAGTAAAGTGAAGAATGCCTGAGTGTTTATAACAGTAAAGTGAAGATTGCCTATGTGTGTATAATAGTACAGTGATGAGAGCCTGAGTGTGTATAACAGTAAAGTGAAGAGTGCCTCTGTGTGTATAACAGTAGTGATGAGAGCCTGAGTGTGTATAACAGTAAAGTGAAGAGAGCCTGAGTGTTTATAACAGAAAAGTGAAGAGTGCCTGAGTGTTTATAACAATGAAGTGAAGATTGCCTGAGTTTGTATAACAGTAAAGTGAAGTGTGCCTGAGAGTGTATAACAGTACAGTGAAGAGTGCCTGAGTGTGTATAACAGTAAAGTGAAGAGAGCCTGTGTGTGTACAACAGTAAAGTGAAGAGTGCCTGAGTGTGTATAACTGTACAGTGAAGAGAGCCTGAGTGTGTATAACAGTAAAGTGAAGAGAGCCTGAGTGTGTACAACAGTAAAGTGTAGAGTGCCTGTGTGTGTATAATAGTACAGTGATGAGAGCCTGAGTGTGTATAACAGTAAAGTGAAGAGTGCCTGAGTGTGTAAAACAGTAAAGTGAAGAGTGCCTGAGGGTGTATAACAGTAAAGTGAAGAGTGCCTGTGTGTGTACAACAGTAATGTGAAGATTGCCTATGTGTGTATAATAGTACAGTGATGAGAGCCTGAGTGTGTATAACAATAAAGTGAAGAGAGCCTGAGTGTGTATATCAGTAAAGTGAAGAGAGCCTGATTGTGTATATCACTAAAGTGAAGAGTGCCTGAGTGTGTATAACAGTACAGTGAAGAGTGCCTGAGTGTGTATAACAGTAAAGTGAAGAGAGCCTGAGTGTGTATATCAGTAAAGAGAAGAGAGCCTGAGTGTGTATAACTTTAAAGTGAAGAGAGCTTGAGTGTGTATAACATTAAATTGAAGAGAGCCTGAGTGTGTAGAAAGGAAGAGTGAATAGAGTCTGAATGTGTATAACAGTAAAGTGAAAAGAGCCTGAGTGTGTATAACAGTAAAGTGAAGAGAGGCTGATTGTGTATATCAGTAAAGCGAAGAGAGCCTGAGTGTGTCTAACTGTAAAGTGAAGAGAGCCTGAGTGTGCATAACAGTACAGTGAAGAGTGCCTGAGTGTGTATAACAGTAAAGTGAAGAGTGACTGAGTGTGTATAACAGTACTGTGAAGAGAGCCTGAGTGTGTATATCAGTAAAGCGAAGAGAGCCTGAGTGTGTCTAACTGTAAAGTGAAGAGAGCCTGAGTGTGTGTAACTGTAAAGTGAAGAGACCCTGAGTGTGTATAACAGTAAATTGAAGAGAGCCTGAGTGTGTATAACAGTAAATTGAAGAGAGCCTGAGTGTGTATAACAGTAATGTGAAGAGTGCCTGAGTGTATAACATTACAGTGAAGAGAGCCTGAGTGTATACAACAGGAAAGTGAAGAGAGCCTGAGTGTGTACAACAGTAAAGTGTAGAGTGCCTGTGTGTGTATAATAATAGTGATGAGAGCCTGAGTGTGTATAACAGTAAAGTGAAGAGTGCCTCAGTGTGTATAACAGCAGTGAAGAGAGCCTGAGTGTGTATTACAGTAAAGTGAAGAGAGCCTGTGTGTATATAATATAAAAGTGAAGAGTGCCTGAGTGTGTATAACAGTACAGTGAAGAGTGCCTGAGTGTGTATAACAGTAAAGTGAAGAGTGCCTGAGTGTGTATAACAGTAATGTGAAGAGAGCCTGAGTGTGTAACACAGCAAAGTGAAGAGAGCCTGATTGTGTATAACAGTAAAGCGAAGAGAGCCTGAGTGTGTATAACAGTAAAGTGAAGAGAGCCTGATTGTGTATAACAGTAAAGTGAAGAGTGCCTGTGTGTGTACAACAGTACAGTGAAGAGTGCCTGAGTGTGTATAACAGCAAAGTGAAGAGTGCCTGAGTGTGTATAACAGTAAAGTGAAGAGAGCCTGATTGTGTATAACAGTAAAGTGAAGAGTGCCTGTGTGTGTACAACAGTAGTGAAGAGTGCCTGAGTGTGTATAACAGCAAAGTGAAGAGAGGCTGAGTGTGTATAACAGTACAGTGAAGAGTGCCTGAGGGTGGAAAGCAGTAAAGTGAAGAGTGCCTGAGGGTGTATAACAGTAAAGTGAAGGGTGCCTGAGTGTGTATAACAGTTAAGAGAAGAGAGCCTGAATGTGTATAACAGTAATGTGAAGAGAGCCTGAGTGTGTATAACAGTAAAGTGAAGAGTACCAGAGTGTGTATAACAGTAAAGTGAAGAGTGACTGAGTGTCTATAACAGTACAGTGAAGAGAGCCTGAGTGTGTATATCAATAAAGAGAAGTGAGACTGAGTGTGTTTAACTGTAAAGTGAAGAGAACCTGAGTGTGCATAACAGTAAAGTGAAGAGAGCCTGAGTGTGTACAACAGTAAAGTGCAGAGTGCCTGTGTGTGTATAATAGTATCGTGATGAGAGCCTGAGTGTGTATAACAGTAAAGTGAACAGTGCCTGAGTGTGTATAACAGTAAAGTGAAGAGTGCCTGAGTGTGTATAACAGTAAAGTGAAGAGAGCCTGATTGTGTATAACACTAAAGTGAAGAGTGCCTGAGTGTGTATAACAGTACAGTGAAGAGTGCCTGAGTGTGTACAACAGTAAAGTGAAGAGTGCCTGAGTGTGTATAACAGTACAGTGAAGAGAGCCTGAGTGTGTATAACAGTAAAGTGAAGAGAGCCTGAGTGTGTACAACAGTAAAGTGTAGAGTGCCTCAGTGTGTATAACAGTACAGTGAAGAGAGCCTGAGGGTGGAAAGCAATAAAGTGAAGAGTGCCTGAGTGTGTATAACAATAAAGTGAAGAGTGCCTGAGGGTGTATAACAGTAAAGTGAAGAGTGCCTGAGTGTGTATAGCAGTAGAGTGAAGGGTGCCTGAGTGTGTATAACAGTTAAGAGAAGAGAGTCTGAATGTGTATAACAGTAAAGTGAAGAGAGCCTGAGTGTGTATAACAGTAAAGTGAAGAGTACCAGAGTGTGTATAACAGTAAAGTGAAGAGTGACTGAGTGTCTATAACAGTACAGTGAAGAGAGCCTGAGTGTGTATATCAATAAAGAGAAGAGAGACTGAGTGTGTTTAACTGTAAAGTGAAGAGAGCCTGAGTGTGTACAACAGTAAAGTGCAGATTGCATGTGTGTGTATTATAGTATAGTGATGAGAGCCTGAGTGTGTATAACAGTCAAGTGAACAGTGCCTGAGTGTGTATAACAGTGAAGTGAAGATTGCCTGAGTGTGTATAACAGTCAAGTGAAAAGTGCCTGAGTGTGTATAACAGTAATGTGAAGAGAGCCTGAGTGTGTAACACAGCAAAGTGAAGAGAGCCTCATTTTGTATAACAGTAAAGCGAAGAGAGCCTGAGTGTGTATAACAGTAAAGTGAAGAGTGCCTGTGTGTGTACAACAGTAAAGGGAAGAGTGCCTGAGTGTGTATAACAATACAGTGAAGAGAGCCTAAGTGTGTATAACAGTAAAGTGAAGAGAGCCTGAGTGTGTATAACAGTAAAGTGAAGAATGCCTGAGTGTTTATAACAGTAAAGTGAAGATTGCCTATGTGTGTATAATAGTACAGTGATGAGAGCCTGAGTGTGTATAACAGTAAAGTGAAGAGTGCCTCTGTGTGTATAACAGTAGTGATGAGAGCCTGAGTGTGTATAACAGTAAAGTGAAGAGAGCCTGAGTGTTTATAACAGAAAAGTGAAGAGTGCCTGAGTGTTTATAACAATGAAGTGAAGATTGCCTGAGTTTGTATAACAGTAAAGTGAAGTGTGCCTGAGAGTGTATAACAGTACAGTGAAGAGTGCCTGAGTGTGTATAACAGTAAAGTGAAGAGAGCCTGTGTGTGTACAACAGTAAAGTGAAGAGTGCCTGAGTGTGTATAACTGTACAGTGAAGAGAGCCTGAGTGTGTATAACAGTAAAGTGAAGAGAGCCTGAGTGTGTACAACAGTAAAGTGTAGAGTGCCTGTGTGTGTATAATAGTACAGTGATGAGAGCCTGAGTGTGTATAACAGTAAAGTGAAGAGTGCCTGAGTGTGTAAAACAGTAAAGTGAAGAGTGCCTGAGGGTGTATAACAGTAAAGTGAAGAGTGCCTGTGTGTGTACAACAGTAATGTGAAGATTGCCTATGTGTGTATAATAGTACAGTGATGAGAGCCTGAGTGTGTATAACAATAAAGTGAAGAGAGCCTGAGTGTGTATATCAGTAAAGTGAAGAGAGCCTGATTGTGTATATCACTAAAGTGAAGAGTGCCTGAGTGTGTATAACAGTACAGTGAAGAGTGCCTGAGTGTGTATAACAGTAAAGTGAAGAGAGCCTGAGTGTGTATATCAGTAAAGAGAAGAGAGCCTGAGTGTGTATAACTTTAAAGTGAAGAGAGCTTGAGTGTGTATAACATTAAATTGAAGAGAGCCTGAGTGTGTAGAAAGGAAGAGTGAATAGAGTCTGAATGTGTATAACAGTAAAGTGAAAAGAGCCTGAGTGTGTATAACAGTAAAGTGAAGAGAGGCTGATTGTGTATATCAGTAAAGCGAAGAGAGCCTGAGTGTGTCTAACTGTAAAGTGAAGAGAGCCTGAGTGTGCATAACAGTACAGTGAAGAGTGCCTGAGTGTGTATAACAGTAAAGTGAAGAGTGACTGAGTGTGTATAACAGTACTGTGAAGAGAGCCTGAGTGTGTATATCAGTAAAGCGAAGAGAGCCTGAGTGTGTCTAACTGTAAAGTGAAGAGAGCCTGAGTGTGTGTAACTGTAAAGTGAAGAGACCCTGAGTGTGTATAACAGTAAATTGAAGAGAGCCTGAGTGTGTATAACAGTAAATTGAAGAGAGCCTGAGTGTGTATAACAGTAATGTGAAGAGTGCCTGAGTGTATAACATTACAGTGAAGAGAGCCTGAGTGTATACAACAGGAAAGTGAAGAGAGCCTGAGTGTGTACAACAGTAAAGTGTAGAGTGCCTGTGTGTGTATAATAATAGTGATGAGAGCCTGAGTGTGTATAACAGTAAAGTGAAGAGTGCCTCAGTGTGTATAACAGCAGTGAAGAGAGCCTGAGTGTGTATTACAGTAAAGTGAAGAGAGCCTGTGTGTATATAATATAAAAGTGAAGAGTGCCTGAGTGTGTATAACAGTACAGTGAAGAGTGCCTGAGTGTGTATAACAGTAAAGTGAAGAGTGCCTGAGTGTGTATAACAGTAATGTGAAGAGAGCCTGAGTGTGTAACACAGCAAAGTGAAGAGAGCCTGATTGTGTATAACAGTAAAGCGAAGAGAGCCTGAGTGTGTATAACAGTAAAGTGAAGAGAGCCTGATTGTGTATAACAGTAAAGTGAAGAGTGCCTGTGTGTGTACAACAGTACAGTGAAGAGTGCCTGAGTGTGTATAACAGCAAAGTGAAGAGTGCCTGAGTGTGTATAACAGTAAAGTGAAGAGAGCCTGATTGTGTATAACAGTAAAGTGAAGAGTGCCTGTGTGTGTACAACAGTAGTGAAGAGTGCCTGAGTGTGTATAACAGCAAAGTGAAGAGAGGCTGAGTGTGTATAACAGTACAGTGAAGAGTGCCTGAGGGTGGAAAGCAGTAAAGTGAAGAGTGCCTGAGGGTGTATAACAGTAAAGTGAAGGGTGCCTGAGTGTGTATAACAGTTAAGAGAAGAGAGCCTGAATGTGTATAACAGTAATGTGAAGAGAGCCTGAGTGTGTATAACAGTAAAGTGAAGAGTACCAGAGTGTGTATAACAGTAAAGTGAAGAGTGACTGAGTGTCTATAACAGTACAGTGAAGAGAGCCTGAGTGTGTATATCAATAAAGAGAAGTGAGACTGAGTGTGTTTAACTGTAAAGTGAAGAGAACCTGAGTGTGCATAACAGTAAAGTGAAGAGAGCCTGAGTGTGTACAACAGTAAAGTGCAGAGTGCCTGTGTGTGTATAATAGTATCGTGATGAGAGCCTGAGTGTGTATAACAGTAAAGTGAACAGTGCCTGAGTGTGTATAACAGTAAAGTGAAGAGTGCCTGAGTGTGTATAACAGTAAAGTGAAGAGTGCCTGAGTGTCTATAACAGTGATGTGAAGACTGCCTGAGTGTGTAAACAAGTAAAGTGAAGAACGCCTGAGGGTGTATAACAGTAAAGTGAATAGAGCCTAAGTGTGGATAACAGTAAAGTGAAGGGTGCCTGAGTGTGTATAACAGTACAGTGAAGAGAGCCTGAGTGTTTATAACAGTAAAGAGAAGAGAGCATGAGTGTGTATAACTTTGAAGTGAAGAGAGCTTGAGTGTGTATTACAGTAAATTGAAGAGAGCCTGAGTGTGTATAACAGTAAAGTGAAGAGTTCCTGAGTGTGTATAACAGTAAAGTGAACAGTGCCTGAGTGTGTATAACATTAAAGTGAAGAGTGCCTGTGTGTGTATAACAGTAAAGCGAAGAGTGCCTGAGTGTGTATAACAGTCAAGTGAAGTGAGCCTGAGTGTGTAAAACAGTAAAGTAAAGAGAGCCTGAGTGTTTATAACAGTAAAGTGAAGAGAGCCTGAGTGTGTATAACAGTTAAGTGAAGAAAGCCTGAGTGTGTATAACAGTGAAGTGAAGATTGCCTGAGTGTGTATAACAGTAATGTGAAGAGTGCCTGAATGTGTACAGCAGTACAGTGAAGAGTGCCTGAGTGTGTATAACAGTTAAGTGAAGAGTGCCTGAGTGTGTTTAACAGCAAAGTGAAGAGAGACTGAGTGTGTGATGCGCTATCAATTACTCAAAAGACTGAGGTTAAGCGAGAAACTAACAGGCTTATATTAACAAGAGCATGAAGGTGTGCCTCGAGTGGTCGACCAGTCCAGAATACAGAGGGACTGTGGAGCAGTCACCTTTTTCCCTGGACTCGTGGGAGGAATGATCCGAGGCATGTACAGACATGTTCACAGTGGAATACAAACACCCACACAGGCAGGTATAACAGTGGTTTACCACAGTGTTTATAACAGTGAAGTGAAGAGTGCCTGAGTGTGTATAACAGTAAAGTGAAGAGTGCCTGAGTGTGTATAACTGTACAGTGAAGAGAGCCTGAGTGTGTATAAAAGTAGAGTGAATAGAGCCTGAGTGTGTATAACAGTAAAGTGAAGAGAGCCTGAGTGTTTATAACAGTAAAGTGAAGAGAGCCTGAGTGTGCATAACAGTAAAGTGAAGAGAGCCTGACTGTGGAAAACTTTAAAGAGAAGAGAGCTTGAGTGTGTATAACAGTAATGTGAAGGGTGCCTGTGTGTGTATAAAAGTAAAGTGAAGAGTGCCTGAGTGTGTATAACAGTAAAGTGAAGAGTGCCTGAGTGTTTATAACAGTAAAGTGAAGAATGCCTGAGTGTGTACAACAGAAAAGTGAAGAGTGCCTGAGTGTGTAAACAAGTAAAGTGAAGAACGCCTGAGGGTGTATAACAGTAAAGTGAATAGAGCCTAAGTGTGGATAACAGTAAAGTGAAGGGTGCCTGAGTGTGTATAACAGTACAGTGAAGAGAGCCTGAGTGTTTATAACAGTAAAGAGAAGAGAGCATGAGTGTGTATAACTTTGAAGCGAAGAGAGCTTGAGTGTGTATTACAGTAAATTGAAGAGAGCCTGAGTGTTAATAACAGTAAAGTGAAGAGTGCCTGAGCGTGTAAAACAGTAAAGTGAAGAGTGCCTGAGTGTGTATAACAGTAAAGTGAAGAGTGCCTGAGTGTGTATAACAGTACAGTGAAGAGTGCCTGAGTGTGTATAACAGTAAAGTGAAGAGTGCCTGAGTGTCTATAACAGTGATGTGAAGAGTGCCTGAGTGTGTATAACAGTATAGTGAAGAGTGAATGCATGTGTATAACAGTAAAGTGAAGAGTGCCTGAGTGTGTATAACAGAAAAGTGATGAGAGCCTGGGCGTATATAACAGTACAGTGCAGTGAGCCTGAGCGTGTATAACTGTACAGTGAAGAGAGCCTGAGTGTGTCTAAAGATAGAGTGTATAGAGCCTGAGTGTGTATAACATTAAAGTGAAGAGAGTCTGAGTGTGTATAACAATAAAGTGAAGAGAGCCTGAGTGTGTATATCAGTAAAGAGAGGAGAGCCTGAGTGTGTATAACTTTAAAGTGAAGAGAGATTGAGTGTGTATAACAGTACATTGAAGAGAGCCTGAGTTTGTATAACAGTAAAGTGAAGAGAGCCTGTGTGTGTATAACAGTAAAGTGAAGAGTGCCGGAGTGTGTATAACAGAAAAGTGAAGAGAGACTGAGTGTGTATAACAGTAAAGTGAAGAGTGCCTGAGTGTGTATAACACTGAAGTGAGCCTGAGTGTGTATAACAGTAAAGTGAAGAGTGCCTGAGTGTGTATAACAGTAAAGTGAAGAGAACCTGAGTGTGTATAACAGTAAAGTGTAGAGTGCCTGAGTGTATATAATAGTACAGTGATGAGAGCCTGAGTGTGTATAACATTAAAGTGAAGAGTGCCTCAGTGTGTATATCAGTACAGTGAAGAGAGCCTGAATGTGTATAACATTAAGTGAAGAGAGCCTGAGTGTGGAAACAGAAAAGTGAAGAGTGCCTGAGTGTTTATAACAGTGAAGTGAAGGTTGCCTGAGTGTGTATAACAGTACAGTGAAGAATGCCTGAGTGTGTATAACTGTAAAGTGAAGAGTGCCTGAGTGTGTATAACAGTAAAGTGAAGAGAGACTGAGTGTGTGATGCGCTATCAATTACTCAAATGACTGAGGTTAAGCGAGTATCTAACAGGCTTTTATTAACAAGAGAATGAAGGTGTGCCTCGAGTGGTCTACCAGTCCAGAATACAGAGGGACTGTGGACCAGTCGCCTTCATACCTGGACTCGTGGGAGGAATGAGCCGAGGCATGTACAGACATGTACACAGTGGAATACAAACACCCACACAGGCAGGTATAACAGTGGTTTACCACAGTGTATAACAGTAAAGTGAAGAGTGATGAGTGTTTATAACAGTAAAGTGAAGAGTGCCTGAGTGTGTAAATCACTAAAGTGAAGAATGCCTGAGTGTGTATAACAATAACGTGAAGAGTGCCTGAGGGTGTATAACAGTAAAGTGAAGAGTGCCTAAGAGTGTATAACAGTAAAGTATAGAGTGCCTGAATGTGTATAACTGTAAAGTGAAGAGAGCCTGAGTGTCTATAACAGTAAAATGAAGAGAGCCTGAGTGTCTATAAAGTTAGTGAATAGAGCCTGAGTGAGTATAACAGTAAAGTGAAGAGAGCCTGAGTGTGTATAACTGTACAGTGAAGAGAGCCTGAGTGTGTATAACGTTAGAGTGAATAGAGCCTGAGTGAGTATAACAGTAAAGTGAAGAGAGCCTGAGTGTGTATAACAGTAAAATGAAGAGAGCCTGAGTGTGTATAACAGTAAAATGAAGAGAGCTGAGTGTGTATATCACTAAAGAGAAGAGAGCTTGAGTGTGTATAACAGTAAAGTGATGAGTGAATAAGTGTGTATAACAGTTAAGAGAATAGAGCCTGAGTGTGTATAACAGTAAAGTGAAGAGTGCCTGAGTGTGTATAACAGTAAAGTGAAGAGAGCCTGAGTGTGTATATCAGTAAAGTGAAGAGAGCCTGAGAGTGTATAACATTAATGTGAAGAGTGCCTGAGTGTGTATAACAGTAAAGTGAAGAGGACCTGAGCGTGTATAACAGTAAAGTGAAGAGTGCCTGAATGTGTATAACAGTAAAGTGAAGAATGCCTGAGTGCGTATAACATTACAGCGAAGAGAGCCTGAGTGTGTATAACAGTAAAGAGAAGAGAGCCTGAGTGTGTCAAAGAGTAAAGTGTAGAGTGCCTGAGTGTGTATAATAGTACAGTGAAGAAAGCCTGAGTGTGTATAACAGTACAGTGAAGAGTGCCTGAGTGTGTATAACATTAAAGTGAAGAGCGCCTGAGTGTTTATAACAGAAAAGTGAAGACAGCCTGAGTATGTATAACAGTAAAGTGAAGAATGCCTGAGTGTGTATAAAAGCAATGATAAGAGTGCCTGAGTGTGTAAAACAGCAAAGTGAAGAGAGCCTGACTGTGTATAACAGTAAAGTGAAGTGAGCCTGAGTGTGTATAACAGTAAAGTGAAGAGTGCCTGTGTGTTTATAACAGTAAAGTGAAGACAGCCTGAGTGTCTATAGCAGTAAAGTGAAGAGTGCCTGAGTGTGTACAACTGTACAGTGAAGAGAGCCTGAGTGGGTATAAAAATAGAGTGAATAGAGCCTGAGTGTGTATAACAGTAAAGTGAAGAGAGCCTGAGTGTGTATAACAGTAAAGTGAAGAGTGCCTGAGTGTTTACAACAGTAAAGTGAAGAGAGCCTGAGTGTGCATAATATTAAAGTGAAGAGTGCCTGTGTGTGTATAATAGTAAAGTGAAGAGTGCCTGGGTGTCTATAACAGTAAAGAGGAGAGTGCCTGAGTGTGTATAACATTAAAGTGAAGTGTGCCTGTGTGTGTATAACAGTAAAGTGAAGAGTGCCTGAGTGAGTATAACAGTGCTGTGAAGTGAGCCTGAGTGTGTATAACAGTAAAGGAAAGAGAGCCTGAGTGTGTATAACAGCAACGTGAAGAAAGCCTGAGTGTGTATAACAGTAAAGTGAAGAGAGCCTGAGTGTGTATAACAGTACAGTGAAAAGTGCCTGAGTGTGTATAAGAGTACAGTGAAGAGAGCCTGAGTGTGTATAACAGTAAAGTGAAGCGTGCCTGAGTGTGTACAACAGTAAAGTGAAGAGTGCCTGAGTGTGTAAACAGGTAAAGTGAAGAATGTCTGAGTGTGTATAACAATAAAGTGAAAAGTGCCTGAGGGTGTATAACAGTAAAGTGAAGAGAGCCTAAGTGTGTATAACGGTAAAGTGAAGAGTGCCTGAGTGTGTATAACAGTACAATGAAGAGAGCCTGAGTGTGTATAACAGTAAACTGAAGCGTGCCTGTGTGTACAACAGTAAAGTGAAGAGTGCCTGAGTGTATATAACAGTTAAGAGAAGAGAGCCTGAGTGTGTATAACAGTAAAGTGAAGAGTGCCTGAGTGTGTAGAACAGTAAAGTGAAGAGTGCTTGAGTGTGTATAACACTAAAGTGAAGAGAGCCTGAGTGTGCATAACAGTAAAGTGAAGAATGCCTGAGTGTGTATAACAGTAAAGTGAAGTGAGCCTGAGTGTGTAAAACACTAATATGAAGAGTGCCTGAATGTGTATAACAATAAAGTGAAGCGTGCCTGAGTGTGTAATACAGTTAAGTGAAGAATGCCTGAGTGTGAAAAACAATAAAGTGAAGAGTGCCAGAGTCTGTACAACAGTAAAGTGAAGAGAGCCTGAGTGGGTATAACAGTAAAGTGAAGAGAGCCTGAGTGTGTGATGCGCTATCAATTACTCAAAAGACTGAGGTTAAGCGAGTATCTAACAGGCTTTTATTAACAAGAGAATGAAGGTGTGCCTCGAGTGGTCTACCAGTCCAGAATACAGAGGGACTGTGGAGCAGTCACCTTCATACCTGGACTCATGGGAGGAATGAGCCGAGGCATTTACAGACACGTAAACAGTGGAATACAAACACCCACACAGGCAGGTATAACAGTGGTTTACCACAGTGTTTATAACAGTAAAGTGAAGAGTGCCTGAGTGTGTAAATCACTAAAGTGAAGAATGCCTGAGTGTGTATAACAACGAAGTGAAGAGTGCCTGAGTGTGTATAATAGTGCAGTGAACAGAGCCTGAGTGTGTATGACAGTACAGTGAAGATTGCCTGAGTGTGTATAACAGTACAGTGAAGAGTGCCTGAGTGTGTATAACAGTAAAGTGAAGAGTGCCTGAGTGTGTATAACACTAATGTGAAGAGCGCCTGAGTGTGTAAAACAGCAAAGTGAAGAGAGCCTGATTGTGTATAACAGTAAAGTGAAGAGAGCCTGAGTGTGTATAACAGTAAAGTGAAGAGTACCTGTGTGTGTATATAACAGTAAAGTGAAGAGTGCCTGGGTGTCGATAACATGAAAAGTGAAGAGAGCCTGAGTGTGCATAACAGTAAAGTGAAGAGAGCCAGAGTGTGTATAACAGTACAGTGAAGAGAGCCTGAGTGTGTATTACAATAATCTGAAGTGAGCCTGAGTGTGTATAACAGTAAAGTGAAAACTGCCTGAGTGTGTATAACAATACAGTGAAGTGCGCCTGAGTGTGTATAACATTAAAGTGAAGAGAGCCTGAGTGTGTATTACATTAAAGTGAAGAGTGCCTGAGTGTGTATAAGAGTACAGTGAAGTGAGACTGAGTGTGTATATCAGTAAAGAGAAGAGAGCCTGAATGTGTATAACATTAAAATGAAGAGTGCCTGAGTGTGTATAACAGTAAAGTGAAGAGAGCCTGAGTGTGTATAACAGTAAAGTGAAGAATTCCTGAGTGTGTATAACAATAAAGTGAAGAGAGCATGAGGGTGTATAGCAGTAAATGGAAGAGTGCCTGAGTGTGTATAACAGTAAAGTAAAGAGTGCCTGAGTGTGTATAACAGTAAAGTGAAGAGTGCCTGATTTTCAATAACAGTAAAGTTGAGAGTGCCTGAGTGTGTATAACATTAAAGTGCAGAGTGCCTGTGTGTGTATAAAAGTAAAGTGAAGAGTGCCTGAGTGTATATAACAGGAAAGTGAAGAGAGACTGAGTGTGTATAACAGTAAAGTAAAGAGAGCCTGAGTGTATATAACAGGAAAGTGAAGAGAGACTGAGTGTGTATAACAGTAAAGAGAAGAGAGCCTGAGTGTGTATAACAGTAAAGTGAAGTGTGCCTGATTGTGTATAACATAATAGTGAAGAGAGCCTGAGTGTGTATTACAGTAAAGTGAAGAGTGCCTGAGTGTGTATAACAGTAAAGTGAAGAGTGCCTGAGTGTGTATATCAGTAAAGAGAAGAGAGCCTGAGTGTGTATAACAGTAAAGTGAAGAGAGCCTGAGTGTCTATAACAGTAAAGTGAAGAATGCCTGAGTGTGTATAACAGTAAAGTGAAGATTGCCTGAGAGTGTATAACAGTAAAGTGAAGAGTGCCTGAGCGTGTATAATAGTACAGTGAAGAGAGCCTGAGTGTGTACAAAAGTAGAGTGAATAGAGCCTGAGTGTGTATAACAGTAAAGTGAAGAGTGCCTGAGTGTGTATAACAGTTAAGTGAAGAGAGACTGAGTGTGTATAACAGTAAAGTGAAGAATGCCTGAGTGTGTATAACAGTAAAGTAACGAGTGCCTGAGTTTCTATAACAGTAAAGTGAAGAGTGCCTGTGTGTATATAACAGTAATGTGAAGAGTGCCTGAGTGTGTATAACTGAACAGTGAAGAGTGCCTGTGTGTGTATAACAGTACAGTGAAGAGAGCCTGAGTGTGTATAACAGTAAAGTGAAATGTGCCTGAGTGTGTATAACAGTAAAGTGAAGAGAGCCTGTGTGTGCATAACAGTAAAGTGAAGAATGCCTGAGTGTGTATAACAGTAAAGTGAAGAGTGCTTCAGTGTTTACAACAGTAAAGTAAAGAGTGCCTGAGCGTGTAAAACAGTAAAGTGAAGAGTGCCTTAGTGTGTATAACAGTATAGTAAAGAGTGCCTGAGTGTGTATAACAGTAAAGTGAAGACTGCCTGAGTGTCTATAACAGTAAAGTGAAGAGCGCATGAATGTGTATAACAGTACAGCCAAGAGAGCCTGAGTGTGTATAAAAGTAGAGTGAGTAGAGCCTGAATGTGTATAACCGTAAAGTGAAGAGTGCCTGAGTGTGTATAACTGTACAGTGAAGAGAGCTTGAGTGTGTATAACATTAAATTGAAGAGAGCCTGAGTGTGTATAAAAGAAGAGCGAATAGAGTCTGAATGTGTATAACAGTAAAGTGAAAAGAGCCTGAGTGTGTATAACAGTAAAGTGAAGAGAGCCTGATTGTGTATATCAGTAAAGCGAAGAGAGCCTGAGTGTGTCTAACTGTAAAGTGAAGAGAGCCTGAGTGTGCATAACAGTAGTGAAGAGTGCCTGAGTGTGTATAACAGTAAAGTGAAGAGTGACTGAGTGTGTATAACAGTACTGTGAAGAGAGCCTGAGTGTGTATATCAGTAAAGCGAAGAGAGCCTGAGTGTGTCTAACTGTAAAGTGAAGAGAGCCTGAGTGTGTGTAACTGTAAAGTGAAGAGAGCCTGAGTGTGTATAACAGTTAAGAGAAGAGAGCCTGAGTGTGTATAACAGTAATGTGAAGAGTGCCTGAGTGTGTATAACAGTAAAGTGACGAGAGCCTGAGTGTATATAACAGTAAAGTGAAGAGAGCCTCAGCGTGTATAACAGTAAAGTGAAGAGAGCTTGTGTGTGTATAACACTAAAGTGAAGAGAGCCTGAGTGTGTATAACAGTAAAGTGAAGAGTGCTTGTGTGTGTATAATAGTAAAGTGAAGAGTGCCTGAGAGTGTATAACATTACAGTGAAGAGAGCCTGAGTGTATACAACAGGAAAGTGAAGAGAGCCTGAGTGTGTACAACAGTAAAGTGTAGAGTGCCTGTGTGTGTATAATAGTATAGTGATGAGAGCCTGAGTGTGTATAACAGTAAAGTGAAGAGAGCCTGTGTGTATATAACATAAAAGTGAAGATTGCCTGAGTGTGTATAACAGTAAAGTGAAGAGTGCCTGAGTGTGTGTAACAGTAGTGAAGAGTGCCTGAGTGTGTATAACAGTAAAGTGAAGAGTGCCTGAGTGTGTATAACAGTAATGTGAAGAGAGCCTGAGTGTGTATAACAGTAAAGTGAAGAGTGCCTGTGTGTGTATAACAGTAAAGTGAAGTGTGCCTGATTGTGTATAACATTATAGCGAAGAGAGCCTGTGTGTGTATAACAGTAAACTGAAGAGAGCCTGAGTGTGTATAACAGTAAAGTGAAGAGTGCCTGTGTGTGTATAACAGTAAAGTGAAGTGTGCCTGATTGTGTATAACATTATAGCGAAGAGAGCCTGAGTGTGTATAACAGTAAAGTGAATAGTGCCTGATTGTGTATAACTGTACAGTGAAGAGAGCCTGAGTGTGTATAAAAGTAGAGTGAGTAGAGCCTGAGTGTGTCTAACAATAAAGTGAAGAGTGCCTGTGTGTGTAGAATAGTAAAGTGAAGACTACCTGAGTGTGTATAACATTAAAGTGAAGGGAGCCTTAGTGAGTATCACATTAAAGTGAAGAGTGCCTGAGTGTGTATAACAGTACAGTGAAGAGAGGCTGAGTGTGTATATGAGTAAAGAGACGAGAGCCTGAATGTGTATAACAGTAAAGTGAAGAGAGCCTGAGTGTGTATAACAGTAAAGTGAAGTGTGCCTGAGTGTGTATAACAGTAAAGTGAAGAGAACCTGAGTGTGTATAAGAGTAAAGTGAAGAATGCCTAAGTGTGAATAACAGTAAAGATAAGAGTGCCTGAGTGTGTATAATAGTACAGTGAAGAGAGCCTGAGTGTGTATAAAAGTAGAGTGAATAGAGCCTGAGTGTGTATAACAGTAAAGTGAAGAGAGCCTGATTGTGTATAACAGTAAAGTGAAGAGTGCCTTTGTGTGTACAACAGTAAAGTGAAGATTGCCTATGTGTGTATAATAGTACAGTGATGAGAGCCTGAGTGTGTATAACAGTAAAGTGAAGAGTGCCTCTGTGTGTATAACAGTACAGTGAAGAGTGCCTGAGTGTGTATAACAGTAAAGTGAAGAGTGCCTGAGTGTTTATAACAATGAAGTGAAGATTGCCTGAGTTTGTATAACAGTAAAGTGAAGTGTGCCTGAGTGTGTAAAGCAGTATAGTGAAGAGTGCCTGAGTGTTTAACAATAAAGTGAAGTGTGCCTGAGTGTGTATAACAGTAAAGTGAAGAGAGCCTGTGTGTGTACAACAGTAAAGTGAAGAGTGCCTGTGTGTGTATAATAGTACAGTGATGAGAGCCTGAGTGTGTATAACAGCAAAGTGAAGAGAGCCTGAGTGTGTATAACAATAAAGTGAAGAGTGCCTGAGGGTGGAAAGCAGTAAAGTGAAGAGTGCCTGAGGGTGTATAACAGTAAAGTGAAGAGTGCCTGAGTGTGTATAGCAGTAGAGTGAAGGGTGCCTGAGTGTGTATAACAGTTAAGAGAAGAGAGCCTGAATGTGTATAACAGTAAAGTGAAGAGAGCCTGAGTGTGTATAACAGTAAAGTGAAGATTGCCTATGTGTGTATAATAGTACAGTGATGAGAGCCTGAGTGTGTATAACAGTAAAGTGAAGAGTGCCTCTGTGTGTATAACAGTACAGTGAAGAGTGCCTGAGGGTGTATAGCAGTAAAGTGAAGAGTGCCTGAGTGTGTAAAGCAGTATAGTGAAGAGTGCCTGAGTGTTTAACAATAAAGTGAAGAGTGCCTGAGGCTGTATAACAGTAAAGTGAAGAGAGCCTGATTGTGTATAACACTAAAGTGATGAGTGCCTGAGTGTGTATAACAGTACAGTGAAGAGTGCCTGAGTGTGTATAACAGTAAAGTGAAGAGAGCCTGTGTGTGTACAACAGTAAAGTGAAGAGTGCCTGAGTGTGTATAACAGTACAGTGAAGAGAGCCTGAGTGTGTATAACAGTAAAGTGAAGAGAGCCTGAGTGTGTACAACAGTAAAGTGTAGAGTGCCTGTGTGTGTATTACAGTAAAGTGAAGAGTGCCTGAGTGTGTATAACTGTACAGTGAAGAGAGCCTGAGTGTGTATAAAAGTAGAGTGAGTAGAGCCTGAGTGTGTATAACAGTAAAGTGAAGAGTGCCTGTGTGTGCAGAACAGTAAAGTGAAGACTACCTGAGTGTGTATAACAATACAGTGAAGTGCGCCTGAGTATGTATAACAGTACAGTGAAGAGAGGCTGAGTGCGTATATGAGTAAAGAGACGAGAGCCTGAATGTGTATAACAGTAAAGTGAAGAGAGCCTGAGTGTGTATAACAGTAAAGTGAAGAGTGCCTGAGTGTGTATAACAGTAAATTGAAGAGAACCTGAGTGTGTACAAGAGTAAAGTGAAGAATGCCTGAGTGTGAATAACAGTAAAGATAAGAGTGCCTGAGTGTGTATAACAGTAAAGTGAAGATTGCCTGAGTGTTTATAACAGTAAAGTGAAGAGTGCCTGTGTGTGCATAACAGTAAAGTGAAGAGTGCCTGAGTGTCTATAACAGTAAAATTGAGAGTGCCTGAGTGTGAATAACAGTGAAGTGAAGAGTGACTGAGTGTGTATAACAGTAAAGTGAAGAGAGCCTGAGTGTGTATGACAGTAAAGTGAAGAGTGCCTGTGTGTGCGTAACAGTAAAGTGAAGAATGCCTGAGTTTGTATAACAGTACAGTGAAAAGAGCGTGAGTGTGTACAACAGTAAAGTGAAGAGAGCCTGAGTGTGTATAACAGTAAAGTGAAGAGAGCCTGAGTGTGTATAAAAATATAGTGAAGAGAGACAGAGTGTGTCTAACAGTAGACTGAAGAGTGCCTGTGTGTGTATAACAGTAAATTGAATAGAGCCTGAGTGTGTATAACAGTTAAGAGAAGAGAGCCTGAGTGTGTTTAACAATACAGTGAAGAGAGCCTGAGTGTGTATCACAGTAAAATGAAGAGAGCCTGAGTGTGTATAGCAGTGCAGTGTAGAGAGCCTGAGTGTGTATAAAAGTAAAGTGAAGAGAGCCTGAGTGTGTATAACAGTAAAGTGAAGAGAGCCTGAGTGTGTATGACAGTAAAGTGAAGAGAGGCAGTGTGTGTATAACAGTAAAGTGAAGCGAGCCTGAGTGTGTATAACAGTAAAGTGAAGAGTGCCTGAGTGTGTATAACAGTAAAGTGAAGAGAGCCTGAGTGTGTATAACAGTAAAGTGAAGAGTGCCTGAGTGTGTATAACAGTACAGTGAAGAGAGCCTCAGTGTGTATCACAGTAAAGTGAAGAGTGCCTGAGTGTGTATAACAGTAAAGTGAAGAGAGCCTGAGTGTGTACAACAGTAACGTGAAGAGGGCCTGAGTGTGTATAACAGTACAGTGAAGAGAGCCTGAGTGTGTATCACAGTAAAGTGAAGAGAGCCTGAGTGTGTATAACAGTAAAGTGAAGAGTGCCTGAGTGTGTATAACAGTACAGTGAAGAGAGCCTCAGTGTGTATAACAGTAGTGAAGAGAGCCTGAGTGTGTATCACAGTAAAGTGAAGAGAGCCTGAGTGTGTATAACAGTACAGTGAAGAGAGCCTGAGTGTGTATAACAGTACAGCGAAGAGAGCCTCAGTGTGTATAACAGTAAAGTGAAGAGTGACTGAATGCGTATAAAAGTACAGTGAAGAGAGCCTGAGTGTGTATAAAAGTAAAGTGAAGAGAGCCTCAGTGTGTATAACAGTAAAGTGAAGCGTGACTGAATGTGTATAACAGTACAGTGAAGAGAGCCTGATTGTGTATAACTGTAAAGTGAAGAATGCCTCAGTGTGTATAACAGTACAGTGAAAAGAGCCTGAGTGTGTACAACAGTAAAGTGAAGAGAGCCTGAGTGTGTATAACAGTAAATTGAAGAGAGCCTGAGTGTGTATAACAGTTAAGAGAAGAGAGCCTGAGTGTGTGTAACAGTAAAGTGAAGAGTGCCTGAGTGTGGAAAATAGTAAACTAAAGAGTGCCTGAGTGTGTATAACAGTAAAGTGAAGTGAGCCTGAGTGTGTATAACAGTAAAGTGAAGAGTGCCTGAGTGTGTATAACAGTAAAGTGAAGAGATCCTGGCCGAGAAATTGAGTGGGGTTAGCGCCCAATTCGCGGAGCTGGAGGGCGTTGCGCTGGAATTATAGCCGTTTCTGAAATTGACTTGGGCCTTACCATCGGCGTTAGCCGGTAGCACTGCGCCGGCACCGATGATGTCATCGGTGTGCGCAGCGTCCCGGTTGCCGTGGTAACCCGGCCCCAAGCCCAAATTCAGTTGCGCCCGCCTCGCCCGTGGCAGGCGCAACCAACGATTGTGGAAAGGGTTCTTGCACGCCTTTGCGCCATCGCATAAAGGTGGAGCGGCGGCCGGCCGCATTCCCGGCGGCCGCTTGCCCGCACCTCCCTTCCCGGACTCCTGCATCACCCCCCCCGCGGCCCTGATGTGTGTGTGCTGCGAGCCCGGTATTTCCCCGAAGTGCCGGGCTCAGATGTCGGGGGAATCCGCCGGTCAGTTGTCGGCTGCAGGCAGCTCCTCCTTAACAGAAGGAGGAGGCCTGCAGTTCCCCAGCCTGCCGCACCGCATCGGGTGCCGCAGCGGGGGATTACCGCCGGAAAACCCAATTGAACGCCCGTTTTGAGGCGCTAAACCCTCCTTTAGCGCCCGCCGCCATCTGGGCCCGGCGCAACCGAATTTTCGTCAGGCGCTGCCGCATTAACGCTGGCGCAAGTTTTCTGGTGCTACAGCCCTGGCGAACCCACAACCCAATTTCTCGGCCCCTGACTGTGTATAACACTAAAGTGAAGAGTGCCTGAGTGTGTATAATAGTACAGTGAAGAGAGCCTGAGTGTGTATAACAGCAAAGTGAAGAGAGCCTGAGTGTGTATAACAGTAAAGTGAAGAGATCCTGAGTGTGTATAACAGCAAAGTGAAGAGAGCCTGAGTGTGTATAACAGTAAAGTGAAGAGAGCCTGAGTGTTTATAACAGTACAGTGAAGAGAGCCTGAGTGTGTATAACAGTAAAGTGAAGAGAGCCTGAGCGTGTATAACAGCAAAGTGAAGAGTGCCTGAGTGTGTATAACAGTAAAGTGAAGAGTGCCTGAGTGTGTAACAGTAAAGTGAAGAGTGCCTGTGTGTGTATAACTGTAAAGTGATGAGTGCCTGAGTGTGTATAACAGTAAAGTGAAGAGTGCTTGTGTGTGTATAACAGTAAAGTGAAGATTGCCTGAGTGTGTATAACAGTAACGTGAAGAGAGCCTGAGTGTGTATAACAGTAAAGGAAAGAAAGCCTGAGTGTGTATAACAGTAAAGTGAAGAGAGCCTGAGTGTGTAAAACAGTAAAGTCAAGAGAGCCTGAGCGTGTATAACAGTAAAGTGAAGAGAGCCTGAATGTGTACAACAGTAAAGTGAAGAATGCCTGAGTGTGTATAATAGTACAGAGAAGAGAGACTGAGTGTGTATAACAATAAAGTGAAGAGTGCCTGAGAGTGTATAAAAGTAAAGTGAAGTGAGCCTGAGTGTGTATAACAGTAAAGTGAAGCGTGCCTGAGTGCGTATAACAGTAAAGTGAAGAGTGCCTGAGTGTGTATAACATTAAAGTGAAGAGTGCCTGTGTGTCTATGACAGTAAAGTGAAGATTGCCCGAGTGTGTATAACAGTACAGTGAAAAGAGCCTGAGTGTGTATAACAGTAAAGTGAAGAGAGCCTGAATGTTTATAACAGTAAAGTGAAGAGAGCCTGAGTGTGTATAACAGTAAAGTGAAGAGTGCCGGTGTGTGTATAACAGTAAAGTGAAGAGTGCTTGAGTGTGCATAACAGGACATTGAAGGGAGCCTGAGTGTGTATAACAGAAAAGTGAAGGGAGCCTGTGTGTGTATAACTGTAAAGTGAAGAGTGCCTGAGTGTGTATAACAGTACAGTGAAAAGAGCCTGAGTGTGTATAACAGTAAAGTGAAGAGAGCCTGAGTGTGTATAACAGTAAAGTGAAGAGAGCCTGAATGATTATAACAGTGAAGTGAAGAGAGCCTGAGTGTGTATAACAGTAAAGTGAAGAGTGCCTGTGTGTGTATAACAGTAAAGTGAAGAGAGCCTGAGTGGGTATAACAGCAAAGTGAAGAGAGCCTGAGTGTGTATAACAGTAAAGTGAAGAGCGCCTGAGTGTGTATAACAGTACAGTGAAGAGAGCCTGAGTGTGTATAACAGTAAAGTGAAGAGTGCCTGAGTGAGTATAACATTAAAGTGAAGAGTGCCTGAGTGTGTATAACAGTAAAGTGAAGAGTGCCTGAGTGTGTATAACAGTAAAGTGAAGAGTGCCTGAGTGTGTATAACAGCAAAGTGAAGAGAGCCTGAGTGTGTATAACAATACAGTAAAGAGAGCCTGAGCGTGTATAACAGTAAAGTGAAGAGAGTCTGAACGTGTACAACAGTAAAGTGAAGAGCGCCTGAGTGTGTATAACATTAAAGAGAAGCATGCCTGAGTGTGTATAACAGTAAAGTGAAGAGAGCCTGTGTGTGTATAACTGTAAAGTGAAGAGAGCCTGAGTGTGTATAACATTAAAGTGAAGAGTGCCTGAGTGTGTGTAACAGTAAAGTGAAGAGAGCCTGTGTGTGTATAACTGTAAAGTGAAGAGTGCCTGAGTGTGTATAACAGTACAGTGAAAAGAGCCTGAGTGTGTATAACAGTAAAGTGAAGAGAGCCTGAGTGTGTATAACAGTAAAGTGAAGAGAGCCTGAATGTTTATAACAGTAAAGTGAAGAGAGCCTGAGTGTGTATAACAGTAAAGTGAAGAGTGCCTGTGTGTGTATAACAGTAAAGTGAAGAATGCCTGAGTGTGTATAACAGTACAGTGAAGAGAGCCTCAGTGTGTATAACAGTAGTGAAGAGAGCCTGAGTGTGTATCACAGTAAAGTGAAGAGAGCCTGAGTGTGTATAACAGTACAGTGAAGAGAGCCTGAGTGTGTATAACAGTACAGCGAAGAGAGCCTCAGTGTGTATAACAGTAAAGTGAAGAGTGACTGAATGCGTATAAAAGTACAGTGAAGAGAGCCTGAGTGTGTATAAAAGTAAAGTGAAGAGAGCCTCAGTGTGTATAACAGTAAAGTGAAGCGTGACTGAATGTGTATAACAGTACAGTGAAGAGAGCCTGATTGTGTATAACTGTAAAGTGAAGAATGCCTCAGTGTGTATAACAGTACAGTGAAAAGAGCCTGAGTGTGTACAACAGTAAAGTGAAGAGAGCCTGAGTGTGTATAACAGTAAATTGAAGAGAGCCTGAGTGTGTATAACAGTTAAGAGAAGAGAGCCTGAGTGTGTGTAACAGTAAAGTGAAGAGTGCCTGAGTGTGGAAAATAGTAAACTAAAGAGTGCCTGAGTGTGTATAACAGTAAAGTGAAGTGAGCCTGAGTGTGTATAACAGTAAAGTGAAGAGTGCCTGAGTGTGTATAACAGTAAAGTGAAGAGATCCTGGCCGAGAAATTGAGTGGGGTTAGCGCCCAATTCGCGGAGCTGGAGGGCGTTGCGCTGGAATTATAGCCGTTTCTGAAATTGACTTGGGCCTTACCATCGGCGTTAGCCGGTAGCACTGCGCCGGCACCGATGATGTCATCGGTGTGCGCAGCGTCCCGGTTGCCGTGGTAACCCGGCCCCAAGCCCAAATTCAGTTGCGCCCGCCTCGCCCGTGGCAGGCGCAACCAACGATTGTGGAAAGGGTTCTTGCACGCCTTTGCGCCATCGCATAAAGGTGGAGCGGCGGCCGGCCGCATTCCCGGCGGCCGCTTGCCCGCACCTCCCTTCCCGGACTCCTGCATCACCCCCCCCGCGGCCCTGATGTGTGTGTGCTGCGAGCCCGGTATTTCCCCGAAGTGCCGGGCTCAGATGTCGGGGGAATCCGCCGGTCAGTTGTCGGCTGCAGGCAGCTCCTCCTTAACAGAAGGAGGAGGCCTGCAGTTCCCCAGCCTGCCGCACCGCATCGGGTGCCGCAGCGGGGGATTACCGCCGGAAAACCCAATTGAACGCCCGTTTTGAGGCGCTAAACCCTCCTTTAGCGCCCGCCGCCATCTGGGCCCGGCGCAACCGAATTTTCGTCAGGCGCTGCCGCATTAACGCTGGCGCAAGTTTTCTGGTGCTACAGCCCTGGCGAACCCACAACCCAATTTCTCGGCCCCTGACTGTGTATAACACTAAAGTGAAGAGTGCCTGAGTGTGTATAATAGTACAGTGAAGAGAGCCTGAGTGTGTATAACAGCAAAGTGAAGAGAGCCTGAGTGTGTATAACAGTAAAGTGAAGAGATCCTGAGTGTGTATAACAGCAAAGTGAAGAGAGCCTGAGTGTGTATAACAGTAAAGTGAAGAGAGCCTGAGTGTTTATAACAGTACAGTGAAGAGAGCCTGAGTGTGTATAACAGTAAAGTGAAGAGAGCCTGAGCGTGTATAACAGCAAAGTGAAGAGTGCCTGAGTGTGTATAACAGTAAAGTGATGAGTGCCTGAGTGTGTATAACAGTAAAGTGAAGAGTGCTTGTGTGTGTATAACAGTAAAGTGAAGATTGCCTGAGTGTGTATAACAGTAACGTGAAGAGAGCCTGAGTGTGTATAACAGTAAAGGAAAGAAAGCCTGAGTGTGTATAACAGTAAAGTGAAGAGAGCCTGAGTGTGTAAAACAGTAAAGTCAAGAGAGCCTGAGCGTGTATAACAGTAAAGTGAAGAGAGCCTGAATGTGTACAACAGTAAAGTGAAGAATGCCTGAGTGTGTATAATAGTACAGAGAAGAGAGACTGAGTGTGTATAACAATAAAGTGAAGAGTGCCTGAGAGTGTATAAAAGTAAAGTGAAGTGAGCCTGAGTGTGTATAACAGTAAAGTGAAGCGTGCCTGAGTGCGTATAACAGTAAAGTGAAGAGTGCCTGAGTGTGTATAACATTAAAGTGAAGAGTGCCTGTGTGTCTATGACAGTAAAGTGAAGATTGCCCGAGTGTGTATAACAGTACAGTGAAAAGAGCCTGAGTGTGTATAACAGTAAAGTGAAGAGAGCCTGAATGTTTATAACAGTAAAGTGAAGAGAGCCTGAGTGTGTATAACAGTAAAGTGAAGAGTGCCGGTGTGTGTATAACAGTAAAGTGAAGAGTGCTTGAGTGTGCATAACAGGACATTGAAGGGAGCCTGAGTGTGTATAACAGAAAAGTGAAGGGAGCCTGTGTGTGTATAACTGTAAAGTGAAGAGTGCCTGAGTGTGTATAACAGTACAGTGAAAAGAGCCTGAGTGTGTATAACAGTAAAGTGAAGAGAGCCTGAGTGTGTATAACAGTAAAGTGAAGAGAGCCTGAATGATTATAACAGTGAAGTGAAGAGAGCCTGAGTGTGTATAACAGTAAAGTGAAGAGTGCCTGTGTGTGTATAACAGTAAAGTGAAGAGAGCCTGAGTGGGTATAACAGCAAAGTGAAGAGAGCCTGAGTGTGTATAACAGTAAAGTGAAGAGCGCCTGAGTGTGTATAACAGTACAGTGAAGAGAGCCTGAGTGTGTATAACAGTAAAGTGAAGAGTGCCTGAGTGAGTATAACATTAAAGTGAAGAGTGCCTGAGTGTGTATAACAGTAAAGTGAAGAGTGCCTGAGTGTGTATAACAGTAAAGTGAAGAGTGCCTGAGTGTGTATAACAGCAAAGTGAAGAGAGCCTGAGTGTGTATAACAATACAGTAAAGAGAGCCTGAGCGTGTATAACAGTAAAGTGAAGAGAGTCTGAACGTGTACAACAGTAAAGTGAAGAGCGCCTGAGTGTGTATAACATTAAAGAGAAGCATGCCTGAGTGTGTATAACAGTAAAGTGAAGAGAGCCTGTGTGTGTATAACTGTAAAGTGAAGAGAGCCTGAGTGTGTATAACATTAAAGTGAAGAGTGCCTGAGTGTGTGTAACAGTAAAGTGAAGAGAGCCTGTGTGTGTATAACTGTAAAGTGAAGAGTGCCTGAGTGTGTATAACAGTACAGTGAAAAGAGCCTGAGTGTGTATAACAGTAAAGTGAAGAGAGCCTGAGTGTGTATAACAGTAAAGTGAAGAGAGCCTGAATGTTTATAACAGTAAAGTGAAGAGAGCCTGAGTGTGTATAACAGTAAAGTGAAGAGTGCCTGTGTGTGTATAACAGTAAAGTGAAGAGTGCCTGAGTGTGTATCACAGTAAAGTGAAGAGTGCCTGAGTGTATATAACAGTAAAGTGAAAAGAGCCAGAGTGTGCATAACAGTAAGGTGAAGAGAGCCTGAGTGTGTATAACAGTAAAGTGAAGAGTGCCTGAGTGTGTATAACAGTAAAGGAAAGAGAGCCTGAGTGTTTATAACAGTAAACTGAAGAGAGCCTGAGTGTGTATAACAGTAAAGTCAAGAGAGCCTGAGCATGTATAACAGTGAAGTGAAGAGTGCCTGTGTGTCTATAACAATACAGAGAAGAGAGACTGAGTGTGTATAACAGTAAAGTGAAGAGACCCTGAATGTGTATAAAAGTAAAGTGAAGTGAGCCTGAGTGTGTATAACAGTAAAGTGAAGCGTGCCTGCGTGCGTATTACAGTAAAGTGAAGGGTGCCTGAGTGTGTACAACATTAAAGTGAAGAGTGCCTGTGCGTCTATGACAGTAAAGTGAAGATTGCCTGAGTGTGTATAACAGTGCAGTGAAAAGAGCCTGAGTGTGTATAACAGTAAAGTGAAGAGAGCCTGAGTGTCTATAACAGTAAAGATAAGAGTGCTTGAGTGTGTATAACAGTACAGTGAAGAGAGCCTGAATGTGTATAACAGTAAAGTGAAGAGTGCCTGAGTGTGTGTAAAAGTAAAGTGAAGGGAGCCTGTGTGTGTATAACTTTAAAATGAAGAGTGCCTGAGTGTGTATAACTTTAAAGTGAAGAGTGCCTGAGTGTGTGTAACAGTAAAGTGAAGAGAGACTGTGTGTGTATAACTGTAAAGTGAAGAGTGCCTGAGTGTGCATAACAGTACAGTGAAAAGAGCCTGAGTGTGTACAACAATAAAGTGAAGAGTGCCTGAGTGTGTATAACAGTAAAGTGAACAGTGCCTGTGTGTGCATAACAGCAATGTGAAGAGTGCCTGAGTGTGTATAACAGCAAAGTGAAGAGAGCCTGAGTGTGTATAACAGTAACGTGGAGAGTGCCTGTGTGTGTATAACAGTAAAGTGAAGAGTGCCTGAGTGTGTGTAACAGTAAAGTGAAGAGAGCCTGTGTGTGTATAACTGTAAAGTGAAGAGTGCCTGAGTGTGTATAACATTAAAGTGAAGAGTGCCTGAGTGTGTATAACAGTAAAGGAAAGAAAGCCTGAGTGTGTATAACAGTAAAGTGAAGAGAGCCTGAGTGTGTAAAACAGTAAAGTGAAGAGAGCCTGAGCGTGTATAACAGTTAAGTGAAGAGTGCCTGTGTGTATATAACTGTACAATAAAGAGAGCCTGAGTGTGTATAACAGTAAAGTGAAGAATGCCTGAGTGTGTATAATAGTACAGAGAAGAGAGACTGAGTGTGTATAACAATAAAGTGAAGAGTGCCTCAGTGTGTATAACAGTAAAGTGAAGAGTGCCTGTGTGTTTATGACAGTAAAGTGAAGATTGCCCGAGTGTGTATAACGGTACAGTGAAAAGAGCCCGAGTGTGTATAACGGTACAGTGAAAAGAGCCTGAGTGTGTATAACAGTAAAGTGAAGAGAGCCTGAGTGTGTATAACAGTAAAGTGAAGAGAGCCTGAATGTTTATAACAGTAAAGTGAAGAGAGCCTGAGTGTGTATAACAGTAAAGTGAAGAGTGCCGGTGTGTGTATAACAGTAAAGGGAAGAGAGCCTGTGTGTGTATAACTGTAAAGTGAAGAGTGCCTGAGTGTGTATAACATTAAAGTGAAGAGAGCCTGAGTGTGTATAACATTAAAGTGAAGAGAGCCTGAATGTTTATAACAGTAAATGAAGGGAGCCTGTGTGTGTATAACTGTAAAGTGAAGAGTGCTTGAGTGTGTGTAACAGTACAGTGAAGAGAGCCTGAGTGTGTATAACATTAAAGTGAAGAGTGCCTGAGTGTGTATAACAGTAAAGTGAAGAGTGCCTGAGTGTGTGTAACAGTAAAGTGAGGAGAGCCTGAGTGTGTATAACAGTAAAGAGAAGCATGCCTGAGTGTGTATAACAGTAAAGTGAAGAGAGCCTGTGTGTGTATAACTGTAAAGTGAAGAGTGCCTGAGTGTGTATAACATTAAAGAGAAGCATGCCTGAGTGTGTATAACAGTAGTGAAAAGAGCCTGAGTGTGTATAACAGTAAAGTGAAGAGAGTCTGAACGTGTACAACAGTAATGTGAAGAGCGCCTGAGTGTGTATAACATTAAAGAGAAGCATGCCTGAGTGTGTATAACAGTAAAGTGAAGAGAGCCTGTGTGTGTATAACTGTAAAGTGAAGAGTGCCTGAGTGTGTATAACAGTAGTGAAGAGTGCCTGAGTGTGTATAACATTAAAGAGAAGCATGCCTGAGTGTGTATAACAGTAGTGAAAAGAGCCTGAGTGTGTATAACAGTAAAGTGAAGTGAGCCTGAGTGAGTATAACAGTAAAGTGAAGAGTGCCTGAGTGTGTATAACAGTAGTGAAGAGTGCCTGAGTGTGTGTAACAGTAAAGTGAAGAGTGCCTGAGTGTGTATAACAGTAAAGTGAAGAGTGCCTGAGTGTGTATAACAGTAAAGTGAAGAGAGCCTGAGTGTTTATAACAGTACAGTGAAGAGAGTCTGAGTGTGTATAATAGTAAAGTGAAGAGTGCCTGAGTGTGTATAACAGTAAAGTGAAGAGAGCCTGAGTGTTTATAACAGTACAGTGAAGAGAGTCTGAGTGTGTATAATAGTAAAGTGAAGAGTGCCTGAGTGTGTATAATAGTAAAGTGAAGAGTGCCTGAGTGTGTATAACAGTAAAGTGAAGAGTGCCTGAGTGTGCATTACATTAAATTGAAGAGTGCGTCAGTGTGTATAACAGTACAGTGAAGAGAGCCTGAATGTGTATATCAGTAAAGAGAAGAGAGCCTGAGTGTGTATAACAGTAAAGTGAAGAGAGCCTGTGTGTATAACACTAAAGTGAAGATAGCCTGTGATGTAAGAAAAAGGAGACTTACCATCAAGTAACTTTAAAGTAAGCTTTAAGTAACTTATAAACACACTATATACAAGAGAGGTCTTTACCATGCCTCTGGTAGAAGCCTCTTACAATACTGAACAGACCAGTATTTATACCAGTCCAACAGGAAGTGAGGTATGTACACAGTTCATAGTTCACAGTTCATAGTTCACAGGAAGTGATGACATAACTTCCCGGAAGTTAGCATTTTTATCACATTCTTCCCTCCTGCAGGATTAGGAGGCTGTGGTCTACCTTTTGGTCCGCAGCCGCCGAACAAGGAAGAGTCGCACCCGTTTGGATTCCCGTCGTAGAGGGTCGCTGGTCCGCTTACATGCTGTTGGCCATTGGTCAGAGTCTGTGTGGCCTGGATTGCCCTGTGAAGGGTCGGGGAGATCATGGCTTCGAGTACGAGCCCCAATAGGTTCAAAGTCGGACTGCCTCTGTTCAGAGGGAGGTGCAGAGCTGGTCTGTGGCGGATCAGTACTTTCATGCGCGGTACTGGGAGGGTCGCAACCTTGAGCACGGGGTTCTACCGGCACCAAGCTAGTTGGTGTCCGATCAGGATCCTGGAGAGGGGTACCTGATAGGTCCCAAGAGTTTCCTGGTGAAATGCCATCACCCGATGTCCCACTAGGTCCTGGTGGGCAGGGAGCCAGATCCCGTAATGATACGGTAGATTCTCGGCCGTCGGAATATCGTATGTTTGCATAGGTGGGGTTGGCATCGGTTAGTTCAACCTCGTCTACGAGAGGGTCATTTTTAGACGTCCGAACGTATCTTCGGAGTAATACAGGTCCAGGAGTAGTTAGCCATGACGGGAGTGATGTCCCATGAGATGAGCGACGCTGGAATCCAAAGAACCGCTCATGAGGTGTAGTATTTGTGGCTGTAGAAAGCAGAGACCGTATAGAGTGCAATGCATCCGGAAGCACTGTTTCCCATTGCTGGTCTGGTAGGCCCCGAGATCTTAAAGCGAGACGTACGGAATTCCAGATGATACCGTTATACCTCTCTACCTGCCCATTTCCGATGGGATGGTATGGTGTTGTTTTGCTTGTAGCAATTCCCCGTTCTGAGAGGTAGTCCTTGAGTTCCCTTGACATAAAGGATGGACCCCGATCTGAGTGAATATAAGCCGGCATGCCACAGAGAGAAAATACCTGCTCAAGGCAGCAGATTACTGTGGACGCCAGCATATTGGAGCAGGGGAAGGCAAACGGAAAACGTGAATATTCGTCGATCATGGTGAGCAAATATGTGTTCCGAGTTGAAGAGGGCACTGGGCCCTTAAAATCGATGCTAAGTCGTTGCATCGGTTGGGTTGCATGTATGAGTATACCAGCTGAGGGGCGGAAGAACTGAGGTTTTAATTCCGCACAAAGCCGGCATTCTGAGCATATTTTCTTTACATCTCCAGTGGAAAAAGGGAGATTCCGTGATCGTACGAAATGTAGCATGCGCGTAACGCCAGGATGACACAAACCATTGTGGACATCCATGAGAGTGGAGGATGACATAGTGGAGCAGAATGCCCGTGTGAGGGTGTCCGGGGCCACATTCTCCTTGCCAGGCCGATAGAGAATGGTATAACCAAAAGAGGCCAGTTCCATCCTCCAAAGTTGTATTTTATTATTCTTAATTTTGGTTCGTTTTCGATTATCGAGCATGAAGGCGACTGATCGTTGGTCCGTGATCAATGTAAAGTGCTGGCGAGCTAGAAAATGGTTCCACTTCCGTACTGCCTCTATGATGGCTGTGGCTTCTTTCTCAACCGGAGGATAATGTAGCTCGGCACCTTGTAAGGTCCTGGACATAAATGCTACAGGACGACCTTCCTGATTCAGAGTAGCCGAGATCGCCACCTCCGAGGCATCACATTCAACCACAAAAGGGAGATTCTCATCGATGGAGTGAAAAGCCGCTTTCTCCAACTGTTTTTTGAGAAGGTTAAAGGCTGCAACAGCCGCTGTTCCAAGTGGAAATGATCTAGCATGCAGCAAGGGTTGGATTTTGTCCGAAAAATGAGGAATCCATTTAGCGTAGTATGCAAACAGACCGAGAGCCCGACGTAAAGAAGCCGGATTCTTAGGTGACGGGAGCTCTTGGAGCGGGCGAAGTCTTTCTGGGTCTGGCTTAATGATACCATTGCCTACGCAGTAGCCAAGGATGTTGATGGTCGGTTGCGACTCAACAGATTTGGATTCATTCAGGGTCAAATTACGGCGATGGAGGGCATCCCGAAATTTTTGGAGGTTGGAGTCGTGTTCCTGTTGATCGTGACCTGCAATGGTAATGTTATCAAGATAGGGAAAAGTGTCCCTTAGGTTTTCCTGCTTAACCAGGCCATCCATTGCCCGTTGAAAGACAGCCACTCCATTAGTAACCCCGAATGGGAGGCGACGAAATTGGTACAGCCGTCCATTAGCCTCAAAGGCTGTGTACTGCTTATCTAAGACCTTCAAGGGTAACTGATGATAGGCACTTTTTAAATCGTAAGTTGAGAACACTTTGTATTCGGCCAGTTTATTAACCATATCATCAATGCGTGGCAATGGGTAGGCGTCCAAGTCGGTATATTGATTGATGGTTTGCGAATAATCGATGCATAGTCGCTGTTTGTGAGGTTTTAGAGGGTTCTTGACAATGACGACTTGAGCCCGCCAGGGCGACGAACATGGTTCAATGATATCCTCTGCTAGAAGTCGAGAGATTTCAGCCGCAATAAAAGATTGGTCTTCCTGATTAAAGCGCCGCGATTTCGTTATTATCGGTTGGCATTGAGGCGGAATACTGGCAAATAATGAGGGTTCATCAAGTGAAGCTGCTGATAATGCACAAAAAGGTAATTTAGATGGTATATTAGAAATAGTAAGTCCGGGTTTGGATCCACCAAACTCAATGGTGAGTTTCTTATGCTGTTTTTGGAAGTCCAGCCCTAAGAGGAGATCACTACATAAGTCTTTGAGCACCGAAAGTCGGGTGGAGGGATACATACGACCATGAAGTGTCATATCAACAACACAAAAGCCGGAGATTCTGGTATTAAGTGATGACTGGGCCATCGCAATTGCCTGGTCCGATGGGAAGACATGTAGTTTCAATTTCGCAACAATCTGTTCCTTAATGAAACTATCAGTACTTCCTGAGTCAATTAAGGCATCTAAGGTATGCCCTTTAATTGAAATTTTTGTGGCTGCCTGAGACAGGTTCTGTGGGCAAGCAGCTGTAATTGGTGTCGTTGCACAGAGAGTGGCTAAAACTCTCGGTGTGCTTCTTCGGGAGAGAGCTCGAGAGGAAGCTTGATAGGTCCTAGCTGGAGCATCTTGATAGGCCCTAATTGGGGCAGTTCGGTAGGTCTTAGCTGGATTGGCCCTCGTAGAGGCCCTTGATAGGCAAACTTTAGCAAAGTGTCCTTTTTTCCCGCAATAACTGCAGATTGCATTGAGAGCAGGGCAGGTTTTCCTAGGGTGAAAAGCATCTCCACAAAAGAAGCATTCCTTCCTAGATTGCCAAGAGGCTGCTAAAGTGGGGTCGTCCTCCTCTTCTTCATCAGAATTATCAGAATTAGATTCCCCCATGATAGGGTTCACCTGAGACCGCTTGAATTGTCTGGTTGCAGCTACAGCAGCAGATCGAGATCTGGGCAGCTGATAGAGGTCTGCATTTCTCTTTGCCAAATCCAGTGAACAAGCTAGGTCAAAAGCTTTTTGTAGCTCAAGTGTTTTACTTTCTAGTAGACGCTGGCGTATAAATGGAGAGGCAATCCCGCAGATGAAAGCATCACGAATCATTTCTTGGCGGTACAGCTCAGCTGAGGCTGCCTGAAAGTTACAATCTACGCTGAGCCTGCGAAGTTCTTGCAGGAATTCGTCAATTGATTCCCCTGGCCCTTGTCGGGCTGTGGCCAGTAGATGTCTAGCATAGACCTCATTTGGGGTCTTCGCATACAGTTTCTTAAGTGCCCGAATCACCTCTTCGTAATTATCCCAGTCATCAACATATTCGAACACTTTTGGGGTCACATAATTGACAAGTATCTTCAATTTAGCAGGAGCATCCACTTTACATTCATCCAGAAAATTCTCAAAAGTACGATACCAATGCTTCCATACCCTGCCAGCTGCTGGTGTATTCGGGTCCAAGTCCAGACGAATAGGTCTAAGGATTTTCTCCATGATGGGTGGTTCCCTGGATCCTTAACTTCCGAGTTTGTCTGAAGGTCTAGTATTTGTCAGTGTAAATACTAAGTTACTTAAATTGATGTAAGAAAAAGGAGACTTACCATCAAGTAACTTTAAAGTAAGCTTTAAGTAACTTATAAACACACTATATACAAGAGAGGTCTTTACCATGCCTCTGGTAGAAGCCTCTTACAATACTGAACAGACCAGTATTTATACCAGTCCAACAGGAAGTGAGGTATGTACACAGTTCATAGTTCACAGTTCATAGTTCACAGGAAGTGATGACATAACTTCCCGGAAGTTAGCATTTTTATCACAGCCTGTGTGTCTATAACAGTAAAGTGAAGAGTGGCTGAGTGTGTACAACAGTACAGTGAAGAGTGCCTGAGTGTGTATAACAGTAAAGTGAACAGAGCCTGAGTGTGTATAACAGTAAAGTGAAGAGAGCCTGAGTGTGTATAACAGTAAAGTGAAGAGAGCCTGAGTGTGTATAACAGTAAAGTTAAGAGAGCCTGATTGTGCATAACAGTAAAGTGAAGAGAGCCTGAGTGTGTATAATAATAAAGTGAAGATTGTCTGAGTGTTTATAACAATACAGTGAAGAGAGCCTGAGTGTGTATATCAGTAAAGTAAAGAGAGCCTGAGCGTGTATAACAGTAAAGTGAAGGGTGACTGAGTGTTTATAACAATACAGTGAAGAGAGCCTGAGTGTGCATAACAGTAAAGTGAAGAGTGACTGAGTGTGTGTAACAGTAAAGTGAAGAGAGCCTGAGCGTGTATAACAGTAAAGTGAAGAGTGACTGAGTGTGTATAACAGTAAAGTGAAGAGAGCCTGAGTGTGTATAACAGTAAAGTGAAGAGTGCCTGTGTGTGCATAACAGTAAAGTGAAGAATGCCTGAGTTTCGAAAACAGTACAGTGAAGAGAGCCTGAGTGTGTATAACAGTAAAGTGAAGAGAGCGTGAGTGTGTATAACAGTAAAGTGAAGAGTGCCTCAGTGTGTATAACAGTAAAGTGAAGAAAGACAGAGTGTGTATAACAGTTAAGAGAAGAGAGCCTGAGTGTAAATAGCAGTAAAGTGAAGAGAGCCTGAGTGTGTATAATAGTAAAGTGAAGAGTGCCTGAGTGTGTATAACACTAAAGTGAAGTGAGCCTGAGTGTGTATAATAGTAAAGTGAAGAGTGCCTGAGTGTGTATAACCGTAAAGTGAAGAGAGCCTGACTGTGTATAACACTAAAGTGAAGAGTGCCTGAGTGTGTATAACAGTAAAGTGAAGAGTGCCTGATTGTGTATATCAGTAAAGTGAAGAGTGCCTGAATGTGTATAACAGTACAGTGAAGAGAGCCTGAGTGTGTATAACAGTAAAGTGAAGAGAGCCTGAGTGTGTACAACAGTAAAGTGAAGAGTGCCTGAGTGTGTATAATAGTACAGTGAAGAGAGCCTCAGTGTGTATAACAGAAAAGTGAAGAGTGCCTGTATGTGTATAACAGTAAAGTGAGGAGTGCCTGAGTGCGTATAACAATACAGTGAAGAGAGCCTGAGTGTGTATAACAGTAAAGTGAAGAGAGCCTGAGTGTGTATAACAGTAAAGTGAAGAGAGCCTGATTGTATATAACAGTAAAGTGAGGAGTGCCTGTGTGTGTATAACAGTAAAATGAAGAGTGCCTCAGTGTGTATAACAGTACAGTGAAGAGAGCCTTAGTGTGTATAACAGTAAAGTGAAGTGAGCCTGAGTGTGTGTAACCGTAAAGTGAAGAGTGCCTGAATGTGTATAACAATACAGTGAAGAGAGCGTGAGTGTGTATAACAGTAAAGTGAAGAGTGCCTCAGTGTGTATAACAGTAAAGTGAAGAAAGACAGAGTGTGTATAACAGTAAAGTGAAGAGAGCCTGAGTGCGTATAACAGTAAATTGAAAAGGGCCTGAGTGTGTATAACAGTTAAGAGAGGAGAGCCTGAGTGTGAATAGCAGTAAAGTGAAGAGAGCCTGAGTGTGTATAACTGTAAAGTGAAGAATGCCTGAGTGTGTATAACAGTAAAGTGAAGAGTGCCTGATTGTGTATAACAGTAATGTGAGAGTGCCTGAGTGTGTATAACAGTAAAGTGAATAGTGCCTGAGTGTGTATAACAGTAAAGTGAAGAGAGCCTGATTGTATATAACAGTAAAGTGAGGAGTGCCTGTGTGCGTATAACAGTAGAGTGAAGAGTGCCTCAGTGTGTGTAACAGTACAGTGAAGAGAGCCTGAGTGTGTATAACAGTAAAGTCAAGAGAGCCTGAGCATGTATAACAGTTAAGTGAAGAGTGCCTGTGTGAATATAACAGTACAGCGAAGAGAGCCTGAGTGTGTATAACAGTAAAGTGAAGTGAGCCTGAGTGTGTATAACAGTAAAGTCAAGAGAGCCTGAGCATGTATAACAGTTAAGTGAAGAGTGCCTGTGTGAATATAACAGTACAGCGAAGAGAGCCTGAGTGTGTATAACAGTAAAGTGAAGAGAGCCTGAATGTGTACAACAGTAAAGTGAAGAATGCCTGAGTGTGTATAATAGTACAGAGAAGAGAGACTGAGTGTGTATAACAATAAAGTGAAGAGTGCCTCAGTGTGTATAACAGTAAAGTGAAGAGAGCCTGAGTGTGTATAAAAGTAAAGTGAAGTGAGCCTGAGTGTGTATAACAGTAAAGTGAAGCGTGCCTGAGTGCGTATAACATTAAAGTGAAGAGTGCCTGTGTGTCTATGACAGTAAAGTGAAGATTGCCTGAGTGTGAATAACAGTAAAGTGAAGAGTGCTTGAGTGTGTATAACAGTACAGTGAAGGGAGCCTGGTGTGTATAACAGAAAAGTGAAGAGTGCCTGAGTGTGTATAACAGTAAAGTGAAGAGTGCCTGAGTGTGTGTAACAGTAAAGTGAAGAGAGCCTGTGTGTGCATAACTGTAAAGTGAAGAGTGCCTGAGTGTGTATAACATTAAAGTGAAGAGGGACTGAGTGTGTATAACAGTAAAGTGAAGAGTGCCTGAGTGTTTATAACAGTAAAGTGAAGAGTGCCTGAGTGTGTATAACATTAAAGTGAAGAGAGCCTGAGTGTGTATAACAGTAAAGTGAAGAGAGCCTGAGTGTGTATAACAGTAAAGTGAAGAGAGCCTGATTGTATATAACAGTAAAGTGAGGAGTGCCTGTGTGTGTATAACAGTAAAATGAAGAGTGCCTCAGTGTGTATAACAGTACAGTGAAGAGAGCCTTAGTGTGTATAACAGTAAAGTGAAGTGAGCCTGAGTGTGTGTAACCGTAAAGTGAAGAGTGCCTGAATGTGTATAACAGTACAGTGAAGAGAGCGTGAGTGTGTATAACAGTAAAGTGAAGAGTGCCTCAGTGTGTATAACAGTAAAGTGAAGAAAGACAGAGTGTGTATAACAGTAAAGTGAAGAGAGCCTGAGTGCGTATAACAGTAAATTGAAAAGGGCCTGAGTGTGTATAACAGTTAAGAGAGGAGAGCCTGAGTGTGAATAGCAGTAAAGTGAAGAGAGCCTGAGTGTGTATAACTGTAAAGTGAAGAGTGCCTGAGTGTGTATAACAGTAAAGTGAAGAATGCCTGAGTGTGTATAACAGTAAAGTGAAGAGTGCCTGATTGTGTATAACAGTAAAGTGAAGAGTGCCTGAGTGTGTATAACAGTAAAGTGAATAGTGCCTGAGTGTGTATAACAGTAAAGTGAAGAGAGCCTGATTGTATATAACAGTAAAGTGAGGAGTGCCTGTGTGCGTATAACAGTAGAGTGAAGAGTGCCTCAGTGTGTGTAACAGTACAGTGAAGAGAGCCTGAGTGTGTATAACAGTAAAGTCAAGAGAGCCTGAGCATGTATAACAGTTAAGTGAAGAGTGCCTGTGTGAATATAACAGTACAGCGAAGAGAGCCTGAGTGTGTATAACAGTAAAGTGAAGTGAGCCTGAGTGTGTATAACAGTAAAGTCAAGAGAGCCTGAGCATGTATAACAGTTAAGTGAAGAGTGCCTGTGTGAATATAACAGTACAGCGAAGAGAGCCTGAGTGTGTATAACAGTAAAGTGAAGAGAGCCTGAATGTGTACAACAGTAAAGTGAAGAATGCCTGAGTGTGTATAATAGTACAGAGAAGAGAGACTGAGTGTGTATAACAATAAAGTGAAGAGTGCCTCAGTGTGTATAACAGTAAAGTGAAGAGAGCCTGAGTGTGTATAAAAGTAAAGTGAAGTGAGCCTGAGTGTGTATAACAGTAAAGTGAAGCGTGCCTGAGTGCGTATAACATTAAAGTGAAGAGTGCCTGTGTGTCTATGACAGTAAAGTGAAGATTGCCTGAGTGTGAATAACAGTAAAGTGAAGAGTGCTTGAGTGTGTATAACAGTACAGTGAAGGGAGCCTGGTGTGTATAACAGAAAAGTGAAGAGTGCCTGAGTGTGTATAACAGTAAAGTGAAGAGTGCCTGAGTGTGTGTAACAGTAAAGTGAAGAGAGCCTGTGTGTGCATAACTGTAAAGTGAAGAGTGCCTGAGTGTGTATAACATTAAAGTGAAGAGGGACTGAGTGTGTATAACAGTAAAGTGAAGAGTGCCTGAGTGTGTGTAACAGTAAAGTGAAGAGAGCCTGTGTGTGCATAACTGTAAAGTGAAGAGTGCCTGAGTGTGTATAACATTAAAGTGAAGAGGGACTGAGTGTGTATAACAGTAAAGTGAAGAGTGCCTGAGTGTTTATAACAGTAAAGTGAAGAGTGCCTGAGTGTGTATAACATTAAAGTGAAGAGGGACTGAGTGTGTATAACAGTAAAGTGAAGAGTGCCTGAGTGTGTATAACAGTAAAGTGAAGAGAGCCTCAGTGTGTATAACAGTAAAGTGAAGAGAGCCTCAGTGTGTATAACAGTAAAGTGAAGAGAGCCTGAGTGTTTATAACAGGACAGTGAAGAGAGCCTGAGTGTGTATAACAGTAAAGTGAAGAGAGTCTGAATGTGTACAACAGTAAAGTGAAGAGTGCCTGAGTGTGTATAACATTAAAGAGAAGCATGCCTGAGTGTGTATAACAGTAAAGTGAAGAGTGCCTGAGTGTGTATAATGGTAAAGTGAAGAGAGCCTGAGTGTGTATAACAGTAAAGTGAAGAGAGCCTGAATGATTCTAACAGTAAAGTGAAGGGAGCCTGAGTGTGTATAACAGTAAAGTGAAGAGTGCCTGTGTGTGTATAACAGTAAAGTGAAGAGTGCTTGAGTGTCTATAACAGTACAGTGAAGAGAGCCTGAGTGTGTATAACAGTAAAGTGAAGAGTGCCTGAGTGTGTGTAACATTAAAGTGAAGAGAGCCTGTGTGTGTATAACTATAAAGTGAAGAGTGCCTGAGTGTGTATAACAGTGATGTGAACAGAGCCTGAGTGTGTATAACATTAAAGTGAAGAGAGCCTGAGTGTGTATAAGAGTAAAGTGAAGAGTGCCTGAGTGTGTATAACAGTAAAGTGAAGAGTGCCTGAGTGTGTATATCAGTACAGTGAAGAGAGCCTGACTGTGTATAACAGTAAAATGAAGAGAGCCTGAGTGTGTATAACACTAAAGTGAAGAGAGCCTGATTGTGTATAACACTAAATTGAAGAGTGCCTGAGTGTGTATAACAGTAAAGTGTAGAGAACCTGAGTGTGTATAACAGTAAAGTGAAGAGAGCGTGATTGTATATAACAGTAAAGTGAGGAGTGCCTGTGTGTGTATAACAGTAAAGTGAAGAGTGCCTCAGTGTGTATAACATTACAGTGAAGAGAGCCTTAGTGTGTATAACAGTAAAGTGAAGTGAGCCTGAGTGTGTATAACATTAAAGTCAAGAGAGCCTGAGCATGTATAACAGTTAAGTGAAGAGTGCCTGTGTGTATATAACAGTACAGCGAAGAGAGCCTGAGTGTGTATAACAGTAAAGTGAAGAGAGCCTGAATGTGTACAACAGTAAAGTGAAGAATGCCTGAGTGTGTATAATAGTACAGAGAAGAGAGACTGAGTGTGTATAACAATAAAGTGAAGAGTGCCTCAGTGTGTATAACAGTAAAGTGAAGAGAGCCTGAGTGTGTATAAAAGTAAAGTGAAGTGAGCCTGAGTGTGTATAACAGTAAAGTGAAGCGTGCCTGAGTGCATATAACATTAAAGTGAAGAGTGCCTGTGTGTCTATGACAGTAAAGTGAAGATTGCCTGAGTGTGTATAACAGTGCAGTGAAAAGAGCCTGAGTGTGTATAACAGTAAAGTGAAGAGAGCCTGAGTGTGTATAATAGTAAAGTGAAGAGAGCCTGAATGTTTATAACAGTAAAGTGAAGAGAGCCTGAGTGTGTATAACAGTAAAGTGAAGAGTGCCTGTGTGTGTATAACAGTAAAGTGAAGAGTGCTTGAGTGTGTATAACAGTACAGTGAAGGGAGCCTGAGTGTGTATAACAGAAAAGTGAAGAGTGCCTGAGTGTGTATAACAGTAAAGTGAAGAGTGCCTGAGTGTGTATAACAGTACAGTGAAAAGAGCCTGAGTGTGTATAACAGTAAAGTGAAGAGTGCCTGAGTGTGTATAACAGTAAAGTGAAGAGTGCCTGAGTGTGTGTAACAGTAAAGTGAAGAGAGCCTGTGTGTGTATAACTGTAAAGTGAAGAGTGCCTGAGTGTGTATAACAGTACAGTGAAAAGAGCCTGAGTGTGTATAACAGTAAAGTGAAGAGAGCCTGAATGTTTACAACAGTAAAGTGAAGAGAGCCTGAGTGTGTATAACAGTAAAGTGAAAAGTGCCTGTGTGTGTATCACAATAAAGTGAAGAGTGCTTGAGTGTGTATAACAGTACAGTGAAGAGAGCCTGAGTGTGTATAACAGTAAAGTGAAGAGAGCCTGAGTGTGTATAACAGTAAAGTGAAGAGTGCCTGAGTGTGTGTAACAGTAAAGTGAAGAGAGCCTGTGTGTGTATAACTGTACAGTGAAGAGTGCCTGAGTGTGTATAACATTAAAGTGAAGAGTGCCTGTGTGTGTATAACAGTAAAGTGAAGAGTGCCTGAGTGTGCATAACAGTAAAGTGAAGAGAGCCTGAGTGTTTATAACAGGACAGTGAAGAGAGCCTGAGTGTGCATAACAGTAAAGTGAAGAGAGTCTGAATGGGTACAACAGTAAAGTGAAGAGTGCCTGAGTGTGTATAACATTAAAGAGAAGCATGCCTGAGTGTGTATAACATTAAAGTGAAGAGTGCCTGTGTGTGTATAACAGTAAAGTGAAGAGTGCCTGAGTGTGCATAACAGTAAAGTGAAGAGAGCTTGAGTGTGTATAACAGCAAAGTGAAGAGAGCCTGAGTGTGTATAACAGTAAAGTGAAGAGAGCCTGAGTGTTTATAACAGGATAGTGAAGAGAGCCTGAGTGTGCATAACAGTAAAGTGAAGAGAGTCTGAATGGGTACAACAGTAAAGTGAACAGTGCCTGAGTGTGTATAACATTAAAGAGAAGCATGCCTGAGTGTGTATAACAGTAAAGTGAAGAGTGCCTGAGTGTGTATAACAGTAAAGTGAAAAGAGCCTCTGGATGTATAACTGTAAAGTGAAGAGTGCCTGAGTCTGTGTAACAGTAAAGTGAAGAGAGACTGTGTGTGTATAACTGTAAAGTGAAGAGTGCCTGTGTGTGTATAACAGTACAGTGAAAAGAGCCTGAGTGTGTATAACAGTAAAGTGAAGAGAGCCTGAGTGTGTATAACAGTAAAGTGAAGAGAGCCTGAATGTTTATAACAGTAAAGTGAAGAGAGCCTGAGTGTGTATAACAGTAAAGTGAAGAGTGCCTGTGTGTGTATAACAGTAAAGTGAAGAGTGCCTGAGTGTGTATAACAGTAAAGTGAAGAGTGCCTGAGTGTGTATAACAGTAAAGTGAAGAGTGCCTGAGTGTGTATAACAGTAAAGTGAAGAGAGCCTGAGTGTGTATAACAGTAAAGTGAAGAGTGCCTGAGTGTGTATAACAGTAAAGTGAAGAGTGCCTGTGTGTGTATAACTGTAAAGTGAAGAGTGCCTGTGTGTGTATAACTGTAAAGTGAAGAGTGCCTGAGTGTGTATAACATTAAAGTGAAGAGTGCCTGAGTGTGTATAACAGTAAAGTGAAGAGTGCCTGAGTGTGTATAACAGCAAAGTGAAGAGAGCCTTAGTGTGTATAACAGTAAAGGAAAGAGAGCCTGAGTGTTTATAACAGTAAAGTGAAGAGAGCCTGAGTGTGTATAACAGTAAAGTCAAGAGGGCCTGAGCGTGTATAACAGTTAAGTGAAGAGTGCCTGTGTGTATATAACAGTACAGTGAAGAGAGCCTGAGTGTGTATAACAGTAAAGTGAAGATATCCTGAATCTGTACAACAGTAAAGTGAAGAATGCCTGAGTGTGTATAATAGTACAGAGAAGAGAGACCGAGTGTGTAGAACAAAAAAGTGAAGAGTGCCTCAGTGTGTATAACAGTAAAGTGAAGAGAGCCTGTGTGTGTATAAAAGTAAAGTGAAGTGAGCCTGAGTGCGTATAACAGTAAAGTGAAGAGTGCCTGAGTGTGTATAACAGTTAAGAGAAGAGAGCCTGAATGTGTATAACAGTAAAGCGAAGAGAGCCAGAGTGTGTATAACAGTAAAGTGAAGCGAGCCTGAATGTGTATAACAGTAAAGTGAAGAGTGCCTGTGTGTCTATAACAGTAAAGTGAAGAGTGCCTGAGTGTGTATAACAGTACAGTGAAAAGAGCCTGAGTGTGTATAACAGTAAAGTGAAGAGAGCATGAGTGTGTATTACAGTAAAGTGAAGTGAGCCTGATTGTGTATAACAGTAAAGTGAAGAGAGCCTGAGTGAGAATAACAGTAAAGTGAAGAGTGCCTGAGTGTGTATAACAGTACAGTGAAAAGAGCCTGAGTGTGTATAACAGTAAAGTGAAGAGAGCCTGAGTGTGTATAACAGTAAAGTGAAGAGAGCCTGAATGTTTATAACAGTAAAGTGAAGAGAGCCTGAGTGTGTATAACAGTAAAGTGAAAAGTGCCTGTGTGTGTATAACAATAAAGTGAAGAGTGCTTGAGTGTGTATAACAGTACAGTGAAGAGAGCCTGAGTGTGTATAACAGTAAAGTGAAGAGTGTCTGAGTGTGTATAACAGTAAAGTGAAGAGTGCCTGAGTGTGTGTAACAGTAAAGTGAAGAGAGCCTGTGTGTGTATAACTGTACAGTGAAGAGTGCCTGAGTGTGTATAACATTAAAGTGAAGAGTGCCTGTGTGTGTATAACAGGAAAGTGAAGAGTGCCTGAGTGTGCATAACAGTAAAGTGAAGAGAGCCTGAGTGTTTATAACAGGACAGTGAAGAGAGCCTGAGTGTGCATAACAGTAAAGTGAAGAGAGTCTGAATGGGTACAACAGTAAAGTGAAGAGTGCCTGAGTGTGCATAACATTAAAGAGAAGCATGCCTGAGTGTGTATAACAGCAAAGTGAAACGAGCCTCTGGATGTATAACTGTAAAGTGAAGAGTGCCTGAGTGTGTGTAACAGTAAAGTGAAGAGAGACTGTGTGTGCATAACTGTAAAGTGAAGAGTGCCTGTGTGTGTATAACAGTAGAGTGAAAAGAGCCTGAGTGTGTATAACAGTAAAGTGAAGAGAGCCTGAGTGTGTATAACAGTAAAGTGAAGAGAGCCTGAATGTTTATAACAGTAAAGTGAAGAGAGCCTGAGTGTGTATAACAGTAAAGTGAAGAGTGCCTGTGTGTGTATAACAGTAAAGTGAAGAGTGCCTGAGTGTGTATAACAGTACTGTGAAGAGAGCCTGAGTGTGTATAACAGTAAAGTGAAGAGTGCCTGAGTGTGTATAACAGTAAAGTGAAGAGTGACTGAGTGTGTATAACAGTAAAGTGAAGAGTGCCTGAGTGTGTATAACAGTAAAGTGAAGAGAGCCTGAGTGTGTATAACAGCAAAGTGAAGAGAGCCTTAGTGTGTATAACAGTAAAGGAAAGAGAGCCTGAGTGTTTATAACAGTAAAGTGAAGAGAGCCTGAGTGTGTATAACAGTAAAGTCAAGAGGGCCTGAGCGTGTATAACAGTTAAGTGAAGAGTGCCTGTGTGTATATAACAGTACAGTGAAGAGAGCCTGAGTGTGTATAACAGTAAAGTGAAGATATCCTGAATCTGTACAACAGTAAAGTGAAGAATGCCTGAGTGTGTATAATAGTACAGAGAAGAGAGACCGAGTGGGTAGAACAAAAAAGTGAAGAGCGCCTCAGTGTGTATAACAGTAAAGTGAAGAGAGCCTGTGTGTGTATAAAAGTAAAGTGAAGTGAGCCTGAGTGCGTATAACAGTAAAGTGAAGGGTGCCTGAGTGTGTATAACAGTTAAGAGAAGAGAGCCTGAATGTGTATAACAGTAAAGCGAAGAGAGCCAGAGTGTGTATAACAGTAAAGTGAAGCGAGCCTGAATGTGTATAACAGTAAAGTGAAGAGTGCCTGTGTGTCTATAACAGTAAAGTGAAGAGTGCCTGAGTGTGTATAACAGTACAGTGAAAAGAGCCTGAGTGTGTATAACAGTAAAGTGAAGAGAGCATGAGTGTGTATTACAGTAAAGTGAAGTGAGCCTGATTGTGTATAACAGTAAAGTGAAGAGAGCCTGAGTGAGTATAACAGTAAAGTGAAGAGTGCCTGTGTGTGTATCACAGAAAAGTGAAGAGAGCCTGAGTGTGTATAACAGTAAAGTGAAGAGTGCCGGAGTGTGTAGAACAGTAAAGTGAAGAGTGCCTGAGTGTGCATAACAGTACAGTGAAGTGAGCCTGAGTGAGTATAACAGTAAAGTAAAGAGAGCCTGAGTGTTTATAACAGTAAAGTTAAGACAGCCTGAGTGTGTATAACAGCAAAGTGAAGAGAGCCTGAGTGTGTATAACAGTAAAGTGAAGAGAGCCTGAGTGTTTATAACAGTAAAGTGAAGAGTGCCTGAGTGTGTATAACAGTAAAGTGAAGAGTGCCTCAGTGTGCATAACAGTAAAGTGAAGAGTGCCTGAGTGTGTATAACATTGAAGTGAAGAGTGCCTCAGTGTGTATAATAGTAAAGTGAAGAGAGCCTGAGTGTGTATAACAGTAAAGTGAAGAGAGCCTGACTGTGTATAACTGTAATGTGAAGAGAGCCTGAATGTGCATAACACTAAAGTGAAGATCGCCTGTGGGTGTATAACAGTACAGTGAAGAGAGCCTGAGTGTGTATAACAGTAATGTGAACAGAGCCTGAGTGTGTATAACATTAAAGTGAAGAGAGCCTGAGTGTGTATAAGATTAAAGTGAAGAGAGCCTGAGTGTGTATAACAGTACAGTGAAGAGAGCCTTAGTGTGTATAACAGTAAAGTGAAGAGAGCCTGAGTGTGTATAACAGTAAGGTGAAGAGAGCCTGATTGTGTATAACACTAAATTGAAGAGTGCCTGAGTGTGTATAACAGTAAAGTGAAGAGAGCCTGATTGTATATGACAGTAAAGTGAGGAGTGCCTGTGTGTGTATAACAGTAAAGTGAAGAGTGCCTCAGTGTGTATAACAGTACAGTGAAGAGAGCCTTAGTGTGTATAACAGTAAAGTGAAGTGAGCCTGAGTGTGTATAACAGTAAAATCAAGAGAGCCTGAGCATGTATAACAGTTAAGTGAAGAGTGCCTGTGTGTATATAACAGTACAGCGAAGAGAGCCTGAGTGTGTATAACAGTAAAGTGAAGAGAGCCTGAATGTGTACAACAGTAAAGTGAAGAATGCCTGAGTGTGTATAATAGTACAGAGAAGAGAGACTGAGTGTGTATAACAATAAAGTGAAGAGTGCTTCAGTGTGTATAACAGTAAAGTGAAGAGAGCCTGAGTGTGTATAAAAGTAAAGTGAAGTGAGCCTGAGTGTGTATAACAGTAAAGTGAAGCGTGCCTGAGTGCGTATAACAGTAAAGTGAAGAGTGCCTGAGTGTGTATAACATTAAAGTGAAGAGTGCCTGTGTGTCTATGACAGTAAAGTGAAGATTGCCTGAGTGTGTATAACAGTGCAGTGAAAAGGGCCTGAGTGTGTATAACAGTAAAGTGAAGAGAGCCTGAGTGTGTACAATAGTAAAGTGAAGAGAGCCTGAATGTTTGTAACAGTAAAGTGAAGAGAGCCTGAGTGTGTATAACAGTAAAGTGAAGAGTGCCTGTGTGTGTATAACAGTAAAGTGAAGAGTGCTTGAGTGTGTATAACAGTACAGTGAAGGGAGCCTGAGTGTGTATAACAGTAAAGTGAAGAATGCCTGAGTGTGTGTAACAGTAAAGTGAAGAGAGCCTGTGTGTGTATAACTGTAAAGTGAAGAGTGCCTGAGTGTGTATAACAGTACAGTGAAAAGAGCCTGAGTGTATATAACAGTAAAGTGAAGAGTGCCTGAGTGTGTATAACAGTAAAGTGAAGAGTGCCTGAGTGTTTGTAACAGTAAAGTGAAGAGAGCCTGTGTGTGTATAACTGTAAAGTGAAGAGTGCCTGAGTGTGTATAACAGTACAGTGAAAAGAGCCTGAGTGTGTATAACAGCAAAGTGAAGAGAGCCTGAGTGTGAAAACAGTAAAGTGAAGAGAGCCTGAATGTTTATAACAGTAAAGTGAAGAGAGCCTGAGTGTGTATAACAGTAAAGTGAAGAGTGCCTGTGTGTGTATAACAGTAAAGTGAAGAGTGCTTGAGTGTGTATAACAGTACAGTTAAGAGAGCCTGAGTGTGTATAACAGTAAAGTGAAGAGAGCCTGTGTGCCTATAACTGTAAAGTGAAGAGTGCCTGAGTGTGTATAACAGTAAAGTGAAGAGTGCCTGAGTGTGTATAACTGTAAAGTGAAGAGAGCTTGAGTGTGTATAACAGCAAAGTGAAGAGAGCCTGAGTGTGTATAACAGTAAAGTGAAGAGAGCCTGAGTGTTTATAACAGGACAGTGAAGAGAGCCTGAGTGTGTATAACAGTGAAGTGAAGAGTGTCTGAATGTGTACAACAGTAAAGTGAAGAGAGCCTGTGTGTATAACTGTAAAGTGAAGAGTGCCTGAGTGTGTGTAACAGTAATGTGAAGAGAGACTGTGTGTGTATAACTGTAAAGTGAAGAGTGCCTGTGTGTGTATCACAGTACAGTGAAAAGAGCCTGAGTGTGTATAACAGTAAAGTGAAGAGAGCCTGAGTGTTTATAACAGTAAAGTGAAGAGAGCCTGAGTGTTTATAACAGTAAAGTGAAGAGTGCCTGTGTGTGTATAACAGTAAAGTGAAGAGTGCTTGAGTGTGTATAACATTACAGTGAAGAGATCCTGAGTGTGTATAACAGTAAAGTGAAGAGTGCCTGAGTGTGTATAACAGTAAAGTGAAGAGTGCCTGTGTGTGTGTAACAGTAAAGTGAAGAGTGCCTGTGTGTGTATAACTGAAAAGTGAAGAGTGCCTGAGTGTGTATAACATTAAAGTGAAGAGTGCCTGAGTGTGTATAACAGTAAAGTGAAGAGTGCCTGAGTGTGCATAACAGTAAAGTGAAGTGTGCCTGAGTGTGTATAACAGTAAAGTGAAGAGTGCCTGTGTGTGTATAACTGTAAAGTGAAGAGTGCCTGAGTGTGTATAACATTTAAGTGAAGAGTGCCTGAGTGTGTATAACAGTAAAGTGAAGAGTGCCTGAGTGTGTATAACAGTAAAGTGAAGAGTGCCTGAGTGTGTATAACAGTAAAGTGAAGAGAGCCTGAGTGTGTATAACAGCAAAGTGAAGAGAGCCTGAGTGTGTATAACAGTAAAGTGAAGAGAGCCTGAGTGTTTATAACAGGACAGTGAAGAGAGCCTGAGTGTGTATAACAGTAAAGTGAAGATATCCTGAATCTGTACAACAGTAAAGTGAAGAATGCCTGAGTGTGTATAATAGTACAGAGAAGAGAGACTGAGTGTGTATAACAGTAAAGTGAAAAGTGCCTGAGTGTGTATAACATTAAAGTGAAGAGTGCCTGTGTGTCTATGACAGTAAAGTGAAGATTGCCCGAGTGTGTATAACAGTACAGTGAAAAGAGTTTGAGTGTGTATAACAGTAAAGTGAAGAGAGCCTGAGTGTGTATAACAGTAAAGCGAAGAGAGCCTGAATGTTTATAACAGTAAAGTGAAGAGAGCCTGAGTGTGTATAACAGTAAAGTGAAGAGTGCTTGAGTGTGTATAACAGTACAGTGAAGGGAGCCTGAGTGTGTATAACAGAAAAGTGAAGAGAGCCTGAGTGTTTATAACAGGACAGTGAAGAGAGCCTGAGTGTGTATAACAGTAAAGTGAAGAGAGCCTGAGTGTCTATAACAGTAAAGTGAAGAGTGCCTGAGTGTGTATAACGGTAAAGTGAAGAGTTCCTGGGTGTGTATAACAGTACAGTGAAGGGAGCCTGAGTGTGTATAACAGAAAAGTGAAGAGAGCCTGAGTGTTTATAACAGGACAGTGAAGAGAGCTTGAGTGTATATAACAGTACAGTGAAGAGAGCCTGAGTGTGTATAACAGTAAAGTGAAGAGTGCCTGAGTGTATATAACAGTAAAGTGAAGAGTGCCTGAGTGTGTATAACAGTAAAGTGAAGAGAGCCTGTGTATGTACAACTGTAAAGTGAAGAGTGCCTGAGTGTGTATAACATTAAAGTGAAGAGTGCCTGAGTGTGTATAACAGTAAAGTGAAGAGAGTCTGAATGTGTACAACAGTAAAGTGAAGAGTGCCTGAGTGTGTATAACATTAAAGAGAAGCATGCCTGAGTGTGTATAACAGTAAAGTGAAGAGTGCCTGAGTGTGTATAACAGCAAAGTGAAGAGAGCCTGAGTGTGTATAACAGTAAAGTGAAGAGTGCCTGAGTGAGTATAACAGTAAAGTGAAGAGTGCCTGAGTGTGTATAACAGTAAAGTGAAGAGAGCCTGTGTGTGTATAACTGTAAAGTGAAGAGTGTCTGAGTGTGTATAACAGCAAAGTGAAGAGAGCCTGAGTGTGTATAACAGTAAAGTGAAGAGTGCCTGAGTGAGTATAACAGTAAAGTGAAGAGTGCCTGAGTGTGTATAACAGAACAGTGAAGAGAGCCTGTGTGTGTATAACTGTAAAGTGAAGAGTGCCTGAGTGTGTATAACATTAAAGTGAAAAGTGCCTGAGTGTGTGTAACAGTAAAGTGAAGAGAGCCTGTGTGTGTATAACTGTAAAGTGAAGAGTGCCTGAGTGTGTATAACAGTACAGTGAAAAGAGCCTGAGTGTGTATAACAGTAAAGTGAAGAGAGCCTGAGTGTGTATAACAGTAAAGTGAAGAGAGCCTGAATGTTAAGAACAGTAAAGTGAAGAGAGCCTGAGTGTGTATAACAGTAAAGTGAGGAGTGCCTGTGTGTGTATAACAGTAAAGTGAAGAATGCTTCAGTGTGTATAACAGTACAGTGAAGAGAGCCTGAGTGCGTATAAAAGTAAAGTGAAGAGTGCCTGAGTGTGTATAATAGTAAAGTGAAGAGTGCCTGAGTGTGTATAACAGTAAAGTGAAGAGAGCCTGTGTGTGTATAAAAGTAAAGTGAAGTGAGCCTGAGTGCGTATAACAGTAAAGTGAAGAGTGCCTGAGTGTGTATAACATTAAAGTGAAGAGTGCCTGTGTGTCTATGACAGTAAAGTGAAGATTGCCCGAGTGTGTATAACAGTGCAGTGAAAAGAGCCTGAGTGTGTATAACAGTAAAGTGAGGAGAGCCTGAGTGTGTATAACAGTAAAGTGAAGAGCGCCTGAATGTTTATAACAGTAAAGTGAAGAGAGCCTGAGTGTGTATAACCGAAAAGTGAAGCGTGCCTGTGTGTGTATAACAGAAAAGTGAATAGTGCTTGAGTGTGTATAACAGTACAGTGAAGGGAGCCTGAGTGTGTATAACAGAAAAGTGAAGAGTGCCTGAGTGTGTATAACAGTAAAGTGAAGAGAGCCTGTGTGTGTATAACTGTAAAGTGAAGAGTGCCTGAGTGTGTATAACATTAAAGTGAAGAGTGCCTGAGTGTGTATAACAGTAAAGTGAAGAGTGCCTGAGGGTGTATAACAGTAAAGTGAAGAGTGCCTGAGTGTGTATAACAGTAAAGTGAAGAGAGCCTGAGTGTGAATAACAGCAAAGTGAAGAGAGCCTGAGTGTGTATAACAGTAAAGTGAAGAGAGCCTGAGTGTTTATAACAGGACAGTGAAGAGAGCCTGAGTGTGTATAACAGTAAAGTGAAGATATCCTGAATCTGTACAACAGTAAAGTGAAGAATGCCTGAGTGTGTATAATAGTACAGAGAAGAGAGACTGAGTGTGTATAACAGTAAAGTGAAGAGTGCCTGAGTGTGTATAACATTAAAGTGAAGAGTGCCTGTGTGTCTATGACACTAAAGTGAAGATTGCCCGAGTGTGTATAACAGTACAGTGAAAAGAGCCTGAGTGTGTATAACAGTAAAGTGAAGAGAGCCTGAGTGTGTATAACAGTAAAGCGAAGAGAGCCTGAATGTTTATAACAGTAAAGTGAAGAGAGCCTGAGTGTGTATAACAGTAAAGTGAAGAGTGCTTGAATGTGTATTACAGTACAGTGAACGGAGCCTGAGTGTGTATAACAGAAAAGTGAAGAGTGCCTGAGTGTGTATAACAGTAAAGTGAAGAGTGCCTGAGTGTGTGTAACTGTAAAGTGAAGGGTGCCTGAGTGTGTATAACATTAAAGTGAAGGGTGCCTGAGTGTGTATAACATTAAAGTGAAGAGTGCCTGAGTGTGTGTAACAGTAAAGTGAAGAGAGCCTGTGTGTTTATAACTGTAAAGTGAAGAGTGCCTGAGTGTTTATAACAGTACAGTGAAAAGAGCCTGAGTGTGTATAACAGTAAAGTGAAGAGAGCCTGAGTGTGTGTAACAGTAAAGTGAAGAGAGCCTGAATGTTTATAACAGTAAAGTGAAGAGAGCCTGAGTGTGTATAACAGTAAAGTGAAGAGTGCCTGTGTGTGTATAACAGTAAAGTGAAGAGTGCTTGAGTGTGTGTAACAGTACAGTGAAGAGAGCCTGAGTGTGTATAACAGTAAAGTGAAGAGTGCCTGAGTGTGTATAACAGTAAAGTGAAGAGTGCCTGAGTGTGTATAACAGTAAAGTGAAGAGAGCCTGTGTATGTACAACTGTAAAATGAAGAGTGCCTGAGTGTGTATAACATTAAAGTGAAGAGTGCCTGAGTGTGTATAACAGTAAAGTGAAGAGAGTCTGAATGTGTACAACAGTAAAGTGAAGAGTGCCTGAGTGTGTATAACATTAAAGAGAAGCATGCCTGAGTGTGTATAACAGTAAAGTGAAGAGTGCCTGAGTGTGTTTTACAGTAAAGTGAAGAGAGCCTGAGTGTGTATAACAGTAAAGTGAAGAGAGCCTGAGTGTGTATAACATTAAAGAGAAGCATGCCTGAGTGTGTATAACAATAAAGTGAAGATTGCCTGAGTGTGTATAACAGTAAAGTGAAGAGAGCCTGTGTGTGTATAACTGTAAAGTGAAGAGAGCCTGAGTGTGTATAACAGTAAAGTGAAGAGAGCCTGAATGTTTATAACAGTAAAGTGAACAGAGCCTGAGTGTGTATAACAGTAAAGTGAAGAGTGCCTGTGTGTGTATAACAGTAAAGTGAAGAATGCTTCAGTGTGTATAACAGTAGTGAAGAGAGCCTAAGTGCGTATAAAAGTAAAGTGAAGAGTGCCTGAGTGTGTATAATACTAAAGTGAAGAGAGCCTGTGTGTGTATAAAAGTAAAGTGAAGTGAGCCTGAGTGCGTATAACAGTAAAGTGAAGAGTGCCTGAGTGTGTATAATAGTAAAGTGAAGAGTGCCTGTGTGTCTATGACAGTAAAGTGAAGATTGCCCGAGTGTGTATAACAGTGCAGTGAAAAGAGCCTGAGTGTGTATAACAGTAAAGTGAGGAGAGCCTGAGTGTGTATAACAGTAAAGTGAAGAGAGCCTGAATGTTTATAACAGTAAAGTGAAGAGATCCTGAGTGTGTATAACCGAAAAGTGAAGCGTGCCTGTGTGTGTATAACAGAAAAGTGAATAGTGCTTGAGTGTGTATAACAGTACAGTGAAGGGAGCCTGAGTGTGTATAACAGGACAGTGAAGAGAGCCTGAGTGTGTATAACAGTAAAGTGAAGAGAGTCTGAATGTGTGTAACAGTAAAGTGAAGAGAGCCTGAGTGTTTATAACAGGACAGTGAAGAGAGCCTGAGTGTGTATAACAGTACAGTGAAGGGAGCCTGAGTGTGTATAACAGAAAAGTGAAGAGTGCCTGTGTGTGTATCACAGTACAGTGAAAAGAGCCTGAGTGTGTATAACAGTAAAGTGAAGAGAGCCTGAGTGTGTATAACAGTAAAGTGAAGAGAGCCTGAATGTTTATAACAGTAAAGTGAAGAGAGCCTGAGTGTTTATAACAGTAAAGTGAAGAGTGCCTGTGTGTGTATAACAGTAAAGTGAAGAGTGCTTGAGTGTGTATAACAGTAAAGTGAAGAGTGCCTGTGTGTGTATAACATTACAGTGAAGAGATCCTGAGTGTGTATAACAGTAAAGTGAAGAGAGCCTGAGTGTGTATAACAGTAAAGTGAAGTGTGCCTGAGTGTGTATAACAGTAAAGTGAAGAGAGCCTGAGTGTGTATAACAGTAAAGTGAAGAGTGCCTGAGTGTGTATAACAGTAAAGTGAAGAGAGCCTGAGTGTGTATAACAGCAAAGTGAAGAGAGCCTGAGTGTGTATAACAGTAAAGTGAAGAGAGCCTGAGTGTTTATAACAGGACAGTGAAGAGAGCCTGAGTGTGTATAACAGTAAAGTGAAGATATCCTGAATCTATACAACAGTAAAGTGAAGAATGCCTGAGTGAGTATAATAGTACAGAGAAGAGAGACTGAGTGTGTATAACAGTAAAGTGAAGAGTGCCTGAGTGTGTATAACATTAAAGTGAAGAGTGCCTGTGTGTCTATGACACTAAAGTGAAGATTGCCCGAGTGTGTATAACAGTACAGTGAAAAGAGCCTGAGTGTGTATAACAGTAAAGTGAAGAGAGCCTGAGTGTGTATAACAGTAAAGCGAAGAGAGCCTGAATGTTTATAACAGTAAAGTGAAGAGAGCCTGAGTGTGTATAACAGTAAAGTGAAGAGTGCTTGAATGTGTATAACAGTACAGTGAAGGGAGCCTGAGTGTGTATAACAGAAAAGTGAAGAGTGCCTGAGTGTGTATAACATTAAAGTGAAGAGTGCCTGAGTGTGTGTAACTGTAAAGTGAAGGGTGCCTGAGTGTGTATAACATTAAAGTGAAGAGTGCCTGAGTGTGTGTAACAGTAAAGTGAAGAGAGCCTGTGTGTTTATAACTGTAAAGTGAAGAGTGCCTGAGTGTTTATAACAGTACAGTGAAAAGAGCCTGAGTGTGTATAACAGTAAAGTGAAGAGAGCCTGAGTGTGTGTAACAGTAAAGTGAAGAGAGCCTGAATGTTTATAACAGTAAAGTGAAGAGAGCCTGAGTGTGTATAACAGTAAAGTGAAGAGTGCCTGTGTGTGTATAACAGTAAAGTGAAGAGTGCTTGACTGTGTATAACAGTACAGTGAAGAGAGCCTGAGTGTGTATCACAGTAAAGTGAAGAGTGCCTGAGTGTGTATAACAGTAAAGTGAAGAGTGCCTGAGTGTGTATAACAGTAAAGTGAAGAGAGCCTGAGTGTGTATAACAGTAAAGTGAAGAGAGCCTGAGTGTTTATAACAGTACAGTGAAGAGAGCCTGAGTGTATATAACATTAAAGTGAAGAGAGTCTGAATGTGTACAACAGTAAAGTGAAGAGTGCCTGAGTGTGTATAACATTAAAGAGAAGCATGCCTGAGTGTATATAACAATACAGTGAAGAGTGCCTGAGTGTGTATAACAGTAAAGTGAAGAGAGCCTGTGTGTGTATAACTGTAAAGTGAAGAGAGCCTGAGTGTGTATAACAGTAAAGTGAAGAGAGCCTGAATGTTTATAACAGTAAAGTGAAGAATGCTTCAGTGTGTATAACAGTACAGTGAAGAGAGCCTGAGTGCGTATAAAAGTAAAGTGAAGAGTGCCTGAGTGTGTATAATAGTAAAGTGAAGAGTGCCTGAGTATGTATAACAGTAAAGTGAAGAGAGCCTGTGTGTGTATAAAAGTAAAGTGAAGTGAGCCTGAGTGCGTATAACAGTAAAGTGAAGAGTGCCTGAGTGTGTATAATAGTAAAGTGAAGAGTGCCTGTGTGTCTATGACAATAAAGTGAAGATTGCCCGAGTGTGTATAACAGTGCAGTGAAAAGAGCCTGAGTGTGTATAACAGTAAAGTGAGGAGAGCCTGAGTGTGTATAACAGTAAAGTGAAGAGAGCCTGAATGTTTATAACAGTAAAGTGAAGAGAGCCTGAGTGTGTATAACCGAAAAGTGAAGCGTGCCTGTGTGTGTATAACAGAAAAGTGAATAGTGCTTGAGTGTGTATAACAATACAGTGAAGGGAGCCTGAGTGTGTATAAAAGAAAAGTGAAGAGTGCCTGAGTGTGTATAACAGTAAAGTGAAGAGTGCCTGAGTGTGTGTAACAGTAAAGTGAAGAGAGCCTGAGTGTTTATAACAGGACAGTGAAGAGAGGCTGAGTGTGTATAACAGTAAAGTGAAGAGAGTCTGAATGTGTACAACAGTAAAGTGAAGAGTGCCTGAGTGTGTATAACAGTAAAGTGAAGAGAGCCTGTGTGTATAACTGTAAAGTGAAGAGTGCCTGAGTGTGTGTAACAGTAATGTGAAGAGAGACTGTGTGTGTATCACAGTACAGTGAAAAGAGCCTGAGTGTGTATAACAGTAAAGTGAAGAGTGCTTGAGTGTGTATAACATTACAGTGAAGAGATCCTGAGTGTGTATAACAGTAAAGTGAAGAGTGCCTGAGTGTGTATAACAGTAAAGTGAAGAGTGCCTGAGTGTGTATAACAGTAAAGTGAAGAGTGCCTGAGTGTGTATAACAGTAAAGTGAAGTGTGCCTGAGTGTGTATAACAGTAAAGTGAAGAGTGCCTGAGTGTGTATAACAGTAAAGTGAAGAGTGCCTGAGTGTGTATAACAGTAAAGTGAAGAGTGCCTGATTGTGTATAACAGTCAAGTGAAGAGTGCCTGAGTGTGTATAAGAGTAAAGTGAAGAGAGCCTGAGTGTGTATAACAGCAAAGTGAAGAGAGCCTGAGTGTGTATAACAGTAAAGTGAAGAGAGCCTGAGTGTTTATAACAGGACAGTGAAGAGAGCCTGAGTGTGTATAACAGTAAAGTGAAGATATCCTGAATCTGTACAACAGTAAAGTGAAGAGTGCCTGAGTGTGTATAACAGTAAAGTGAAGAGTGCCTGAGTGTGTATAACATTAAAGTGAAGAGTGCCTGAGTGTGTGTAACAGTAAAGTGAAGAGTGCCTGAGTGTTTATAACAGTACAGTGAAAAGAGCCTGAGTGTGTATAACAGTAAAGTGAAGAGAGCCTGAGTGTGTGTAACAGTAAAGTGAAGAGAGCCTGAATGTTTATAACAGTAAAGTGAAGAGAGCCTGAGTGTGTATAACAGTAAAGTGAAGAGTGCCTGAGTGTGTATAACATTAAAGTGAAGAGTGCCTGTGTGTCTATGACAGTAAAGTGAAGATTGCCCGAGTGTGTATAACAGTACAGTGAAAAGAGCCTGAGTGTGTATAACAGTAAAGTGAAGAGAGCCTGAGTGTGTATAACAGTAAAGCGAAGAGAGCCTGAATGTTTATAACAGTAAAGTGAAGAGAGCCTGAGTGTGTATAACAGTAAAGTGAAGAGTGCTTGAGTGTGTATAACAGTACAGTGAAGGGAGCCTGAGTGTGTATAACAGAAAAGTGAAGAGAGCCTGAGTGTTTATAACAGGACAGTGAAGAGAGCCTGAGTGAGTATAACAGTAAAGTGAAGAGAGCCTGAGTGTCTATAACAGTAAAGTGAAGAGTGCCTGAGTGTGTATAACAGTAAAGTGAAGAGTTCCTGAGTGTGTATAACAGTACAGTGAAGGGAGCCTGAGTGTGTATAACTGTAAAGTGAAGAGAGCCTGAGTGTGTATAACAGTAAAGTGAAGAGTGCCTGAGTGTGTATAACATTAAAGTGAAGAGTGCCTGTGTGTCTATGACAGTAAAGTGAAGATTGCCCGAGTGTGTATAACAGTACAGTGAAAAGAGCCTGAGTGTGTATAACAGTAAAGTGAAGAGAGCCTGAGTGTGTATAACAGTAAAGCGAAGAGAGCCTGAATGTTTATAACAGTAAAGTGAAGAGAGCCTGAGTGTGTATAACAGTAAAGTGAAGAGTGCTTGAGTGTGTATAACAGTACAGTGAAGGGAGCCTGAGTGTGTATAACAGAAAAGTGAAGAGAGCCTGAGTGTTTATAACAGGACAGTGAAGAGAGCCTGAGTGAGTATAACAGTAAAGTGAAGAGAGCCTGAGTGTCTATAACAGTAAAGTGAAGAGTGCCTGAGTGTGTATAACAGTAAAGTGAAGAGTTCCTGAGTGTGTATAACAGTACAGTGAAGGGAGCCTGAGTGTGTATAACAGAAAAGTGAAGAGAGCCTGAGTGTTTATAACAGGACAGTGAAGAGAGCTTGAGTGTGTATAACAGTACAGTGAAGAGAGCCTGAGTGTGTATAACAGTAAAGTGAAGAGTGCCTGAGTGTGTATAACAGTAAAGTGAAGAGTGCCTGAGTGTGTATAACAGTAAAGTGAAGAGAGCCTGTGTATGTACAACTGTAAAGTGAAGAGTGCCTGAGTGTGTATAACATTAAAGTGAAGAGTGCCTGAATGTGTACAACAGTAAAGTGAAGAGTGCCTGAGTGTGTATAACATTAAAGAGAAGCATGCCTGAGTGTGTATAACAGTAAAGTGAAGAGTGCCTGAGTGTGTATAACAGCAAAGTGAAGAGAGCCTGAGTGTGTATAACAGTAAAGTGAAGAGTGCCTGAGTGTGTATAACAGTAAAGTGAAGAGAGCCTGAGTGTGTATAACAGCAAAGTGAAGAGAGCCTGAGTGAGTATAACAGTAAAGTGAAGAGAGCCTGAGTGTTTATAACAGTACAGTGAAGAGAGCCTGAGTGTGTATAACATTAAAGTGAAGAGAGTCTGAATGTGTACAACAGTAAAGTGAAGAGTGCCTGAGTGTGTATAACATTAAAGAGAAGCATGCCTGAGTGTGTATAACAGTAAAGAGAAGAGTGCCTGAGTGTGTATAACAGTACAGTGAAGAGAGCCTGTGTGTGTATAACTGTAAAGTGAAGAATGCCTGAGTGTGTATAACATTAAAGTGAAAATGCCTGAGTGTGTGTAACAGTAAAGTGAAGAGTGCCTGAGTGTGTATAACAGTACAGTGAAAAGAGCCTGAGTGTGTATAACAGTAAAGTGAAGAGAGCCTGAGTGTGGAAAACAGTAAAGTGAAGAGAGCCTGAATGTTTTTAACAGTAAAGTGAAGAGAGCCTGAGTGTGTATAACAGTAAAGTGAAGAGTGCCTGTGTGTGTATAACAGTAAAGTGAAGAATGCTTCAGTGTGTATAACAGTACAGTGAAGAGAGCCTGAGTGCGTATAAAAGTAAAGTGAAGAGTGCCTGAGTGTGTATAACAGTAAAGTGAAGAGAGCCTGTGTGTGTACAAAAGTAAAGTGAAGTGAGCCTGAGTGTGTATAACATTAAAGTGAAGAGTGCCTGAGTGTGTATAACATTAAAGTGAAGAGTGCCTGTGTGTCTATGACAGTAAAGTGAAGATTGCCCGAGTGTGTATAACAGTGCAGTGAAAAGAGCCTGAGTGTGTATAACAGTAAAGTGAAGAGTGCCTGAGTGTGTATAACAGTAAAGTGAAGAGTGCCTGAGTGTGTGTAACAGAAAAATGAAGAGTGCCTGTGTGTGTATAACTGTAAAGTGAAGAGTGCCTGAGTGTGTATAACATTCAAGTGAAGAGTGCCTGAGTGTGTATAACAGTAAAGTGAAGAGTGCCTGAGTGTGTATAACAGTAAAGTGAAGAGAGCCTGAGTGTGTATAACAGCAAAGTGAAGAGAGCCTGAGTGTGTATAACAGTAAAGTGAAGAGAGCCTGAGTGTTTATAACAGGACAGTGAAGAGAGCCTGAGTGTGTATAACAGTAAAGTGAAGATATCCTGAATCTGTAAAACAGTAAAGTGAAGAATGCCTGAGTGTGTATAATAGTACAGAGAAGAGAGACTGAGTGTGTATAACAGTAAAGTGAAGAGTGCCTGAGTGTCTATAACATTAAAGTGAAGAGTGCCTGTGTGTCTATGACACTAAAGTGAAGATTGCCCGAGTGTGTATAACAGTACAGTGAAAAGAGCCTGAGTGTGTATAACAGTAAAGTGAAGAGAGCCTGAGTGTGTATAACAGTAAAGCGAAGAGAGCCTGAATGTTTATAACAGTAAAGTGAAGAGAGCCTGAGTGTGTATAACAGTAAAGTGAAGAGTGCTTGAATGTGTATAACAGTACAGTGAAGGGAGCCTGAGTGTGTATAACAGAAAAGTGAAGAGTGCCTGAGTGTGTATAACAGTAAAGTGAAGAGTGCCTTAGTGTGTGTAACTGTAAAGTGAAGGGTGCCTGAGTGAGTATAACATTAAAGTGAAGAGTGCCTGAGTGTGTGTAACAGTAAAGTGAAGAGAGCCTGTGTGTTTATAACTGTAAAGTGAAGAGTGCCTAAGTGTTTATAACAGTACAGTGAAAAGAGCCTGAGTGTGTATAACAGTAAAGTGAAGAGTGCTTGAGTGTGTATAACAGTACAGTGAAGAGAGCCTGAGTGTGTATAACAGTAAAGTGAAGAGTGCCTGAGTGTGTATAACAGTAAAGTGAAGAGTGCCTGAGTGTGTATAACAGTAAAGTGAAGAGAGCCTGTGTATGTACAACTGTAAAGTGAAGAGTGCTTGAGTGTGTATAACAGTACAGTGAAGAGAGCCTGAGTGTGTATAACAGTACAGTGAAGAGAGCCTGAGTGTGTATAACAGTAAAGTGAAGAGTGCCTGAGTGTGTATAACATTAAAGTGAAGAGTGCCTGAGTGTGTACAACAGTAAAGTGAAGAGTGCCTGAGTGTGTATAACATTAAAGAGAAGCATGCCTGAGTGTGTATAACAGTAAAGTGAAGAGTGCCTGAGTGTGTATAACAGCAAAGTGAAGAGAGCCTGAGTGTGTATAACAGTAAAGTGAAGAGTGCCTGAGTGTGCATAACAGTAAAGTGAAGAGAGCCTGAGTGAGTATAACAGTAAAGTGAAGAGAGGCTGAGTGTTTATAACAGTACAGTGAAGAGAGCCTGAGTGTGTATAACATTAAAGTGAAGAGAGTCTGAATGTGTACAACAGTAAAGTGAAGAGTGCCTGAGTGTGTATAACAGCAAAGTGAAGAGAGCCTGAGTGAGTATAACAGTAAAGTGAAGAGAGGCTGAGTGTGTATAACATTAAAGAGAAGCATGCCTGAGTGTGTATAACAGTAAAGAGAAGAGTGCCTGAGTGTGTATAACAGTACAGTGAAGTGAGCCTGTGTGTGTATAACTGTAAAGTGAAGAGTGCCTGAGTGTGTATAACATTAAAGTGAAAAGTGCCTGAGTGTGTGTAACAGTAAAGTGAAGAGAGCCTGTGTGTGTATAACTGTAAAGTGAAGAGTGCCTGAGTGTGTATAACAGTACAGTGAAAAGAGCCTGAGTGTGTATAACAGTAAAGTGAAGAGAGCCTGAGTGTTTATAACAGTAAAGTGAAGAGAGCCTGAATGTTTATAACAGTAAAGTGAAGAGAGCCTGAGTGTGTATAACAGTAAAGTGAAGAGAGCCTGAATGTTTATAACAGTAAAGTGAAGAGAGCCTGAGTGTGTATAACAGTAAAGTGAAGAATGCTTCAGTGTGTATAACAGTACAGTGAAGAGAGCCTGAGTGCGTATAAAAGTAAAGTGAAGAGTGCCTGAGTGTGTATAATAGTAAAGTGAAGAGTGCCTGAGTGTGTATAACAGTAAAGTGAAGAGAGCCTGTGTGTGTATAAAAGTAAAGTGAAGTGAGCCTGAGTGCATATAACAGTAAAGTGAAGAGTGCCTGAGTGTGTATAACATTAAAGTGAAGAGAGCCTGTGTGTCTATGACAGTAAAGTGCAGATTGCCCGAGTGTGTATAACAGTGCAGTGAAAAGAGCCTGAGTGTGTATAACAGTAAAGTGAGGAGAGCATGAGTGTGTATAACAGTAAAGTGAAGAGAGCCTGAATGTATATAACAGTAAAGTGAAGAGAGCCTGAGTGTATATAACAGTACAGTGAAGGGAGCCTGAGTGTGTATAACAGAAAAGTGAAGAGTGCCTGAGTGTGTATAACAGTAAAGTGAAGAGAGCCTGTGTGTATAACCGTAAAGTGAAGAGTGCCTGTGTGTGTATCACAGAACAGTGAAAAGAGCCTGAGTGTGTATAACAGTAAAGTGAAGAGAGCCTGAGTGTGTATAACAGTAAAGTGAAGAGAGCCTGAATGTTTATAACAGTAAAGTGAAGAGAGCCTGAGTGTTTATAACAGTAAAGTGAAGAGTGCCTGTGTGTGTATAACAGTAAAGTGAAGAGTGCTTGAGTGTGTATAACATTACAGTGAAGAGATCCTGAGTGTGTATAACAGTAAAGTGAAGAGTGCCTGAGTGTGTATAACAGTAAAGTGAAGAGTGCCTGTGTGTGTGTAACAGTAAAGTGAAGAGTGCCTGTGTGTGTATAACATTAAAGTGAAGAGTGCCTGAGTGTGTATAACAGTAAAGTGAAGAGTGCCTGAGTGTGTATAACAGTAAAGTGAAGTGTGCCTGAGTGTGTATAACAGTAAAGTGAAGAGTGCCTGAGTGTGTATAACAGTAAAGTGAAGAGTGCCTGAGTGTGTATAACAGTAAAGTGAAGAGAGCCTGAGTGTGTATAACAGCAAAGTGAAGAGAGCCTGAGTGTGTATAACAGTAAAGTGAAGAGAGCCTGAGTGTTTATAACAGGACAGTGAAGAGAGCCTGAGTGTGTATAACAGTAAAGTGAAGTTATCCTGAATCTGTACAACAGTAAAGTGAAGAGTGCCTGAGTGTGTATAACATTAAAGTGAAGAGTGCCTGTGTGTCTATGACACTAAAGTGAAGATTGCCCGAGTGTGTATAACAGTACAGTGAAAAGAGCCTGAGTGTGTATAACAGTAAAGTGAAGAGAGCCTGAGTGTGTATAACAGTAAAGCGAAGAGAGCCTGAATGTTTATAACAGTAAAGTGAAGAGAGCCTGAGTGTGTATAACAGTAAAGTGAAGAGTGCTTGAATGTGTATAACAGTACAGTGAAGGGAGCCTGAGTGTGTATAACAGAAAAGTGAAGAGTGCCTGAGTGTGTATAACAGTAAAGTGAAGAGTGCCTGAGTGTGTGTAACTGTAAAGTGAAGGGTGCCTGAGTGTGTATAACATTAAAGTGAAGAGTGCCTGAGTGTGTGTAACAGTAAAGTGAAGAGAGCCTGTGTGTTTATAACTGTAAAGTGAAGATTGCCTGAGTGTTTATAACAGTACAGTGAAAAGAGCCTGAGTGTGTATAACAGTAAAGTGAAGAGAGCCTGAGTGTGTAACAGTAAAGTGAAGAGAGCCTGAATGTTTATAACAGTAAAGTGAAGAGTGCTTGAGTGTGTATAACAGTAAAGTGAAGAGTGCCTGAGTGTGTATAACAGTAAAGTGAAGAGAGCCTGTGTATGTACAACTGTAAAGTGAAGAGTGCTTGAGTGTGTATAACAGTACAGTGAAGAGAGCCTGAGTGTGTATAACAGTACAGTGAAGAGAGCCTGAGTGTGTATAACAGTAAAGTGAAGAGTGCCTGAGTGTGTATAACATTAAAGTGAAGAGTGCCTGAGTGTGTACAACAGTAAAGTGAAGAGTGCCTGAGTGTGTATAACATTAAAGAGAAGCATGCTTGAGTGTGTATAACAGTAAAGTGAAGAGTGCCTGAGTGTGTATAACAGCAAAGTGAAGAGAGCCTGAGTGTGTATACCAGCAAAGTGAAGAGAGCCTGAGTGTGTATAACAGTAAAGTGAAGAGAGCCTGAGTGTTTATAACAGTAAAGTGAAGAGAGTCTGAATGTGTACAACAGTAAAGTGAAGAGTGCCTGAGTGTGTATAACATTAAAGAGAAGCATGCCTGGGTGTGTATAACAATAAAGTGAAGAGTGCCTGAGTGTGTATAACAGTAAAGTGAAGAGAGCCTGTGTGTGTATAACTGTAAAGTGAAGAGTGCCTGAGTGTGTATAACATTAAAGTGAAAAGTGCCTGAGTGTGTATAACAGTAAAGTGAAGAGAGCCTGAGTGTGTATAACAGTAAAGTGAAGAGAGCCTGAATGTTTATAACAGTAAAGTGAAGAGAGCCTGAGTGTGTATAACAGTAAAGTGAAGAGTGCCTGTGTGTGTATAACAGTAAAGTGAAGAATGCTTCAGTGTGTATAACAGTACAGTGAAGAGAGCCTGAGTGCGTATAAAAGTAAAGTGAAGAGTGCCTGAGTGTGTATAATAGTAAAGTGAAGAGTGCCTGAGTGTGTATAACAGTAATGTGAAGAGAGCCTGTGTGTGTATAAAAGTAAAGTGAAGTGAGCCTGAGTGCGTATAACAGTAAAGTGAAGAGTGCCTGAGTGTGTATAACATTAAAGTGAAGAGTGCCTGTGTGTCTATGACAGTAAAGTGAAGATTGCCCGAGTGTGTATAACAGTGCAGTGAAAAGAGCCTCAGTGTGTATAACAGTAAAGTGAGGAGAGCCTGAGTGTGTATAACAGTAAAGTGAAGAGAGCCTGAATGTTTATAACAGTAAAGTGAAGAGAGCCTGAGTGTGTATAACCGAAAAGTGAAGCGTGCCTGTGTGTGTATAACAGTAAACTGAATAGTGCCTGAGTGTGTGTAACAGTAAAGTGAAGAGAGCCTGTGTGTGTATAACTGTAAAGTGACGAGTGCCTGAGTGTGTATAACATTAAAGTGAAGAGTGCCTGAGTGTGTGTAACAGTAAAGTGAAGAGAGCCTGTGTGTGTATAACTGTAAAGTGACGAGTGCCTGAGTGTGTATAACATTAAAGTGAAGAGTGCCTGAGTGTGTGTAACAGTAAAGTGAAGAGTGCCTGTGTGTGTATAACTGTAAAGTGAAGAGTGCCTGAGTTTGTATAACATTAAAGTGAAGAGTGCCTGTGTGTGTATAACTGGAAAGTGAAGAGTGCCTGAGTGTGTATAACATTAAAGTGAAGAGTGCCTGAGTGTGTATAACAGTAAAGTGAAGAGAGCCTGAGTGTGTATAACAGCAAAGTGAAGAGAGCCTGAGTGTGTATAACAGTAAAGTGAAGAGAGCCCGAGTGTTTATAACAGGACAGTGAAGAGAGCCTGAGTGTGTATAACAGTAAAGTGAAGATATCCTGAATCTGTACAACAGTAAAGTGAAGAATGCCTGAGTGTGTATAATAGTACAGAGAAGAGAGACTGAGTGTGTATAACAGTAAAGTGAAGAGTGCCTGAGTGTGTATAACATTAAAGTGAAGAGTGCCTGTGTGTCTATGACAGTAAAGTGAAGAGTGCCTGAGTGTGTATAACAGCAAAGTGAAGAGAGCCTGAATGTTTATAACAGTAAAGTGAAGAGAGCCTGAGTGTGTATAACAGTAAAGTGAAGAGTGCTTGAGTGTGTATAACAGTACAGTGAAGGGAGCCTGAGTGTATATAACAGAAAAGTGAAGAGTGCCTGAGTGTGTATAACAGTAAAGTGAAGCGTGCCTGAGTGTGTGTAACTGTAAAGTGAAGGGTGCCTGAGTGTGCATAACAGTACAGTGAAGAGAGCCTGAGTGTGTATAACATTAAAGTGAAGAGTGCCTGAGTGTGTGTAACAGTAAAGTGAAGAGAGCCTGTGTGTTTATAACTCTAAAGTGAAGAGTGCCTGAGTGTTTATAACAGTACAGTGAAAAGAGCCTGAGTGTGTATAACAGTAAAGTGAAGAGAGCCTGAGTGTGTGTAACAGTAAAGTGAAGAGAGCCTGAATGTTTATAACAGTAAAGTGAAGAGAGCCTGAGTGTGTATAACAGTAAAGTGAAGAGTGCCTGTGTGTGTATAACAGTAAAGTGAAGAGTGCTTGAGTGTGTATAACAGTACAGTGAAGAGAGCCTGTGTGTATAACAGTAAAGTGAAGAGTGCCTGAGTGTGTATAACAGTAAAGTGAAGAGTGCCTGAGTGTGTATAACAGTAAAGTGAAGAGAGCCTGTGTATGTACAACTGTAAAGTGAAGAGTGCCTGAGTGTGTATAACATTAAAGTGAAGAGTGCCTGAGTGTGTATAACAGTAAAGTGAAGAGAGTCTGAATGTTTACAACAGTAAAGTGAAGAGTGCATGAGTGTGTATAACATTAAAGAGAAGCATGCCTGAGTGTGGATAACAGTAAAGTGAAGAGAGCCTGAGTGTGTATAACAGTAAAGTGAAGAGTGCCTGAGTGTGTTTTACAGTAAAGTGAAGAGAGCCTGAGTGTGTATAACAGCAAAGTGAAGAGAGTCTGAATGTGTACAACATTAAAGTGAAGAGTGCCTGAGTGTGTATAACATTAAAGAGAAGCATGCCTGAGTGTGTATAACAGTAAAGTGAAGAGTGCCTGAGTGTGTATAACAGTAAAGTGAAGAGAGCCTGTGTGTGTATAACTGTAAAGTGAAGAGTGCCTGAGTGTGTATAACATTAAAGTGAAAAGTGCCTGAGTGTGTGTAACAGTAAAGTGAAGAGAGCCTGTGTGTGTATAACTGTAAAGTGAAGAGTGCCTGAGTGTGTATAAAAGTACAGTGAAAAAAGCCTGAGTGTGTATAACAGTAAAGTGAAGAGAGCCTGAGTGTGTATAACAGTAAAGTGAAGAGAGCCTGAATGTTTATAACAGTAAAGTGAAGAGAGCCTGAGTGTGTATAACAGTAAAGTGAAGAGTGCCTGTGTGTGCATAACAGTAAAGTGAAGAATGCTTCAGTGTGTATAACAGTACAGTGAAGAGAGCCTGAGTGCATATAAAAGTAAAGTGAAGAGTGCCTGAGTGTGTATAATAGTAAAGTGAAGAATGCTTGAGTGTGTATAACAGTAAAGTGAAGAGAGCCTGTGTGTGTATAAAAGTAAAGTGAAGAGTGCCTGAGTGTGTATAATAGTAAAGTGAAGAGTGCTTGAGTGTGTATAACAGTAAAGTGAAGAGAGCCTGAGTGTGTATAACAGTAAAGTGAAGAGTGCCTGAGTGTGTATAACATTAAAGTGAAGAGTGCCTGTGTGTCTATGACAGTAAAGTGAAGATTGCCCGAGTGTGTATAACAGTGCAGTGAAAAGAGCCTGAGTGTGTATAACAGTAAAGTGAGGAGAGCCTGAGTGTGTATAACAGTAAAGTGAAGAGAGCCTGAATGTTTATAACAGTAAAGTGAGGAGTGCCTGAGTGTGTATAACATTAAAGTGAAGAGTGCCTGAGTGTGTGTAACAGTAAAGTGAAGAGAGCCTGTGTGTGTATAACTGTAAAGTGAAGAGCGCCTGAGTGTGTATAACATTAAAGTGAAGAGTGCCTGAGTGTGTATAACATTAAAGTGAAGAGTGCCTGAGTGTGTATAACATTAAAGAGAAGCATGCCTGAGTGTGTATAACAGTAAAGTGAAGAGAGCCTGTGTGTATAACTGTAAAGTGAAGAGTGCCTGAGTGTGTGTAACAGTAAAGTGAAGAGAGCCTGTGTGTGTATAACTGTAAAGTGAAGAGTGCCTGAGTGTGTATAACAGTAAAGTGAAGAGTGCCTGAGTGTGTATAACAGTAAAGTGAAGAGACCCTGAGTGTGTATAACAGCAAAGGCAAGAGAGCCTGAGCGTGTATAACAGTTAAGTGAAGAGAGCCTGTGTGTATATAACAGTACAGTGAAGACAGCCTGAGTGTGTATAACAGTAAAGTGAAGAGAGCCTGAATCTGTACAACAGTAAAATGAAGAATGCCTGAGTGTGTATAATAGTACAGAGAAGAGAGACTGAGTGTGTATAACATTAAAGTGAAGAGTGCCTGTGTGTCGATGACAGTAAAGTGAGGAGAGCCTGAGTGTGTATAACAGTAAAGTGAAGAGAGCCTGAATGTTCATAACAGTAAAGTGAAGAGAGCTTGAGTGTGTATAACAGTAAAGTGAAGAGTGCCTGTGTTTGTATAACAGTAAAGTGAAGAGCGCTTGAGTGTGTATAACAGTACAGTGAAGGGAGCCTGAGTGTGTATAACAGAAAAGTGAAGAGTGCCTGAGTGTGTATAACAGTAAAGTGAAGAGTGCCTGAGTGTGTGTAACAGTAAAGTGAAGAGTGCCTGAGTGTGTATAACATAAAAGTGAAGAGTGCCTGAGTGTGTGTAACAGTAAAGTGAAGAGAGCCTGTGTGTGTATAACTGTAAAGTGAAGAGAGCCTGTGTGTGTATAACTGTAAAGTGAAGAGAGCCTGTGTGTGTATAACTGTAAAGTGAAGAGTGCCTGAGTGTGTATAACAGTACAGTGAAGAGAGCCTGAGTGTATATAACAGTAAAGTGAAGAGTGCCTGAGTGTGTATAACAGTAAAGTGAAGAGTGCCTGAGTGTGTGTAACAGTAAATTGAAGAGAGCCTGTGTGTGTATAACTGTAAAGTGAAGAGTGCGTGTGCGTGTATAACATTAAAGTGAAGAGTGCCTGAGTGCATAACAGTAAAGTGAAGAGTGCCTGAGTGTGTATAACAGTAAAGTGAAGAGTGCCTGAGTGTGTATAACAGTAAAGTGAAGAGAGCCTGAGTGTGTATAACAGCAAAGTGAAGAGAGCCTGAGTGTGTATAACAGTTAAGTGAAGAGAGCCTGAGTGTTTATAACAGTACGGTGAAGAGAGCCTGAGTGTGTATAACAGTAAAGTGAAGAGAGTCTGAATGTATACAACAGTAAAGTGAAGAGAGCCTGTGTGTGTATAACTGTGAAGTGAAGAGTGCCTGAGTGTGTATAACATTAAAGTGAAGAGTGCCTGAGTGTGTGTAACAGTAAAGTGAAGAGAGCCTGTGTGTGTATAACTGTAAAGTGAAGAGTGCCTGAGTGTGTATAACATTAAAGTGAAGAGTGCCTGAGTGTGTATAACATTAAAGTGAAGAGTGCCTGAGTGTGTATAACAGTAAAGTGAAGAGTGCCTGAGTGTGTATAACAGTAAAGTGAAGAGTGCCTGAGTGTGTATAACAGTAAAGTGAAGAGAGCCTGAGTGTGAATAACAGCAAAGTGAAGAGAGCCTGAGTGTGTATAACAGTAAAGTGAAGAGAGCCTGAGTGTTTATAACAGGACAGTGAAGAGAGCCTGAGTGTGTATAACAGTAAAGTGAAGAGAATCTGAATGTGTACAACAGTAAAGTGAAGAGTGCCTGAGTGTGTATAACATTAAAGAGAAGCATGCCTGAGTGTGTATAACAGTAAAGTGAAGAGTGCCTGAGTGTGTATAACAGTAAAGTGAAGAGAGCCTGTGTGTATAACTGTAAAGTGAAGAGTGCCTGAATGTGTGTAACAGTAAAGTGAAGAGAGCCTGTGTGTGTATAACTGTAAAGTGAAGAGTGCCTGGGTGTGTATAACAGTATAGTGAAAAGAGCCTGAGTGGGTATAACAGTAAAGTGAAGAGAGCCTGAGTGTGTATAACAGTAAAGTGAAGAGAGCCTGTATGTTTATAACAGTAAAGTGAAGAGTGCCTGAGTGTGTATAACAGTAAAGTGAAGAGTGCCTGAGTGTGTATAACAGTAAAGTGAAGAGAGCCTGAGTGTGTATAACAGCAAAGTGAAGAGAGCCTGAGTGTGTATAACAGTAAAGGAAAGAGAGCCTGAGTGTTTATAACAGTAAAGTGAAGAGAGCCTGAGTGTATATAACAGTAAAGTCAAGAGAGCCTGAGCGTGTATAACAGTTAAGTGAAGAGTGCCTGTGTGTATATAACAGTACAGTGAAGAGAGCCTCAGTGTGTATAACAGTAAAGTGAAGAGAGCCTGAATCTGTACAACAGTAAAATGAAGAATGCCTGAGTGTGTATAATAGTACAGAGAAGAGAGACTGAGTGTGTATAACAATAAAGTGAAGAGAGCCTGTGTGTGTATAAAAGTAAAGTGAAGTGAGCCTGAGTGCGTATAACAGTAAAGTGAAGAGTTCCTGAGTGTGTATAACATTAAAGTGAAGATTGCCTGTGTGTCTATGACAGTAACGTGAAGATTGCCCGAGTGTGTATAACAGTACAGTGAAAAGAGCCTGAGTGTTTATAACAGTAAAGTGAAGAGTGCCTGAGTGTGTGTAACAGTAAAGTGAAGAGAGCCTGTGTGTGTATAACTGTAAAGTGAAGAGTGCCTGAGTGTATATAACAGTACAGTGAAGAGAGCCTGAGTGTATATAACAGTAAAGTGAAGAGTGCCTGAGTGTGTATAACAGTAAAGTGAAGAGTGCCTGAGTGTGTGTAACAGTAAATTGAAGAGAGCCTGTGTGTGTATAACTGTAAAGTGAAGAGTGCCTGAGTGTGTATAACAGAACAGTGAAAAGAGCCTGAGTGGGTATAACAGTAAAGTGAAGAGAGCCTGAGTGTGTATAACAGTAAAGTGAAGAGATCCTGAATGTTTATAACAGTAAAGTGAAGAGAGCCTGAGTGTGTATAACAGTAAAGTGAAGAGAGCCTGAGTGTGTATAAGAGTAAAGTGAAGAGTGCTTGAGTGTGTATAACAGTACAGTGAAGAGAGCCTGAGTGTGTATAACAGTAAAGTGATGAGTGCCTGAGTGTGTATAACAGTAAAGTGAAGAGTGCCTGAGTGTGTGTAACAGTAAAGTGAAGAGTGCCCGAGTGTGTATAACAGTAAAGTGAAGAGTGCCTGAGTGTGTATAACAGTAAAGTGAAGAGAGCCTGAGTGTGTATAACAGCAAAGTGAAGAGAGCCTGAGTGTGTATAACAGTAAAGTGAAGAGAGCGTGAGTGTTTATAACAGGACAGTGAAGAGAGCCTGAGTGTGTATAACAGTAAAGTGAAAGGGTCTGAATGTGTACAACAGTAAAGTGAAGAGTGCCTGAGTGTGTATAACATTAAAGAGAAGCTTGCCTGAGTGTGTGTAACAGTAAAGTGAAGAGAGCCTGTGTGTGTATAACTGTAAAGTGAAGAGTGCCTGAGTGTGTATAACAGTACAGTGAAAAGAGCCTGAGTGTGTATAACAGTAAAGTGAAGAGAGCCTGAGTGTGTATAACAGTAAAGTGAAGAGAGCCTGAATGTTTATAACAGTAAAGTGAAGAGAGCCTGTGTGTGTATAACAGTAAAGTGAAGAGTGCCTGTGTGTGTATAACAGTAAAGTGAAGAATGCTTGAGTGTGTATAACAGTACAGTGAAGAGAGCCTGAGTGTGTATAACAGTAAAGTGATGAGTGCCTGAGTGTGTGTAACAGTAAAGTGAAGAGTGCCTGAGTGTGTATAACAGTAAAGTGAAGAGTGCCTGAGTGTGTATAACAGTAAAGTGAAGAGTGCCTGAGTGTGTATAACAGAAAAGTGAAGAGAGCTTGTGTGTATAACAGCAATGTGAAGAGAGCCTGAGTGTGTATAACAGTAAAGGAAAGAGAGCCTGAGTGTTTATAACAGTAAAGTGAAGAGAGCCTGAGTGTGTATAACAGTAAAGTCAAGAGAGCCTGAGCGTGTATAACAGTTAAGTGAAGAGTGCCTGTGTGTATATAACAGTACAGTGAAGAGAGCCTGAGTGTGTATAACAGTAAAGTGAAGAGAGCCTGAATCTGTACAACAGTAAAGTGAAGAATGCCTGAGTGTGTATAATAGTACAGAGAAGAGAGACTGAGTGTGTATAACAATAAAGTGAAGAGTGCCTCAGTGTGTATAACAGTAAAGTGAAGAGAGCCTGTGTGTGTATAAAAGTAAAGTGAAGTGAGCCTGAGTGCGTATAACAGTAAAGTGAAGAGTGCCTGAGTGTGTATAACATTAAAGTGAAGAGTGCCTGTGTGTCTATGACAGTAAAGTGAAGATTGCCCGAGTGTGTATAACAGTACAGTGAAAAGAGCCTGAGTGTGTATAACAGAAAAGTGAAGAGAGCCTGAGTGTGTATAACAGTAAAGTGAAGAGAGCCTGAATTTTTATAACAGTAAAGTGAAGAGAGCCTCAGTGTGTATAACAGTAAAGTGAAGAGTGCCTGAGTGTTTGTAACAGTAAAGTGAAGAGTGCCTGAGTGTTTGTAACAGTAAAGTGAAGAGAGCCTGTGTGTGTATAACTGTAAAGTGAAGAGTGCCTGAGTGTGTATAACATTAAAGTGAAGAGTGCCTGAGTGTGTATAACATTAAAGTGAAGAGTGCCTGAGTGTGTATAACAGTACAGTGAAGAGAGCCTGAGTGTGTATAACAGTAAAGTGAAGAGAGCCTGAGTGTGTATAACAGCAAAGTGAAGAGAGCCTGAGTGTGTATAACAGTAAAGTGAAGAGAGCCTGAGTGTTAATAACAGTACAGTGAAGAGAGCCTGAGTGTGTATAACAGTAAAGTGAAGAGAGTCTGAATGTGTACAACAGTAAAGTGAAGATTGCCTGAGTGTGTATAACATTAAAGAGAAGCATGCCTGAGTGTGTATAACAGTAAAGTGAAGAGTGCCTGAGTGTGTATAACAGTAAAGTGAAGAGAGCCTGTGTGTGTAACGGTAAAGTGAAGAGAGCCTTTGTGTGGACAACAATAAAGTGAAGAATGCTTCAGTGTGTCTAACAGTACAGTGAAGAGAGCCTGAGTGCGTATAACAGTAAAGTGAAGAGTGCCTGAGTGTGTATAACAGTAAAGTGAAGAGTGCCTGAGTGTGTATAACAGTAAAGTGAAGAGACCCTGAGTGTGTATAACAGCAAAGTGAAGAGAGCCTGAGTGTGTATAACAGTAAAGGAAAGAGAGCCTGAGTGTTTATAACAGTAATGTGAAGAGAGCCTGAGTGTGTATAACAGTAAAGGCAAGAGAGCCTGAGCGTGTATAACAGTTAAGTGAAGAGTGCCTGTGTGTATATAACAGTACAGTGAAGACAGCCTGAGTGTGTATAACAGTAAAGTGAAGAGAGCCTGAATGTTCATAACAGTAAAGTGAAGAGAGCCTGAGTGTGTATCACAGTAAAGTGAAGAGTGCCTGTGTGTCGATGACAGTAAAGTGAAGAGAGCCTGAGTGTGTATAACAGTAAAGTGAGGAGAGCCTGAATGTTCATAACAGTAAAGTGAAGAGAGCCTGAGTGTGTATAACAGTAAAGTGAAGAGTGCCTGTGTGTGTATAACAGTAAAGTGAAGAGTGCTTGAGTGTGTATAACAGTACAGTGAAGGGAGCCTGAGTGTGTATAACAGAAAAGTGAAGAGTGCCTGAGTGTGTGTAACAGTAAAGTGAAGAGAGCCTGTGTGTGTATAACTCTAAAGTGAAGAGTGCCTGAGTGTGTATAACATTAAAGTGAAGAGTGCCTGAGTGTGTGTAACAGTAAAGTGAAGAGAGCCTTTGTGTGTATAACTGTAAAGTGAAGAGTGCCTGAGTGTGTATAACAGTACAGTGAAGAGAGCCTGAGTGTATATAACAGTAAAGTGAAGAGTGCCTGAGTGTGTATAACAGTAAAGTGAAGAGTGCCTGAGTGTGTGTAACAGTAAATTGAAGAGAGCCTGTGTGTGTATAACTGTAAAGTGAAGAGTGCCTGTGCGTGTATAACATTAAAGTGAAGAGTGCCTGAGTGTGCATAACAGTAAAGTGAAGAGTGCCTGAGTGTGTATAACAGTAAAGTGAAGAGAGCCTGTGTGTGCATAACTGTAAAGTGAAGAGTGCCTGAGTGTGTATAACATTAAAGTGAAGAGTGCCTGAGTGTGTATAACTGTAAAGTGAAGAGTGCCTGAGTGTGTATAACTGTAAAGTGAAGAGTGCCTGAGTGTGTATAACATTAAAGTGAAGAGTGCCTGAGTGTGTATAACAGTAAAGTGAAGAGTGCCTGAGTGTGTATAACAGTAAAGTGAAGAGTGCCTGAGTGTGTATAACAGTAAAGTGAAGAGAGCCTGAGTGTGAATAACAGCAAAGTGAAGAGAGCCTGAGTGTGTATAACAGTAAAGTGAAGAGAGCCTGAGTGTTTATAACAGGACAGTGAAGAGAGCCTGAGTGTGTATAACAGTAAAGTGAAGAGAATCTGAATGTGTACAACAGTAAAGTGAAGAGTGCCTGAGTGTGTATAACATTAAAGAGAAGCATGCCTGAGTGTGTATAACAGTAAAGTGAAGAGAGCCTGTGTGTATAACTGTAAAGTGAAGAGTGCCTAAGTGTGTGTAACAGTAAAGTGAAGAGAGCCTGTGTGTGTATAACTGTAAAGTGAAGAGTGCCTGGGTGTGTATAACAGTACAGTGAAAAGAGCCTGAGTGTGTATAACAGTAAAGTGAAGAGAGCCTGAGTGTGTATAACAGTAACGTGAAGAGAGCCTGAATGTTTATAACAGTAAAGTGAAGAGTGCCTGAGTGTGTATAACAGTAAAGTGAAGAGTGCCTGAGTGTGTGTAACAGTGAAGTGAAGAGAGCCTGTGTGTGTATAACTCTAAAGTGAAGAGTGCCTGAGTGTGTATAACATTAAAGTGAAGAGTGCCTGAGTGTGTATAACAGTAAAGTGAAGAGTGCCTGAGTGTGTATAACAGTAAAGTGAAGAGTGCCTGGGTGTGTATAACAGTAAAGTGAAGAGTGCCTGAGTGTGTGTAACAGTAAATTGAAGAGAGCCTGTGTGTGTATAACTGTAAAGTGAAGAGTGCCTGAGTGCGTCTCACAGTAAAGTGAAGAGTGCCTGAGTGTGTATAACAGTAAAGTGAAGAGTGCCTGAGTGTGTATAACAGTAAAGTGAAGAGAGCCTGAGTGTGTATAACATTAAAGAGAAGCATGCCTGAGTGTGTATAACATTAAAGTGAAGAGTGCCTGAGTGTGTGTAACAGTAAAGTGAAGAGAGCCTGTGTGTGTATAACAGTAAAGTGAAGAATGCTTCAGTGTGTATAACATTACAGTGAAGAGAGCCTGAGTGTGTATAACAGTAAAGTGAAGAGTGCCTGAGTGTGTATAACAGTAAAGAGAAGAGTGCCTGAGTGTGTATAACAGTAAAGTGAAGAGTGCCTGAGTGTGTATAACAGTAAATTGAAGAGTGCCTGAGTGTGTATAACAGTAAAGTGAAGAGAGCCTGAGTGTGAATAACAGCAAAGTGAAGAGAGCCTGAGTGTGTATAACAGTAAAGTGAAGAGATCCTGAGTGTTTATAACAGTACAGTGAAGAGAGCCTGAGTGTGTATAATAGTAAAGAGAAGAGTGCCTGAGTGTGTATAACAGTAAAGTCAAGAGTGCCTGAGTGTGTATAACAGTAAAGTGAACAGTGCCTGAGTGTGTATAATAGTAAAGTGAAGAGTGCCTGAGTGTGTATAACAGTAAAGTGAAGAACGCCTGAGTGTGTATTACATTAAATTGAAGAGTGCGTCAGTGTATATAACAGTACAGTGAAGAGAGCCTGAGTGTGTATATCAGTAAAGAGAAGAGAGCCTGAGTGTGTATAACAGTAAAGTGAAGAGAGCCTGAGTGTGTAAACAATCAAGTGAAGAGAGCCTGAATGTGTATAACACTAAAGTGAAGATAGCCTGTGTGTGTATAACAGTAAAGTGAAGAGTGACTGAGTGTGTATAACAGTACAGTGAAGAGAGCCTGAGTGTGTATAACAGTAAAGTGAACAGAGCCGGAGTGTGTATAACAGTAAAGTGAAGAGAGCCTGAGTGTGTATAACAGTAAAGTGAAGAGAGCCTGAGTGTGTATAACAGTAAAGTGAAGAGAGCCTGATTGTGCATAACAGTAAAGTGAAGAGAGCCTGAGTGTGTATAACAATAAAGTGAAGAGTGTCTGAGTGTTTATAACAATACAGTGAAGAGAGCCTGAGTGTGTATATCAGTAAAGTGAAGAGAGCCTGAGCGTGTATAACAGTAAAGTGAAGAGTGACTGAGTGTGTATAACAGTAAAGTGAAGAGAGCCTGAGTGTGTTTTACACTAAAGTGAAGTGAGCCTGAGTGTGTATAATAGTAAAGTGAAGAGTGCCTGAGTGTGTATAACCGTGAAGTGAACAGAGCCTGACTGTGTATAACACTAAAGTGAAGAGTGCCTGAGTGTGTATAACAGTAAAGTGAAGAGAGCCTGAGTGTGTACAACAGTAAAGTGAAGAGAGCCTGAGTGTGTATAACAGTAAAGTGGAGAGAGCCTGAGTCTGTATCACAGCAAAATGAAGAGAGCCTGAGTGTGTATAACAGTACAGTGAAGAGAGCCTGAGTGTGTATAAAAGTAAAGTGAAGAGAGCCTGAGTGTGTATATCAGTGAATAGAAGAGAGCCTGGGTGTGTATAACTGTAAAGTGAGGAGAGCCTGAGTGTGTATAACAGTAAATTGAAGAGAGCCTGAGTGTGTATAAAAGTAAAGAGAAGAGAGCCTGATTGTGTAAAACAGTTAAGAGAAGAGAGCCTGAATGTGTATAACAGTAAAGCGAAGAGAGCCAGAGTGTGTATAACAGTAAAGTGAAGCGAGCCTGAGTGTGTATAACAGTAAAGTGAAGAGTGCCTGTGTGTCTATAACAGTAAAGTGAAGAGTGCCTGAGTGTGTATAACAGTACAGTGAAAAGAGCCTGAGTGTGTATAACAGTAAAGTGAAGAGAGCATGAGTGTGTATTACAGTAAAGTGAAGTGAGCCTGAGTGTGTATAACAGTAAAGTGAAGAGAGCCAGACAGCCAGACAGAGTGAATACACACGCTGAAGATGGGCTGCTGAATTTTTCGTGTTTTTAGTGTTTAAAGTGGGGGAAAATAAGGTTCATTTCAAGTTTAAAAAGGTTTTAAAGTTAAATTTAGTACTAGTTAAGTTAGTTTAGTTTGTTTCGTTAAGTTTAAGTTTAGTTTAATCTAGATTAAGTAAGGAAGGAAAAGACCACCAAAGAGACCACCAAAGGAAAAAAAACCAGAGGAAATTAGAAAAAAAAATGCCAAAGAAAAAAAAGAAATAAGGGAAAAAAAAAATATACAAACCAAAGAACAGCGTCCGCACGGGACCACAGCAGCAGCAGAAGCGAGGTGACTCAGCCGCATCGGGAACCGAGGCGCGAAGGCCGCACGGAGACGCAGCGGCAGCCGGAGCGAGGAGACTCGGGGAGGCCGCTTCGGGAAACGAGGCGAATCGGGGAGGCCGCACGGAGACGCAGCGGCAGCCTGAACGAGGTGACTCGGGGAGCCCGAGCGGCGAACGAGACACGGCCCGATCGGTGGCTGCAGTCCAGCACCCGAGCGACGGCCGCAGTCCAGCACCCGAGCGACGACCGCAGTCCAGCACCCGAATGGCGAACGAGGCACAGCCCGAGCGGCGGCTGGGCTAGAAAGCCCGGGAAAGGCCCGAGGAGCCAGGCCCAGAGACCTCTGAGGAGAAGGGGAGCAACCAGAAGGCTTCCAGAAGCAAACCAAGACTGTGAGTACAGGGCCCAGGGAGGGAGACTGAAGCCAGGGAAAGGCCCGAGGAGCCAGGCCAAGACAGAGGCACAGAGACCTCTGAGGGGGAGGGGAACAGCCCGAAGGCACCGGGAAACAGCGGCTCACAGACCCAGACCTGAGAAGGGTGAACCCAGAAGCCGAAGCCCAGGGACCACGGGGTCGGAGAGGGGGACCAGGAAAGTTCGCGAACAGGGAGAGGGAAACACCAAACCCGGGGCCCCAGAAAAGCTTATTCTAAGATCAACAATACTTTACCAAAAATGAGCGAATCAGAAGATCCACAACAGCCCCGCTTCCAGATTCCCCCCAACACCGCAAAAAAAAGCTATAAAAGCGATCAAGCATGAGCAGATGAGAGAAAAACCAGAAACACTTTTTGCTGACTGTTACAACAATGGGACAAAAAGTAACCTCATTTTCTTCTCACATCAGCCAGTGGCTTGGATCACAGCAATAAAATCACACTATACCAATGTTAAGCTAGAAAATACCGCAAATGGGTCCATAATGAAAATTAACACACCAGGAGACAGTTCAACTACGACGGTCAACGCATACAATACCGGAACAATATTAGTGCAAGGCAACCTCGACAAATTTGCAACGGCCTTCAGGACACTGAAAAAATTAACTAATGGGGGAAGGAACAGCCCCAGAGTGGCCCGCACTCCCCCCAACATTGACAACTTACCAGGAGAAAATCTGCCTGGTCAGGAGGTGAATGAGCCACACAGTTCAAACCAGACACTAACCCCGGGGAACCACAGCCACACGATACAACTGACAAACCCCAGCATAACTACCAGGGAGGAAGCCACACATAGTCCCCCTACCATTCCCAGCTCACCAAGAGAAGAGCAGCATAGCCAGGAAGTGAGTGAGCCCTCCAGGGCCGACCAGCCTAGCCAGGAAGTGAGTGAGCCTTCCAGGGCCGACCAGACACATACCCCGGGATCACACAGCCAGATACAACCAAAAGATAAATTTAATCAATTAGAGATAGAGATGGTTAAACTTAGAGAGGACTTCCTCAAAATGAATGACGATCAAAATCAGGAGAGGGAGAGACACAAGAGAGAGCTGAAGCTACTTGAGAACCAGGTGAATCTACTTAGGAATCAGGTGAAAGAGCTGCAGGAAAAAGAAGAGAGCCATAGAGGAGAGATAACACCATTAGACCAGCAACCAGAGGCTAGAGATAAGACAAGACAGAGCCGGACGGAATGGCTGCACTCCCACACGGAACAAAAGCAACAGACACACAATACAAGGGGTGCCACACAGACCGACCAGCATACTGATTCGCAATCTTCCCCCACCACCGTGGAACCACAAGCGGGCCGCTCACAAGAGGTACGCACACACCAGACACCCCAGCCCAGCACACACACTATGAGTCCAAGCGAAAGCCACCAGACAGTAAACACAAACAAGGCTGACGTCGTAATACTCATAGACTCAAATGGGAAATTTCTATGGGAGAAAAAGCTATTCCCTAGAAGTAAAGTAGAAAAGATCTGGTGCCCAACAACAAACAGAGCCATGGGATGGCTGACCAAAGCCAGATTAGGCTCCCCCCAACACATAATAATACACACGGGCACAAATGACCTAAAGACCCAACAGAAAGAAGTAGCAACATCGCTCAGAGCAATGATTAGGAAAGCAAGCAGTACATTTCCAAACACTAGAATCACTGTTTCCACAATATTGCCGAGAACAGACTTCAACAACAACACAATTCATGAGATAAATGCCAGCATAGCAAGAGACTGCGAATCAAACCACAACGTACACCTGGCCCAACACCCCACCCTCGATGAGGAATGTCTTTACGACCACGTCCACATCCAAAGGCAAAGAATATCGATCTTTGCTAAAGCCCTGAAGGACGTCGCTTTTAATCGGGTCCATACCCAGACTCCAAGAGGACCCCCCCCGACCACCAGAGATCAGCGGGGTACATATCAGGAACACTACAAGGACCACCAACACACCAACCGAGACCAGAGAGGATCCCCATGCAAAACAACAATATCAGACCTGCACCACTCCTGTCCCACAGGGGAATAGGACTGCTCCCAGCCAGACAGAGGGAGAGATGCACAGGACGTACGCAATACCTCAGACAGAAACAATCCATTAAGAGACAATAAGCAGATGTGCAGCAGCATCTACTTCCGCCTTATGGATCAAGGACTAATTAATAGAAAGAACTGTAACCAAATTGTATTAACTTTTGTAGACAACTGATGTGATCTTTTTTTTTCCCCACACTTAGACACGACAAACACGTACCACTCTTTAACCTATCATAGTAAAAGATCAAACTTAACATGAAATCCTTATATATTTCGACTTGGAATATCCAAGGTCTACGCTCTTCACTGCAAGAAGTGAAAAGTAGGACCCCAGAGTTCATAGATGAAACTAAAGACCTAGATATTATCATTTTACAGGAAACTTGGTATAAAGGAAAAGGACACACTGGCTGTCCCCAAGGGTACACTGAGCTGGTGGTCCCCTCCAATAAATTACCAAGTGTAACCCAAGGCAGAGACTCCGGAGGCATACTGATCTGGTTTAAAACAGAACTTAAGAATGACATCAAATTTATAAAAAAGGGCGAAAACCATATGTGGCTCAAACTTGAGAGGGAGATTATCTCAAACACCCAAGATGTTTACATTTGCGCACTTTATATCCCTCCAATCGATTCCCCGTACTTTAAAGAGGACACCTTCTCCAACATGGAGGGGGAAATTATCCAATACCAGGCCCAGGGGAACGTGTTGATCTGTGGGGACCTCAATTCAAGAACGGGCGAAGAACCAGACTTCACCAATAATCAGGGAAACAATTACATTTTCGGGAATAACCACTTTGACATCCCTTCCCTTCCATACAGGCATAACTGCGACAAGCAGTCAAATACCAACGGAAAACAGCTACTACAGCTCTGTCGAAACCTGGGTCTGTACATTGTCAATGGTAGGTTCATAGGAGACCTCCTAGGAAGATCGACCTATTGCTCACCTCTTGGCTGCAGCACAGTAGACTATATGATTACAGACTTAGACCCATCCTCTTTCAGAGCATTCACAGTCAAACCACAAACAACACTGTCAGATCACAGTCAAATTACTATGTTCCTCAAAAAGACAGAAACAAACAACATAGAAACACAACCCAGTAAACTGTACAACACCAAAAAATCGTACAGATGGGCCAAAAACGACACGGAAAAATACCAGAAAACAATTAGCAATGCATCAACTCAAGCTCTCTTAGACACCTTTCTGGATAACATATACACTCACAATAAAGAAGGCGTAAACTGGGCAGTTAGTAAACTAAACAATATTTTTGATAATTTGGCAACAAATGCAAACTTGAAAGCTCGCAAGAACAAACCCAAAACAAAAAACTATGAAAAATGGTTTGACCGAGATTGCCATAACATGAGGAAAAAACTTAGAAAAATATCAAACCAAAAACACAGACATCCAGAAAACGAGGAACTACGCCTTACTTATTGTCAGACACTAACACAATACAGAAACACACTCAGAACCAAAAAAGAGCAATATATTAAGAATACACTCAGCTCCATGGAGGAATCCATTGATTCCAATTGTTTCTGGGAAAACTTGAAAACGCTACACAAAAAACAACACGACGATTTGGCCATTCAAAATGGGGACACATGGGTAAACCACTTTGAAAAATTATACCAGAAAAACACACTAAGACCAGAGCAACACCAAATATGCAAAAAACTGGAAAAGCTAGAAATGGCCATAAAAGATAACCAAAACCCGCTGGACGCCATAATAACAGAAAAAGAACTTCTTGAAAAACTCAAGGACCTGCGACCAGGAAAAGCCTGCGGGACAGACGGCATACTAAACGAGATGATTAAACACACAGACAACAAAATGAAACTGGCTATCCTAAAACTCTTCCCTGATATCTGGAACAAAGGACTCATAACGCCCATATACAAAAGTGGGGACAAAATCGACCCAAACAACTATCGAGGCATCTGTGTAAACAGTAACCTGGGGAAGGTATTCTGTAGCATCATAAACAAAAGACTTATAAACTTCCTTGAGGAGCACAATGTCTTGAGTAAAAGCCAAATTGGATTCCTGCCAAACTATAGAACATCCGATCATATCTTCACCCTACAGACCCTAATTGACAAACACGTTCACCATAACAAAAGCAAAATCTACACATGCTTTGTAGATTTCCAGAAGGCTTTCGACTCCATCTGGCATGACGGTTTATTCCTGAAACTTATCGAAAGTGGGGTCGGAGGGAAAACATATGATGTAATTAAATCAATGTATACAAACAACAAATGTGCAGTTAAAATTGGAGACAAACAAACAAAATACTTCCCACAGGGGCGGGGGGTGACACAGGGCTCGCCAATCTCACTGACACTCTTTAATATTTACATAAATGGATTGGCAAAACTACTTGAACAATCTACAGCACCCGGCCTCACCCTATATGTATCCAAGGTTAAATTCCTCCTCTATGCAGACGACCTGGTTCTGCTGTCACCTACTAAAGAGGGGCTACAGCAAAACCTGGACCTGCTGGAGTCGTACTGCCAGACTTGGGCCCTGACAATAAATCCCCAAAAAACCAAAGTCCTTGTGTTCCAGCAAAGATCCAAACATCAGGGACCCAAAATAAATTTCACAGTAGGAACAACCAAAATTGAACAAACCACTCACTACACATACTTGGGCTTAAAAATCAGTTCTACGGGAAACTTCAAACTGGCTGTGAATGAACTGAAAGAGAAAGCAAGAAGGGCTTTCTATGCCATCAAAAAATCAATCCAAATAGAAATCCCAATTAGCATTTGGCTCAAAATTTTCAAATCAGTAATTGAACCAATTGCACTCTATGGCAGTGAGGTATGGGGACCGCTAACTCAACAAGAATTTGCAAAATGGGACAAACACCCAATTGAGATCCTACATGCAGAATTCTGTAAAAGTATCCTCCGGACTCAAAGGAAAACAGTAAACAATGCATGCAGGGCGGAACGAGGCCAATATCCATTAATAATCACTATCCAAAAAAGAGCCACCAAATTTTGGAATCACCTACAAATGAGCAATCCCCAATGCTATCACTACGACGCCCTGAAATGCCAAGAGCTGACCATAAAGAAGAATACCCTCAGTCAACTAGTCCTGGGACTCAGTGAAGTAACTACTAACAATACTAACAATAACCAGCCCCAGGACAGTGACAGGGTAACACAAAGAATTCGACCCAACACAATCGTCGCTAAGCAAAAGGAAAAATATCTGACATATTGGGCAGAAACAACAAAAACCCAAAGCAAACTCAATTGCTACTTGGCCCTAAACAGACAATACAACATAGCTGATTACCTGACCATGGTAAAGGATAACAAACTGAGAAGAACCTTGACAAGGTACAGACTTAGCGAACATAGCCTAGCGATCGAAAAAGGCAGACACAGGCAGACCAGGCTGCCAAGAGAGGACAGGATATGCTCTCACTGCAGTCAGGGAGTGGTGGAGACAGAGATGCACTTCCTCACAGCTTCTGGAAAATATCAGGGCATCAGGGAGAATTTCTACCAAAAATTCTCACAAATATGCCCTGATTTCAGAAATCTGAATGACAACCAAAAACTCCCATTCCTACTGGGAGAGGAGAGAAGCTGTATAACACTGGCGGCACATGATGTAACAGCTTGCCATGAACAGAGGGACAACCAGTAAACTAAGAAAAGAATATATATAAACAATGCGAATGTATATTTATACACTCAGGGATATACCTGTTTATACAATGTATGAATAGAACTGCGTTTCTGTGCTAAACCATAAATGTATTTTGATGCTTTGGCAACATAAGATGTAACTTATCATGCCAATAAAGCGATTTGAACTGTGAATTGTGAATTGAGAGCCTGAGTGAATATAACAGTAAAGTGAAGAGTGCCTGTGTGTGTATCACAGTAAAGTGAAGCGAGCCTGAGTGTGTATAACAGTAAAGTGAAGAGTGCCTGAGTGTGTATAACAGTACAGTGAAGAGAGCCTGAGTGTGCATAAAAGTAAAGTGAAGAGAGCCTGAGTGTGTAGAACAGTAAAGTGAAGAGTGCCGGAGAGTGTATAACAGTAAAGTGAAGAGTGCCTGAGTGTGTATAATATTAAGATGAAGAGTGCCTGTGTGTGTATAACAGTAAAGCGAAGAGTGCCTGAGTGTGTATAACAGTAAAGTGAAGAGTGCCTCAGTGTGTATAATAGTAAAGGGAAGAGAGCCTGAGTGTGTATAACAGTAAAGTGAAGAGAGCCGGAGTGTGTATAACTGTAATGTGAAGAGAGCCTGAATGTGTATAACACTAAAGTGAAGATAGCCTGTGTGTGAATAACAGTAAAGTGAAGAGAGCCTGAATGTGTACAACAGTAAAGTGAAGAGTGCCTGTGTGTGTATAACAGTAAAGTGAAGAGTACCTGAGTGTGTATAACAGTAAAGTGAAGAGTGCCTGATTGTGTATAACAGTAAAGTGAAGAGAGCCTGAGTGTGTATAACAGTACAGTGAAGAGAGCCTTAGTGTGTATAACAGTAAAGTGAAGAGAGCCTGAGTGTGTATAACAGTAAAGTGAAGTGAGCCTGACTGTGTATAACACTAAAGTGAAGAGTGCCTGAGTGTGTATAACAGTAAAGTGAAGAGTGCCTGAGTGTGTATAACAGTAAAGTGAAGAGAGCCTGATTGTATATAACAGTAAAGTGAGGAGTGCCTGTGTGTGTATAACAGTAAAGTGAAGAGTGCCTCAGTGTGTATAACAGTACAGTGAAGAGAGCCTGAGTGTGTACAACAGTAAAGTGAAGAGTGCCTGAGTGAGTATAATAGTACAGTGAAGAGAGCCTCAGTGTGTATAACAGTACAGTGAAGAGAGCCTGAGTGTGTATAACAGTAAAGTGAAGAGTGTCTGAGTGTGTATAACAGTAAAGTGAAGAGTGCCTGTGTCTGTATAACAGTAAAGTGAAGAGTGCCTGAGTGTGTATAACAATACAGTGAAGAGTGACTGAATGTGTATAACAGTACAGTGAAGAGAGCCTGAGTGTGTATAACAGTAAAGTGAAGAGAGCGTGAGTGTTTATAAAAGTACAGTGAAGAGAGCCTGAGAGTGTATAACAGTAAAGAGAAGAGAGCCTGAGTATGTATAACTGTAAAGTGAGGAGAGCCTGAGTGTGTATAACTGTAAATTGAAGAGAGCCTGAGTGTATATAACAGTAAAGAGAAGAGAGCCTGGGTGTGTATAACTGTAAAGTGAGGAGAGCCTGAGTGTGTATAACTGTAAATTGAAGAGAGCCTGAGTGTGTATAACAATAAAGAGAAGAGAGACTGAGTGTGTATTACAGTAAAGTAAAGAGAGCCTGAGTGTGTATAACAGTAAAGTGAAGAGAGCCTGAGTGTGTATAACAGTAAAGTGAAGAGAGCCTGAGTGTGTATAACAGTAAACTGAAGAGAGCCTGAGTGTGTATAACAGTAAAGTGAAGAGTGTCTGAGTGTTTGTAACAATACAGTGAAGAGAGCCTGAGTGTGTACATCAGTACAGAGAAGAGTGCCTGAGTGTGTATAACAGTAAAGTGAAGAGAGCCTGAGCGTGTATAACAGTAAAGTGAAGAGTGACTGAGTGTGTATAACAGTAAAGTGAAGAGAGCCTGAGTGTGTATAACAGTAATGTGAAGAGTGCCTCAGCGTGTATAACAGTAAAGTGAAGAGTGCCTCAGTGTGTATAACAGTGCAGTGAAAAGAGCCTGAGTGTGTACAACAGTAAAGTGAAGAGAGCCTGAGTGTGTATAACAGTAAAGTGAAGAGAGACTGAGTGTGTATAGCAGTAAAGTGAAGAGTGACTGAGTGTGTATAGCAGTAAATTGAAGAGAGCCTGAGTGTGAATAACAGTTAAGAGAAGAGAGCCTGAGTGTGTATAACAGTAAAGTGAAAAGTGCCTGAGTGTGCATAACAGTAAACTAAAGAGTGCCTGAGTGTGTATAATGGTAAAGCGAAGAGAGCCTGAGTGTGTATAACAGTAAAGTGAAGAGAGCCTGAGTGTGTATAACAGTATAGTGAAGAGTGCCTGAGTGTGTATAACACTAAAGTGCAGTGAGCCTGAGTGTGTGTAACAGTAAAGTGAAGTGTGCCTGAGTGTGTATAACAGTAAAGTGAAGAGAGCCTGATTGTGTATAACACTAAAGTGAAGAGTGCCTGAGTGTGTATAACAGTAATGTGAAGAGAGCCAGAGTGTGTATAACAGAAAAGTGAAGAGTGCCTGAGTGTGTATAACAGTAAAGTGAAGAATGCCTGTGTGTGTATAACAGTAAAGTGAAGAGTGCCTCAGTGTGTATAACAGTACAGTGAAGAGAGCCTGATTGTGTATAACAGTAAAGTGAAGAGAGCCTGAGTGTGTACAACAGTAAAGTGAAGAGTGCCTGAGTGTGTATAATAGTACAGTGAAGAGAGCCTCAGTGTGTATAACAGTACAGTGAAGAGAGCCTGAGTGTGTATAACAGTAACGTGAAGAGTGCCTGTGTGTATAACAGTAAAGTGAAGAGTGCCTGAGTGTGTATAATAGTACAGTGAAGAGAGCCTGAGTGTGTATAACAGTAAAGTGAAGAGTACCTCAGTGTGTAAAACCGTAAAGTGAAGAGTGCCTCAGTGTCCATAACAGTACAGTGAAGAGAGCCTGAGTGTGCATAACAGTAATGTGAAGAGAGACTGAGTGTGTATAACAGTAATGTGAAGAGTGCCTGAGTGTGCATAACAGTAAAGTGAAGAGAGCCTGAGTGTGTGTAACAGTAAAGTGAAGAGAGCCTGAGTGTGTATAACAGTAAAGTGAAGAGAGCCTGAGTGTGTATAACACAAAGTGAAGTGAGCCTGAGTTTGTATAACAGTAAAGTGAAGATTGCCTGAGTGTGTATAACAGTAAAGTGAAGAGAGCCTGAGTGTGTATAACAGTAAAGTGAAGAGTGCCTGAGTGTGTATAACAGTAAAGTGAAGAGTGCCTGAGTGTGCATAACAGTAAAGTGAAGAGAGCCTGATTGTGTATAACAGTAAAGTGAAGAGTGCCTGTGTGTGTATAACAGTAAAGTGAAGAGTGCCTGAGTGTGTATAACAGTAAAGTGAAGAGTGCCTGAATGTGTACAACAGTAAAGTGAAGAGTGCCTGAGTGTGTATAACAGTAGTGAAGAGAGCCTCAGTGTGTATAACAGTAAAGTGAGGAGAGCCTGAGTGTGTAGAACAATAAAGTGAAGCGTGTCTGAGTGTGTATAACAGTAAAGTGAAGAGTGCCTGTGTGTGTATAACAGTAAAGTGAAGAGTGCCTGAGTGTGTATAACAGTAAAGCGAAGAGTGCCTGAGTGTGTATAACAATAGAGTGAAGAGAGCGTCAGTGTGTATAACAGTAGTGAAGAGATCCTGAGTGTGTATAACAATAAAGTGAAGAGTGTCTGAGTGTGTATAACAGTAAAGTGAAGAGTGCCTGTGTGTGTATAACAGTAAAGCGAAGAATGCCTGAGTGTGTATAACAATAAAGTGAAGAGAGCCTGAGTGTGTATAACAGTAAAGTGAAGAGAGCCTGTGTGTGTATTACATTAAAGTGAAGAGTGCCTGAGTGTGTATAACAGTAAAGTGAAGAGAGCCTGAGTGTGTATAACAGTAAAGTGAAGAGTGCCTGAGTGTGTATATCAGTACAGAGAAGCGTGCATGAGCGTGTATATCAGCAAAGTGAAGAGAGCCTCAGCGTGTTTCACAGTAATGTGAAGAGTGTCTGAGTGTGTATAACAGTAAAGTGAAGAGTGCCTGAGTGTGTATAACAGTAAAGTGAAGAGAGCCTGAGTGTGTATAACAGTAAAGTGAAGAGTGCCTGAGTGTGTATAACAGTAAAGTGAAGAGAGCCTGAGTGTGTATAGCAGTAAAGTGAAGAGTGACTCAGTGTGTATAACAGTAAAGTGAAGTGTGCCTGAGTGTGTATAACAGTAAAGTGAAGAGAGGCTGATTGTGTGTAACAGTAAAGTGAAGAGTGCCTGTGTGTGTATAATAGTAAAGTGAAGAGTGCCTGAGTGTGTACAACAGTAAAGTGAAGAGTGCCTGTGTGTTTATAACAGTACAGTGAAGAGAGCCTGAGTGTGTATAACAGTAAAGTGAAGAGAGCCTGAGTGTGTACAACAGTAAGGTGAAGAGTGCGTCAGTGTGTATAATAGTACAGTGAAGAGAGCCTCAGAGTGTATAACAGTACAGTGAAGAGAGCCTGAGTGTGTTTAACAATAAAGTGAAGAGTGTCTGAGTGTGTATAACAGTAAAGTGAAGAGTGCCTGTGTGTGTATAACAGTAAAGCGAAGAGTGCCTGAGTGTGTATAACAGTACAGTGAAGAGAGCCTGAGTGAGTATAACTGTAAGTGAAGAGTGCCTGAGTGTGTATAACAGCAAAGTGAATAGTGCCTTAGTGTGTATAACACTAACGTGAAGAGAGCCTGTGTGTGTATAACAGTAAAGTGAAGAGTGCCTGAGTGTGTATAACAGTACAGTGAGGAGTGCCTGAGTGTGTATAACAGTAAAGTGAAGAGTGCCTGAGTGTGTATAACAGTATAGTGAAGAGTGCCTGAGTGTGTATTAACATTACAGTGAAGAGAGCCTGAGTGTTTACAACAGTTTAGTGAAGAGAGCCTGAGTGTGTATAACATTAAAGTGAAGAGTGCCTTAGTGTGTATAACAGTAAAGTGAATAGTGCCTGAGTGTGTATAACAGTACAGTGAAGAGAGCCTGAGTGTGTATAACAGTAAAGTGAAGAGAGCCTGAGTGTGTATAACAGTAAAGTGAAGAGTGCCTGAGTGTGAATAACAGTGAAGTGAAGAGTGCCTCAGTGTGTATAACAGTACAGTGAAGAGAGCCTGAGTGTGTATATCAGTAAAGAGAAGAATGCCTGCGTGTGTATAACAGTAAAGTGAAGAGAGCCTGAGTGTGTATAACAGTAAAGTGAAGAGTGCCTGAGTGTGTATAACAGTAAAGTGAAGAGTGCCTGAGTGTGTATAACACTAAAGTGAAGAGAGCCTGAGTGCATATAACAGTACAGTGAAGAGAGCCTTAGTGTATATAACAGTAAAGTGAAGAGAGCCTGAGTGAGTATAACAGTAAAGTGAAGAAAGACTGAGTGTGTACAACAGTAAAGTGAAGAGTGTCTGAGAGTTTATAACAATACAGTGAAGAGAGCCTGAGTGTGTATAACAGCAAAGTGAAGAGAGCCTGAGCGTGTATAACAGTAAACTGAAGAGTGCCTGAGTGTGTATAACAGTAAAGTGAAGAGAGCCTGAGTGTGTATAACAGTAAAGTGAAGAGTGCCTGTGTGTGTATAACAGTAAAGTGAAGAGTGCCTGAGTTTGTATAACAGTACAGTGAAGAGAGCCTGTGTGTGTATAACAGTAAAGTGAAGAGAGCCTGAGTGTGTGGAACAGTAAAGTGAAGAGTGCGTCAGTGTGTATAACAGTAAAGTGAAGAGTGCCTCAGTGTCTATAACAGTACATTGAAGAGAGCCTGAGTGAGTATAACAATAAATTGAAGAGAGCCTGAGTGTGAATAACAGTAAAGTGAAGAGAGACTGAGTTTGTATAACAGTAAAGTGAAGAATGACTGAGTGTGTATAACAGTACAGTGAAGAGAGCCTGAGTGTGTATATCAGTAAAGAGAAGAGAGCCTGAATGTGTATAACAGTTAAGAGAAGAGAGCCTGAGTGTGTATAAAAGTAAAGTGAAGTGGGCCTGAGTGTGTATAACAGTAAAGTGAAGTGTGCCTGAGTGTGTATAACAGTAAAGTGAAGAGAGCCTGAGTGTGTATAACAGTAAAGTGAAGAGTGCCTGAGTGTGTATAACAGTAAAGTGAAGAGCGCCTGAGTGTGTATAACAGTAAAGTGAAGAGAGCCTGAGTGTGTACAACAGTAAAGTGAAGAGTGCCTGTGTGTGTATAACAGTACACTGAAGAGAGCCTCAGTGTGTATAACAGTAAAGTGAAGAGAGCCTGAGTGTGTATAACAATAAAGGGAAGCGTGTCTGAGTGTGTATAACAGTAAAGTGAAGAGTGCCTGTGTGTGTATAACAGCAAAGTGAAGAGTGCCTGTGTGTGTATAACAGTAATGCGAAGAGTGCCTGAGTGTGTATAACAATACAGTGAAGAGAGTCTGAGTGTATATAACAGTAAAGTGAAGAGTGCCTGTGTGTGTATAACAGTAAAGCGAAGAGTGCCTGAGTGTGTATAACAATACAGTGAAGAGAGCCTGAGTGTGTATAACAGTAACGTGAAGAGAGCCTGTGTGTGTATAACAGTAAAGTGAAGAGTGCCTGAGTGTGTATAACAGTGCAGTGAAGAGAGCCTGAGTGTGTATAACAATAAAGTGAAGAGAGTCTGAGTGTGGAAAACAGTAACGTGAAGAGTGCCTGAGTGTGCATAACAGTAGGGTGAAGAGTGCCTGAGTGAGTATAACAGTACAGTGAAGAGAGCCTGAGTGTGTATAACAGTAAAGTGAAGACTGCCTGAGTGTGCAAAACAGTAAAGGGAAGAGTGCCTGAGTGTGTATAATACTAATGTGATGAGAGCCTGAGTGTGTATAACAGTACAGTGAAGAGAGCCTTAGTGTGTATAACAGTAAAGTGAAGAGAGCCTGAGTGTGCATAACAGTAAAGTGAAGAGAGCCTGAGTGTGTATAACAGTAAAGGCAAGAGAGCCTGAGCGTGTATAACAGTTAAGTGAAGAGAGCCTGTGTGTATATAACAGTACAGTGAAGACAGCCTGAGTGTGTATAACAGTAAAGTGAAGAGAGCCTGAATCTGTACAACAGTAAAATGAAGAATGCCTGAGTGTGTATAATAGTACAGAGAAGAGAGACTGAGTGTGTATAACATTAAAGTGAAGAGTGCCTGTGTGTCGATGACAGTAAAGTGAGGAGAGCCTGAGTGTGTATAACAGTAAAGTGAAGAGAGCCTGAATGTTCATAACAGTAAAGTGAAGAGAGCTTGAGTGTGTATAACAGTAAAGTGAAGAGTGCCTGTGTTTGTATAACAGTAAAGTGAAGAGTGCTTGAGTGTGTATAACAGTACAGTGAAGGGAGCCTGAGTGTGTATAACAGAAAAGTGAAGAGTGCCTGAGTGTGTATAACAGTAAAGTGAAGAGTGCCTGAGTGTGTGTAACAGTAAAGTGAAGAGAGCCTGTGTGTGTATAACTCTAAAGTGAAGAGTGCCTGAGTGTGTATAACATAAAAGTGAAGAGTGCCTGAGTGTGTGTAACAGTAAAGTGAAGAGAGCCTGTGTGTGTATAACTGTAAAGTGAAGAGAGCCTGTGTGTGTATAACTGTAAAGTGAAGAGAGCCTGTGTGTGTATAACTGTAAAGTGAAGAGTGCCTGAGTGTGTATAACAGTACAGTGAAGAGAGCCTGAGTGTATATAACAGTAAAGTGAAGAGTGCCTGAGTGTGTATAACAGTAAAGTGAAGAGTGCCTGAGTGTGTGTAACAGTAAATTGAAGAGAGCCTGTGTGTGTATAACTGTAAAGTGAAGAGTGCCTGTGCGTGTATAACATTAAAGTGAAGAGTGCCTGAGTGTGCATAACAGTAAAGTGAAGAGTGCCTGAGTGTGTATAACAGTAAAGTGAAGAGTGCCTGAGTGTGTATAACAGTAAAGTGAAGAGAGCCTGAGTGTGTATAACAGCAAAGTGAAGAGAGCCTGAGTGTGTATAACAGTTAAGTGAAGAGAGCCTGAGTGTTTATAACAGTACGGTGAAGAGAGCCTGAGTGTGTATAACAGTAAAGTGAAGAGAGTCTGAATGTATACAACAGTAAAGTGAAGAGAGCCTGTGTGTGTATAACTGTGAAGTGAAGAGTGCCTGAGTGTGTATAACATTAAAGTGAAGAGTGCCTGAGTGTGTGTAACAGTAAAGTGAAGAGAGCCTGTGTGTGTATAACTGTAAAGTGAAGAGTGCCTGAGTGTGTATAACATTAAAGTGAAGAGTGCCTGAGTGTGTATAACATTAAAGTGAAGAGTGCCTGAGTGTGTATAACAGTAAAGTGAAGAGTGCCTGAGTGTGTATAACAGTAAAGTGAAGAGTGCCTGAGTGTGTATAACAGTAAAGTGAAGAGAGCCTGAGTGTGAATAACAGCAAAGTGAAGAGAGCCTGAGTGTGTATAACAGTAAAGTGAAGAGAGCCTGAGTGTTTATAACAGGACAGTGAAGAGAGCCTGAGTGTGTATAACAGTAAAGTGAAGAGAATCTGAATGTGTACAACAGTAAAGTGAAGAGTGCCTGAGTGTGTATAACATTAAAGAGAAGCATGCCTGAGTGTGTATAACAGTAAAGTGAAGAGTGCCTGAGTGTGTATAACAGTAAAGTGAAGAGAGCCTGTGTGTATAACTGTAAAGTGAAGAGTGCCTGAATGTGTGTAACAGTAAAGTGAAGAGAGCCTGTGTGTGTATAACTGTAAAGTGAAGAGTGCCTGGGTGTGTATAACAGTATAGTGAAAAGAGCCTGAGTGGGTATAACAGTAAAGTGAAGAGAGCCTGAGTGTGTATAACAGTAAAGTGAAGAGAGCCTGTATGTTTATAACAGTAAAGTGAAGAGTGCCTGAGTGTGTATAACAGTAAAGTGAAGAGTGCCTGAGTGTGTATAACAGTAAAGTGAAGAGAGCCTGAGTGTGTATAACAGCAAAGTGAAGAGAGCCTGAGTGTGTATAACAGTAAAGGAAAGAGAGCCTGAGTGTTTATAACAGTAAAGTGAAGAGAGCCTGAGTGTATATAACAGTAAAGTCAAGAGAGCCTGAGCGTGTATAACAGTTAAGTGAAGAGTGCCTGTGTGTATATAACAGTACAGTGAAGAGAGCCTCAGTGTGTATAACAGTAAAGTGAAGAGAGCCTGAATCTGTACAACAGTAAAATGAAGAATGCCTGAGTGTGTATAATAGTACAGAGAAGAGAGACTGAGTGTGTATAACAATAAAGTGAAGAGAGCCTGTGTGTGTATAAAAGTAAAGTGAAGTGAGCCTGAGTGCGTATAACAGTAAAGTGAAGAGTTCCTGAGTGTGTATAACATTAAAGTGAAGATTGCCTGTGTGTCTATGACAGTAACGTGAAGATTGCCCGAGTGTGTATAACAGTACAGTGAAAAGAGCCTGAGTGTTTATAACAGTAAAGTGAAGAGTGCCTGAGTGTGTGTAACAGTAAAGTGAAGAGAGCCTGTGTGTGTATAACTGTAAAGTGAAGAGTGCCTGAGTGTGTATAACATTAAGGTGAAGAGTGCCTGAGTGTGTGTAATAGTAAAGTGAAGAGAGCCTGTGTGTGTATAACTGTAAAGTGAAGAGTGCCTGAGTGTATATAACAGTACAGTGAAGAGAGCCTGAGTGTATATAACAGTAAAGTGAAGAGTGCCTGAGTGTGTATAACAGTAAAGTGAAGAGTGCCTGAGTGTGTGTAACAGTAAATTGAAGAGAGCCTGTGTGTGTATAACTGTAAAGTGAAGAGTGCCTGAGTGTGTATAACAGAACAGTGAAAAGAGCCTGAGTGGGTATAACAGTAAAGTGAAGAGAGCCTGAGTGTGTATAACAGTAAAGTGAAGAGATCCTGAATGTTTATAACAGTAAAGTGAAGAGAGCCTGAGTGTGTATAACAGTAAAGTGAAGAGAGCCTGAGTGTTTATAAGAGTAAAGTGAAGAGTGCTTGAGTGTGTATAACAGTACAGTGAAGAGAGCCTGAGTGTGTATAACAGTAAAGTGATGAGTGCCTGAGTGTGTATAACAGTAAAGTGAAGAGTGCCTGAGTGTGTGTAACAGTAAAGTGAAGAGAGCCTGAATGTTCATAACAGTAAAGTGAAGAGAGCTTGAGTGTGTATAACAGTAAAGTGAAGAGTGCCTGTGTTTGTATAACAGTAAAGTGAAGAGTGCTTGAGTGTGTATAACAGTACAGTGAAGGGAGCCTGAGTGTGTATAACAGAAAAGTGAAGAGTGCCTGAGTGTGTATAACAGTAAAGTGAAGAGTGCCTGAGTGTGTGTAACAGTAAAGTGAAGAGAGCCTGTGTGTGTATAACTCTAAAGTGAAGAGTGCCTGAGTGTGTATAACATAAAAGTGAAGAGTGCCTGAGTGTGTGTAACAGTAAAGTGAAGAGAGCCTGTGTGTGTATAACTGTAAAGTGAAGAGAGCCTGTGTGTGTATAACTGTAAAGTGAAGAGAGCCTGTGTGTGTATAACTGTAAAGTGAAGAGTGCCTGAGTGTGTATAACAGTACAGTGAAGAGAGCCTGAGTGTATATAACAGTAAAGTGAAGAGTGCCTGAGTGTGTATAACAGTAAAGTGAAGAGTGCCTGAGTGTGTGTAACAGTAAATTGAAGAGAGCCTGTGTGTGTATAACTGTAAAGTGAAGAGTGCCTGTGCGTGTATAACATTAAAGTGAAGAGTGCCTGAGTGTGCATAACAGTAAAGTGAAGAGTGCCTGAGTGTGTATAACAGTAAAGTGAAGAGTGCCTGAGTGTGTATAACAGTAAAGTGAAGAGAGCCTGAGTGTGTATAACAGCAAAGTGAAGAGAGCCTGAGTGTGTATAACAGTTAAGTGAAGAGAGCCTGAGTGTTTATAACAGTACGGTGAAGAGAGCCTGAGTGTGTATAACAGTAAAGTGAAGAGAGTCTGAATGTATACAACAGTAAAGTGAAGAGAGCCTGTGTGTGTATAACTGTGAAGTGAAGAGTGCCTGAGTGTGTATAACATTAAAGTGAAGAGTGCCTGAGTGTGTGTAACAGTAAAGTGAAGAGAGCCTGTGTGTGTATAACTGTAAAGTGAAGAGTGCCTGAGTGTGTATAACATTAAAGTGAAGAGTGCCTGAGTGTGTATAACATTAAAGTGAAGAGTGCCTGAGTGTGTATAACAGTAAAGTGAAGAGTGCCTGAGTGTGTATAACAGTAAAGTGAAGAGTGCCTGAGTGTGTATAACAGTAAAGTGAAGAGAGCCTGAGTGTGAATAACAGCAAAGTGAAGAGAGCCTGAGTGTGTATAACAGTAAAGTGAAGAGAGCCTGAGTGTTTATAACAGGACAGTGAAGAGAGCCTGAGTGTGTATAACAGTAAAGTGAAGAGAATCTGAATGTGTACAACAGTAAAGTGAAGAGTGCCTGAGTGTGTATAACATTAAAGAGAAGCATGCCTGAGTGTGTATAACAGTAAAGTGAAGAGTGCCTGAGTGTGTATAACAGTAAAGTGAAGAGAGCCTGTGTGTATAACTGTAAAGTGAAGAGTGCCTGAATGTGTGTAACAGTAAAGTGAAGAGAGCCTGTGTGTGTATAACTGTAAAGTGAAGAGTGCCTGGGTGTGTATAACAGTATAGTGAAAAGAGCCTGAGTGGGTATAACAGTAAAGTGAAGAGAGCCTGAGTGTGTATAACAGTAAAGTGAAGAGAGCCTGTATGTTTATAACAGTAAAGTGAAGAGTGCCTGAGTGTGTATAACAGTAAAGTGAAGAGTGCCTGAGTGTGTATAACAGTAAAGTGAAGAGAGCCTGAGTGTGTATAACAGCAAAGTGAAGAGAGCCTGAGTGTGTATAACAGTAAAGGAAAGAGAGCCTGAGTGTTTATAACAGTAAAGTGAAGAGAGCCTGAGTGTATATAACAGTAAAGTCAAGAGAGCCTGAGCGTGTATAACAGTTAAGTGAAGAGTGCCTGTGTGTATATAACAGTACAGTGAAGAGAGCCTCAGTGTGTATAACAGTAAAGTGAAGAGAGCCTGAATCTGTACAACAGTAAAATGAAGAATGCCTGAGTGTGTATAATAGTACAGAGAAGAGAGACTGAGTGTGTATAACAATAAAGTGAAGAGAGCCTGTGTGTGTATAAAAGTAAAGTGAAGTGAGCCTGAGTGCGTATAACAGTAAAGTGAAGAGTTCCTGAGTGTGTATAACATTAAAGTGAAGATTGCCTGTGTGTCTATGACAGTAACGTGAAGATTGCCCGAGTGTGTATAACAGTACAGTGAAAAGAGCCTGAGTGTTTATAACAGTAAAGTGAAGAGTGCCTGAGTGTGTGTAACAGTAAAGTGAAGAGAGCCTGTGTGTGTATAACTGTAAAGTGAAGAGTGCCTGAGTGTGTATAACATTAAGGTGAAGAGTGCCTGAGTGTGTGTAATAGTAAAGTGAAGAGAGCCTGTGTGTGTATAACTGTAAAGTGAAGAGTGCCTGAGTGTATATAACAGTACAGTGAAGAGAGCCTGAGTGTATATAACAGTAAAGTGAAGAGTGCCTGAGTGTGTATAACAGTAAAGTGAAGAGTGCCTGAGTGTGTGTAACAGTAAATTGAAGAGAGCCTGTGTGTGTATAACTGTAAAGTGAAGAGTGCCTGAGTGTGTATAACAGAACAGTGAAAAGAGCCTGAGTGGGTATAACACTAAAGTGAAGAGAGCCTGAGTGTGTATAACAGTAAAGTGAAGAGATCCTGAATGTTTATAACAGTAAAGTGAAGAGAGCCTGAGTGTGTATAACAGTAAAGTGAAGAGAGCCTGAGTGTGTATAAGAGTAAAGTGAAGAGTGCTTGAGTGTGTATAACAGTACAGTGAAGAGAGCCTGAGTGTGTATAACAGTAAAGTGATGAGTGCCTGAGTGTGTATAACAGTAAAGTGAAGAGTGCCTGAGTGTGTGTAACAGTAAAGTGAAGAGTGCCCGAGTGTGTATAACAGTAAAGTGAAGAGTGCCTGAGTGTGTATAACAGTAAAGTGAAGAGAGCCTGAGTGTGTATAACAGCAAAGTGAAGAGAGCCTGAGTGTGTATAACAGTAAAGTGAAGAGAGCGTGAGTGTTTATAACAGGACAGTGAAGAGAGCCTGAGTGTGTATAACAGTAAAGTGAAAGGGTCTGAATGTGTACAACAGTAAAGTGAAGAGTGCCTGAGTGTGTATAACATTAAAGAGAAGCTTGCCTGAGTGTGTATAACAGTAAAGTGAAGAGTGCCCGAGTGTGTATAACAATAAAGTGAAGAGAGCCTGTGTGAATAACTGTAAAGTGAAGAGTGCCTGAGTGTGTGTAACAGTAAAGTGAAGAGAGCCTGTGTGTGTATAACTGTAAAGTGAAGAGTGCCTGAGTGTGTATAACAGTACAGTGAAAAGAGCCTGAGTGTGTATAACAGTAAAGTGAAGAGAGCCTGAGTGTGTATAACAGTAAAGTGAAGAGAGCCTGAATGTTTATAACAGTAAAGTGAAGAGAGCCTGTGTGTGTATAACAGTAAAGTGAAGAGTGCCTGTGTGTGTATAACAGTAAAGTGAAGAATGCTTGAGTGTGTATAACAGTACAGTGAAGAGAGCCTGAGTGTGTATAACAGTAAAGTGATGAGTGCCTGAGTGTGTGTAACAGTAAAGTGAAGAGTGCCTGAGTGTGTATAACAGTAAAGTGAAGAGTGCCTGAGTGTGTATAACAGTAAAGTGAAGAGTGCCTGAGTGTGTATAACAGAAAAGTGAAGAGAGCTTGTGTGTATAACAGCAATGTGAAGAGAGCCTGAGTGTGTATAACAGTAAAGGAAAGAGAGCCTGAGTGTTTATAACAGTAAAGTGAAGAGAGCCTGAGTGTGTATAACAGTAAAGTCAAGAGAGCCTGAGCGTGTATAACAGTTAAGTGAAGAGTGCCTGTGTGTATATAACAGTACAGTGAAGAGAGCCTGAGTGTGTATAACAGTAAAGTGAAGAGAGCCTGAATCTGTACAACAGTAAAGTGAAGAATGCCTGAGTGTGTATAATAGTACAGAGAAGAGAGACTGAGTGTGTATAACAATAAAGTGAAGAGTGCCTCAGTGTGTATAACATTAAAGTGAAGAGAGCCTGTGTGTGTATAAAAGTAAAGTGAAGTGAGCCTGAGTGCGTATAACAGTAAAGTGAAGAGTGCCTGAGTGTGTATAACATTAAAGTGAAGAGTGCCTGTGTGTCTATGACAGTAAAGTGAAGATTGCCCGAGTGTGTATAACAGTACAGTGAAAAGAGCCTGAGTGTGTATAACAGAAAAGTGAAGAGAGCCTGAGTGTGTATAACAGTAAAGTGAAGAGAGCCTGAATTTTTATAACAGTAAAGTGAAGAGAGCCTCAGTGTGTATAACAGTAAAGTGAAGAGTGCCTGAGTGTTTGTAACAGTAAAGTGAAGAGTGCCTGAGTGTTTGTAACAGTAAAGTGAAGAGAGCCTGTGTGTGTATAACTGTAAAGTGAAGAGTGCCTGAGTGTGTATAACATTAAAGTGAAGAGTGCCTGAGTGTGTGTAACAGTAAAGTGAAGAGAGCCTGTGTGTGTATAACTGTAAAGTGAAGAGGGCCTGAGTGTGTATAACATTAAAGTGAAGAGTGCCTGAGTGTGTGTAACAGTAAAGTGAAGAGAGCCTGTGTGTGTATAACTGTAAAGTGAAGAGTGCCTGAGTGTGTATAACATTAAAGTGAAGAGTGCCTGAGTGTGTATAACATTAAAGTGAAGAGTGCCTGAGTGTGTATAACAGTACAGTGAAGAGAGCCTGAGTGTGTATAACAGTAAAGTGAAGAGAGCCTGAGTGTGTATAACAGCAAAGTGAAGAGAGCCTGAGTGTGTATAACAGTAAAGTGAAGAGAGCCTGAGTGTTAATAACAGTACAGTGAAGAGAGCCTGAGTGTGTATAACAGTAAAGTGAAGAGAGTCTGAATGTGTACAACAGTAAAGTGAAGATTGCCTGAGTGTGTATAACATTAAAGAGAAGCATGCCTGAGTGTGTATAACAGTAAAGTGAAGAGTGCCTGAGTGTGTATAACAGTAAAGTGAAGAGAGCCTGTGTGTGTAACGGTAAAGTGAAGAGAGCATGTGTGTGGACAACAATAAAGTGAAGAATGCTTCAGTGTGTCTAACAGTACAGTGAAGAGAGCCTGAGTGCGTATAACAGTAAAGTGAAGAGTGCCTGAGTGTGTATAACAGTAAAGTGAAGAGTGCCTGAGTGTGTATAACAGTAAAGTGAAGAGACCCTGAGTGTGTATAACAGCAAAGTGAAGAGAGCCTGAGTGTGTATAACAGTAAAGGAAAGAGAGCCTGAGTGTTTATAACAGTAATGTGAAGAGAGCCTGAGTGTGTATAACAGTAAAGGCAAGAGAGCCTGAGCGTGTATAACAGTTAAGTGAAGAGTGCCTGTGTGTATATAACAGTACAGTGAAGACAGCCTGAGTGTGTATAACAGTAAAGTGAAGAGAGCCTGAATGTTCATAACAGTAAAGTGAAGAGAGCCTGAGTGTGTATCACAGTAAAGTGAAGAGTGCCTGTGTGTCGATGACAGTAAAGTGAAGAGAGCCTGAGTGTGTATAACAGTAAAGTGAGGAGAGCCTGAATGTTCATAACAGTAAAGTGAAGAGAGCCTGAGTGTGTATAACAGTAAAGTGAAGAGTGCCTGTGTGTGTATAACAGTAAAGTGAAGAGTGCTTGAGTGTGTATAACAGTACAGTGAAGGGAGCCTGAGTGTGTATAACAGAAAAGTGAAGAGTGCCTGAGTGTGTGTAACAGTAAAGTGAAGAGAGCCTGTGTGTGTATAACTCTAAAGTGAAGAGTGCCTGAGTGTGTATAACATTAAAGTGAAGAGTGCCTGAGTGTGTGTAACAGTAAAGTGAAGAGAGCCTTTGTGTGTATAACTGTAAAGTGAAGAGTGCCTGAGTGTGTATAACAGTACAGTGAAGAGAGCCTGAGTGTATATAACAGTAAAGTGAAGAGTGCCTGAGTGTGTATAACAGTAAAGTGAAGAGTGCCTGAGTGTGTGTAACAGTAAATTGAAGAGAGCCTGTGTGTGTATAACTGTAAAGTGAAGAGTGCCTGTGCGTGTATAACATTAAAGTGAAGAGTGCCTGAGTGTGCATAACAGTAAAGTGAAGAGTGCCTGAGTGTGTATAACAGTAAAGTGAAGAGAGCCTGTGTGTGCATAACTGTAAAGTGAAGAGTGCCTGAGTGTGTATAACATTAAAGTGAAGAGTGCCTGAGTGTGTATAACTGTAAAGTGAAGAGTGCCTGAGTGTGTATAACATTAAAGTGAAGAGTGCCTGAGTGTGTATAACATTAAAGTGAAGAGTGCCTGAGTGTGTATAACATTAAAGTGAAGAGAGCCTGTTTGTGTATAACTGTAAAGTGAAGAGTGCCTGAGTGTGTATAACATTAAAGTGAAGAGTGCCTGAGTGTGTATAACAGTAAAGTGAAGAGTGCCTGAGTGTGTATAACAGTAAAGTGAAGAGTGCCTGAGTGTGTATAACAGTAAAGTGAAGAGAGCCTGAGTGTGAATAACAGCAAAGTGAAGAGAGCCTGAGTGTGTATAACAGTAAAGTGAAGAGAGCCTGAGTGTTTATAACAGGACAGTGAAGAGAGCCTGAGTGTGTATAACAGTAAAGTGAAGAGAATCTGAATGTGTACAACAGTAAAGTGAAGAGTGCCTGAGTGTGTATAACATTAAAGAGAAGCATGCCTGAGTGTGTATAACAGTAAAGTGAAGAGTGCCTGAGTGTGTATAACAGTAAAGTGAAGAGAGCCTGTGTGTATAACTGTAAAGTGAAGAGTGCCTAAGTGTGTGTAACAGTAAAGTGAAGAGAGCCTGTGTGTGTATAACTGTAAAGTGAAGAGTGCCTGGGTGTGTATAACAGTACAGTGAAAAGAGCCTGAGTGTGTATAACAGTAAAGTGAAGAGAGCCTGAGTGTGTATAACAGTAACGTGAAGAGAGCCTGAATGTTTATAACAGTAAAGTGAAGAGTGCCTGAGTGTGTATAACAGTAAAGTGAAGAGTGCCTGAGTGTGTGTAACAGTGAAGTGAAGAGAGCCTGTGTGTGTATAACTCTAAAGTGAAGAGTGCCTGAGTGTGTATAACATTAAAGTGAAGAGTGCCTGAGTGTGTATAACAGTAAAGTGAAGAGTGCCTGAGTGTGTATAACAGTAAAGTGAAGAGTGCCTGGGTGTGTATAACAGTAAAGTGAAGAGTGCCTGAGTGTGTGTAACAGTAAATTGAAGAGAGCCTGTGTGTGTATAACTGTAAAGTGAAGAGTGCCTGAGTGCGTCTCACAGTAAAGTGAAGAGTGCCTGAGTGTGTATAACAGTAAAGTGAAGAGTGCCTGAGTGTGTATAACAGTAAAGTGAAGAGAGCCTGAGTGTGTATAACATTAAAGAGAAGCATGCCTGAGTGTGTATAACATTAAAGTGAAGAGTGCCTGAGTGTGTGTAACAGTAAAGTGAAGAGAGCCTGTGTGTGTATAACTGTTAAGTGAAGAGTGCCTGAGTGTGTATAACAGTACAGTGAAAAGAGCCTGAGTGTGTATAACAGTAAAGTGAAGGGAGCCTGAGTGTGTATCACAGTAAAGTGAAGAGAGCCTGAATGTTTATAACAGTAAAGTGAAGAGAGCCTGAGTGTGTATAACAGTAAAGTGAAGAGAGCCTGTGTGTGTATAACAGTAAAGTGAAGAATGCTTCAGTGTGTATAACATTACAGTGAAGAGAGCCTGAGTGTGTATAACAGTAAAGTGAAGAGTGCCTGAGTGTGTATAACAGTAAAGAGAAGAGTGCCTGAGTGTGTATAACAGTAAAGTGAAGAGTGCCTGAGTGTGTATAACAGTAAATTGAAGAGTGCCTGAGTGTGTATAACAGTAAAGTGAAGAGAGCCTGAGTGTGAATAACAGCAAAGTGAAGAGAGCCTGAGTGTGTATAACAGTAAAGTGAAGAGAGCCTGAGTGTTTATAACAGTACAGTGAAGAGAGCCTGAGTGTGTATAATAGTAAAGAGAAGAGTGCCTGAGTGTGTATAACAGTAAAGTCAAGAGTGCCTGAGTGTGTATAACAGTAAAGTGAACAGTGCCTGAGTGTGTATAATAGTAAAGTGAAGAGTGCCTGAGTGTGTATAACAGTAAAGTGAAGAACGCCTGAGTGTGTATTACATTAAATTGAAGAGTGCGTCAGTGTATATAACAGTACAGTGAAGAGAGCCTGAGTGTGTATATCAGTAAAGAGAAGAGAGCCTGAGTGTGTATAACAGTAAAGTGAAGAGAGCCTGAGTGTGTAAACAATCAAGTGAAGAGAGCCTGAATGTGTATAACACTAAAGTGAAGATAGCCTGTGTGTGTATAACAGTAAAGTGAAGAGTGACTGAGTGTGTATAACAGTACAGTGAAGAGAGCCTGAGTGTGTATAACAGTAAAGTGAACAGAGCCGGAGTGTGTATAACAGTAAAGTGAAGAGAGCCTGAGTGTGTATAACAGTAAAGTGAAGAGAGCCTGAGTGTGTATAACAGTAAAGTGAAGAGAGCCTGATTGTGCATAACAGTAAAGTGAAGAGAGCCTGAGTGTGTATAACAATAAAGTGAAGAGTGTCTGAGTGTTTATAACAATACAGTGAAGAGAGCCTGAGTGTGTATATCAGTAAAGTGAAGAGAGCCTGAGCGTGTATAACAGTAAAGTGAAGAGTGACTGAGTGTGTATAACAGTAAAGTGAAGAGAGCCTGAGTGTGTTTTACACTAAAGTGAAGTGAGCCTGAGTGTGTATAATAGTAAAGTGAAGAGTGCCTGAGTGTGTATAACCGTGAAGTGAACAGAGCCTGACTGTGTATAACACTAAAGTGAAGAGTGCCTGAGTGTGTATAACAGTAAAGTGAAGAGTGCCTGAGTGTGTATAACAGTACAGTGAAGAGAGCCTGAGTGTGTATAACAGTAAAGTGAAGAGAGCCTGAGTGTGTACAACAGTAAAGTGAAGAGAGCCTGAGTGTGTATAACAGTAAAGTGGAGAGAGCCTGAGTCTGTATCACAGCAAAATGAAGAGAGCCTGAGTGTGTATAACAGTACAGTGAAGAGAGCCTGAGTGTGTATAAAAGTAAAGTGAAGAGAGCCTGAGTGTGTATATCAGTGAATAGAAGAGAGCCTGGGTGTGTATAACTGTAAAGTGAGGAGAGCCTGAGTGTGTATAACAGTAAATTGAAGAGAGCCTGAGTGTGTATAAAAGTAAAGAGAAGAGAGCCTGATTGTGTAAAACAGTTAAGAGAAGAGAGCCTGAATGTGTATAACAGTAAAGCGAAGAGAGCCAGAGTGTGTATAACAGTAAAGTGAAGCGAGCCTGAGTGTGTATAACAGTAAAGTGAAGAGTGCCTGTGTGTCTATAACAGTAAAGTGAAGAGTGCCTGAGTGTGTATAACAGTACAGTGAAAAGAGCCTGAGTGTGTATAACAGTAAAGTGAAGAGAGCATGAGTGTGTATTACAGTAAAGTGAAGTGAGCCTGAGTGTGTATAACAGTAAAGTGAAGAGAGCCAGACAGCCAGACAGAGTGAATACACACGCTGAAGATGGGCTGCTGAATTTTTCGTGTTTTTAGTGTTTAAAGTGGGGGAAAATAAGGTTCATTTCAAGTTTAAAAAGGTTTTTAAGTTAAATTTAGTACTAGTTAAGTTAGTTTAGTTTGTTTCGTTAAGTTTAAGTTTAGTTTAATCTAGATTAAGTAAGGAAGGAAAAGACCACCAAAGAGACCACCAAAGGAAAAAAAACCAGAGGAAATTAGAAAAAAAAAAGCCAAAGAAAAAAAAGAAATAAGGGAAAAAAAAAATATACAAACCAAAGAACAGCGTCCGCACGGGACCACAGCAGCAGCAGAAGCGAGGTGACTCAGCCGCATCGGGAACCGAGGCGCGAAGGCCGCACGGAGACGCAGCGGCAGCCGGAGCGAGGAGACTCGGGGAGGCCGCTTCGGGAAACGAGGCGAATCGGGGAGGCCGCACGGAGACGCAGCGGCAGCCTGAACGAGGTGACTCGGGGAGCCCGAGCGGCGAACGAGACACGGCCCGATCGGTGGCTGCAGTCCAGCACCCGAGCGACGGCCGCAGTCCAGCACCCGAGCGACGACCGCAGTCCAGCACCCGAATGGCGAACGAGGCACAGCCCGAGCGGCGGCTGGGCTAGAAAGCCCGGGAAAGGCCCGAGGAGCCAGGCCCAGAGACCTCTGAGGAGAAGGGGAGCAACCAGAAGGCTTCCAGAAGCAAACCAAGACTGTGAGTACAGGGCCCAGGGAGGGAGACTGAAGCCAGGGAAAGGCCCGAGGAGCCAGGCCAAGACAGAGGCACAGAGACCTCTGAGGGGGAGGGGAACAGCCCGAAGGCACCGGGAAACAGCGGCTCACAGACCCAGACCTGAGAAGGGTGAACCCAGAAGCCGAAGCCCAGGGACCACGGGGTCGGAGAGGGGGACCAGGAAAGTTCGCGAACAGGGAGAGGGAAACACCAAACCCGGGGCCCCAGAAAAGCTTATTCTAAGATCAACAATACTTTACCAAAAATGAGCGAATCAGAAGATCCACAACAGCCCCGCTTCCAGATTCCCCCCAACACCGCAAAAAAAAGCTATAAAAGCGATCAAGCATGAGCAGATGAGAGAAAAACCAGAAACACTTTTTGCTGACTGTTACAACAATGGGACAAAAAGTAACCTCATTTTCTTCTCACATCAGCCAGTGGCTTGGATCACAGCAATAAAATCACACTATACCAATGTTAAGCTAGAAAATACCGCAAATGGGTCCATAATGAAAATTAACACACCAGGAGACAGTTCAACTACGACGGTCAACGCATACAATACCGGAACAATATTAGTGCAAGGCAACCTCGACAAATTTGCAACGGCCTTCAGGACACTGAAAAAATTAACTAATGGGGGAAGGAACAGCCCCAGAGTGGCCCGCACTCCCCCCAACATTGACAACTTACCAGGAGAAAATCTGCCTGGTCAGGAGGTGAATGAGCCACACAGTTCAAACCAGACACTAACCCCGGGGAACCACAGCCACACGATACAACTGACAAACCCCAGCATAACTACCAGGGAGGAAGCCACACATAGTCCCCCTACCATTCCCAGCTCACCAAGAGAAGAGCAGCATAGCCAGGAAGTGAGTGAGCCCTCCAGGGCCGACCAGCCTAGCCAGGAAGTGAGTGAGCCTTCCAGGGCCGACCAGACACATACCCCGGGATCACACAGCCAGATACAACCAAAAGATAAATTTAATCAATTAGAGATAGAGATGGTTAAACTTAGAGAGGACTTCCTCAAAATGAATGACGATCAAAATCAGGAGAGGGAGAGACACAAGAGAGAGCTGAAGCTACTTGAGAACCAGGTGAATCTACTTAGGAATCAGGTGAAAGAGCTGCAGGAAAAAGAAGAGAGCCATAGAGGAGAGATAACACCATTAGACCAGCAACCAGAGGCTAGAGATAAGACAAGACAGAGCCGGACGGAATGGCTGCACTCCCACACGGAACAAAAGCAACAGACACACAATACAAGGGGTGCCACACAGACCGACCAGCATACTGATTCGCAATCTTCCCCCACCACCGTGGAACCACAAGCGGGCCGCTCACAAGAGGTACGCACACACCAGACACCCCAGCCCAGCACACACACTATGAGTCCAAGCGAAAGCCACCAGACAGTAAACACAAACAAGGCTGACGTCGTAATACTCATAGACTCAAATGGGAAATTTCTATGGGAGAAAAAGCTATTCCCTAGAAGTAAAGTAGAAAAGATCTGGTGCCCAACAACAAACAGAGCCATGGGATGGCTGACCAAAGCCAGATTAGGCTCCCCCCAACACATAATAATACACACGGGCACAAATGACCTAAAGACCCAACAGAAAGAAGTAGCAACATCGCTCAGAGCAATGATTAGGAAAGCAAGCAGTACATTTCCAAACACTAGAATCACTGTTTCCACAATATTGCCGAGAACAGACTTCAACAACAACACAATTCATGAGATAAATGCCAGCATAGCAAGAGACTGCGAATCAAACCACAACGTACACCTGGCCCAACACCCCACCCTCGATGAGGAATGTCTTTACGACCACGTCCACATCCAAAGGCAAAGAATATCGATCTTTGCTAAAGCCCTGAAGGACGTCGCTTTTAATCGGGTCCATACCCAGACTCCAAGAGGACCCCCCCCGACCACCAGAGATCAGCGGGGTACATATCAGGAACACTACAAGGACCACCAACACACCAACCGAGACCAGAGAGGATCCCCATGCAAAACAACAATATCAGACCTGCACCACTCCTGTCCCACAGGGGAATAGGACTGCTCCCAGCCAGACAGAGGGAGAGATGCACAGGACGTACGCAATACCTCAGACAGAAACAATCCATTAAGAGACAATAAGCAGATGTGCAGCAGCATCTACTTCCGCCTTATGGATCAAGGACTAATTAATAGAAAGAACTGTAACCAAATTGTATTAACTTTTGTAGACAACTGATGTGATCTTTTTTTTTCCCCACACTTAGACACGACAAACACGTACCACTCTTTAACCTATCATAGTAAAAGATCAAACTTAACATGAAATCCTTATATATTTCGACTTGGAATATCCAAGGTCTACGCTCTTCACTGCAAGAAGTGAAAAGTAGGACCCCAGAGTTCATAGATGAAACTAAAGACCTAGATATTATCATTTTACAGGAAACTTGGTATAAAGGAAAAGGACACACTGGCTGTCCCCAAGGGTACACTGAGCTGGTGGTCCCCTCCAATAAATTACCAAGTGTAACCCAAGGCAGAGACTCCGGAGGCATACTGATCTGGTTTAAAACAGAACTTAAGAATGACATCAAATTTATAAAAAAGGGCGAAAACCATATGTGGCTCAAACTTGAGAGGGAGATTATCTCAAACACCCAAGATGTTTACATTTGCGCACTTTATATCCCTCCAATCGATTCCCCGTACTTTAAAGAGGACACCTTCTCCAACATGGAGGGGGAAATTATCCAATACCAGGCCCAGGGGAACGTGTTGATCTGTGGGGACCTCAATTCAAGAACGGGCGAAGAACCAGACTTCACCAATAATCAGGGAAACAATTACATTTTCGGGAATAACCACTTTGACATCCCTTCCCTTCCATACAGGCATAACTGCGACAAGCAGTCAAATACCAACGGAAAACAGCTACTACAGCTCTGTCGAAACCTGGGTCTGTACATTGTCAATGGTAGGTTCATAGGAGACCTCCTAGGAAGATCGACCTATTGCTCACCTCTTGGCTGCAGCACAGTAGACTATATGATTACAGACTTAGACCCATCCTCTTTCAGAGCATTCACAGTCAAACCACAAACAACACTGTCAGATCACAGTCAAATTACTATGTTCCTCAAAAAGACAGAAACAAACAACATAGAAACACAACCCAGTAAACTGTACAACACCAAAAAATCGTACAGATGGGCCAAAAACGACACGGAAAAATACCAGAAAACAATTAGCAATGCATCAACTCAAGCTCTCTTAGACACCTTTCTGGATAACATATACACTCACAATAAAGAAGGCGTAAACTGGGCAGTTAGTAAACTAAACAATATTTTTGATAATTTGGCAACAAATGCAAACTTGAAAGCTCGCAAGAACAAACCCAAAACAAAAAACTATGAAAAATGGTTTGACCGAGATTGCCATAACATGAGGAAAAAACTTAGAAAAATATCAAACCAAAAACACAGACATCCAGAAAACGAGGAACTACGCCTTACTTATTGTCAGACACTAACACAATACAGAAACACACTCAGAACCAAAAAAGAGCAATATATTAAGAATACACTCAGCTCCATGGAGGAATCCATTGATTCCAATTGTTTCTGGGAAAACTTGAAAACGCTACACAAAAAACAACACGACGATTTGGCCATTCAAAATGGGGACACATGGGTAAACCACTTTGAAAAATTATACCAGAAAAACACACTAAGACCAGAGCAACACCAAATATGCAAAAAACTGGAAAAGCTAGAAATGGCCATAAAAGATAACCAAAACCCGCTGGACGCCATAATAACAGAAAAAGAACTTCTTGAAAAACTCAAGGACCTGCGACCAGGAAAAGCCTGCGGGACAGACGGCATACTAAACGAGATGATTAAACACACAGACAACAAAATGAAACTGGCTATCCTAAAACTCTTCCCTGATATCTGGAACAAAGGACTCATAACGCCCATATACAAAAGTGGGGACAAAATCGACCCAAACAACTATCGAGGCATCTGTGTAAACAGTAACCTGGGGAAGGTATTCTGTAGCATCATAAACAAAAGACTTATAAACTTCCTTGAGGAGCACAATGTCTTGAGTAAAAGCCAAATTGGATTCCTGCCAAACTATAGAACATCCGATCATATCTTCACCCTACAGACCCTAATTGACAAACACGTTCACCATAACAAAAGCAAAATCTACACATGCTTTGTAGATTTCCAGAAGGCTTTCGACTCCATCTGGCATGACGGTTTATTCCTGAAACTTATCGAAAGTGGGGTCGGAGGGAAAACATATGATGTAATTAAATCAATGTATACAAACAACAAATGTGCAGTTAAAATTGGAGACAAACAAACAAAATACTTCCCACAGGGGCGGGGGGTGACACAGGGCTCGCCAATCTCACTGACACTCTTTAATATTTACATAAATGGATTGGCAAAACTACTTGAACAATCTACAGCACCCGGCCTCACCCTATATGTATCCAAGGTTAAATTCCTCCTCTATGCAGACGACCTGGTTCTGCTGTCACCTACTAAAGAGGGGCTACAGCAAAACCTGGACCTGCTGGAGTCGTACTGCCAGACTTGGGCCCTGACAATAAATCCCCAAAAAACCAAAGTCCTTGTGTTCCAGCAAAGATCCAAACATCAGGGACCCAAAATAAATTTCACAGTAGGAACAACCAAAATTGAACAAACCACTCACTACACATACTTGGGCTTAAAAATCAGTTCTACGGGAAACTTCAAGCTGGCTGTGAATGAACTGAAAGAGAAAGCAAGAAGGGCTTTCTATGCCATCAAAAAATCAATCCAAATAGAAATCCCAATTAGCATTTGGCTCAAAATTTTCAAATCAGTAATTGAACCAATTGCACTCTATGGCAGTGAGGTATGGGGACCGCTAACTCAACAAGAATTTGCAAAATGGGACAAACACCCAATTGAGATCCTACATGCAGAATTCTGTAAAAGTATCCTCCGGACTCAAAGGAAAACAGTAAACAATGCATGCAGGGCGGAACGAGGCCAATATCCATTAATAATCACTATCCAAAAAAGAGCCACCAAATTTTGGAATCACCTACAAATGAGCAATCCCCAATGCTATCACTACGACGCCCTGAAATGCCAAGAGCTGACCATAAAGAAGAATACCCTCAGTCAACTAGTCCTGGGACTCAGTGAAGTAACTACTAACAATACTAACAATAACCAGCCCCAGGACAGTGACAGGGTAACACAAAGAATTCGACCCAACACAATCGTCGCTAAGCAAAAGGAAAAATATCTGACATATTGGGCAGAAACAACAAAAACCCAAAGCAAACTCAATTGCTACTTGGCCCTAAACAGACAATACAACATAGCTGATTACCTGACCATGGTAAAGGATAACAAACTGAGAAGAACCTTGACAAGGTACAGACTTAGCGAACATAGCCTAGCGATCGAAAAAGGCAGACACAGGCAGACCAGGCTGCCAAGAGAGGACAGGATATGCTCTCACTGCAGTCAGGGAGTGGTGGAGACAGAGATGCACTTCCTCACAGCTTCTGGAAAATATCAGGGCATCAGGGAGAATTTCTACCAAAAATTCTCACAAATATGCCCTGATTTCAGAAATCTGAATGACAACCAAAAACTCCCATTCCTACTGGGAGAGGAGAGAAGCTGTATAACACTGGCGGCACATGATGTAACAGCTTGCCATGAACAGAGGGACAACCAGTAAACTAAGAAAAGAATATATATAAACAATGCGAATGTATATTTATACACTCAGGGATATACCTGTTTATACAATGTATGAATAGAACTGCGTTTATGTGCTAAACCATAAATGTATTTTGATGCTTTGGCAACATAAGATGTAACTTATCATGCCAATAAAGCGATTTGAACTGTGAATTGTGAATTGAGAGCCTGAGTGAATATAACAGTAAAGTGAAGAGTGCCTGTGTGTGTATCACAGTAAAGTGAAGCGAGCCTGAGTGTGTATAACAGTAAAGTGAAGAGTGCCTGAGTGTGTATAACAGTACAGTGAAGAGAGCCTGAGTGTGCATAAAAGTAAAGTGAAGAGAGCCTGAGTGTGTAGAACAGTAAAGTGAAGAGTGCCGGAGAGTGTATAACAGTAAAGTGAAGAGTGCCTGAGTGTGTATAATATTAAGATGAAGAGTGCCTGTGTGTGTATAACAGTAAAGCGAAGAGTGCCTGAGTGTGTATAACAGTAAAGTGAAGAGTGCCTCAGTGTGTATAATAGTAAAGGGAAGAGAGCCTGAGTGTGTATAACAGTAAAGTGAAGAGAGCCGGAGTGTGTATAACTGTAATGTGAAGAGAGCCTGAATGTGTATAACACTAAAGTGAAGATAGCCTGTGTGTGAATAACAGTAAAGTGAAGAGAGCCTGAATGTGTACAACAGTAAAGTGAAGAGTGCCTGTGTGTGTATAACAGTAAAGTGAAGAGTACCTGAGTGTGTATAACAGTAAAGTGAAGAGTGCCTGATTGTGTATAACAGTAAAGTGAAGAGAGCCTGAGTGTGTATAACAGTACAGTGAAGAGAGCCTTAGTGTGTATAACAGTAAAGTGAAGAGAGCCTGAGTGTGTATAACAGTAAAGTGAAGTGAGCCTGACTGTGTAAAACACTAAAGTGAAGAGTGCCTGAGTGTGTATAACAGTAAAGTGAAGAGTGCCTGAGTGTGTATAACAGTAAAGTGAAGAGAGCCTGATTGTATATAACAGTAAAGTGAGGAGTGCCTGTGTGTGTATAACAGTAAAGTGAAGAGTGCCTCAGTGTGTATAACAGTACAGTGAAGAGAGCCTGAGTGTGTACAACAGTAAAGTGAAGAGTGCCTGAGTGAGTATAATAGTACAGTGAAGAGAGCCTCAGTGTGTATAACAGTACAGTGAAGAGAGCCTGAGTGTGTATAACAGTAAAGTGAAGAGTGTCTGAGTGTGTATAACAGTAAAGTGAAGAGTGCCTGTGTCTGTATAACAGTAAAGTGAAGAGTGCCTGAGGGTGTATAACAATACAGTGAAGAGTGACTGAATGTGTATAACAGTACAGTGAAGAGAGCCTGAGTGTGTATAACAGTAAAGTGAAGAGAGCGTGAGTGTTTATAAAAGTACAGTGAAGAGAGCCTGAGAGTGTATAACAGTAAAGAGAAGAGAGCCTGAGTATGTATAACTGTAAAGTGAGGAGAGCCTGAGTGTGTATAACTGTAAATTGAAGAGAGCCTGAGTGTATATAACAGTAAAGAGAAGAGAGCCTCGGTGTGTATAACTGTACAGTGAGGAGAGCCTGAGTGTGTATAACTGTAAATTGAAGAGAGCCTGAGTGTGTATAACAATAAAGAGAAGAGAGCCTGAGTGTGTATTACAGTAAAGTAAAGAGAGCCTGAGTGTGTATAACAGTAAAGTGAAGAGAGCCTGAGTGTGTATAACAGTAAAGTGAAGAGAGCCTGAGTGTGTATAACAGTAAACTGAAGAGAGCCTGAGTGTGTATAACAGTAAAGTGAAGAGTGTCTGTGTGTTTGTAACAATACAGTGAAGAGAGCCTGAGTGTGTACATCAGTACAGAGAAGAGTGCCTGAGTGTGTATAACAGTAAAGTGAAGAGAGCCTGAGCGTGTATAACAGTAAAGTGAAGAGTGACTGAGTGTGTATAACAGTAAAGTGAAGAGAGCCTGAGTGTGTATAACAGTAATGTGAAGAGTGCCTCAGCGTGTATAACAGTAAAGTGAAGAGTGCCTCAGTGTGTATAACAGTGCAGTGAAAAGAGCCTGAGTGTGTACAACAGTAAAGTGAAGAGAGCCTGAGTGTGTATAACAGTAAAGTGAAGAGAGCCTGAGTGTGTATAACAGTAAAGTGAAGAGAGCGTGAGTGTTTATAAAAGTACAGTGAAGAGAGCCTGAGAGTGTATAACAGTAAAGAGAAGAGAGCCTGAGTATGTATAACTGTAAAGTGAGGAGAGCCTGAGTGTGTATAACTGTAAATTGAAGAGAGCCTGAGTGTATATAACAGTAAAGAGAAGAGAGCCTGGGTGTGTATAACTGTAAAGTGAGGAGAGCCTGAGTGTGTATAACTGTAAATTGAAGAGAGCCTGAGTGTGTATAACAATAAAGAGAAGAGAGACTGAGTGTGTATTACAGTAAAGTAAAGAGAGCCTGAGTGTGTATAACAGTAAAGTGAAGAGAGCCTGAGTGTGTATAACAGTAAAGTGAAGAGAGCCTGAGTGTGTATAACAGTAAACTGAAGAGAGCCTGAGTGTGTATAACAGTAAAGTGAAGAGTGTCTGAGTGTTTGTAACAATACAGTGAAGAGAGCCTGAGTGTGTACATCAGTACAGAGAAGAGTGCCTGAGTGTGTATAACAGTAAAGTGAAGAGAGCCTGAGCGTGTATAACAGTAAAGTGAAGAGTGACTGAGTGTGTATAACAGTAAAGTGAAGAGAGCCTGAGTGTGTATAACAGTAATGTGAAGAGTGCCTCAGCGTGTACAACAGTAAAGTGAAGAGAGCCTGAGTGTGTATAACAGTAAAGTGAAGAGAGACTGAGTGTGTATAGCAGTAAAGTGAAGAGTGACTGAGTGTGTATAGCAGTAAATTGAAGAGAGCCTGAGTGTGAATAACAGTTAAGAGAAGAGAGCCTGAGTGTGTATAACAGTAAAGTGAAAAGTGCCTGAGTGTGCATAACAGTAAACTAAAGAGTGCCTGAGTGTGTATAATGGTAAAGCGAAGAGAGCCTGAGTGTGTATAACAGTAAAGTGAAGAGAGCCTGAGTGTGTATAACAGTATAGTGAAGAGTGCCTGAGTGTGTATAACACTAAAGTGCAGTGAGCCTGAGTGTGTGTAACAGTAAAGTGAAGTGTGCCTGAGTGTGTATAACAGTAAAGTGAAGAGAGCCTGATTGTGTATAACACTAAAGTGAAGAGTGCCTGAGTGTGTATAACAGTAATGTGAAGAGAGCCAGAGTGTGTATAACAGAAAAGTGAAGAGTGCCTGAGTGTGTATAACAGTAAAGTGAAGAATGCCTGTGTGTGTATAACAGTAAAGTGAAGAGTGCCTCAGTGTGTATAACAGTACAGTGAAGAGAGCCTGATTGTGTATAACAGTAAAGTGAAGAGAGCCTGAGTGTGTACAACAGTAAAGTGAAGAGTGCCTGAGTGTGTATAATAGTACAGTGAAGAGAGCCTCAGTGTGTATAACAGTACAGTGAAGAGAGCCTGAGTGTGTATAACAGTAACGTGAAGAGTGCCTGTGTGTATAACAGTAAAGTGAAGAGTGCCTGAGTGTGTATAATAGTACAGTGAAGAGAGCCTGAGTGTGTATAACAGTAAAGTGAAGAGTACCTCAGTGTGTAAAACCGTAAAGTGAAGAGTGCCTCAGTGTCCATAACAGTACAGTGAAGAGAGCCTGAGTGTGCATAACAGTAATGTGAAGAGAGACTGAGTGTGTATAACAGTAATGTGAAGAGTGCCTGAGTGTGCATAACAGTAAAGTGAAGAGAGCCTGAGTGTGTGTAACAGTAAAGTGAAGAGAGCCTGAGTGTGTATAACAGTAAAGTGAAGAGAGCCTGAGTGTGTATAACACAAAGTGAAGTGAGCCTGAGTTTGTATAACAGTAAAGTGAAGATTGCCTGAGTGTGTATAACAGTAAAGTGAAGAGAGCCTGAGTGTGTATAACAGTAAAGTGAAGAGTGCCTGAGTGTGTATAACAGTAAAGTGAAGAGTGCCTGAGTGTGCATAACAGTAAAGTGAAGAGAGCCTGATTGTGTATAACAGTAAAGTGAAGAGTGCCTGTGTGTGTATAACAGTAAAGTGAAGAGTGCCTGAGTGTGTATAACAGTAAAGTGAAGAGTGCCTGAATGTGTACAACAGTAAAGTGAAGAGTGCCTGAGTGTGTATAACAGTAGTGAAGAGAGCCTCAGTGTGTATAACAGTAAAGTGAGGAGAGCCTGAGTGTGTAGAACAATAAAGTGAAGCGTGTCTGAGTGTGTATAACAGTAAAGTGAAGAGTGCCTGTGTGTGTATAACAGTAAAGTGAAGAGTGCCTGAGTGTGTATAACAGTAAAGCGAAGAGTGCCTGAGTGTGTATAACAATAGAGTGAAGAGAGCGTCAGTGTGTATAACAGTAGTGAAGAGATCCTGAGTGTGTATAACAATAAAGTGAAGAGTGTCTGAGTGTGTATAACAGTAAAGTGAAGAGTGCCTGTGTGTGTATAACAGTAAAGCGAAGAATGCCTGAGTGTGTATAACAATAAAGTGAAGAGAGCCTGAGTGTGTATAACAGTAAAGTGAAGAGAGCCTGTGTGTGTATTACATTAAAGTGAAGAGTGCCTGAGTGTGTATAACAGTAAAGTGAAGAGAGCCTGAGTGTGTATAACAGTAAAGTGAAGAGTGCCTGAGTGTGTATATCAGTACAGAGAAGCGTGCATGAGCGTGTATATCAGCAAAGTGAAGAGAGCCTCAGCGTGTTTCACAGTAATGTGAAGAGTGTCTGAGTGTGTATAACAGTAAAGTGAAGAGTGCCTGAGTGTGTATAACAGTAAAGTGAAGAGAGCCTGAGTGTGTATAACAGTAAAGTGAAGAGTGCCTGAGTGTGTATAACAGTAAAGTGAAGAGAGCCTGAGTGTGTATAGCAGTAAAGTGAAGAGTGACTCAGTGTGTATAACAGTAAAGTGAAGTGTGCCTGAGTGTGTATAACAGTAAAGTGAAGAGAGGCTGATTGTGTGTAACAGTAAAGTGAAGAGTGCCTGTGTGTGTATAATAGTAAAGTGAAGAGTGCCTGAGTGTGTACAACAGTAAAGTGAAGAGTGCCTGTGTGTTTATAACAGTACAGTGAAGAGAGCCTGAGTGTGTATAACAGTAAAGTGAAGAGAGCCTGAGTGTATACAACAGTAAGGTGAAGAGTGCGTCAGTGTGTATAATAGTACAGTGAAGAGAGCCTCAGAGTGTATAACAGTACAGTGAAGAGAGCCTGAGTGTGTTTAACAATAAAGTGAAGAGTGTCTGAGTGTGTATAACAGTAAAGTGAAGAGTGCCTGTGTGTGTATAACAGTAAAGCGAAGAGTGCCTGAGTGTGTATAACAGTACAGTGAAGAGAGCCTGAGTGAGTATAACTGTAAGTGAAGAGTGCCTGAGTGTGTATAACAGCAAAGTGAATAGTGCCTTAGTGTGTATAACACTAACGTGAAGAGAGCCTGTGTGTGTATAACAGTAAAGTGAAGAGTGCCTGAGTGTGTATAACAGTACAGTGAGGAGTGCCTGAGTGTGTATAACAGTAAAGTGAAGAGTGCCTGAGTGTGTATAACAGTATAGTGAAGAGTGCCTGAGTGTGTATTAACATTACAGTGAAGAGAGCCTGAGTGTTTACAACAGTTTAGTGAAGAGAGCCTGAGTGTGTATAACATTAAAGTGAAGAGTGCCTTAGTGTGTATAACAGTAAAGTGAATAGTGCCTGAGTGTGTATAACAGTACAGTGAAGAGAGCCTGAGTGTGTATAACAGTAAAGTGAAGAGAGCCTGAGTGTGTATAACAGTAAAGTGAAGAGTGCCTGAGTGTGAATAACAGTGAAGTGAAGAGTGCCTCAGTGTGTATAACAGTACAGTGAAGAGAGCCTGAGTGTGTATATCAGTAAAGAGAAGAATGCCTGCGTGTGTATAACAGTAAAGTGAAGAGAGCCTGAGTGTGTATAACAGTAAAGTGAAGAGTGCCTGAGTGTGTATAACAGTAAAGTGAAGAGTGCCTGAGTGTGTATAACACTAAAGTGAAGAGAGCCTGAGTGCATATAACAGTACAGTGAAGAGAGCCTTAGTGTATATAACAGTAAAGTGAAGAGAGCCTGAGTGAGTATAACAGTAAAGTGAAGAAAGACTGAGTGTGTACAACAGCAAAGTGAAGAGTGTCTGAGTGTTTATAACAATACAGTGAAGAGAGCCTGAGTGTGTATAACAGCAAAGTGAAGAGAGCCTGAGCGTGTATAACAGTAAACTGAAGAGTGCCTGAGTGTGTATAACAGTAAAGTGAAGAGAGCCTGAGTGTGTATAACAGTAAAGTGAAGAGTGCCTGTGTGTGTATAACAGTAAAGTGAAGAGTGCCTGAGTTTGTATAACAGTACAGTGAAGAGAGCCTGTGTGTGTATAACAGTAAAGTGAAGAGAGCCTGAGTGTGTGGAACAGTAAAGTGAAGAGTGCGTCAGTGTGTATAACAGTAAAGTGAAGAGTGCCTCAGTGTCTATAACAGTACATTGAAGAGAGCCTGAGTGAGTATAACAATAAATTGAAGAGAGCCTGAGTGTGAATAACAGTAAAGTGAAGAGAGACTGAGTTTGTATAACAGTAAAGTGAAGAATGACTGAGTGTGTATAACAGTACAGTGAAGAGAGCCTGAGTGTGTATATCAGTAAAGAGAAGAGAGCCTGAATGTGTATAACAGTTAAGAGAAGAGAGCCTGAGTGTGTATAAAAGTAAAGTGAAGTGGGCCTGAGTGTGTATAACAGTAAAGTGAAGTGTGCCTGAGTGTGTATAACAGTAAAGTGAAGAGAGCCTGAGTGTGTATAACAGTAAAGTGAAGAGTGCCTGAGTGTGTATAACAGTAAAGTGAAGAGCGCCTGAGTGTGTATAACAGTAAAGTGAAGAGAGCCTGAGTGTGTACAACAGTAAAGTGAAGAGTGCCTGTGTGTGTATAACAGTACACTGAAGAGAGCCTCAGTGTGTATAACAGTAAAGTGAAGAGAGCCTGAGTGTGTATAACAATAAAGGGAAGCGTGTCTGAGTGTGTATAACAGTAAAGTGAAGAGTGCCTGTGTGTGTATAACAGCAAAGTGAAGAGTGCCTGTGTGTGTATAACAGTAATGCGAAGAGTGCCTGAGTGTGTATAACAATACAGTGAAGAGAGTCTGAGTGTATATAACAGTAAAGTGAAGAGTGCCTGTGTGTGTATAACAGTAAAGCGAAGAGTGCCTGAGTGTGTATAACAATACAGTGAAGAGAGCCTGAGTGTGTATAACAGTAACGTGAAGAGAGCCTGTGTGTGTATAACAGTAAAGTGAAGAGTGCCTGAGTGTGTATAACAGTGCAGTGAAGAGAGCCTGAGTGTGTATAACAATAAAGTGAAGAGAGTCTGAGTGTGGAAAACAGTAACGTGAAGAGTGCCTGAGTGTGCATAACAGTAGGGTGAAGAGTGCCTGAGTGAGTATAACAGTACAGTGAAGAGAGCCTGAGTGTGTATAACAGTAAAGTGAAGACTGCCTGAGTGTGCAAAACAGTAAAGGGAAGAGTGCCTGAGTGTGTATAATACTAATGTGATGAGAGCCTGAGTGTGTATAACAGTACAGTGAAGAGAGCCTTAGTGTGTATAACAGTAAAGTGAAGAGAGCCTGAGTGTGCATAACAGTAAAGTGAAGAGATCCTGAGTGTGTATAACAGTAAAGTGAAGTGTGTCTGAGTGTTTATAACAATACAGTGAAGAGAGCCTGAGTGTGTATATCAGTACAAAGAAGAGTGCATGAGTGTGTATCACAGCAAAGTGAAGAGAGCCTGAGCGTGTATAACAGTAAAGTGAAGAGTGCCTGAGTGTGTATAACAGTAAATTGAAGAGAGCCTGTGTGTATAACAGTAAAGTGAAGAGTGCCTGTGTGTGTATAACAGTAAAGTGAAGAGTGCCTGAGTGTGTATAACAGTAAAGCGAAGAGTGCCTGAGTGTGTATAACAATAGAGTGAAGAGAGCGTCAGTGTGTATAACAGTACAGTGAAGAGATCCTGAGTGTGTATAACAATAAAGTGAAGAGTGTCTGAGTGTGTATAACAGTAAAGTGAAGAGTGCCTGTGTGTGTATAACAGTAAAGCGAAGAATGCCTGAGTGTGTATAACAATAAAGTGAAGAGAGCCTGAGTGTGTATAACAGTAAACTGAAGAGTGCCTGAGTGTGTATAACAGTAAAGTGAAGAGAGCCTGAGTGTGTATAACAGTAAAGTGAAGAGTGCCTGTGTGTGTATAACAGTAAAGTGAAGAGTGCCTGAGTTTGTATAACAGTACAGTGAAGAGAGCCTGTGTGTGTATAACAGTGAAGTGAAGAGAGCCTGAGTGTGTGGAACAGTAAAGTGAAGAGTGCGTCAGTGTGTATAACAGTAAAGTGAAGAGTGCCTCAGTGTCTATAACAGTACATTGAAGAGAGCCTGAGTGAGTATAACAATAAATTGAAGAGAGCCTGAGTGTGAATAACAGTAAAGTGAAGAGAGACTGAGTTTGTATAACAGTAAAGTGAAGAATGACTGAGTGTGTATAACAGTACAGTGAAGAGAGCCTGAGTGTGTATATCAGTAAAGAGAAGAGAGCCTGAATGTGTATAACAGTTAAGAGAAGAGAGCCTGAGTGTGTATAAAAGTAAAGTGAAGAGTGCCTGAGTGTGTATAACAGTAAAGTGAAGAGTGCCTGAGTGTGTATAACAGTAAAGTGAAGAGAGCCTGAGTGTGTATAACAGTAAAGTGAAGAGTGCCTGAGTGTGTATAACAGTAAAGTGAAGAGCGCCTGAGTGTGTATAACAGTAAAGTGAAGAGAGCCTGATTGTGTATATCTGTAAAGTGAAGAGTGCCTGTGTGTGTATAACAGTAAAGTGAAGAGTGCCTGAGTGTGTACAACAGTAAAGTGAAGAGTGCCTGTGTGTGTATAACAGTACACTGAAGAGAGCCTCAGTGTGTATAACAGTAAAGTGAAGAGAGCCTGAGTGTGTATAACAATAAAGGGAAGCGTGTCTGAGTGTGTATAACAGTAAAGTGAAGAGTGCCTGTGTGTGTATAACAGCAAAGCGAAGAGTGCCTGGGTGTGTATAACAATACAGTGAAGAGAGCCGGAGTGTGTATAACAGTAAAGTGAAGAGTGCCTGAGTGTGTATAACAGTGCAGTGAAGAGAGCCTGAGTGTGTATAACAATAAAGTGAAGAGAGTCTGAGTGTGGAAAACAGTAACGTGAAGAGTGCCTGAGTGTGCATAACAGTAGGGTGAAGAGTGCCTGAGTGAGTATAACAGTACAGTGAAGAGAGCCTGAGTGTGTATAACAGTAAAGTGAAGACTGCCTGAGTGTGCAAAACAGTAAAGGGAAGAGTGCCTGAGTGTGTATAACACTAATGTGATGAGAGCCTGAGTGTGTATAACAGTACAGTGAAGAGAGCCTTAGTGTGTATAACAGTAAAGTGAAGAGAGCCTGAGTGTGCATAACAGTAAAGTGAAGAGATCCTGAGTGTGTATAACAGTAAAGTGAAGTGTGTCTGAGTGTTTATAACAATACAGTGAAGAGAGCCTGAGTGTGTACATCAGTACAAAGAAGAGTGCATGAGTGTGTATCACAGCAAAGTGAAGAGAGCCTGAGCGTGTATAACAGTAAAGTGAAGAGTGCCTGAGTGTGTATAACAGTAAATTGAAGAGAGCCTGTGTGTATAACAGTAAAGTGAAGAGTGCCTGTGTGTGTATAACAGTAAAGTGAAGAGTGTCTGAGTTTGTATAACAGTAAAGTGAAGAGTGCCTGTGTGTGTATAACAGTAAAGTGAAGAGAGCCTGAGTGTGTATAACAGTAAAGTGAAGAGAGCCTGAGTGTGTATAACAGTAAAGTGAAGAGTGCCTGAGTGTGTATAACACTAAAGTGAAGGGAGACTGAGTGTGAATTACAGTATAGTGAAGAGAGCCTGAGTGTGTACAACAGTAGTGAAGAGAGCCTGAGTTTGTATAATACTAAAGTGAAGTGAGCCTGAGTGTGTATAACATTAAAGTGAAGGGAGACTGAGTGTGAATTACAGTACAGTGAAGAGAGCCTGAGTGTGTGTAACAGTACAGTGAAGAGAGCCTGAGTGTGTATAACACAAAAGTGAAGTGAGCCTGAGTGTGTATAACAGTAAAGTGAAGAGAGCCTGAGTGTGTATCACAGCAAAGTGAAGAGAGCCTGATTGCGTATAACAGTAAATTGAAGAGAGCCTGAGTGTGTATAACAGTTAAGAGAAGAGAGCCTGAGTGTGTATAAAAGTAAAGTGAAGAGTGCCTGAGTGTGTATAACAGTAAAGTGAAGAGTGCCTGAGTGTGTATAACAGTAAAGTGAAGAGAGCCTGAGTGTGTATAACAGTAAAGTGAAGAGAGCCTGATTGTGTATAACAGTAAAGTGAAGAGTGCCTGAGTGTGTATAACACTAAAGTGAAGTGAGCCTGAGTGTGTATAACAGTATAGTGAAGTGTGCCTGAGTGTGTATAACAGTAAAGTGAAGAGAGCCTGAGTGTGTATAGCAGTAAAGTGAAGAGTGACTGAGTGTGTATAACAGTAAAGTGAAGAGTGCCTCAGTGTGTATAACACTAAAGTGAAGTGAGCCTGAGTGTGTATAACAGTAAAGTGAAGAGAGCCTGAGTGTGTATAGCAGTAAAGTGAAGAGTGACTGAGTGTGTATAACAATAAAGTGAAGAGAGCCTGATTGTGTGTAACAGTAAAGTGAAGAGTGCCTGTGTGTCGATAACAGTAAAGTGAAGAGTGCCTGAGTGTGTATAACAGTTCAGTGAAAAGAGCCTGAGTGTGTATAACAGTAAAGTGAAGAAAGCCTGAGTGTGTATAACAATAAAGTGAAGAGTGACTGAGTGTGTATAACAATACAGTGAAGAGAGCCTGAGTGTGTATAACAGTAAAGCGAAGAGAGCCTCAGTTTGTATAACAGTAAAGTGAAGAGAGCCTGAGTGTGTATCACAGTAAAGTGAAGAGAGCCTGAGTGTGTATAACAGTACAGTGAAGAGAGACTGAGTGTGTATAAAAGTAAAGTGAAGAGAGCCTGAGTGTGTATAAAAGTAATGTGAAGAGAGACTGAGTGTGTATAACAGTAAAGTGAAGAGAGACTGAGTGTGTATAACAGTAAAGTGAAGAGTGCCTGAGTGTTTATAACAATACAGTGAAGAGAGCCTGAGTGTGTGTAACAGTAAAGTGAAGAGTGACTGAGTGTGTATAACAATAAAGTGAAGAGAGCCTGATTGTGTGTAACAGTAAAGTGAAGAGTGCCTGTGTGTCGATAACAGTAAAGTGAAGAGTGCCTGAGTGTGTATAACAGTTCAGTGAAAAGAGCCTGAGTGTGTATAACAGTAAAGTGAAGAGAGCCTGAGTGTGTATAACAGTAAAGTGAAGAGTGCCTGTGTGTGTATAACAATAAAGTGAAGAGAGCCTGATTGTGTGTAACAGTAAAGTGAAGAGCGCCTGAGTGTGTATAACAGTAAAGTGAAGAGAGCCTGAGTGTGTACAACAGTAAAGTGAAGAGTGCCTGTGTGTGTATAACAGTACACTGAAGAGAGCCTCAGTGTGTATAACAGTAAAGTGAAGAGAGCCTGAGTGTGTATAACAATAAAGGGAAGCGTGTCTGAGTGTGTATAACAGTAAAGTGAAGAGTGCCTGTGTGTGTATAACAGCAAAGTGAAGAGTGCCTGTGTGTGTATAACAGTAATGCGAAGAGTGCCTGAGTGTGTATAACAATACAGTGAAGAGAGTCTGAGTGTATATAACAGTAAAGTGAAGAGTGCCTGTGTGTGTATAACAGTAAAGCGAAGAGTGCCTGAGTGTGTATAACAATACAGTGAAGAGAGCCTGAGTGTGTATAACAGTAACGTGAAGAGAGCCTGTGTGTGTATAACAGTAAAGTGAAGAGTGCCTGAGTGTGTATAACAGTGCAGTGAAGAGAGCCTGAGTGTGTATAACAATAAAGTGAAGAGAGTCTGAGTGTGGAAAACAGTAACGTGAAGAGTGCCTGAGTGTGCATAACAGTAGGGTGAAGAGTGCCTGAGTGAGTATAACAGTACAGTGAAGAGAGCCTGAGTGTGTATAACAGTAAAGTGAAGACTGCCTGAGTGTGCAAAACAGTAAAGGGAAGAGTGCCTGAGTGTGTATAATACTAATGTGATGAGAGCCTGAGTGTGTATAACAGTACAGTGAAGAGAGCCTTAGTGTGTATAACAGTAAAGTGAAGAGAGCCTGAGTGTGCATAACAGTAAAGTGAAGAGATCCTGAGTGTGTATAACAGTAAAGTGAAGTGTGTCTGAGTGTTTATAACAATACAGTGAAGAGAGCCTGAGTGTGTATATCAGTACAAAGAAGAGTGCATGAGTGTGTATCACAGCAAAGTGAAGAGAGCCTGAGCGTGTATAACAGTAAAGTGAAGAGTGCCTGAGTGTGTATAACAGTAAATTGAAGAGAGCCTGTGTGTATAACAGTAAAGTGAAGAGTGCCTGTGTGTGTATAACAGTAAAGTGAAGAGTGCCTGAGTGTGTATAACAGTAAAGCGAAGAGTGCCTGAGTGTGTATAACAATAGAGTGAAAAGAGCGTCAGTGTGTATAACAGTACAGTGAAGAGATCCTGAGTGTGTATAACAATAAAGTGAAGAGTGTCTGAGTGTGTATAACAGTAAAGTGAAGAGTGCCTGTGTGTGTATAACAGTAAAGCGAAGAATGCCTGAGTGTGTATAACAATAAAGTGAAGAGAGCCTGAGTGTGTATAACAGTAAACTGAAGAGTGCCTGAGTGTGTTTTACAGTAAAGTGAAGAGAGCCTGAGTGTGTATAACAGTAAAGTGAAGAGTGCCTGTGTGTGTATAACAGTAAAGTGAAGAGTGCCTGAGTTTGTATAACAGTACAGTGAAGAGAGCCTGTGTGTGTATAACAGTAAAGTGAAGAGAGCCTGAGTGTGTGGAACAGTAAAGTGAAGAGTGCGTCAGTGTGTATAACAGTAAAGTGAAGAGTGCCTCAGTGTCTATAACAGTACATTGAAGAGAGCCTGAGTGAGTATAACAATAAATTGAAGAGAGCCTGAGTGTGAATAACAGTAAAGTGAAGAGAGACTGAGTTTGTATAACAGTAAAGTGAAGAATGACTGAGTGTGTATAACAGTACAGTGAAGAGAGCCTGAGTGTGTATATCAGTAAAGAGAAGAGAGCCTGAATGTGTATAACAGTTAAGAGAAGAGAGCCTGAGTGTGTATAAAAGTAAAGTGAAGAGTGCCTGAGTGTGTATAACAGTAAAGTGAAGAGTGCCTGAGTGTGTATAACAGTAAAGTGAAGAGAGCCTGAGTGTGTATAACAGTAAAGTGAAGAGTGCCTGAGTGTGTATAACAGTAAAGTGAAGAGCGCCTGAGTGTGTATAACAGTAAAGTGAAGAGAGCCTGATTGTGTATATCTGTAAAGTGAAGAGTGCCTGTGTGTGTATAACAGTAAAGTGAAGAGTGCCTGAGTGTGTACAACAGTAAAGTGAAGAGTGCCTGTGTGTGTATAACAGTACACTGAAGAGAGCCTCAGTGTGTATAACAGTAAAGTGAAGAGAGCCTGAGTGTGTATAACAATAAAGGGAAGCGTGTCTGAGTGTGTATAACAGTAAAGTGAAGAGTGCCTGTGTGTGTATAACAGCAAAGTGAAGAGTGCCTGTGTGTGTATAACAATACAGTGAAGAGAGTCTGAGTGTATATAACAGTAAAGTGAAGAGTGCCTGTGTGTGTATAACAGTAAAGCGAAGAGTGCCTGGGTGTGTATAACAATACAGTGAAGAGAGCCGGAGTGTGTATAACAGTAAAGTGAAGAGTGCCTGAGTGTGTATAACAGTGCAGTGAAGAGAGCCTGAGTGTGTATAACAATAAAGTGAAGAGAGTCTGAGTGTGGAAAACAGTAACGTGAAGAGTGCCTGAGTGTGCATAACAGTAGGGTGAAGAGTGCCTGAGTGAGTATAACAGTACAGTGAAGAGAGCCTGAGTGTGTATAACAGTAAAGTGAAGACTGCCTGAGTGTGCAAAACAGTAAAGGGAAGAGTGCCTGAGTGTGTATAACACTAATGTGATGAGAGCCTGAGTGTGTATAACAGTACAGTGAAGAGAGCCTTAGTGTGTATAACAGTAAAGTGAAGAGAGCCTGAGTGTGCATAACAGTAAAGTGAAGAGATCCTGAGTGTGTATAACAGTAAAGTGAAGTGTGTCTGAGTGTTTATAACAATACAGTGAAGAGAGCCTGAGTGTGTACATCAGTACAAAGAAGAGTGCATGAGTGTGTATCACAGCAAAGTGAAGAGAGCCTGAGCGTGTATAACAGTAAAGTGAAGAGTGCCTGAGTGTGTATAACAGTAAATTGAAGAGAGCCTGTGTGTATAACAGTAAAGTGAAGAGTGCCTGTGTGTGTATAACAGTAAAGTGAAGAGTGTCTGTGTTTGTATAACAGTAAAGTGAAGAGTGCCTGTGTGTGTATAACAGTAAAGTGAAGAGAGCCTGAGTGTGTATAACAGTAAAGTGAAGAGAGCCTGAGTGTGTATAACAGTAAAGTGAAGAGTGCCTGAGTGTGTATAACACTAAAGTGAAGGGAGACTGAGTGTGAATTACAGTATAGTGAAGAGAGCCTGAGTGTGTACAACAGTAGTGAAGAGAGCCTGAGTTTGTATAACACTAAAGTGAAGTGAGCCTGAGTGTGTATAACATTAAAGTGAAGGGAGACTGAGTGTGAATTACAGTACAGTGAAGAGAGCCTGAGTGTGTATAACACAAAAGTGAAGTGAGCCTGAGTGTGTATAACAGTAAAGTGAAGAGAGCCTGAGTGTGTATCACAGCAAAGTGAAGAGAGCCTGATTGCGTATAACAGTAAATTGAAGAGAGCCTGAGTGTGTATAACAGTTAAGAGAAGAGAGCCTGAGTGTGTATAAAAGTAAAGTGAAGAGTGCCTGAGTGTGTATAACAGTAAAGTGAAGAGTGCCTGAGTGTGTATAACAGTAAAGTGAAGAGAGCCTGAGTGTGTATAACAGTAAAGTGAAGAGAGCCTGATTGTGTATAACAGTAAAGTGAAGAGTGCCTGAGTGTGTATAACACTAAAGTGAAGTGAGCCTGAGTGTGTATAACAGTATAGTGAAGTGTGCCTGAGTGTGTATAACAGTAAAGTGAAGAGAGCCTGAGTGTGTATAGCAGTAAAGTGAAGAGTGACTGAGTGTGTATAACAGTAAAGTGAAGAGTGCCTCAGTGTGTATAACACTAAAGTGAAGTGAGCCTGAGTGTGTATAACAGTAAAGTGAAGAGAGCCTGAGTGTGTATAGCAGTAAAGTGAAGAGTGACTGAGTGTGTATAACAATAAAGTGAAGAGAGCCTGATTGTGTGTAACAGTAAAGTGAAGAGTGCCTGTGTGTCGATAACAGTAAAGTGAAGAGTGCCTGAGTGTGTATAACAGTTCAGTGAAAAGAGCCTGAGTGTGTATAACAGTAAAGTGAAGAAAGCCTGAGTGTGTATAACAATAAAGTGAAGAGTGACTGAGTGTGTATAACAATACAGTGAAGAGAGCCTGAGTGTGTATAACAGTAAAGCGAAGAGAGCCTCAGTTTGTATAACAGTAAAGTGAAGAGAGCCTGAGTGTGTATCACAGTAAAGTGAAGAGAGCCTGAGTGTGTATAACAGTACAGTGAAGAGAGACTGAGTGTGTATAAAAGTAAAGTGAAGAGAGCCTGAGTGTGTATAAAAGTAATGTGAAGAGAGACTGAGTGTGTATAACAGTAAAGTGAAGAGAGACTGAGTGTGTATAACAGTAAAGTGAAGAGTGCCTGAGTGTTTATAACAATACAGTGAAGAGAGCCTGAGTGTGTGTAACAGTAAAGTGAAGAGTGACTGAGTGTGTATAACAATAAAGTGAAGAGAGCCTGATTGTGTGTAACAGTAAAGTGAAGAGTGCCTGTGTGTCGATAACAGTAAAGTGAAGAGTGCCTGAGTGTGTATAACAGTTCAGTGAAAAGAGCCTGAGTGTGTATAACAGTAAAGTGAAGAGAGCCTGAGTGTGTATAACAGTAAAGTGAAGAGTGCCTGTGTGTGTATAACAGTAAAGTGAAGAGTGCCTGAGTTTGTATAACAGTACAGTGAAGAGAGCCTGTGTGTGTATAACAGTAAAGTGAAGAGAGCCTGAGTGTGTGGAACAGTAAAGTGAAGAGTGCGTCAGTGTGTATAACAGTAAAGTGAAGAGTGCCTCAGTGTCTATAACAGTACATTGAAGAGAGCCTGAGTGAGTATAACAATAAATTGAAGAGAGCCTGAGTGTGAATAACAGTAAAGTGAAGAGAGACTGAGTTTGTATAACAGTAAAGTGAAGAATGACTGAGTGTGTATAACAGTACAGTGAAGAGAGCCTGAGTGTGTATATCAGTAAAGAGAAGAGAGCCTGAATGTGTATAACAGTTAAGAGAAGAGAGCCTGAGTGTGTATAAAAGTAAAGTGAAGAGTGCCTGAGTGTGTATAACAGTAAAGTGAAGTGTGCCTGAGTGTGTATAACAGTAAAGTGAAGAGAGCCTGAGTGTGTATAACAGTAAAGTGAAGAGTGCCTGAGTGTGTATAACAGTAAAGTGAAGAGCGCCTGAGTGTGTATAACAGTAAAGTGAAGAGAGCCTGAGTGTGTACAACAGTAAAGTGAAGAGTGCCTGTGTGTGTATAACAGTACACTGAAGAGAGCCTCAGTGTGTATAACAGTAAAGTGAAGAGAGCCTGAGTGTGTATAACAATAAAGGGAAGCGTGTCTGAGTGTGTATAACAGTAAAGTGAAGAGTGCCTGTGTGTGTATAACAGCAAAGTGAAGAGTGCCTGTGTGTGTATAACAGTAATGCGAAGAGTGCCTGAGTGTGTATAACAATACAGTGAAGAGAGTCTGAGTGTATATAACAGTAAAGTGAAGAGTGCCTGTGTGTGTATAACAGTAAAGCGAAGAGTGCCTGAGTGTGTATAACAATACAGTGAAGAGAGCCTGAGTGTGTATAACAGTAACGTGAAGAGAGCCTGTGTGTGTATAACAGTAAAGTGAAGAGTGCCTGAGTGTGTATAACAGTGCAGTGAAGAGAGCCTGAGTGTGTATAACAATAAAGTGAAGAGAGTCTGAGTGTGGAAAACAGTAACGTGAAGAGTGCCTGAGTGTGCATAACAGTAGGGTGAAGAGTGCCTGAGTGAGTATAACAGTACAGTGAAGAGAGCCTGAGTGTGTATAACAGTAAAGTGAAGACTGCCTGAGTGTGCAAAACAGTAAAGGGAAGAGTGCCTGAGTGTGTATAATACTAATGTGATGAGAGCCTGAGTGTGTATAACAGTACAGTGAAGAGAGCCTTAGTGTGTATAACAGTAAAGTGAAGAGAGCCTGAGTGTGCATAACAGTAAAGTGAAGAGATCCTGAGTGTGTATAACAGTAAAGTGAAGTGTGTCTGAGTGTTTATAACAATACAGTGATGAGAGCCTGAGTGTGTATATCAGTACAAAGAAGAGTGCATGAGTGTGTATCACAGCAAAGTGAAGAGAGCCTGAGCGTGTATAACAGTAAAGTGAAGAGTGCCTGAGTGTGTATAACAGTAAATTGAAGAGAGCCTGTGTGTATAACAGTAAAGTGAAGAGTGCCTGTGTGTGTATAACAGTAAAGTGAAGAGTGCCTGAGTGTGTATAACAGTAAAGCGAAGAGTGCCTGAGTGTGTATAACAATAGAGTGAAAAGAGCGTCAGTGTGTATAACAGTACAGTGAAGAGATCCTGAGTGTGTATAACAATAAAGTGAAGAGTGTCTGAGTGTGTATAACAGTAAAGTGAAGAGTGCCTGTGTGTGTATAACAGTAAAGCGAAGAATGCCTGAGTGTGTATAACAATAAAGTGAAGAGAGCCTGAGTGTGTATAACAGTAAACTGAAGAGTGCCTGAGTGTGTTTTACAGTAAAGTGAAGAGAGCCTGAGTGTGTATAACAGTAAAGTGAAGAGTGCCTGTGTGTGTATAACAGTAAAGTGAAGAGTGCCTGAGTTTGTATAACAGTACAGTGAAGAGAGCCTGTGTGTGTATAACAGTAAAGTGAAGAGAGCCTGAGTGTGTGGAACAGTAAAGTGAAGAGTGCGTCAGTGTGTATAACAGTAAAGTGAAGAGTGCCTCAGTGTCTATAACAGTACATTGAAGAGAGCCTGAGTGAGTATAACAATAAATTGAAGAGAGCCTGAGTGTGAATAACAGTAAAGTGAAGAGAGACTGAGTTTGTATAACAGTAAAGTGAAGAATGACTGAGTGTGTATAACAGTACAGTGAAGAGAGCCTGAGTGTGTATATCAGTAAAGAGAAGAGAGCCTGAATGTGTATAACAGTTAAGAGAAGAGAGCCTGAGTGTGTATAAAAGTAAAGTGAAGAGTGCCTGAGTGTGTATAACAGTAAAGTGAAGAGTGCCTGAGTGTGTATAACAGTAAAGTGAAGAGAGCCTGAGTGTGTATAACAGTAAAGTGAAGAGTGCCTGAGTGTGTATAACAGTAAAGTGAAGAGCGCCTGAGTGTGTATAACAGTAAAGTGAAGAGAGCCTGATTGTGTATATCTGTAAAGTGAAGAGTGCCTGTGTGTGTATAACAGTAAAGTGAAGAGTGCCTGAGTGTGTACAACAGTAAAGTGAAGAGTGCCTGTGTGTGTATAACAGTACACTGAAGAGAGCCTCAGTGTGTATAACAGTAAAGTGAAGAGAGCCTGAGTGTGTATAACAATAAAGGGAAGCGTGTCTGAGTGTGTATAACAGTAAAGTGAAGAGTGCCTGTGTGTGTATAACAGCAAAGTGAAGAGTGCCTGTGTGTGTATAACAATACAGTGAAGAGAGTCTGAGTGTATATAACAGTAAAGTGAAGAGTGCCTGTGTGTGTATAACAGTAAAGCGAAGAGTGCCTGGGTGTGTATAACAATACAGTGAAGAGAGCCGGAGTGTGTATAACAGTAAAGTGAAGAGTGCCTGAGTGTGTATAACAGTGCAGTGAAGAGAGCCTGAGTGTGTATAACAATAAAGTGAAGAGAGTCTGAGTGTGGAAAACAGTAACGTGAAGAGTGCCTGAGTGTGCATAACAGTAGGGTGAAGAGTGCCTGAGTGAGTATAACAGTACAGTGAAGAGAGCCTGAGTGTGTATAACAGTAAAGTGAAGACTGCCTGAGTGTGCAAAACAGTAAAGGGAAGAGTGCCTGAGTGTGTATAACACTAATGTGATGAGAGCCTGAGTGTGTATAACAGTACAGTGAAGAGAGCCTTAGTGTGTATAACAGTAAAGTGAAGAGAGCCTGAGTGTGCATAACAGTAAAGTGAAGAGATCCTGAGTGTGTATAACAGTAAAGTGAAGTGTGTCTGAGTGTTTATAACAATACAGTGAAGAGAGCCTGAGTGTGTACATCAGTACAAAGAAGAGTGCATGAGTGTGTATCACAGCAAAGTGAAGAGAGCCTGAGCGTGTATAACAGTAAAGTGAAGAGTGCCTGAGTGTGTATAACAGTAAATTGAAGAGAGCCTGTGTGTATAACAGTAAAGTGAAGAGTGCCTGTGTGTGTATAACAGTAAAGTGAAGAGTGTCTGTGTTTGTATAACAGTAAAGTGAAGAGTGCCTGTGTGTGTATAACAGTAAAGTGAAGAGAGCCTGAGTGTGTATAACAGTAAAGTGAAGAGAGCCTGAGTGTGTATAACAGTAAAGTGAAGAGTGCCTGAGTGTGTATAACACTAAAGTGAAGGGAGACTGAGTGTGAATTACAGTATAGTGAAGAGAGCCTGAGTGTGTACAACAGTAGTGAAGAGAGCCTGAGTTTGTATAACACTAAAGTGAAGTGAGCCTGAGTGTGTATAACATTAAAGTGAAGGGAGACTGAGTGTGAATTACAGTACAGTGAAGAGAGCCTGAGTGTGTGTAACAGTACAGTGAAGAGAGCCTGAGTGTGTATAACACAAAAGTGAAGTGAGCCTGAGTGTGTATAACAGTAAAGTGAAGAGAGCCTGAGTGTGTATCACAGCAAAGTGAAGAGAGCCTGATTGCGTATAACAGTAAATTGAAGAGAGCCTGAGTGTGTATAACAGTTAAGAGAAGAGAGCCTGAGTGTGTATAAAAGTAAAGTGAAGAGTGCCTGAGTGTGTATAACAGTAAAGTGAAGAGTGCCTGAGTGTGTATAACAGTAAAGTGAAGAGAGCCTGAGTGTGTATAACAGTAAAGTGAAGAGAGCCTGAGTGTGTATAGCAGTAAAGTGAAGAGTGACTGAGTGTGTATAACAGTAAAGTGAAGAGTGCCTCAGTGTGTATAACACTAAAGTGAAGTGAGCCTGAGTGTGTATAACAGTAAAGTGAAGAGAGCCTGAGTGTGTATAGCAGTAAAGTGAAGAGTGACTGAGTGTGTATAACAATAAAGTGAAGATAGCCTGATTGTGTGTAACAGTAAAGTGAAGAGTGCCTGTGTGTCGATAACAGTAAAGTGAAGAGTGCCTGAGTGTGTATAACAGTTCAGTGAAAAGAGCCTGAGTGTGTATAACAGTAAAGTGAAGAAAGCCTGAGTGTGTATAACAATAAAGTGAAGAGTGACTGAGTGTGTATAACAATACAGTGAAGAGAGCCTGAGTGTGTATAACAGTAAAGCGAAGAGAGCCTCAGTTTGTATAACAGTAAAGTGAAGAGAGCCTGAGTGTGTATCACAGTAAAGTGAAGAGAGCCTGAGTGTGTATAACAGTACAGTGAAGAGAGACTGAGTGTGTATAAAAGTAAAGTGAAGAGAGCCTGAGTGTGTATAAAAGTAATGTGAAGAGAGACTGAGTGTGTATAACAGTAAAGTGAAGAGAGACTGAGTGTGTATAACAGTAAAGTGAAGAGTGCCTGAGTGTTTATAACAATACAGTGAAGAGAGCCTGAGTGTGTATAACAGTAATGAGAAGAGAGCCTGAGTGTGTATAACTTGTAAAGTGAAGGGTGCCTGTGTGTATATGACAGTAAAGTGAAGCGAGCAATAGTGTGTATAACTTGTAAAGTGAAGGGTGCCTGTGTGTATATGACAGTAAAGTGAAGAGTGCCTGAGTGTGTATAACAGTAATGTGAAGAGTGCCTGAGTGTGTGTAACACTACAGTGAAGAGAGCCTGAGTGTGTATAACAGTAATGAGAAGAGAGCCTGAGTGTGTATAACAGTAAAGTGAAGAGAGCCAGAGTATGTAAAACAGTAAAGTGAAGCGAGCCTGAGTGTGTATAACTTGTAAATTGAAGGGTGCCTGTGTGTATGACAGTAAAGTGAAGAGTGCCTGAGTGTGTATAACAGTAATGAGAAGAGTGCCTGTGTGTGTATAACAGTAAAGTGAAGAGAGCCTGAGTGTGTGGAACAGTAAAGTGAAGAGTGCGTCAGTGTGTATAACAGTAAAGTGAAGAGTGCCTCAGTGTCTATAACAGTACATTGAAGAGAGCCTGAGTGTGTATAACAGTAACGTGAAGAGAGCCTGTGTGTGTATAACAGTAAAGTGAAGAGTGCCTGAGTGTGTATAACATTGCAGTGAAGAGAGCCTGAGTGTGTATAACAATAAAGTGAAGAGAGTCTGAGTGTGGAAAACAGTAACCTGAAGAGTGCCTGAGTGTGCATAACAGTAGGGTGAAGAGTGCCTGAGTGAGTATAACAGTACAGTGAAGAGAGCCTGAGTGTGTATAACAGTAAAGTGAAGACTGCCTGAGTGTGCAAAACAGTAAAGGGAAGAGTGCCTGAGTGTGTATAATACTAATGTGATGAGAGCCTGAGTGTGTATAACAGTACAGTGAAGAGAGCCTTAGTGTGTATAACAGTAAAGTGAAGAGAGCCTGAGTGTGCATAACAGTAAAGTGAAGAGATCCTGAGTGTGTATAACAGTAAAGTGAAGTGTGTCTGAGTGTTTATAACAATACAGTGAAGAGAGCCTGAGTGTGTATATCAGTACAAAGAAGAGTGCATGAGTGTGTATCACAGCAAAGTGAAGAGAGCCTGAGCGTGTATAACAGTAAAGTGAAGAGTGCCTGAGTGTGTATAACAGTAAATTGAAGAGAGCCTGTGTGTATAACAGTAAAGTGAAGAGTGCCTGTGTGTGTATAACAGTAAAGTGAAGAGTGCCTGAGTGTGTATAACAGTAAAGCGAAGAGTGCCTGAGTGTGTATAACAATAGAGTGAAAAGAGCGTCAGTGTGTATAACAGTACAGTGAAGAGATCCTGAGTGTGTATAACAATAAAGTGAAGAGTGTCTGAGTGTGTATAACAGTAAAGTGAAGAGTGCCTGTGTGTGTATAACAGTAAAGCGAAGAATGCCTGAGTGTGTATAACAATAAAGTGAAGAGAGCCTGAGTGTGTATAACAGTAAACTGAAGAGTGCCTGAGTGTGTTTTACAGTAAAGTGAAGAGAGCCTGAGTGTGTATAACAGTAAAGTGAAGAGTGCCTGTGTGTGTATAACAGTAAAGTGAAGAGTGCCTGAGTTTGTATAACAGTACAGTGAAGAGAGCCTGTGTGTGTATAACAGTAAAGTGAAGAGAGCCTGAGTGTGTGGAACAGTAAAGTGAAGAGTGCGTCAGTGTGTATAACAGTAAAGTGAAGAGTGCCTCAGTGTCTATAACAGTACATTGAAGAGAGCCTGAGTGAGTATAACAATAAATTGAAGAGAGCCTGAGTGTGAATAACAGTAAAGTGAAGAGAGACTGAGTTTGTATAACAGTAAAGTGAAGAATGACTGAGTGTGTATAACAGTACAGTGAAGAGAGCCTGAGTGTGTATATCAGTAAAGAGAAGAGAGCCTGAATGTGTATAACAGTTAAGAGAAGAGAGCCTGAGTGTGTATAAAAGTAAAGTGAAGAGTGCCTGAGTGTGTATAACAGTAAAGTGAAGAGTGCCTGAGTGTGTATAACAGTAAAGTGAAGAGAGCCTGAGTGTGTATAACAGTAAAGTGAAGAGTGCCTGAGTGTGTATAACAGTAAAGTGAAGAGCGCCTGAGTGTGTATAACAGTAAAGTGAAGAGAGCCTGATTGTGTATATCTGTAAAGTGAAGAGTGCCTGTGTGTGTATAACAGTAAAGTGAAGAGTGCCTGAGTGTGTACAACAGTAAAGTGAAGAGTGCCTGTGTGTGTATAACAGTACACTGAAGAGAGCCTCAGTGTGTATAACAGTAAAGTGAAGAGAGCCTGAGTGTGTATAACAATAAAGGGAAGCGTGTCTGAGTGTGTATAACAGTAAAGTGAAGAGTGCCTGTGTGTGTATAACAGCAAAGTGAAGAGTGCCTGTGTGTGTATAACAATACAGTGAAGAGAGTCTGAGTGTATATAACAGTAAAGTGAAGAGTGCCTGTGTGTGTATAACAGTAAAGCGAAGAGTGCCTGGGTGTGTATAACAATACAGTGAAGAGAGCCGGAGTGTGTATAACAGTAAAGTGAAGAGTGCCTGAGTGTGTATAACAGTGCAGTGAAGAGAGCCTGAGTGTGTATAACAATAAAGTGAAGAGAGTCTGAGTGTGGAAAACAGTAACGTGAAGAGTGCCTGAGTGTGCATAACAGTAGGGTGAAGAGTGCCTGAGTGAGTATAACAGTACAGTGAAGAGAGCCTGAGTGTGTATAACAGTAAAGTGAAGACTGCCTGAGTGTGCAAAACAGTAAAGGGAAGAGTGCCTGAGTGTGTATAACACTAATGTGATGAGAGCCTGAGTGTGTATAACAGTACAGTGAAGAGAGCCTTAGTGTGTATAACAGTAAAGTGAAGAGAGCCTGAGTGTGCATAACAGTAAAGTGAAGAGATCCTGAGTGTGTATAACAGTAAAGTGAAGTGTGTCTGAGTGTTTATAACAATACAGTGAAGAGAGCCTGAGTGTGTACATCAGTACAAAGAAGAGTGCATGAGTGTGTATCACAGCAAAGTGAAGAGAGCCTGAGCGTGTATAACAGTAAAGTGAAGAGTGCCTGAGTGTGTATAACAGTAAATTGAAGAGAGCCTGTGTGTATAACAGTAAAGTGAAGAGTGCCTGTGTGTGTATAACAGTAAAGTGAAGAGTGTCTGAGTTTGTATAACAGTAAAGTGAAGAGTGCCTGTGTGTGTATAACAGTAAAGTGAAGAGAGCCTGAGTGTGTATAACAGTAAAGTGAAGAGAGCCTGAGTGTGTATAACAGTAAAGTGAAGAGTGCCTGAGTGTGTATAACACTAAAGTGAAGGGAGACTGAGTGTGAATTACAGTATAGTGAAGAGAGCCTGAGTGTGTACAACAGTAGTGAAGAGAGCCTGAGTTTGTATAACACTAAAGTGAAGTGAGCCTGAGTGTGTATAACATTAAAGTGAAGGGAGACTGAGTGTGAATTACAGTACAGTGAAGAGAGCCTGAGTGTGTGTAACAGTACAGTGAAGAGAGCCTGAGTGTGTATAACACAAAAGTGAAGTGAGCCTGAGTGTGTATAACAGTAAAGTGAAGAGAGCCTGAGTGTGTATCACAGCAAAGTGAAGAGAGCCTGATTGCGTATAACAGTAAATTGAAGAGAGCCTGAGTGTGTATAACAGTTAAGAGAAGAGAGCCTGAGTGTGTATAAAAGTAAAGTGAAGAGTGCCTGAGTGTGTATAACAGTAAAGTGAAGAGTGCCTGAGTGTGTATAACAGTAAAGTGAAGAGAGCCTGAGTGTGTATAACAGTAAAGTGAAGAGAGCCTGATTGTGTATAACAGTAAAGTGAAGAGTGCCTGAGTGTGTATAACACTAAAGTGAAGTGAGCCTGAGTGTGTATAACAGTATAGTGAAGTGTGCCTGAGTGTGTATAACAGTAAAGTGAAGAGAGCCTGAGTGTGTATAGCAGTAAAGTGAAGAGTGACTGAGTGTGTATAACAGTAAAGTGAAGAGTGCCTCAGTGTGTATAACACTAAAGTGAAGTGAGCCTGAGTGTGTATAACAGTAAAGTGAAGAGAGCCTGAGTGTGTATAGCAGTAAAGTGAAGAGTGACTGAGTGTGTATAACAATAAAGTGAAGATAGCCTGATTGTGTGTAACAGTAAAGTGAAGAGTGCCTGTGTGTCGATAACAGTAAAGTGAAGAGTGCCTGAGTGTGTATAACAGTTCAGTGAAAAGAGCCTGAGTGTGTATAACAGTAAAGTGAAGAAAGCCTGAGTGTGTATAACAATAAAGTGAAGAGTGACTGAGTGTGTATAACAATACAGTGAAGAGAGCCTGAGTGTGTATAACAGTAAAGCGAAGAGAGCCTCAGTTTGTATAACAGTAAAGTGAAGAGAGCCTGAGTGTGTATCACAGTAAAGTGAAGAGAGCCTGAGTGTGTATAACAGTACAGTGAAGAGAGACTGAGTGTGTATAAAAGTAAAGTGAAGAGAGCCTGAGTGTGTATAAAAGTAATGTGAAGAGAGACTGAGTGTGTATAACAGTAAAGTGAAGAGAGACTGAGTGTGTATAACAGTAAAGTGAAGAGTGCCTGAGTGTTTATAACAATACAGTGAAGAGAGCCTGAGTGTGTATAACAGTAATGAGAAGAGAGCCTGAGTGTGTATAACTTGTAAAGTGAAGGGTGCCTGTGTGTATATGACAGTAAAGTGAAGCGAGCCTGAGTGTGTATAACTTGTAAAGTGAAGGGTGCCTGTGTGTATATGACAGTAAAGTGAAGAGTGCCTGAGTGTGTATAACAGTAATGTGAAGAGTGCCTGAGTGTGTGTAACACTACAGTGAAGAGAGCCTGAGTGTGTATAACAGTAATGAGAAGAGAGCCTGAGTGTGTATAACAGTAAAGTGAAGAGAGCCAGAGTATGTAAAACAGTAAAGTGAAGCGAGCCTGAGTGTGTATAACTTGTAAATTGAAGGGTGCCTGTGTGTATGACAGTAAAGTGAAGAGTGCCTGAGTGTGTATAACAGTAATGAGAAGAGTGCCTGTGTGTGTATAACAGTAAAGTGAAGAGAGCCTGAGTGTGTGGAACAGTAAAGTGAAGAGTGCGTCAGTGTGTATAACAGTAAAGTGAAGAGTGCCTCAGTGTCTATAACAGTACATTGAAGAGAGCCTGAGTGAGTATAACAATAAATTGAAGAGAGCCTGAGTGTGAATAACAGTAAAGTGAAGAGAGACTGAGTTTGTATAACAGTAAAGAGAAGAGAGCCTGAATGTGTATAACAGTTAAGAGAAGAGAGCCTGAGTGTGTATAAAAGTAAAGTGAAGAGTGCCTGAGTGTGTATAACAGTAAAGTGAAGAGTGCCTGAGTGTGTATAACAGTAAAGTGAAGAGAGCCTGAGTGTGTATAACAGTAAAGTGAAGAGTGCCTGAGTGTGTATAACAGTAAAGTGAAGAGCGCCTGAGTGTGTATAACAGTAAAGTGAAGAGAGCCTGATTGTGTATATCTGTAAAGTGAAGAGTGCCTGTGTGTGTATAACAGTAAAGTGAAGAGTGCCTGAGTGTGTTCAACAGTAAAGTGAAGAGTGCCTGTGTGTGTATAACAGTACACTGAAGAGAGCCTCAGTGTGTATAACAGTAAAGTGAAGAGAGCCTGAGTGTGTATAACAATAAAGGGAAGCGTGTCTGAGTGTGTATAACAGTAAAGTGAAGAGTGCCTGTGTGTGTAAAGCAGCAAAGTGAAGAGTGCCTGTGTGTGTATAACAATACAGTGAAGAGAGTCTGAGTGTATATAACAGTAAAGTGAAGAGTGCCTGTGTGTGTATAACAGTAAAGCGAAGAGTGCCTGGGTGTGTATAACAATACAGTGAAGAGAGCCGGAGTGTGTATAACAGTAAAGTGAAGAGTGCCTGAGTGTGTATAACAGTGCAGTGAAGAGAGCCTGAGTGTGTATAACAATAAAGTGAAGAGAGTCTGAGTGTGGAAAACAGTAACGTGAAGAGTGCCTGAGTGTGCATAACAGTAGGGTGAAGAGTGCCTGAGTGAGTATAACAGTACAGTGAAGAGAGCCTGAGTGTGTATAACAGTAAAGTGAAGACTGCCTGAGTGTGCAAAACAGTAAAGGGAAGAGTGCCTGAGTGTGTATAACACTAATGTGATGAGAGCCTGAGTGTGTATAACAGTACAGTGAAGAGAGCCTTAGTGTGTATAACAGTAAAGTGAAGAGAGCCTGAGTGTGCATAACAGTAAAGTGAAGAGATCCTGAGTGTGTATAACAGTAAAGTGAAGTGTGTCTGAGTGTTTATAACAATACAGTGAAGAGAGCCTGAGTGTGTACATCAGTACAAAGAAGAGTGCATGAGTGTGTATCACAGCAAAGTGAAGAGAGCCTGAGCGTGTATAACAGTAAAGTGAAGAGTGCCTGAGTGTGTATAACAGTAAATTGAAGAGAGCCTGTGTGTATAACAGTAAAGTGAAGAGTGCCTGTGTGTGTATAACAGTTAAGTGAAGAGTGTCTGAGTTTGTATAACAGTAAAGTGAAGAGTGCCTGTGTGTGTATAACAGTAAAGTGAAGAGAGCCTGAGTGTGTATAACAGTAAAGTGAAGAGAGCCTGAGTGTGTATAACAGTAAAGTGAAGAGTGCCTGAGTGTGTATAACACTAAAGTGAAGGGAGACTGAGTGTGAATTACAGTATAGTGAAGAGAGCCTGAGTGTGTACAACAGTAGTGAAGAGAGCCTGAGTTTGTATAACACTAAAGTGAAGTGAGCCTGAGTGTGTATAACATTAAAGTGAAGGGAGACTGAGTGTGAATTACAGTACAGTGAAGAGAGCCTGAGTGTGTGTAACAGTACAGTGAAGAGAGCCTGAGTGTGTATAACACAAAAGTGAAGTGAGCCTGAGTGTGTATAACAGTAAAGTGAAGAGAGCCTGAGTGTGTATCACAGCAAAGTGAAGAGAGCCTGATTGCGTATAACAGTAAATTGAAGAGAGCCTGAGTGTGTATAACAGTTAAGAGAAGAGAGCCTGAGTGTGTATAAAAGTAAAGTGAAGAGTGCCTGTGTGTGTATAACAGTAAAGTGAAGAGTGCCTGAGTGTGTATAACAGTAAAGTGAAGAGAGCCAGAGTGTGTATAACAGTAAAGTGAAGAGAGCCTGAGTGTGTATAGCAGTAAAGTGAAGAGTGACTGAGTGTGTATAACAGTAAAGTGAAGAGTGCCTCAGTGTGTATAACACTAAAGTGAAGTGAGCCTGAGTGTGTATAACAGTAAAGTGAAGAGAGCCTGAGTGTGTATAGCAGTAAAGTGAAGAGTGACTGAGTGTGTATAACAATAAAGTGAAGAGAGCCTGATTGTGTGTAACAGTAAAGTGAAGAGTGCCTGTGTGTCGATAACAGTAAAGTGAAGAGTGCCTGAGTGTGTATAACAGTTCAGTGAAAAGAGCCTGAGTGTGTATAAGAGTAAAGTGAAGAAAGCCTGAGTGTGTATAACAATAAAGTGAAGAGTGACTGAGTGTGTATAACAATACAGTGAAGAGAGCCTGAGTGTGTATAACAGTAAAGCGAAGAGAGCCTCAGTTTGTATAACAGTAAAGTGAAGAGAGCCTGAGTGTGTATCACAGTAAAGTGAAGAGAGCCTGAGTGTGTATAACAGTACAGTGAAGAGAGACTGAGTGTGTATAAAAGTAAAGTGAAGAGAGCCTGAGTGTGTATAAAAGTAATGTGAAGAGAGACTGAGTGTGTATAACAGTAAAGTGAAGAGAGACTGAGTGTGTATAACAGTAAAGTGAAGAGTGCCTGAGTGTTTATAACAATACAGTGAAGAGAGCCTGAGTGTGTATAACAGTTAAGAGAAGAGAGCCTGAGTGTGTATAACAGTAAAGTGAAGCGAGCCTGAGTGTGTATAACTTGTAAAGTGAAGGGTGCCTGTGTGTATATGACAGTAAAGTGAAGAGTGCCTGAGTGTGTATAACAGTAATGTGAAGAGTGCCTGAGTGTGTGTAACACTACAGTGAAGAGAGCCTGAGTGTGTATAACAGTAATGAGAAGAGAGCCTGAGTGTGTATAACAGTAAAGTGAAGAGAGCCAGAGTATGTAAAACAGTAAAGTGAAGCGAGCCTGAGTGTGTATAACTTGTAAATTGAAGGGTGCCTGTGTGTATGACAGTAAAGTGAAGAGTGCCTGAGTGTGTATAACAGTAATGAGAAGAGTGCCTGTGTGTGTATAACAGTAAAGTGAAGAGAGCCTGAGTGTGTGGAACAGTAAAGTGAAGAGTGCGTCAGTGTGTATAACAGTAAAGTGAAGAGTGCCTCAGTGTCTATAACAGTACATTGAAGAGAGCCTGAGTGAGTATAACAATAAATTGAAGAGAGCCTGAGTGTGAATAACAGTAAAGTGAAGAGAGACTGAGTTTGTATAACAGTAAAGTGAAGAATGACTGAGTGTGTATAACAGTACAGTGAAGAGAGCCTGAGTGTGTATAACAGTAAAGTGAAGAGTGCCTGAGTGTGTATAACAGTAAAGTGAAGAGCGCCTGAGTGTGTATAACAGTAAAGTGAAGAGAGCCTCATTGTGTATATCTGTAAAGTGAAGAGTGCCTGTGTGTGTATAACAGTAAAGTGAAGAGTGCCTGAGTGTGTACAACAGTAAAGTGAAGAGTGCCTGTGTGTGTATAACAGTACACTGAAGAGAGCCTCAGTGTGTATAACAGTAAAGTGAAGAGAGCCTGAGTGTGTATAACAATAAAGGGAAGCGTGTCTGAGTGTGTATAACAGTAAAGTGAAGAGTGCCTGTGTGTGTATAACAGTAAAGCGAAGAGTGCCTGGGTGTGTATAACAATACAGTGAAGAGAGCCGGAGTGTGTATAACAGTAAAGTGAAGAGTGCCTGAGTGTGTATAACAGTGCAGTGAAGAGAGCCTGAGTGTGTATAACAATAAAGTGAAGAGAGTCTGAGTGTGGAAAACAGTAACGTGAAGAGTGCCTGAGTGTGCATAACAGTAGGGTGAAGAGTGCCTGAGTGAGTATAACAGTACAGTGAAGAGAGCCTGAGTGTGTATAACAGTAAAGTGAAGACTGCCTGAGTGTGCAAAACAGTAAAGGGAAGAGTGCCTGAGTGTGTATAACACTAATGTGATGAGAGCCTGAGTGTGTATAACAGTACAGTGAAGAGAGCCTTAGTGTGTATAACAGTAAAGTGAAGAGAGCCTGAGTGTGCATAACAGTAAAGTGAAGAGATCCTGAGTGTGTATAACAGTAAAGTGAAGTGTGTCTGAGTGTTTATAACAATACAGTGAAGAGAGCCTGAGTGTGTACATCAGTACAAAGAAGAGTGCATGAGTGTGTATCACAGCAAAGTGAAGAGAGCCTGAGCGTGTATAACAGTAAAGTGAAGAGTGCCTGAGTGTGTATAACAGTAAATTGAAGAGAGCCTGTGTGTATAACAGTAAAGTGAAGAGTGCCTGTGTGTGTATAACAGTAAAGTGAAGAGTGTCTGAGTTTGTATAACAGTAAAGTGAAGAGTGCCTGTGTGTGTATAACAGTAAAGTGAAGAGAGCCTGAGTGTGTATAACAGTAAAGTGAAGAGAGCCTGAGTGTGTATAACAGTAAAGTGAAGAGTGCCTGAGTGTGTATAACACTAAAGTGAAGGGAGACTGAGTGTGAATTACAGTATAGTGAAGAGAGCCTGAGTGTGTACAACAGTAGTGAAGAGAGCCTGAGTTTGTATAACACTAAAGTGAAGTGAGCCTGAGTGTGTATAACATTAAAGTGAAGGGAGACTGAGTGTGAATTACAGTACAGTGAAGAGAGCCTGAGTGTGTGTAACAGTACAGTGAAGAGAGCCTGAGTGTGTATAACACAAAAGTGAAGTGAGCCTGAGTGTGTATAACAGTAAAGTGAAGAGAGCCTGAGTGTGTATCACAGCAAAGTGAAGAGAGCCTGATTGCGTATAACAGTAAATTGAAGAGAGCCTGAGTGTGTATAACAGTTAAGAGAAGAGAGCCTGAGTGTGTATAAAAGTAAAGTGAAGAGTGCCTGAGTGTGTATAACAGTAAAGTGAAGAGTGCCTGAGTGTGTATAACAGTAAAGTGAAGAGAGCCTGAGTGTGTATAACAGTAAAGTGAAGAGAGCCTGATTGTGTATAACAGTAAAGTGAAGAGTGCGTGAGTGTGTATAACACTAAAGTGAAGTGAGCCTGAGTGTGTATAACAGTATAGTGAAGTGTGCCTGAGTGTGTATAACAGTAAAGTGAAGAGAGCCTGAGTGTGTATAGCAGTAAAGTGAAGAGTGACTGAGTGTGTATAACAGTAAAGTGAAGAGTGCCTCAGTGTGTATAACACTAAAGTGAAGTGAGCCTGAGTGTGTATAACAGTAAAGTGAAGAGAGCCTGAGTGTGTATAGCAGTAAAGTGAAGAGTGACTGAGTGTGTATAACAATAAAGTGAAGAGAGCCTGATTGTGTGTAACAGTAAAGTGAAGAGTGCCTGTGTGTCGATAATAGTAAAGTGAAGAGTGCCTGAGTGTGTATAACAGTTCAGTGAAAAGAGCCTGAGTGTGTATAACAGTAAAGTGAAGAAAGCCTGAGTGTGTATAACAATAAAGTGAAGAGTGACTGAGTGTGTATAACAATACAGTGAAGAGAGCCTGAGTGTTTATAACAGTAAAGCGAAGAGAGCCTCAGTTTGTATAACAGTAAAGTGAAGAGAGCCTGAGTGTGTATCACAGTAAAGTGAAGAGAGCCTGAGTGTGTATAACAGTACAGTGAAGAGAGACTGAGTGTGTATAAAAGTAAAGTGAAGAGAGCCTGAGTGTGTATAAAAGTAATGTGAAGAGAGACTGAGTGTGTATAACAGTAAAGTGAAGAGAGACTGAGTGTGTATAACAGTAAAGTGAAGAGTGCCTGAGTGTTTATAACAATACAGTGAAGAGAGCCTGAGTGTGTATAACAGTAATGAGAAGAGAGCCTGAGTGTGTATAACAGTTAAGAGAAGAGAGCCTGAGTGTGTATAACAGTAAAGTGAAGCGAGCCTGAGTGTGTATAACTTGTAAAGTGAAGGGTGCCTGTGTGTATATGACAGTAAAGTGAAGAGTGCCTGAGTGTGTATAACAGTAATGTGAAGAGTGCCTGAGTGTGTGTAACACTACAGTGAAGAGAGCCTGAGTGTGTATAACAGTAATGAGAAGAGAGCCTGAGTGTGTATAACAGTAAAGTGAAGAGAGCCAGAGTATGTAAAACAGTAAAGTGAAGCGAGCCTGAGTGTGTATAACTTGTAAATTGAAGGGTGCCTGTGTGTATGACAGTAAAGTGAAGAGTGCCTGAGTGTGTATAACAGTAATGAGAAGAGTGCCTGAGTGTGTATAACATTAAAGTGAAGAGTGCCTGTGTGTCGATAACAGTAAAGTGAAGAGTTTTTGAGTGTGTATAACAGTACAGTGAAAAGAGCCTGAGTGTGTATAACAGTAAAGTGAAGAGAGCCTGAGTGTGTATAACAGTAAAGTGAAGAGAGCCTGAGTGTGTGTACAGCCGAGGCAGCCCGAGGAGCGGAGCGGAGAGGCAGCAGTCGGCGAGACTCGGGGCCATTTAAAAAACAGCTGAGGCGGAAGTAAAGCTCTTGAGCTTTTTTTTCAGAAGCGGACCTGGTGGGAAGCACCCAGGTGAAAGGTATTTAAGGAGGGTGGTGGCTTAAACCCGAGTTCGTACAGAGTAGGAACCCCCACCGCCCTCCTCCTCTAACCTAGTAGTCTTTTAGCAGCTGTCTAAAAACAGAGGTCACAAATTTTTTGGTCTCAGTTTCTTTTCAGCAGGGCAGGAACCGGGAGGAGCGGGAAGTCGGCGTAGGACCAAGGGGACACAAGACCGGGAAGTCAGCGAAAGACCAGGGAGGTAAGACAAACTGGTAAGTACTTTCCTCAAACCTTCCTAGAAAGTAAAACCAAAACTAGTGGGATTTGGTTAGTTTAAAAAGGAATAAGAGGAGTACAGTATACATTGGTCTAAGTAAGCTTCGGGAAAACAAAAGTCGATAAATAAACTAAAACTAGAAAATTAAAAAGTAATATAAGGGTTAAGTCATGGCAGTAGAGCTCGGACCTGTGTCATGCTCCTCCTGTAACATGTGGGAAATCAGGGACGCTTCCTGTGTCCCTGACGACTATGTGTGCGGGAAGTGTGTCCAGCTGCAGCTCATGTGGGACCGCATGACGGCCCTTGAGCTGCAGATGGACTCACTTTGGAGCATCCACGATTCTGAGAGGGGTGTGGATAGCACATTTAGTGAGTTGGTCACACCGCAGGTTAAGGCCAGCGTAGACAGTACATGGGTGACCAAAAGGCAGAGCAAGGGCAGGAAGGTAGTGCAGAAATCCCGTGGGGTTGTCTCCCTTAGCAACAGGTTCACCGCCTTAGGTACTGTTGTCGGGGGGGGTGACACATCGGGGGAAGGCACCAGCAGCCAGGCTCATGGCACCATGACTGGCTCTGTTGCAAAGAAGGGAGGGAAAAAGAGTGGCAGGGCTATAGTAATAGGGGATTCGATTGTAAGGGGAATAGATAGGGGTTTCTGTGGTCGCGACCGAGACTCCAGGATGGTATGTTGCCTCCCTGGTGCAAGGGTCAAGGATGTCTCGGCGCGGGTGCAGAACATTCTGGAGGGGGAGGGGGAACAGCCAGTTGTCGTGATACATGTTGGTACCAACGACGTAGCTAAAAAAAGGGAAGAGGTCCTACAAGTAGAATTTAGGGAGTTAGGAGCCAAGCTAAAAAGTAGGACCTCGAAGGTAGTAATCTCTGGATTACTACCAGTGCCACGTGCTAGTGAGAGTACAGAGAACAGGATAGTTAGGCTAAATACGTGGCTTGAGCAGTGGTGTAAGAGGGAGGGTTTTAAATTTTTGAGGCATTGGAACCAGTTTTGTGGTAGGTGTGACCTATACAAAAGGGACGGTCTACACCTGTGCAGAGATGGAACTGATGTTCTCGGGGTAATTTTTGATAAAGCAGTTCGGGAGCATTTAAACTAGTATGGCAGGGGGCTAGAAACCTATGTAGTGAAATAGAGGAAAGTGAAAGGCAGACAGAAATAAATGGTAAAAGGGTGAGGAACAAAAAACAAAGGGCCAAACTAATTCATAAAAAATGTGAGCATAAAAAAAGCCTGAGGGTTTTATACCTTAATGCGAGAAGCATCAGGAACAAGGTAGATGAATTAGCTGTGGAAATAGAGGTTAATAATTATGATCTAATTGGGATTACGGAAACATGGTTGCAGGGTGAGCAGGGCTGGGAGCTTAACATACAGGGGTATTCAGTATTTAGGAAGGATCGACAAAAAAGAAAGGGAGGAGGGGTAGCATTGCTAGTAAAAAAGGGGATAAATGCAATTGAAAGGAAGGATATTAACTCAGTTAATACAGAATCTATATGGGTGGAGCTAAGAAATAGCGAGGGGCGAAAAACATTAATAGGAGTGGTATATAGGCCTCCAAATAGTAAAATAGAGGTTAGGGAGGGCATCACGAGGGAAATTAGAGAAGCGTGCAATAAGAGCACAGCTGTCATCATAGGTGACTTTAACTTACATATAGATTGGACTAGCCTAATCAGTAAAAATAATGAGGAGGAGGAATTCCTTGAGTGTTTAAGGGATGGTTATCTGGATCAATATGTCGAGGAACCAACTCGGGAACAGGCTATATTGGACTGGGTACTGTGCAATGAGAAGGGACTAATCAGTAATCTTGTTGTACGGGGACCCTTGGGTCAGAGCGATCATAACATGATCGATTTCTCACTCGAAATGGAGAGCGAAGAAATTGACTCAGAGACTAAGGTCCTGAATTTAAACAAGGGGAATTATGATGCCATGAGACGGGAACTGAGTAGGTCTGATTGGACAACGTTCCTGGGAGGACTGGAGGTAGATAAACAATGGCAAACATTTAAAGATAGAATGACAAAATTGCAAAAATTGTTTATACCAATCTGGCATAAAAGGAAATCTAAAAAGGTGACTCAACCGTGGATAACAGGGGAAATTAGAGACAGCATAAAATCCAAAGATAGGGCGTATAAAATAGCCAAAAAAAGCGCCAGAGCGGAAGATTGGGAACAGTTTAAGATAGAGCAAAGGAGGGCAAAGGGCATAATCAAGAGGGGCAAAATAGCTTACGAAAACAAGCTGGCGGAAAATATAAAAACTAACTCCAAAAGCTTTTATAAGTATATCAAAAGGAAAAGACTGGTGAAAACCAAAGTTGGTCCATTGCAGTCAGATACGGGGGAATATATAATGGGAAATAAGGAAATGGCAGATCAACTAAATGCATACTTTGGGTCAGTCTTTACGAAGGAAGACACAAAAAACCTCCCTGGGATATCGGGAAAAATAGGGACATTGGCAAAGGAGGAACTGACGCAAATCAATATCTCTAAGGATATGGTGTTAAGGAAGCTAAAGGGATTGAAGGTGGACAAATCCCCAGGGCCTGATAACATGCATCCTAGGGTACTGAAGGAGGTGGCCCTAGAGATAGCGGATGCACTAAGGATGATTTTTCAGAATTCATTAGACTCGGGAACAGTGCCCATGGATTGGAGGGTAGCTAACGTTACCCCACTATTCAAAAAGGGGGGTAGGGAAAAAGCAGGTAATTACAGACCTGTAAGCCTTACATCAGTTGTGGGCAAAATGCTGGAGTCCATCATTAAGGATGAAATAGCGGAGCACTTAGCAAATGGGGACAGGATAGGACAGAGTCAACATGGATTTACAAAGGGTAAATCGTGCTTGACTAATCTATTGGAATTTTTTGAGGGAGTAACTGGTAGAATAGATGGGGGAGAGCCAGTAGATGTGGTGTACCTGGACTTCCAAAAGGCCTTCGATAAGGTCCCACATAAAAGATTAGCATGGAAAATTGAGGCTCATGGGATAAAGGGGAAAGTATTGGCGTGGATAGGGAACTGGCTGTCAGATAGAAAACAGAGAGTTGGAATAAACGGCTCATTTTCTGAATGGCAGGCAGTAACAAGTGGGGTACCACAGGGATCTGTCCTGGGCCCCCAGCTGTTCACAATTTACATTAATGACCTGGATCAGGGAGTCGGATGCAGCATTTCCAAATTTGCAGACGACACTAAACTAGGAGGGGGGGTGGGCTCAGAGGAAGAGACCAGGAAGCTCCAGAGCGATTTGGACAGACTGGGCGATTGGGCGGATAAATGGCAGATGCACTATAATGTGGACAAGTGCGAAGTTATCCACCTTGGGTGCAGGAACGGGAGGGCAAATTATTATTTAAATGGCAATAGATTGGGAGAGGGGGAAGTACAGAGAGACCTGGGTGTTCTTGTACACCAGTCACTGAAGGCGAGCATGCAGGTGCAACAGGCGGTCAAGAAGGCAAACGGTATGCTGGCCTTCATAGCAAAAGGGTTAGAATACAGGAACAGGGATACCTTGCTGCAGCTGTACAGGGCACTGGTGAGACCACACCTCGAGTACTGTGTACAGTTTTGGTCGCCTCATCTGAGGAAGGATGTTCTTGCCATGGAGGGGGTGCAGCGGCGATTCACCAGGCTGATACCAGGAATGGCGGGAATGACCTATGAGGAGAGACTATGTAGTTTAGGGATGTACACACTGGAGTTTAGAAGATTGAGAGGGGACCTCATAGAAGTGTATAAAATTCTGACAGGTCTAGACAGACTGGATGCAGAAGGAATGTTTCCCTTGGCGGGTGAGAACAGAACTAGAGGACATAATTTAAGGATAAGGGCTAAACCATTTAGGACAGAGATGAGGGGGAATTTCTTCACTCAGAGAGTGGTGAACCTGTGGAACTCATTGCAACAGAGGGCAGTGTACGCCAGCTCATTAAATATATTTAAGAGGGAATTAGATATATTTCTACGGGCAAAAGGGGTTAAGGGTTACGGAGAGAAGGCGGGGACGGGATACTGAATTAAAGGATCAGCCATGATCTCATTGAATGGCGGAGCAGGCACGAAGGGCCGAATGGCCTACTCCTGCTCCTATCTTCTATGTATCTATGTAACAGTAAAGTGAAGAGTGACTGTGTGTGTATAACAGTAAAGTGAAGACTGCCTGAGTGTGTATAACAGTACACTGAAGAGAGCCTGAGTGTGTATAACAGTAAAGTGAAGAGAGCCTGAGTGTGTATAACAGTAAAGTGAAGAGTGCCTGAGTGTGTATAACAGTACAGTGAAGTGAGCCTGAGTGTGTATAACTGTAAAGTGAAGAGTGCCTGAGTGTGAATAACAGTAAAGTGAAGAGTGCCTGAGTGTGTATAACAGTACAGTGAAGAGAGCCTGAGTGAGTATAACTGTAAGTGAAGAGTGCCTGAGTGTGTATAACAGCAAAGTGAATAGTGCCTTAGTGTGTATAACACTAAAGTGAAGAGAGCCTGTGTGTGAATAACAGTAAAGTGAAGAGTGCCTGAATGTGTATAACAGTAAAGTGAAGAGTGCCTGAGTGTGTATAACAGTATAGTGAAGAGAGCCTGAGTGTGTATAACAGTTAAGTGAATAGAGCCTGAGTGTGTATAACACTAAATTGAAGAGAGCCTGAGTGTGTATAACAGTAAAGTGAAGAGTGCCTAAGTGTGAATAACAGTAAAGTGAAGGGTGCCTCAGTGTGTATAACAATAGAGTGAAGAGAGCCTGAGTGTGTATAACATTAATGTGAAGAGTGCCTTAGTGTGTATAACAGTAAAGTGAATAGTGCCTGAGTGTGTATAACACTAAATTGAAGAGAGCCTGTGTGTGTATAACAGTAAAGTGAAGAGTCCCTGAGTGTGTACAACAGTACAGTGAAGAGAGCCTGAGTGTGTATAAGAGTAAAGTGAAGAGAGCCTGAGTGTGTATAACAGTAAAGTGAAGAGTGCCTAAGTGTGAATAACAGTAAAGTGAAGAGTGCCTCAGTGTGTATAACAGTACAGTGAAGAGAGCCTGAGTGTGTATAACAGTAAAGAGAAGAGTGCCTGAGTGTGTATAACACTAAAGTGAAGAGAGCCTGAGTGTATATAACAGTACAGAGAAGAGAGCCTTAGTGTGTATAACAGTAAAGTGAAGAGAGCCTGAGTGAGTATAACAGTAACGTGAAGATAGCCTGAGTGTGTATTACAGTAAAGTGAAGAGTGTCTGAGTGTTTATAACAATACAGTGAAGAGAGCCTGAGTGTGTATATCAGTACAGAGAAGAGTGCCTGAGTGTGTATAACACCAAAGTGAAGAGAGCCTGAGCGTGCATAACAGTAAAGTGAAGAGTGCCTGTGTGTGTATAACAGTAATGTGAAGAGATCCTGAGTGTGTATAACAGTAAAGTGAAGAGTGCCTGTGTGTGTATAACAGTAAAATGAAGAGTGCCTGAGTTTGTATAACAGTACAGTGAAGAGAGCCTGTGTGTGTATAACATTAAAGTGAAGAGAGCCTGAGTGTGTAGAACAGTAAAGTGAAAAGTGCCTGAGTGTGTATAATAGTACAGTGAAGAGAGTCTGAGTGTGTATAACAGTAAAGTGAAGAGTGCCTCAGTGTGTATAACAGTAAAGTGAAGAGTGCCTGAGTTTGTATAACAGTACAGTGAAGAGAGCCTGAGTGTGTATAACAGTAAAGTGAAGAGTGACTGAGTGTGCGTATCTGTAAAGTGAAGAGAGCCTGAGTGCGTATAACAGTAAATTTAAGAGAGCCTGAGTGTGTATAACAGTGAAGAGAAGAGAGCCTGAGTGTGTATAAAAGTAAAGTGAAGAGTGCCTGAGTGTGTATAACAGTAAAGTGAAGAGTGCCTGAGTGTGTATAACAGTAAAGTGAAGAGAGCCTGAGTGTGTATAACAGTAAAGTGAAGAATGCCTGAGTGTGTATAACACTAAAGTGAAGTGAGCCTGAGTGTGTATAACAGTAAAGTGAAGAGTGCCTGAGTGTGTATAACAGTAAAGTGAAGAGAGCCAGAGTGTGTATAGCAGTAAAGTGAAGAGTGACTGAGTGTGTATAACAGTAAAGTGAAGAGTGCCTGAGTGTGTATAACACTAAAGTGAAGAGAGCATGATTGTGTTTAACAGTAAAGTGAAGAGTGCCTGTGTGTGTATAACAGTAAAGTGAAGAGTGCCTGAGTGTGTACAACAGAAAAGTGAAGCGTGCCTATGTGTTTATAACAGTACAGTGAAGAGAGCCTGAGTGTGCATAACAGTAAAGTGAAGAGAGCCTGAGTGTGTACAACAGTAAAGTGATGAGTGCGTCTGTGTGTATAATAGTACAGTGAAGAGAGCCTCAGTGTGTATAACACTAAAGTGAAGTGAGCCTGAGTGTGTATAACAGTATAGTGAAGAGTGCCTGAGTGTGTATAACAGTAAAGTGAAGAGAGCCTGAGTGTGTATAGCAGTAAAGTGAAGAGTGACTGAGTGTGTATAACAGTAAAGTGAAGAGTGCCTCAGTGTGTATAACACTAAAGTGAAGTGAGCCTGAGTGTGTATAACAGTAAAGTGAAGAGTGCCTGAGTGTGTATAACAGTAAAGTGAAGAGAGCCTGAGTGTGTATAGCAGTAAAGTGAAGAGTGACTGAGTGTGTATAACAGTAAAGTGAAGATTGCCTGAGTGTGTATAACAATAAAGTGAAGAGAGCCTGATTGTGTGTAACAGTAAAGTGAAGAGTGCCTGTGTGTCGATAACAGTAAAGTGAAGAGTGCCTGAGTGTGTATAACAGTTCAGTGAAAAGAGCCTGAGTGTGTATAACAGTAAAGTGAAGAAAGCCTGAGTGTGTATAACAGTAAAGTGAAGAGAGCCTGATTGTGTGTAACAGTAAAGTGAAGAGTGCCTGTGTGTCGATAACAGTAAAGTGAAGAGTGCCTGAGTGTGTATAACAGTTCAGTGAAAAGAGCCTGAGTGTGTATAACAGTAGAGTGAAGAAAGCCTGAGTGTGTATAACAATAAAGTGAAGAGTGCCTGAGTGTGTATAACAATACAGTGAAGAGAGCCTGAGTGTGTATAACAGTAAAGCGAAGAGAGCCTCAGTTTGTATAACAGTAAAGTGAAGAGAGCCTGAGTGTGTATCACAGTAAAGTGAAGAGAGACTGAGAGTGTATAAAAGTAAAGTGAAGAGAGCCTGAGTGTGTATAAAAGTAATGTGAAGAGAGACTGAGTGTGTATAACAGTAAAGTGAAGAGAGACTGAGTGTGTATAACAGTAAAGTGAAGAGTGCCTGAGTGTTTATAACAATACAGTGAAGCGAGCCTGAGTGTGTATAACAGTAATGAGAAGAGAGCCTGAGTGTGTATAACAGTTAAGAGAAGAGAGCCTGAGTGTGTATAACAGTAAAGTGAAGCGAGCCTGAGTGTGTATAACTTGTAAAGTGAAGGGTGCCTGTGTGTATATGACAGTAAAGTGAAGAGTGCCTGAGTGTGTATAACAGTAATGTGAAGAGTGCCTGAGTGTGTGTAACACTACAGTGAAGAGAGCCTGAGTGTGTATAACAGTAATGAGAAGAGAGCCTGAGTGTGTATAACAGTAAAGTGAAGAGAGCCAGAGTATGTAAAACAGTAAAGTGAAGCGAGCCTGAGTGTGTATAACTTGTAAATTGAAGGGTGCCTGTGTGTATGACAGTAAAGTGAAGAGTGCCTGAGTGTGTATAACAGTAATGAGAAGAGTGCCTGAGTGTGTATAACATTAAAGTGAAGAGTGCCTGTGTGTCGATAACAGTAAAGTGAAGAGTGCCTGAGTGTGTATAACAGTACAGTGAAAAGAGCCTGAGTGTGTATAACAGTAAAGTGAAGAGAGCCTGAGTGTGTATAACAGTAAAGTGAAGAGAGCCTGAGTGTGTATAACAGTAAAGTGAAGAGTGACTGTGTGTATATAACAGTAAAGTGAAGACTGCCTGAGTGTGTATAACAGTACACTGAAGAGAGCCTGAGTGTGTATAACAGTAAAGTGAAGAGAGCCTGAGTGTGTATAACAGTAAAGTGAAGAGTGCCTGAGTGTGTATAACAGTACAGTGAAGTGAGGCTGAGTGTGTATAACTGTAAAGTGAAGAGTGCCTGAGTGTGAATAACAGTAAAGTGAAGAGTGCCTGAGTGTGTATAACAGTACAGTGAAGAGAGCCTGAGTGAGTATAACTGTAAGTGAAGAGTGCCTGAGTGTGTATAACAGCAAAGTGAATAGTGCCTTAGTGTGTATAAAACTAAAGTGAAGAGAGCCTGTGTGTGTATAACAGTAAAGTGAAGAGTGCCTGAATGTGTATAACAGTAAAGTGAAGAGTGCCTGAGTGTGTATAACAGTATAGTGAAGAGAGCCTGAGTGTGTATAACAGTTAAGTGAATAGAGCCTGAGTGTGTATAACACTAAATTGAAGAGAGCCTGTGTGTGTATAACAGTAAAGTGAAGAGTCCCTGAGTATGTATAACAGTACAGAGAAGACAGCCTGAGTGTGTATAACAGTACAGTGAAGTGTGCCTAAGTGTGAATAACAGTAAAGTGAAGAGAGCCTGAGTGTGTATAACAGTAAAGTGAAGAGTGCCTAAGTGTGAATAACAGTAAAGTGAAGGGTGCCTCAGTGTGTATAACAATAGAGTGAAGAGAGCCTGAGTGTGTATAACATTAATGTGAAGAGTGCCTTAGTGTGTATAACAGTAAAGTGAATAGTGCCTGAGTGTGTATAACACTAAATTGAAGAGAGCCTGTGTGTGTATAACAGTAAAGTGAAGAGTCCCTGAGTGTGTACAACAGTACAGTGAAGAGAGCCTGAGTGTGTATAAGAGTAAAGTGAAGAGAGCCTGAGTGTGTATAACAGTAAAGTGAAGAGTGCCTAAGTGTGAATAACAGTAAAGTGAAGAGTGCCTCAGTGTGTATAACAGTACAGTGAAGAGAGCCTGAGTGTGTATAACAGTAAAGAGAAGAGTGCCTGAGTGTGTATAACAGTAACGTGAAGATAGCCTGAGTGTGTATTACAGTAAAGTGAAGAGTGTCTGAGTGTTTATAACAATACAGTGAAGAGAGCCTGAGTGTGTATATCAGTACAGAGAAGAGTGCCTGAGTGTGTATAACACCAAAGTGAAGAGAGCCTGAGTGTGTATAACAGTAATGTGAAGAGATCCTGAGTGTGTATAACAGTAAAGTGAAGAGTGCCTGTGTGTGTATAACAGTAAAATGAAGAGTGCCTGAGTTTGTATAACAGTACAGTGAAAGAGAGCCTGTGTGTGTATAACATTAAAGTGAAGAGAGCCTGAGTGTGTATAACAGTAAAGTGAAGAGTGCCTCAGTGTGTATAACAGTAAAGTGAAGAGTGCCTGAGTGTGTATAACAGTAAAGTGAAGAGTGCCTGTGTGTGTATAACAGTAAAATGAAGAGTGCCTGAGTTTGTATAACAGTACAGTGAAGAGAGCCTGAGTGTGTATAACAGTAAAGTGAAGAGTGACTGAGTGTGCGTATCTGTAAAGTGAAGAGAGCCTGAGTGCGTATAACAGTAAATTTAAGAGAGCCTGAGTGTGTATAACAGTTAAGAGAAGAGAGCCTGAGTGTGTATAAAAGTAAAGTGAAGAGTGCCTGAGTGTGTATAACAGTAAAGTGAAGAGTGCCTGAGTGTGTATAACAGTAAAGTGAAGAGAGCCTGAGTGTGTATAACAGTAAAGTGAAGAATGCCTGAGTGTGTATAACACTAAAGTGAAGTGAGCCTGAGTGTGTATAACAGTAAAGTGAAGAGTGCCTGAGTGTGTATAACAGTAAAGTGAAGAGAGCCAGAGTGTGTATAGCAGTAAAGTGAAGAGTGACTGAGTGTGTATAACAGTAAAGTGAAGAGTGCCTGAGTGTGTATAACACTAAAGTGAAGAGAGCATGATTGTGTTTAACAGTAAAGTGAAGAGTGCCTGTGTGTGTATAACAGTAAAGTGAAGAGTGCCTGAGTGTGTACAACAGAAATGTGAAGCGTGCCTATGTGTTTATAACAGTACAGTGAAGAGAGCCTGAGTGTGTATAACAGTAAAGTGAAGAGAGCCTGAGTGTGTACAACAGTAAAGTGAAGAGTGCGTCTGTGTGTATAATAGTACAGTGAAGAGAGCCTCAGTGTGTATAACAGTACAGTGAAGAGAGCCTGAGTGTGTATAACAATAAAGTGAAGTGTCTGAGTGTGTATAACAGTAAAGTGAAGAGTGCCTGTGTGTGTCTAACAGTAAAGCGAAGAGTGCCTGAGTGTGTATAACAATACAGTGAAGAGGGCCTGAGTGTGTATAACTTTAAAGTGAAGAGAGCCTGAGTTTGTATAACAGTAAAGTGAAGAGAGCCTGAGTGTGTTTCACAGTAAAGTGAAGACAGCCTGAGTGTGTATAACTTGTAAAGTGAAGGGTGCCTGTGTGTATATGACAGTAAAGTGAAGAGTGCCTGAGTGTGTATAACAGTAATGTGAAGAGTGCCTGAGTGTGTGTAACACTACAGTGAAGAGAGCCTGAGTGTGTATAACAGTAATGAGAAGAGAGCCTGAGTGTGTATAACAGTAAAGTGAAGAGAGCCAGAGTATGTATAACAGTAAAGTGAAGCGAGCCTGAGTGTGTATAACTTGTAAATTGAAGGGTGCCTGTGTGTATGACAGTAAAGTGAAGAGAGCCTGAGTGTGTATAACAGTAATGAGAAGAGTGCCTGAGTGTGTATAACATTAAAGTGAAAAGATCCTGAGTGTGTATAACAGTAATGAGAAGAGTGCCTGTGTGTCGATAACAGTAAAGTGAAGAGTGCCTGAGTGTGTATAACAGTACAGTGAAAAGAGCCTGAGTGTGTATAACAGTAAAGTGAGGAGAGCCTGAGTGTGTATAACAGTAAAGTGAAGAGAGCCTGAGTGTGTATAACAGTAAAGTGAAGAGTGACTGTGTGTGTATAACAGTAAAGTGAAGACTGCCTGAGTGTGTATAACAGTACACTGAAGAGAGCCTGAGTGTGTATAACAGTAAAGTGAAGAGAGCCTGAGTGTGAATAACAGTAAAGTGAAGAGTGCCTGAGTGTGTATAACTGTAAGTGAAGAGTGCCTGAGTGTGTATAACAGCAAAGTGAATAGTGCCTTAGTGTGTATAACACTAAAGTGAAGAGAGCCTGTGTGTGTATAACAGTAAAGTGAAGAGTGCCTGAATGTGTATAACAGTAAAGTGAAGAATGCCTGAGTGTGTATAACAGTATAGTGAAGAGAGCCTGAGTGTGTATAACAGTTAAGTGAATAGAGCCTGAGTGTGTATAACACTAAATTGAAGAGAGCCTGTGTGTGTGTAACAGTAAAGTGAAGAGTCCCTGAGTGTGTATAACAGTACAGTGAAGACAGCCTGAGTGTGTATAACAGTAAAGTGAAGTGTGCCTAAGTGTGAATAACAGTAAAGTGAAGAGAGCCTGAGTGTGTATAACAGTAAAGTGAAGAGTGCCTAAGTGTGAATAACAGTAAAGTGAAGGGTGCCTCAGTGTGTATAACAATAGAGTGAAGGGAGCCTGAGTGTGTATAACATTAATGTGAAGAGTGCCTTAGTGTGTATAACAGTAAAGTGAAGAGTGCCTAAGTGTGAATAACAGTAAAGTGAAGAGTGCCTCAGTGTGTATAACAGTACAGTGAAGAGAGCCTGAGTGTGTATAACAGCAAAGAGAAGAGAGCCTTAGTGTGTATAACAGTAAAGTGAAGAGAGCCTGAGTGAGTATAACAGTAACGTGAAGATAGCCTGAGTGTGTATTACAGTAAAGTGAAGAGTGTCTGAGTGTTTATAACAATACAGTGAAGAGAGCCTGAGTGTGTATATCAGTACAGAGAAGAGTGCCTGAGTGTGTATAACAGCAAATTGAAGAGAGCCTGAGCGTGCATAACAGTAAACTGAAGAGTGCCTGAGTGTGTATAACAGTAATGTGAAGAGATCCTGAGTGTGTATAACAGTAAAGTGAAGAGTGCCTGTGTGTGTATAACAGTAAAATAAAGAGTGCCTGAGTTTGTATAACAGTACAGTGAAGAGAGCCTGTGTGTGTATAACATTAAAGTGAAGAGAGCCTGAGTGTGTAGAACAGTAAAGTGAAAAGTGCCTGAGTGTGTATAATAGTACAGTGAAGAGAGCCTGAGTGTGTATAACAGTAAAGTGAAGAGTGCCTCAGTGTGTATAACAGTAAAGTGAAGAGTGCCTGAGTGTGTATAACAGTAAAGTGAAGAGTGCCTGTGTGTGTATAACAGTAAAATGAAGAGTGCCTGAGTTTGTATAACAGTACAGTGAAGAGAGCCTGAGTGTGTATAACAGTAAAGTGAAGAGTGACTGAGTGTGCGTATCTGTAAAGTGAAGAGAGCCTGAGTGCGTATAACAGTAAATTTAAGAGAGCCTGAGTGTGTATAACAGTTAAGAGAAGAGAGCCTGAGTGTGTATAAAAGTAAAGTGAAGAGTGCCTGAGTGTGTATAACAGTAAAGTGAAGAGTGCCTGAGTGTGTATAACAGTAAAGTGAAGAGAGCCTGAGTGTGTATAACAGTAAAGTGAAGAATGCCTGAGTGTGTATAACACTAAAGTGAAGTGAGCCTGAGTGTGTATAACAGTAAAGTGAAGAGTGCCTGAGTGTGTATAGCAGTAAAGTGAAGAGTGACTGAGTGTGTATAACAGTAAAGTGAAGAGTGCCTGAGTGTGTATAACACTAAAGTGAAGAGAGCATGATTGTGTTTAACAGTAAAGTGAAGAGTGCCTGTGTGTGTATAACAGTAAAGTGAAGAGTGCCTGAGTGTATACAACAGTAAAGTGAAGAGTGCCTGTGTGTTTATAACAGTACAGTGAAGAGAGCCTGAGTGTGTATAGCAGTAAAGTGAAGAGTGACTGAGTGTGTATAACAGTAAAGTGAAGAGTGCCTGAGTGTGTATAACAGTAAAGTGAAGAGTGCCTGAGTGTATACAACAGTAAAGTGAAGAGTGCCTGTGTGTTTATAACAGTACAGTGAAGAGAGCTTGAGTGTGTATAACAGTAAAGTGAAGAGAGCCTGAGTGTGTACAACAGTAAAGTGAAGAGTGCGTCTGTGTGTATAATAGTACAGTGAAGAGAGCCTCAGTGTGTATAACAGTACAGTGAAGAGAGCCTGAGTGTGTATAACAATAAAGTGAAGAGTGTCTGAGTGTGTATAACAGTAAAGTGAAGAGTGCCTGTGTGTGTCTAACAGTAAAGCTAAGAGTGCCTGAGTGTGTATAACAATACAGTGAAGAGGGCCTGAGTGTGTATAACAGTAAAGTGAAGAGAGCCTGAGTTTGTATAACAGTAAAGTGAAGAGAGCCTGAGTGTGTATCACAGTAAAGTGAAGACAGCCTGAGTGTGTATAACAGTACAGTGAAGAGAGCCTGAGTGTGTATAAAAGTAAAGTGAAGAGAGCCTGATTGTGTATAAAAGTAAAGTGAAGAGAGCCTGAGTGTATATAACAGTAAAGTGAAGAGTGACTGAATGTGTATAACATTAAAGTGAAGAGAGCCTGAGTGTGTACAACTGTAAAGTGAGGAGAGCCTGAGTTTGTATAACAGTAAATTGAAGAGAGCCTGAGCGTGTATAACAGTAATGAGAAGAGAGCCTGAGTGTGTATAACAGTAAAGTGATGAGAGCCAGAGTGTGTATAACAGTAAAGTGAAGCGAGCCTGAGTGTGTATAACATGTAAAGTGAAGGGTGCCTGCTTGTATATGACAGTAAAGTGAAGCGTGCCTGTTTGTCTATAACAATAAAGTGAAGAGTGACTGAGTGTGTATAACAGTACAGTGAAAAGAGCCTGAGTGTGTATAACAGTAAAGTGAAGAGAGCGTGAGTGTGTATTACAGTAAAGTGAAGAGAGCCTGAGTGTGTACAACAGTAAAGTGAAGAGAGCCTGAGTGTGTAAAACAGTAAAGTGAAGAGTGCCTGTGTGTGTATAACAGTAAAGTGAAGAGTGCCTGAGTGTGTATAACAGTACAGTGAAGAGAGCCTGAGTGTGTTTCACAGTACAGTGAAGAGAGCCTGAGTGTGTATAAGTGTAAAGTGAAGAGTGCCTGAGTGTGTATAACAGTAAAGTGAAGAGTGCCTGAGTGTGTATAACAGTACAATGAAGAGAGCCTGGGTGTGTATAACTCTAAAGTGAAGAGTGCCTGAGTGTGTATAACTGTAAAGTGAAGAGAGCCTGTGTGTGTATAACAGTAAAGTGAAGATTGCCTGAGTGTGTATAACAGTACAGTGAAGAGAGCCTGAGTGTGTATAACAGTAAAGTGAAGAGTGCCTTAGTGTGTATAACAGTAAAGTGAAGAGAGCCTGAGTGTTTATAACAGTAAAGTGAAGAGTGCCTGATTGTGTATAACAGTATAGTGAAGAGTGCCTGAGTGTGTATTAACATTACAGTGAAGAGAGCCTGAGTGTGTATAACAATAAATTGAAGAGAGCCTGAGTGTTTATAACAGTAAAGTGAAGAGTGCCTGATTGTGTTTAACAGTATAGTGAAGAGTGCCTGAGTGTGTATTAACAGTAAAGTGAAGAGAGCCTGAGTGTGTAAAGCAGTAAAGGGAAGAGTGCCTGAGTGTGTATAACAAATACAGTGAAGAGAGCCTGAGTGTGTATAACTTTAAAGTGCAGAGTGCCTGAGTGTGTATAACAGTAAAGTGAATAGTGCCTGAGTGTGTATAACACTAAAGTGAAGAGAGCCTGAGTGTGTATAACAGTACAGTGAAGAGAGCCTGAGTGTGTATAACAGTAAAGTGAAGAGAGCCTGAGTGTGTATAACAGTAAAGTGAAGAGTGCCTGATTGTGTATAACAGTAAAGTGAAGAGTGCCTGAGTGTGTATAACAGTACAGTGAAGAGAGCCTGAGTGTGTATATCAGTAAAGAGAAGAATGCCTGCGTGTGTATAACAGTATAGTGAAGAGAGCCTGAGTGTGTACAACAGTAAAGTGAAGAGTGCCTTAGTGTGTATAACAGTAAAGTGAAGAGTGCCTGAGTGTGTCTAACATTAAAGTGAAGAGGGCCTGAATGTGTTTAACAGTAAAGTGAAGAGAGCCTGAATGTGTATAACAGTAAAATGAAGAATGCCTGAGTGTGTCTAACAGAAGGGATGGAGAGGGAATCTTTGAGAGTAACAGAACAGGTGGAGAGAGAGTTAGTTTGTTTGTATAACAGAAAAAGTGAAGGCTGTCCATGTGAGTGTCTAAAAGAAAAGCCTGTGTGTCAGATAGGCCACAGACTGTTAGAACCATTTCCAGCATTTGTGCTACCCAGTGTGTCTGTGGCAGACATCTAACAGGTGTACCTGTCGTGGGAGTCTTTGATGAGACAGTGTAGAGGGAGATTTACTCTCTATCTAACCCGTGCTGTACCTGCCCTGGGAGTGTTTGATGGAACAGTGTAGAGGGTGCTTTACTCTGTATCTTACAAGTGTGTACCTGCCCTGGAAGTGTTTAATGGGACAGTGCAGAGGGAGATTTACTCTGCCATGTGCTGTACTCTATGAGGTTGTGATGGAGCGGAGTCCTGTTCTTTATTAGAACCTGGCATGTGACTGTTACAGACCATAATATTAGAGGAGACAGCGACGTGCTTCAGGGCGCTGTGCAGTCGTTCCGCCTCTGGGTCTTGACATATAAATGTGAGAAGTCACACAACACCAGGTTATAGTCCAACAGCTTTATTTGAAATCACAAGCTTTCGGAGCGCTGCTCCTTCGTCAGGTCACCTGATTTCAAATAAAGCTGTTGGACTATAACCTGGTGTTGTGTGACTTCTCACATTTGTCCATCCCAGTCCAACACCGGCATCTCCACATCTTGACAGAAAAAGGCACGGGTAAAGGTGTCTTTACGTTGATAGGGCACTAGGTGGCGCAGTGGCTACTTAGCCGTCGGGACTTGGGTTCAAACACAACCCAGACAGGCCGGGTGAAAAATACCGGTCAGGGAAATAAAACAAAGTGTGATATGGAAAATGCAGTGGTGTGGAGGAACCTTGGAGAAAGGAATTCAGCAAAATCCAAATAATTCCATTTGTCATTCCAGATTTATTAACAATTTCACAGAGAAGAATTTACAGTGACGTTTTTAAAAAGTTAACACAAAGTGAATGTAACAACAGAACGTTACATTGAACACAGGCGGTCTGAGCTGTCAGCTCTCTGTACAACTGTAACAGACACCAGAGAGAGAAAACAGGGGCTCTACATAAAGGGAAGGGAACAATTGTGAATTAGGAATGAGAAAAGTGACTTATTTACACATGAAATATTAAAACAACAGTGAAACTCTAAGATACATTTACATTATAGCCACGATTATCTCAAACGTTTCAAACACAGAGACGGAAATCCCGGTTATCATTTTCTCAGCTATAGATTCGGGTCAATTAATTGAAGGCATTTGACTCTGAGAATCACCAAGAGGATATATTTTATTTTCAGGACACAGAGATGTTAATAAACAGATGAGGAGAATCCACGGCGTCCGAAATTCAACCGTTCACTTGACCTGTAAAAGAGGGATAAAAGAATGAAGCAGAGATTTCGCGGTTTGGGGCCTTTATCTCAGGGTTTTTATCAATGAAACTTTTAGAGATTTGTCAAACCGCTTCAGTCAGATCTTCTCACCTTCACCAGAGTGACGGCAGCGCTGTAGGAAATGCTCAGGAAGAACAGGATGATGAATGTGGAAGCGGTTGTCCAGATGTTGCCGCTCTCTTCCTCATAGTCTTCAATCAAGATGTGGTCTGAGGAATCTACGGGATGGAGAGGAGGAAATATATTCAGATCGTTTATTAATCCAAGATATCATTATTATTATATATTCCCTTCTTTTCCTTAAGGTATAAGTCTGTTCTCTAATTTAATTTTCAATGTATATCTTGTGTTAAGTTAATCACTCTCAGCAATCTATCCCTGCTCCTAACTCCACAGTCGCTCTTCCTTTATGGTCCTCCTACAATCCGTGTTTGAAAATTTCTTCAATGACACACGCTAATTGATTTTGCATCAATTTCGTACGATCTAACATTCAGGAATAATATGATGAAATATCGAGGGAGGTTTACTGATTGATGTCGATTATTTTAACGACAGGTTTAGATAGCTATTTTCTTGGAGACGGTCAAGGGGGCTGGGTAAGAGATCAGATGTGAGTTATAATCTTGTTTATTTATTTGTTATGGCAATGCTCTGAATATAATTAACTTGTATCAGTTTCCAACAAGAACAATGATTCAGTGTATGTATAGGACCAGAATAGAGAAATGTGCGATGTTATGGTATCAGGAATTATTTATTAAGAACAATCGTTGGAAACTGTGTTCATTCAAAAAGTGCATTTTAATTCTACATTCTTCTATAGCCTGACGTTCCTTGTGCGCATTCGTGTTTGCTTATGTGTGTATGACAATCTCTTGTTTTGTTTTAGTCTGTGTTTGTGTGTTAATGTGTGTGTCGCTCTGTAAGTGTGCCTGTGTGTGTTCAAGTGTAATTATCTGTGTGTTCATGTGTGAGTTTGTGTGTTTGTGTAATTCTATATATGTGTATTTATGTGTAAGTGTGCGTGTATTTTTGTAAGTTTGTGTATGTTTATGTGTAAGTCATTGTATAAGTGTGTGTGTTTATTTGTAATTATGTGTGTGTGTTTGTGTGTAAGTTTATTCGTAAGTGTGTTTATGTTTAAGTGTGTGTGTGTTTTTGAGGAAGTGCGTCCACAGAAACATAGAAACATAGAAGATAGGAGCAGGAGTAGGCCATTCGGCCGCTCGAGCCTGCTCCGCCATTCAATGAGATCATGGCTGATCATCCAAATTCAGTACCCTGTCCCTGCCTTCTCCCCATATCCCTTGATCCCTTTAGCCTTAAGAAATATATCCAACTCCTTCTTGAATATATTTAATGAATTGGCCTCAACTGCCTTCTGTGGTAGAGAATTCCACAGGTTCACCACTCTCTGGGTGAAGAAATTCCTCCTCTTCTCTGTCCTAAATGGCTTACCCCTTATCCTTAGACTGTGACCCGTTGTTCTGGACTCCCCCGCCATCGGGACCATCCTTCCTGCATCTAGTCTGCCTAGTCCTGTTATAATTTTATAAGTTTCAATGAGATCCCCTCTCATTCTTCTAAACTCCAGCGAGTATAAGCCCAATCGACCCAATCTCTCCTCGTACGTCCATGTGTGTGTTTATGTATATGTTTATGGTTATGTGTGTTTTTGTATGTTCAGCTTTAAGTATGTGTGTGTTTATGTGTAACTGTGTGTGTTTGCATATAAGTATGTGTGTGTGTGTTGAGTGTGAGTTTATGCATGTGTAATTGCGTGTGTTAATGCGTGTGTTTGTGTGTGTTTTTTAAGGGTGTGCGCGTGTGTATTTCTGCTACTGTTCAAAGTTTCAGAGAGTACCAATAACTGGGTCTGACAATCACAGTGCGTATTATATTCTGGGTATGTGTAATATTCTATGTCAATGTGTTAATGCGTGTGTGTATGTGTAAGCCTGTGTGTGTTTATGTGTAAGTGTGCACTTACACAAAACACACATACTTACACAAAATCAAAAACGCACTTACACATAAACACACACACACTCACTTTTACACGGATTCTTCCCCGCTCTGCGTAAATATGTTCTGTGTGAGACGCAATGTGACTTCAACCGATGGGCCTCAAACCATCAGGGACACAACCGTAAGAAATCCGCAGATGATTCAATCACCAGTTCAGATTTGGACAATTAAAATTCAATCTGTTAGTTTATGAATAACAGGGACAGATTTACCCCAAAAACTAGTTAAAGCTAAGTTGTTGAATAAATATGTATTTCACAATATGATTTTCATCCGGCAATTTTAATGTTTTTAGACTGTGAGTTAAAGCTGACTTTTTACTGATTGCAATTGTGTTCATATAATAGAGATTGGTTCACCTCCCCTCTCTCTGGTGGGGGAGTGGGGATATAGTGGGTTAACAATTGCACTTTCTCTCCTCTCTGGTGGAGGAGTGGGGGTACAGTGGGTTAACAATTGCCCTTTCCCCTCTCTCTGGTGAGGGAGTGGGGATACAGTGGATTAACAATTACCCTTTCCCCTCTCTTTGGTGTGGGAGTGGGGGTACATTGGGTTAACAATTGCCCTTTCCTCTCTCTTTGGTGGGGGAGTGGGAGGTACACTGGGTTAACAATTGCCCTTTCCGCTCTCTCTGGTGGGGAGTGGAGGTACAGTGGATTAACAATTGCCCTTTCCCCTCTCTCTGGTGAGGGAGTGGGGGTACAGTGGGGTAACACTTGTCCTTTCCCCTCTCTGGTGGGGAGAGTTGGGTACAGTGGGTTAACAATTGCCCTTTTCCCTCTCTCTGGTGGGGGAGTGGGAGGCACAGTGAGTTAACAATTGCCCTTTCCCCTCTCTCTGGTGGGGGAATGGGAGGTACAGTGTGTTAACAATTGCCCTTTCCCCTCTCTCTGGTGCGGGAGTGGGAGGCACAGTGAGTTAACAAATGCCCTTTCCCCTCTATCTGGTGGGGGAGTGGGGTTACAGTGGTTTAATAATTGCTCTTTCCCCTCTCTCTGGTGGGGGAGTGGGGGTACAGTGGGTTAACAATTGCCCTTTCCCCTCTCTCTGGTGGGGTAGTGGGTGGTACAGTGTGTTAACAATTGCTCTTTCCCCTCTCTCTGGTGGGGGAGTGGGGTTACAGTGGTTTAACAATTGCTCTTTCCCCTCTCTCTGGTGGGGGAGTGGGGTTACAGTGGTTTAACAATTGCCCTTTCCCCTCTCTCTGGTGGGGGAGTGGGGGTACAGTGGGTTAACAATTGCCCTTTCCCCTCTCTCTGGTGGGGGAGTGGGGTTACAGTGGTTTAACAATTGCCCTTTCCCCTCTCTCTGGTGGGGGAGTGGGGGTACAGTGGGTTAACAATTGCCCTATCCCCTCTCTCTGGTGGGGGAGTGGGAGGCACAGTGAGTTAACAAATGCCCTTTCCCCTCTATCTGGTGGGGGAGTGGGGTTACAGTGGGTTAACAATTGCCCTTTCCCCTCTCTCTGGTGGGGTAGTGGGGGGTACAGTGTGTTAACAATTGCCCGCTCCCCTCTCTCTGGTGGGGGAGTGGGAGGCACAGTGAGTTAACAAATGCCCTTTCCCCTCTATCTGGTGGGGGAGTGGGGTTACAGTGGGTTAACAATTGCCCTTTCCCCTCTCTCTGGTGGGGTAGTGGGTGGTACAGTGTGTTAACAATTGCCCGCTCCCCTCTCTCTGGTGGGGGAGTGGGAGGCACAGTGAGTTAACAAATGCCCTTTCCCCTCTATCTGGTGGGGGAGTGGGGTTACAGTGGGTTAACAATTGCCCTTTCCCCTCTCTCTGGTGGGGTAGTGGGGGGTACAGTGTGTTAACAATTGCCCGCTCCCCTCTCTCTGGTGGGGGAGTGGGAGGCACAGTGAGTTAACAAATGCCCTTTCCCCTCTATCTGGTGGGGGAGTGGGGTTACAGTGGGTTAACAATTGCCCTTTCCCCTCTCTCTGGTGGGGTAGTGGGGGGTACAGTGTGTTAACAATTGCCCGCTCCCCTCTCTCTGGTGGGGGAGTGGGAGGCACAGTGAGTTAACAAATGCCCTTTCCCCTCTATCTGGTGGGGGAGTGGGGTTACAGTGGGTTAACAATTGCCCTTTCCCCTCTCTCTGGTAGAGGAGTGGGGGTACAGTGGTTTAGAAATTGCTCTTTCCCCTCTCTCTGGTGAGGGAGTGGGAGGCACAGTGGGTTAACAATTGCCCTTTCCCCTCTCTCTGGTGGGGTAGTGGGGGGTACAGTGAGTTAACAAATGCCCTTTCCCCTCTCTCTGGTGGGGGAGTGGGAGGCACAGTGAGTTAACAATTGCCCTTTCCCCTCTCTCTGGTAGAGGAGTGGGGGTACAGTGGTTTAGAAATTGCTCTTTCCCCTCTCTCTGGTGGGGGAGTGGGGTTACAGTGGGTTAACAATTGCCCTTTCCCCTCTCTCTGGTAGAGGAGTGGGGGTACAGTGGTTTAGAAATTGCTCTTTCCCCTCTCTCTGGTGGGGGAGTGGGTTTACAGTTCGTGTTCGTGTGTGGCCTTATTTCAGATCCCAGAAGGTGCGATGCTGCAAAATACAACTGGCCCAAATTCTGAAGGGATGGACAGCACGAGAAACAGGGACACCGATACCTAAATGTGCTGCGTTTGTTTGTCTGAAATGGGAATTTTTTGATTGCCCCCAGCGGGACGAAAGTTGCTGAAGTGACTTTGAGGAATCCTGTCATGAAAGAGCTTCACTCTGTCTCTAACCCGTGGTGTATCTGAGCGGGGAGCGCTGGCTGTACAAGCCTTGGGCCCGAGACCGGCAAATATCCTGCTTCAGATAAACAGCCCTCCCCTTGGCAAAAATAGGAAACAAAATTAATTGAGCGGCTGTGTGTTTAACTGACGATTGGAAGAAAAGGCCTTTATTGGTTTTATTCAAGAACTGAAATGCAATCGAGAGATTCTCATTGACAAGAATTGACGGTGTCCATCAGAACCAGGGAAATGTTGACAAAACTGGGTTTACCGCTGGATTTATTCACCGTTCTGTTGATGATCTTCAGGGGGATCGCTTCATGTCCCACCACACAGGAGTAGGAAGCGCCGCTGGCCCACTCCTCCGCTGCAATGTATAACAGGCTGTACGTGAAGAAGGAACTGCTGCCGTTCTCCACCATCACCTCGGTGTTCTTGTAGTTGCCGGAATTCACCGGCTTGTCATTGACGGTCCACTTGACGAAGATCTCTCGGGGGGAGAAACCTCTCACTAAGCAGGTGAGGGTGACGAACCTCTGAGCGGAGACTTCTTCTGCCGGGGGCAGGAGGACAGACATGGACGGTTCTCGCGGGTCTTTAGCTGCAGAACAATCACAATAAAGGTCAATAAACTGGAGAATTCCAGAGACGGTGAAACCGGCGGTTAGATGTGAGAGAAATGTGCTTTGCGCTGAATTTTAAAGGATCCCCTTTTCCCCCCTGTGTCCTGTCCGGTTTTCCAGCCCGGAGCAGAGGGGGATACAATCCTTCTCTCTGGGGGCTTGAAGAGTTGGACTGGAAAATTATATAGAATTTACATCACAGAAACAGACCATTCGGCCCAGCTCGTCAATGCCGCTGTTTATGCTCCACACGAGACTCCTCCCACCTTACTTCATCTAACATTAATAACATATCATTCTATTCCTTTTCCCCTCATTGACTTATCCAGCTTCCCTTTAAATACATCATCTCTGGTCCCAGAGGGTTTAGTTAGAGGAATTACCCATTGAATTATCAGAGCAGTCCATTTAAACACTGAATAGAACGAATTGGCCCGTACACAAGCACCGGAAATAGTCACAGAGTCTCACTTATTGTTACAATCTCACCGCTCACCTTTTTCCTTGTGGATGGAATCTCTTATAGGAGTCGGCATATCCTGATGGCTCACCACGCAGGTGAACTCATCCCCTCTCAGCCAGTCTTGTGTCGAGGTGTTTAAGTTGCTGATCACGCTGTTGGGAGCCTCTCCGGGTTGGACGGCAATCTCTGATTTCAAAGTCTTCTTTTCTCGGGTCCAGGACACGTTGACTCCATAAGGAGCATTAGACACGACGCAGGTTAAGGTCACCGTCACCTCCAGTAAGACCTGTTCTAGTGACGGTTGTGGAAAAGTGATTTCTGGATCGTTACATTGGGTCTCATCTGTGAAGCAGAAATGAACGTCAAGGAAAGCTTCACCTTCAGAATCAGGACACCAGTATTCATCCTTCACTCTCTGAGGGAGAATAAATCAAGTGCTTCCTGACATCACCCCTGAACGGCTCAGTTCTAATTTTAAGATTATGCCCCTTGTTCTGCACCAGAGGAAATAGTTTCTCTCTATCTCCCCTATCAATTCCATTTATCAACTTAAACAGCTCAATTAGATCACCTCTTAATCTTCTATAATCAAAGGAGTACAAGCCTGTTCTATGCAACCTGCCCTCATAATTTAACCATTTCAGCCCCAGTATGATTCGGGTGAATTTGCGTTGCACCCCCTCTAAAGCCAGAGTATCCATCCTGATGTGTGGTGCCCAGAATTGGACGCAGTTCTCTAAATAGGGTAGATATCCTTTGTAGCAGTGGGTCTCGGGACAGTTACCAGTAAAGGGTTCCAGACACCTACTGTCGCTCCGAATATGATCAACAACTCAGGATAAACCTGAGACCGAGGACACCTCATGTACTCTCTGACATCAGAGCAGAGGGAAACCTTCTTTGGTGAGGTTATGGAATTCTGAACCGTGAGGAATCCTGATTCAGTAGATCGTGGGTTCAAGTCCCACTCCAGATACTTAAACACACAATGTGAGCTGACACTCCCAGCACTGAGGGAGCGCTGCACTGTCGGAGGTGCCGTCTTTCGAAGGAGATGTTAAACCGAGGCCCCGTCTGCTCTCTCAGTTGGACGGAAACGATCCCATGGCAATATTTCGAGGAAGAGCGGGGGAGTTCTCCCAGGTGTCCTGGCCAATACTTATCCCTCAACAAACATCACCAAATAATAAGACTATCTGATCATTATCACGTTGTTGTTTGTGGGACCTTACTGGCTGCAAATTGGCCGCCGCGATTTCTACATTACAACAGTGACCACATTTCAGGAAGTACTTCCTTGGCGGAAAAGCGCTTCGGGAAAGGCGCTATGTAAAGGCATTTCTTTCTTTTATTTTATATTGGAAGAAAACTCAAACAGCATGATTGTAAATTAGAAACAGAGCTTTCTTGGGGTAAACCTGAGATTAAGGACACCTCACTCACTGTCTGACATCACAGCTGACGGAAACCTTTGTCGAAGTGCTGGAATCCTGAACCGTGAGGAACCCTGAGTCAGCACTGACATCGGAAGGAAACACAAACTGTGTGATTGGAAATTAGAAACAGTTCTGTGCTTTTTACTAATTCCAACAAAAGTCCTGACTGAGATCAGCGCTCAGAATGATCTGGGACTTCTCGGGGTTGTGCCTCTTACCCTTAGATCTGGTGATGTTTCTGCTTTAGGTGACCCCTTGATGAGAGACCCGGCAGGTATAGACCGAGCCGAGGAACCACTCCCCGGCGGGGAATGTCAGCCGACTGGTCGCCGAGAAGTTCCCGTTCACTTCAAAGACGGGAGGGGTGACGAAGCCCGAATCCATGGGTTGTCCATTCTTCAGCCAATTCACGGTCACTGACTTTGGACGGAAATCGACGATTGAACACACGGCGGTTGCAGACCTGCTGCTGCTGATTTCTTCACTGGAACTCAGGGTGAGGATCACAGTTGGATGATGTACCACACGATCTGCAAGAACATACATTTTATTGGGATTATTTGTTGCAATCCAAACAATGAAGAACTGTAAAGCGGTTTTTTAAATAGAATCTACAACACAGACACAGGCTACTCGGCCCAACAGGTCGGTGTTTATGCTCCACATGAGCCTCCCCTCTCCTTACTTTATCTCCCCATCAACACAACCTTCCATTCCTTTCTCCCTCCTGTACTTATCTAGATTCCCTTGAAACGCATCTCTGCTGTTCGCCTCAACTACTCCATGTGGTGGCGAGTTCCACATTCTGCCCACTCTCTGGGTAAAGAAGTTTCTCCTAAATTCCCTATTAGATTTATTAGTGATTATCTTATATTTATGGCCCCTAGTATCGGGCTCCCCCTCGAGCAGAAATATTGTCTCTACATCTATCCTTTCAAACCATTTCATAATTCTAAAGACCACTATTCGGTCACCCCTTGAGAAAAGATCCCAAGCCCGTTCAATCATTCTTGACAGTTACAATTTTTCAGTTCTGGTATCGTCCTTGTAAATCTTTTTTTGCACTTCTCCAGTGCCTCTGTACTAATCTTGTAACATGGAACCAGAACTGTACACAGTACACTAAGTGTGATATGGAGACCAGACCTGTACTCATTACTCTAAGCGTGATATGGAGACCAGACCTGTACTCAGTACTCTAAGTCTGGTCTAACCAAAGTTGTATAGAAGTTGAACATAACTTCTCACTTTCTCACAGTTTCCTCCCTGTATCCCACAACACTAACCTGGCATTTTGACGCTCAAGTCCGACCCACTTTGTCGAACCTGGCAGTAGATTGTGCTGCTCCCCACCTCTGACTCGGTGATGGTTAACTGGCTGCTCAGGGTGTAGGTTCCCTCCTTGTTGAACACTGACGGGTAGGTCTTCAGTCCAGTGGTGATCGGCTCTTTATCTTTGCTCCAGGAAAGGCTGGTGATTTCCGGGAAGTAGTCCATCGCCAAACAGCCGTACGTGACGGGGCCGCCGGTGTTGGGTTGTTCACAGGAGGAGAGCAGGGCGTAGAGGGTGGGAGGAGACTGTGTCGCTGGGAAAGAATGGCCCATTGAACAAGTTAGACTCTGTAATCCGTGCTTATAACATAACCCAACAACTCGAAATGTGACCACAGGATGAACTAATTCTATCATTTGCCGATCAAAACCTCGATCAGCATTTGAGTTTCTGTGAGTTGTGAGACCCGACGTGAAACTTCATGTGACTCCAGTCTTGTACATAAGAAAAGTCAGGAGCCTGAAAGGGGCATTCTGTCCATGAGGCCCCTTTATACCGAGTGAATGCCGGAATACTGTATCGTGGACTTCCTCCAACTCTTGATCCCCTGTTATGGAACACTCCCCTCATTCCTCAACCACTTTCACATTAGATTCTTTCACATTCTGTCCATGAGGCCCCTTTATACCGAGTGAATGCCGGAATATTGTATCGTGGACTTCCTCCAGCTCTTGATCCCCTGTTATGGAACAATCCCCTCATTCCCCAAACACTTTCACATTAGATTCTTTCACAATCTCTCCACTGAGATCCTCAATACATCCTGTTGCTGTCAGCCTCTTATTATCAGCACAGAATCAGGTCATTCCGTGATATCAAAGTGTTGTCATCTCTCCGTTGTAAGATGCTGCCTTAAAACCTACCTCTTTGACCAAGCTTTGGATCAATTGTCACAGTAACTACCCACCATACTGAAGAAAACATGATATCTCTTTATGTGGCTCGGTGTCAGATTGTATCTGCTGACACTCCTGTGAATCGTCTTGGGAGGTTTTACTACGTTAAAGGCGCTATATAAATGCAAGTTGTTGTTTCCAGGGGATTCACTTGTTTGAATAGCGGTGGAGTTACTTCTCCTAATCACTCAACCCCTACAGCTAGAGCTATTAGTTGTATTACCTTTAAAACAAATCCCAGCATGTTTATAGTGCATGACCCAGAATTGTAAAATAATACAAATTTACAGCCAGAAGGAGGCCATTCGGCCAATCATGCCTCTGAAAGATCTCTCCACCAATCCCATGCAGCTTCCAATTCCCAATCTTCCTCTCAAATGTTCAATTTTATCGAGCTATTAAGGATTCTGCATGCAGCCCTCTTTCTGATAGGACATCCCATGTTCAACGGCCCCCTGTGTAGAAAAGTAGAATAATACCCTCTCCCTTCATTCTGTTGCTGCTGATTTTCAATCAGTGCCATTTACTCACCCACTCAACGACCCGGGGAAATATGTTTCCCGAATCCATTCATAAAACCCTTCATAATTCCAAAACCCCTCTATCAGACCTCATCTAAATCTTCTTTGTTCCCATGACAATAAAGGACGTTTACAATAAATGGGTGAAGTCTCCTTTAAAATGTGAACGGAATAATTTAACGCACAGAATTGAATAGGGAACTTTTGCACAGCCTGGTTTCTAAGATTCAAGCTTTGAATCAATCGGATTGATTCGAGTCTCTCTCTTTCCTTCTCAGAATTGGAGGGAGAGCGATGCAGTGTGACTTGTGCTCTCTCCCATTCTACTGAATGGATGTCACCTGACTTTCCTCCTCCCACTCACTCAATTAAATAATCCGAATTAAATACGATTCCCAAAGCCGGTTATATGGAACGATGCTCTTTAAATGCTCCATTTCATTTTCCAAACTACTTTCCACCCTCCCACCAGTGAGAACAGGCGCTGCTTTCTGGGTGGTTACAGTCACTTCTTGTTGTTTGTACCGAAAATAATCTAAACATCGGGACAGGTTTCTTCTCTAAATATCTAATATTGCCAATCCTTAAACATTATAAATCGATTGGTTATCAGCGGGTTCTATGTAAGGAAGGACAAATGTAACTAATGTGCTGACTGCTGATGTGGGAAACTCTGGCTTCTGGTTTGTGCGGATAACTCAAACACCTGCGGCTTATTGGTCAGATACTGAAAGCTCGGTCTACAGTGTGAAGTAACAGAGAGGGTTGATGATGGTGTTGCAGTAGATGTTGTACATATAGACTTACAAATGGCATTTCAGAAAGTATCTCATAAAAGACATTTTCGGAATATAGATGCACGTGGGATTAAAGGGATAGAGGTAAATTGGGGAACATAATTGGCTGAGGGAGAGGAGGCAGAGAGTAGTGGTGACGGATGTTTTTCTTACTGGAGAGAAGTGTACAATGGGGTTCCCTTTGGTCGGTATTAGGACCATTGCTTTTCCTTTTTTATATATAAATCACCTGGACTTGTTTATAGGGAGTACAGTATCCAAGTTCATGGAAGATGCAAAGCTTGGCAACGTAGTAACTCGTGAGCAGGATAGCAGCGAACTTCAGGAGGATATAGACAGATTGGTGAATGGGCAGACATGTGGCTGATGCAATTTAATGCAGATAAGTGTGAAGTGTTGCACTTTGAGGGGGTGCAAGAGCAGAGGGACCTGGGGTGCATATTCACATATCTTTGAAGGTGGCAGGGCAGGTTGATCAGGCGGTTACGGAAGTGTGTGGGGCATTTGCCACTGTAAAAGAGACGTTGAATACTGAAACAAGGAAGTCCTGCTAAACCTTTACAAATCACTGTTTAGGCATCAGATGGAGTAGTGTATACAATTCTGACACCACAATTTAGGAAGGATGACAAAGCCTTGGAGAGGGTGAAGAGGAGTTTGACCAGGATGGTACCAGGGATGAGAGACTTTCGTTATGCGGATAGATTGAAGAAACTGGGATTATTCCTTGGAGCAGAGAAGGTTAAGGGGAGACCTAATAGAGGTATTCAAAATTGTGAGAGGTTTTGTCAGAGCAAGTCGGGAGACACAGTTTCCTCTGGCGGGTAGGTCGGTAACCAAAGGTCAGAGGTTTATAATAATTGGCAAAATATCTAGAGGGGAAATGAGGCTCAATTTTTCAAACAGAGGGTTGTTAAATTCTGAAATGCACAAGGCAACTGGACATGTATTTGAAGAGGACTCATTGGAGGGTTACGAGGAAAAAGCTGGGACGTGATTGGACAGCTCTTTCAGAGCCAGTACAGGCAAGCTGGGCCGAATGGCCCCTTCTGTGCTCTGAGATTCTGTGATTCTACACGGCTCAGCGGAATTAGTTCTTCCCGATTTAATGGAAGGAAACGCTTCATAATGTTAAACACCTCTATCAGATCTATTTTATTGTTTGTTATAATGCAAGAGGATATATTTAAAATAAAGGTAACTGAGGAATTTGACTCAAATGATTCAACCGGCCCCGTAACAGTGTATTAAAGTTTATTGTGAATGACGACTCATTGCAGGCTGACTGTTTCACAGAGGTGCGGCTCAGTGACTGTGAGCCCTGTGCTGTGACCGAGTCCAATAGCTGCACCTCACCCGAGTTTGTCCCTGGCGGTTACATTTTTAAAAACAATTGGACGAAATAATGTTTGCAAATATAAGGTTCTGATGATGGTTATTTGCAACGGGAATCTCGACATTCTCCATTTAAATTGTCAAAATAACTTCCAGCCTCCCATCAGATCAGAACAGGCGCTGCTTTCTGGAGCGCAAACGTCACTTCCTGAAACTGTTGGTTCTGAAAGTGAGCCCAGGATCAGGCCAATCTCATTCAATCAGTACCTGATGCTCAAAATGTTTGAAGTTTAATAATTCATTAAAAAATGGGCAGTTTTATTTGCAATAAGGTTAAACTCAATTAATGCGCGGTTGTTTCATCGGAGCAACAGAAAGTTTTATTTTTATATATTTGGTTCGGAAACTCACACTATCAGTTGGATGCTCATTAAGGTTCCTTCAACAACACGGGACAAAGCACTCACAGATCTGTTACAGTACAGATACAGAGTAAAGCTGCCGCTGCACTGACCTGCCATACGTTGTACCGTCAGGTATAGGGGGGATTGATTCCGAGCAACGCCAAGTCTGCGCAGCACTGTCAAACACTCCGGGTAAGGCAGCGCAATGGTTAATTACACAGAGTAAAGCTCTAACTGCATTGCAGAATCAAACACTACCAGGGCAGGTACAACACGGGCTAGATAAACAGTAAATTCACACTCTACACTAAAACATCAAAGACACACGGGGCATAACAGCACCGGTTAGATACAGAGTAAAGCTCCCTCTACACTGTCCCATCAAACACTCCCAGGGCAGGTACAGCACTAGTTAGATACAGAGTAAAGCTCCCTCTACACTGTCCCATCAAACACTCCCAGGACAGGTACAGCACAGGTTAGATACCGAGTAAAGCTCTCTCTACACTGTCCCATCAAACACTCCCAGGGCAGGTACAGCACGGGTTAGATACAGAGTAAAGCTCCCTCTACACTGTTCCAACAAACACTCCCAGGGCAGGTACAGCACGGGTTAGATACAGAGTAAAGCTCCCTCTACACTGTTCCAACAAACACTCCCAGGGCAGGTACAGCACAGGTTAGATACCGAGTAAAGCTCTCTCTACACTGTCCCATCAAACACTCCCAGGGCAGGTACAGCACGGATTAGATACAGAGTAAAGCTCCCTCTACATTGTCCCATCAAACACTTCCACGGCAGGTGCTGCACGGGTTAGATACAGAGTAAAGCTCCATCTACACTGTCCCATCAAATACTCCCAGGGCAGGTACAGCACGGGTTAGATACAGAGTAAAGCTCCCTCTACAATGTCCCATCAAACACTCCCAGGGCAGATGCTGCACGGGTTAGATACAGAGTAAAGCTCCCTCTACCCTATCCCATCAAATACTCCCACGACAGGTGCTGCACGGGTTAGATACAGAGTAAATCTCCCTCTTGACTGTCCCATCAAACACGCCCAGGGCAGCTACAGCACGGTAAGATACAGAGTAAAGCTCCCTCTACGCTGTCGCATCAAACACTCCCAGCGCATGTGCTGCACGGGTTAGTTACAGAGTAAAGCTCCATCTACACTGTCCCATCAAATACTCCCAGGGCAGGTACAGCACGGGTTAGATACAGAGTAAAGCTGCTTCTACACTGTCCCATCAATCATTCCCAGGGCAGGTACGGCACGGGTTAGATACATAGTAAAGCTCCCTCTACACTGTCCTATCAAACACTCCCAGGGCAGATACAGCACGGGTTAGATACAGAGTAAAGCTCCCTCTACAATGTCCCATCAAACACTCCCAGGGCAGATGCTGCACGGGTTAGATACAGAGTAAAGCTCCCTCTACCCTATCCCATCAAATACTCCCACGACAGGTGCTGCACGGGTTAGATACAGAGTAAATCTCCCTCTTGACTGTCCCATCAAACACGCCCAGGGCAGCTACAGCACGGGTTCGATACATAGTAAAGCTCCCTCTACACTGTCCTATCAAACACTCCCAGGGCAGATACAGCACGGGTTAGAGACAGAGTAATGCTCCCTTTACACTGTCCCATCAATCACTCCCAGGGCAGATACAGCACGGGTTAGATACTGATTAAAGCTCCTTCTACTGTCTGCCAGAAGTGTTTCTGAATTGCTCTTTCCGAATGTCACAAACTGGGTTACTGAGCCCAGTTCGGAGGCGCCTCCTGAAACTTAACGTCAAACTATCGCATTTCTCACAGATCCAAGTCTCTGAAATAAATGAAACGAATTGTATTCCATGAAACACAGGAGCACGGACAAGCAGGTTTACAAGCAGTCAGGAAGACTCCTGCTTCTCACACAGTGCGCATGTGCACAGAAACAGAACAGGCACAACCGGTGCAACAATCGCGCTCTCAGCAGCTAGATCTGTTCAATCTGTCAATTTCAATGAAGATGATTTCTAATTGTTCCCTTGTTATTTTCCGACCACCTCAAGTCTGAACGTTTTTTGAAGTTAAACTGATATTTATTTGAAAAACTTTCTAAACTTCCAACCATTTTTCCCTCTCTGTCTACACTCTTACAAACAAATAAGACTTAGTTTCCCTAAAAACAAGAATAGTGAAATAACTCACACTAAAGGGTAATTGGCTGCATAAAACAGGGACTCCGTGACAGAGTAAGAATTTTACGAACTAGGATCCACTGGGTTAATATCATTTCATAATTAAATATAACCGGTAAAATCATCGAGGCAAAACACGAAGTTAATTCATTAAATCTGCGGCGACACCTTCTCGAGCTGAGTAAGACAGGTATTGTTTCTAAATTAATTTTAGACATAATTAAAAATTCTCTACAAACCTTGAGATTTTACAGTAACTGTAATCCTGTCCAATTGTGGGAGGTCATTTATGTTTAATAAATTCACACTGATATTGTATTCTAAGTTAATATTGATGTTAGCTGCATTATATTAAAATTAGTTGATATTAATTTAAATCCTGTTTCTGCCTGGTAACATGTGAAATTATAGGGCTCCAATTAAATTAACATGACACTTATCAATATTAAAATATTAACAATCATATTAATAGAGAAAGACATTCGGACAAATATATGATTTTAATTGAAATCAAATTACATTTGAATAAATTAAAATGGTCACTAACTTCTAATACATTCCCGCTCTCTGTCTAAACACTAATAAACTCTGTATGTTTCTGAACTCTCTGATACAACATAAACTCCATCTTTTCTCAGAGAGGACTTCACATGACGGATTCAGGAGAGGACTATTTTAAATAGTTCAAAGTCTGGCCGTGGTCACATCTCACTAACTACCGATGGAGTGTAACACCGTGTGTTGACTAAAGCAGGGCTCTCGAGTTTAAACATTGTCCTCAATCTTAACTATAAAAAATATTTTCGAGAATTAAAAGACAACCGGCCAGTTTGCAGTCAATAACACAGACAATCTTTTTATACTTTACTCCCGTAATTCAGACAATGCCTGTAAATTAATTATTAAATATATTCTGCAATTTATTGAAAATCAGTTCCAGAATGATCAGTGTAAAACTGGCGGAGAACAAATCATTCAGACCATCTACGACACTGAAATTTAATGAGCAAATGGAGGAGAGATTTTGTTGATCAATTTAACATTAATGAGAATTAACCATAACTCTCAGATGTAATCTGTTTACTGTCAATAATTATATCCCGTATACAGCACAGCAATGGGAGACAGGATGTTGTTGTTAAATTCAAAACTAATATTAATCTTTTGTAATTAAACTAATCTGCTTGAATGTCAATGGGTTATTTGTCTGTCTCCAGCCTTACGCAGTCTGCACCCTCTGTGAATTTAAATAGAATCATATGAACAATTCTTTGACTGCCAGCGATGTCTATCACTCAGCCTGAGGTCTTACAAACTGTTTAAAATTAGTTTATGATAATTGTCTCGCTATCAAACAACAAATAATATTGAAGGAATAACATGGTTTCTGCTGCACAGTAAGAATTTAATAACCCGGCAGATTTACTACATTTACAAACTGCAATTTAGAACTCGCATTTAATGCATAATCAAATACATTAAATACAATCTGTCATTCATCTGTGTGAAACAGGGAGATAACAATTAATTTCAAACCCTCATTAAACTGAACACTGCGGTGGAAATCAGTCTGCTGTTATTAAAATAATTTCAGACATCATCAGAAATTGTCTCCAGCCTCTAAAATTCCCAGCTCACCTTAAATGTGACCAGAGCACAGCAGCATTGTGGAAGGCAAATAATGTTTAATACATTAATATTAATACGACAGCATATTTAGTGATATTGAGCAACATTACCACATTATAATCGTTTGAGTTATAATAATTTAGCTCTCCTTCAACTTGCAAATTGTTAATTATATAATTCCTAATTACAGTAACGTTTCACCTATTAAATGTGAGCACCGTAAACCATAGATTAATAGTTGAATCTGTAACTCTCACTTAAATAAAAACATGTATTAAATAATTTTTAATGATTTTTGATTTAAAAAACCTACTTGTTGTCTGCCTACAATCATCTTTCAAACAGTTTTAAACAGATCAGAAAACCTGCAGCAGTTCGATGTCACCGAGATTAAACATTGCAGAAACTCCAAACAGTTTCACAAACTTTACTTATTCAAAGTAACCCAGACACACACTCTCCTCAGCAGATAAACAGCAAATCACATCACTGAGGGGCTCAATCCCGCAACAGAACGTTTTGTGGAGAAGCAGCTTAATTCTATAAACTCTTTCAGCAGAATCAAATGTAACATTGCAAAAAAATCTCAATACAGAATCCAGCGAGCCCATCTATCACTGAACGAATAAATTATTGAAATAATAAACATAAATATAAAATAATGACAGCAGAATTGAATAGGCGGATCATGTTTAATAAATTACTATTGGTATCGCATATTGTTGTAATATTGGGAGTAATTCATACGTTATAATCAATAATTTATATTTATTTAAATCTGATTTAGGCAACAAATTTGTAAATTATTTAGTTATTAATTGGAATAACATTTCAAGTATTGAATATGACTGCTGGTGAACATTAGATTAATAGATGACAATGTATACGTCAAAATTTCTTCAGATTACTTTTGGCCACTAATGCTTTCTGTTTTCAGCCTACAATCTTATTTCAAACACATTTAATCACATAATGTGTACATTTGATCAGAAAACCTGCAACCATTAGATGTCACCGAGATTAAATATTGTAGAAACGCCAAATAGTTCAACAACCGTTGGGTATTTAAAGTAACCCAGGCTCACAGTCTCATCAGCAGATAAACACCAAATCACATCAATCAGAGGCTCAAACACTCAACAACACTTTTACTGAAGAAACTATTTAAATCTAGTATCCCTTTGCAGCAGAATCAAATGAAACAGAGCAAAAAATCTCAATAGAGAATCCACCGAACCCAAGTTTCAGTGAATGAATGAATTATTGAAATAAACAGAAATATAAAATAAAGACACAAATACAACAGTTACTGAAAGAGTGAATGTTTCTTACCTGCCGTCACCGTCACCATGGTGCCTTGTCCCCAGTAGTCCATGTCACAGTGTTACATTCCCTGGGCTGGGTCACACAATAACCGGCTCTGCGTAAAACAGACAGAAATCCAACATTAGTTTAAATATTCACACCCCAGAGGCAAAGAAATGTCACGATGGATCTTCATAAAATGATAAATGTGTTAATGGATGCTTTTCACTCTTTATAAATTCCCTGATGTTTTATATTTCACAGAGTAACCCATGAACAGTTATTGAATTCACCAACTGATCAATGATTAATTATCACAGTTTATCCATATTAAGCTGTGCTAGTAGACAGTGCTGGACACAAATAGGACTTCACTGCATCTACAGTTGGATTGTGAAAGCGAGCACTGACCCAGACTCACACAATTAGTGCTGAGGGTTTTTGTATTGACAGTAACTGCTGTGCCATCCAGTTGTCACAGTGAGACACGCCGTGCCAAATACTCCGGCGGACTGTTAACTGTAAAATACAGAGATGAAATTCCACAGCGCTCTCAAAACCCTGATTCCCACTCCCCTAAGAGTGAATCAGTGAGATATTTCAGTTTGTGCTGGTCATTGCCTTTATAGAGGGGATTGGAACACTTCTGAAGCATCTGCACAGATTTAGCAGGACAATCAACACTAATAAAGCAGAACACTTTTATAAATTGTTATCAATCTGTTACTTTTACCCATTATTCCAATTTAAGCCTCATTTTCTCCGACACTCCTGCCGTGACAGTGATCGCAGATGTGAGCAAACTCCCTGTCTGGGGTTTTTGTATGAGGAGCTCGCTCTGTACAGCACCGTGACCCCACTGTAGTACCACAGTGATAGGAACCCGCACAAATACTGCACTCACTCCCTGTTCAGTGCCGCCTCTCATCATTCACTTCAAATAGACATTCACTTCTGGTCCAGTTTAGAATTTATCCAACAGTTTACACAACGTAACAGAAAGTGAACACAGTCCCAACCAACTCCCTCCAGGTATCAATCATATTGAAACGAGCATTAAATCCAGCTCTGCCATTGCTGACACTGTGAACAGTAAACATGAGCACAGCCATAACCTCTCCTCAGTACATCGGTTACTGCGCTAGGTTTTTACCATTGAATTTTCAGTGTGTTAATTCAGTAAGAAGCGGTGTGCGGTCTGGTTCTGAGCAATGCTATTAAGATCTCGTTTAATACAATTTTGACCGTCCGATTATGATGGAAGTTGTTGAATGTCCGCTCGTTCTGTTCTTGTACGGGTCCAGCCCTCGTTCCTCTCGCTGTGACTCTCTTGCACAGTAATAGATGGCGGTGTCTTCGGTCCTCAGGTTCTTCATGTCCAAAGCGAAGATGCTGTTTGAATTGTCTTTGGACGGAGTAAATCGGCTCTGGATCCCTGGGGCGTAATACTCGCTCGATGAACTGTAATAGTAAACCAGCCACTCCAGCCCCTGTCCGGGAACCTGTCGGACCCAGGCCATCCAGGTGCTACTAAGAGTGAACCCGCTGGTTTTACAGGTCAGTCTCAGGGACCCTCCGGGACTCCTAGTCTCTGCCTCTGGCTGAGTCAACACGACATCCGACTGGACACCTGTAAAAACAATCAAAAACCCCGGGGATTAATCCTGGAGGAATGATTCCTGACTCTAACATTCCAGAGAGAGACTGACACTGAGACAGTAACAGTGAGAGACTTGGACAATAAAAACTACTCACCGGATAAGAAAGCCAGCAACAGACTGAGAGAAATCGCCGACCTCATCCTCCTGGCAATGTGTGGGAAATGGTTCCGGCAAGAACTCACTGAGCAAACCCACTCCCGGACTGTTGTATTGCGGTCCCAGTGACCGGCAGTTAAATACCCGGTAGAAGGGGGCGAGGTTACAGGCGCCGCCTATTGATTCCCTGATAGAGGCGGCTACTGGATCCACGTCACACCGTCCACATCACCAACAGAATGGACTCACATCTTTACACTAGTTTATTGTTAAAGGTGGACCCTGTATCTGTATCCAGGGATAGTTATTTGTCTGTATGGTTACAATGCAATATGTTATTTGATGCTAAATGGTGATATTGCTGTCGAGTGTGTTTAGTAATAAATAATTACATCGTGGATTGTAAATTAAACCCCTTTATTTTCACACTCTTTCAGAGGGGATGTGAATCTCTAAGATGAAATTACATTATTGGAGTCTAAATTACCTACCAGTACGTGTTTATCTCTCGCGATCTATCCCCGCACTCTGTACCAGTACAGTATGACCTATATTATGAATTGTTATTGATTTATGTAACTGAATGCGGGAGCAGGGTGATATGATTCTATTTCCAATATGGAAGGCGATAGCTACACGATTTGGGTCCGGAGATGAGTAGAAAGCCCTCACATTATACAAATGTCTCTGATTGCATTTCTCTAACTGCCCTGAGTCTGTGATCCAGTCCTTTGAAAATTATCTGCAAAATTAGTCCGCTTGCCTGATCTATCATCCTACTGAACTCCACAAATAAACTCTAAAGCCTGCACATCTGCCAATGCACTTTATTATGGTTATGTTTATGTTAATGTATTACAAGCCAAATGTATGTTGAATGTTTAAATGTCTTAATCTAAATGTACACTCTCGGGAGCCGCAAGCCTACATTTCGTTGTACTGCACTTGTGCACTAACAATGACAATAAAAGATGATTTGATTTGATTTGAATTAAGGAGTGAGTTGACAGAGATACATAAGAATGTGGGGCCCGCACGCTTCAGATCAGCTTTTGGTAAAGAGAAGCTGGTGTATCAGAACCAAAACGCGATCAGCAAAGCCCGGCATCCAAATCATTGCTGCAATCTTTAATAGGGACCGACTGTGTAACATACACTGGTATCAGGACATAGCGGTATGTTGCAGAATATCACAAGAATAAATGCTTCATCTCTCACTGAAACAGATCACAAACTGGGCATTTCTCTGCCCATTGGTAACCGGGCTATGAGGGGAGTTGTTTAGGAATTCAAATCAGCAAAATTAAACTGCACCGTGCGTGGCTGCTAATCGATAATACGGGAGCACTTAGTTTCAATCAGGCTCACAACTCTGAGAATATTCAATGAAGTGCAGCGGGTTCGAGGCAATTCCACCTGTTGTTTTATTTACTTTGCGATTCCCACTGATCTCATTACACTCTGGGTGTGGAGTCATTAACATCTCTCTCCAGCACTTTGTGCAGTGCTGACTAAACCGACTGAATTATCTGGAATTATCTTTATTAGGAATTTTTAATTAATTAGCATATGGATCAATTGACTATTTTCTGATCATATTTTATAACATTGTGAGCAAGGAATTTACCGAAAATCATCCTTTAGATGTTATACCATGTTAAATGTTTCTTTCTTGTGAGAGCGCTGCGGAATAATTTAATGTTCCAATAATTAAAACCCATCTTGTTTCCCAATTCATATTCACGCCAGTCTGCCCCTCACAGTATTTGGCAGCAGCCCAGCCGACTGCCGTCAGGGAGGCTCGAACACCCAATGTCATTTACAGGAAGCATCTGGGGTTCTGTGCAGTGAATCAAAGATCTGTTTCCTCACTACTGACCGCTTGGCTGAAAGCCAACTTCAAACCCTTAACATTGTGAGTGAGGCCTATTGATAAACAAATCTGCCCAGCAACAGTACTGGAGTCAAGTTAATTATTTAGTTCTGTAACTGTGTGAAACTGTTCCCATCTCTCAGGATAGGAAATATATCCAGCGTCTCAGACATCCTGTCAGTAGCAGCAGTCAGCTTGAGGGTCTGTCCAGCACATCACAGCACTGTAATAGATAGATAGATAGATAGATAGATAGATAGATAGACAGACAGACAGAGAGCACCTCAGAGAGAGGATACATTCTGAAATAAATAAGTATCCGTGTTTACGTGGATGGATAGATGGATGTAGCGATGCAGCAATAGATGGATTGTTAGATGTCTGAAATGTTATTAATGGGTCTATCAACGGATTAATGGATGGATGAATGGGGCAGAGCTGGGAGCGGGCGCTCAGTTTTTAGTGCAATTCCTCCAGCCACTCTTCTGAGTGTGTTGAAAAGAGCTTTAGTTGTGCATTAACAAAATAAATATAAATTAAACAGAAGAACTGAAGCCTTTAAAAAGGAGCACGCCGCGGAACATCAGCAGCGACGACGACCCATTACAGCAGGTCGGCCGGCAGCTCCTCGGCGGGAAGCTCGCAGTCCGATTGGGAGGAGGGGGAGCCGGGCATGGCGGCCAGAGACCGGACCGTGAGCGGGAGAAGCAGGTCACCACATCGTGGAGCCGGCGACAGTGAGGGTGAGGCCGCGGTGACGGGGTGGATGGAGCGGCTGAAGGACATCGCGTTCCCACTGCCATTAGATGCCATTAAATTGACTTTTTCAGAACACGGCGCTGGAGAATAGCTGACGTGTCTCTGTGAGCACCCACTGCTTTATTGTGGAAGTGAGTGGGGAGTAAGCATTCCATTGTACTAGTTACATATGGCAAATAAAATATCTTGAATCTTTAATCTTGAATCTTGGATGGATGGGCCTGAAAGTTGCTGTTGGAACATAAGAACATAAAAAATAGGAGCAGGAGTGGGCTATTCGGCCCTTCGAGCCTGCCCCGCCATTCAATAAGATCATGGCAGATCTGATCTTTGCCTCAACGCCACTTTCCCGCCCACTCCCCACAGCCCTTGACGCCCCTGGAGCTCAAATATATATGTCTACATTCTCATCTTTGTGAGTCTCTACTTCCTAACACGAGGCAGCCCATTTACATTTGTGTCAGTATGGCGCCTCCAGTCCTTCCTGGTTTTCTGTATCATTTCACTCCATACAGTGTCCATAACTAAAGAGCTGAACATCACGAAGGTATCCACGCGGTACCGATGGTTGTTCTGTGGTGATGGGGAATCTCCATCTCAAAGATATAAGGCGAGCACATGTCTGGGTTGAGAGGAGACAAGTGTAATATTTGGAACATGTGGTCCTTTCATGTACAACAAAGCACTCAATATATCCTCACTCGAATTACTTCAATCAATGTGGAAACACAGCAGATCAACGGGTACATATTTTTTCACTTCCCTACCTAAATCCTTGTTCCTCTGTGAGACTGGTGCAGTCACACCATTCTGAACACACGGGTAAAAGGAGCATGAACTGTGACTATCTTTACCGCCCTATAGTCATTGTAATTCATTGCCACAGCGAAATAAGTCCCGTTGGTTTTGCACATTGTAGTCGCAAATTGAAATGCCCTTATCTCATTTAACCACACTCCCCAGAGCCTTTCCATTCAGTCCATTCACACACTGAATGAATTGTTCACCAGGTGGGTAATGTCAGTACATCACTGAGATGTGCTCAGGTTGGTGGGGTCGCCGTGATGGAGATATATGGTTAGAGTGGACATGGTACATCATGCAGACAGAGCTGAGTCGGTGAAGCTGCCGAATTTGGTGATTTGGATGACAATTTTGGACAAGGTTACAGACTCAGTGCTCTATGACATCAGTTTAAAGCAGACACTTATTTCTCAGAAAGTTGTACTTTTGTGCGAGTTGTTTAGGTTCGTGGCGAGCTGGTGTAGGGATATGAAGACTGGACTAAGGCGCCATGATGGGATTATTTGGAAATTACTTATCCACGTAATTTTCTGGTCCAAATGTAAAGCTTCAAACCCTTTCTTAATGTCCCAATGTGCTTTAAAATGAATTGTTAATATTGAAGTGTTATTGTTGATGTGATTTTCCGCGAATGGCTCCGAGGTGACTGATTCCTGATTGACCCCCTCCCCCTTGTATAAGAGGCGCTCTCCCATAATCCAGGGATTATTAATGTGGTTTGTGTACAGTTCCCATTCCCGCTCAATACCCCACACTCAGGAGTAACACACTGTCTCTGCGCCAACTAACAGAAATAGCGACAGATGGACGGAGAGAGATTTCCGGACCCAATGGTATTTCCAAGGCCGTCATATTACTGAACAAATGATATTTCTCAATACTGTCGGCCTTCATTGTGTTTACCAAACCACAGATATTTCTCAATCCATTGATGGGTTCAATCTATTGATAGTTCAATAACCCTCAACTTTCTCAAACAATTGATAGATTACAATCAATTGATGTTTCTCGACCAATCAATGATTCTCAAACCTTTCAGGACTCCCAATAGATTCACGTTTAGCAATCTACTAATGATCACCAATCCCTTAACGAATCACAATCCATTGATATAATAGCAAAAAAACTGCGGATGCTGGAAATCTGAAATAACAACAGAAAATGCTGGAAATATTCAGCCGGCCAGGCAGCATCCGTGGAGAGAGAAACAGAGTTAACGTTTGAGAACCTGATGAAGGGTCCCAGACCTGAAATGTTAACTCTGTTTCTCTCTCCACGGATGTTGCCTGGCCTGCTGAGTATTTCCAGCATTTTCTGTTGTTATTTCACAATCCAATGATGTTTCACTTAATAAAATAAGAGAGTTCGGCCACATATCCTTTGGGTTTTTTCTTTTACCTGTGACCATTCTGGTTTGCCTACTAAGCGGTTGGACTTTTAGTAAAGTTTCCAGAATGGCCTTGTGATTCCGGTGTCGGATTCAGGGTCACACCTGCAGTCAGTGTCTGTACTACCGGCCGTACTGTACAACTGCAGTGAATATCTGAGCGGTCGGGACTCAGTCTGAGTTGCTTCTGTATCTACAATGGAAGTTGAGCCATTGAATGCCTGGGGTTCCATTTAACTATGTCTTGTTGATCTATTTGTTAATTAGTAACGGTCATTGATCATTAGTAATTGGTGTAAATAAGGGTGTTGGATTGAGCTGGTAAATGATAGAATCCTAGAATGATACAGCTGAGAAGGAGGCCATTCAGTCCCTCATGACTGCACCAGCGCTTTGAAAGATCTATTCAATTAGTCCCATTCCCCACTGCTGTTTCCCCAGAGCCCTGCAATTTTTTTCCATTTGAAGTAATTATACAATTCCCTTTGAATGTTACCATTGAATCTGATTTCACCACCTATCAGGCAGTGCATTCCAAGTCACAACAACTCACTCCTTAATTCCCCCACACTCGTATCGCCACTGGTTCATGATGCTGAATATCTCTAGCAAATCTTCCCTTGATCTTCTCTGCTCTCAGAACAACAACCCCAGTTTCTCCAATCTCTCCACCTAACCGAAGTATTTCATCCCTGGTACCATGAAAGCAGATCTCTTCTGCACCCTCTACAATACCTTGATATCCTTCCTAAAACCTGGTATCCAGAATCACACAAGACTCCAGCTGGGGCCTAGCCAAGTGTTTTACAAAGGTTTAGCATAGCTTCGTTGCTTTTGTACTCTATGCCTTTATTTATAAAGCCAAGAATCCAGTATTCCCTTTAAACAGCCTACGAACTTACTCCCCCAGGTACCTCTGATCCTGCAACCCAATCAAATTGTGACAATTAGTTTAGATTATCATGGCTTAGTGTAATACACCAGATACATGAACTGGTGCAAAACAAACGGTGACATGGGCTTGTGTAATGGAAACAAAGGCATCTTCTACTGTAGCAATAACTGAGACAGGGCCTAGTGCAATATAAACAGAGACATGGTCTAGTGCAGTAATAACTGAGAAAGGGCCTTGTGTAATATAAACAGAGACATGGTCTAGTGCAATAATAACTGAGACAGGGTCTAGTGTAATATAAACAGAGACATGGTCTAGTGCAATAATAACTGAGACAGGGCCTAGTTCAATATAAGTAGAGACATGGTCCAGTGTAGTAGTAACTGAGGCAGAGTTTAGGGGCTCAACATGTGAAGGCACGGTCATCAATGGTGTGGCTTAGAGCATGGGGTTGTACAAAAGGCCAGTATTGTAAGATGGCAGAAGCCTCGCAGTGTTGTAGGGATGGAGCGGTTTACAGAGATATGGAGCAGCGAGGCCATGGTGGAATTTTAGAACAAGTATGGAGAATTTCAAAATCTAGGCGTTGCCAGACCGGGAGCCAATGTAGGTCAGTGAGCACAGGGGTGATGGGTGAACGGGATTTGGTGCCAGTTAGGATGCGGGCAGCAGAGCTTTGGATGAGCTGCAACTGATGAAGTTTAGTATTAAAACCGCAGGGCTGGTTGGCCCACTGTTAGACTGCTGTGTGCAGTGCTTGACGTCGCATTATAGGAAAGGCATTAAAGTTCTAGAGAGTGTGAGGGTGCGAAATTCTTAAAGTGCATCCAGGAGAGCTTTTAGAGCCAGCATGTAGAAAGTCCTACAAGAGAGGGGGTGGTACTGGACCTAATTCTAGGGAATGTAACCGTTCAAGTGGTAGATGTGTCAGTAGGAGAGCATTTTGGTGACAGTGACCATAATTCGGAGAGATTTAAGGTAGTCATGGAAAAGGACAAAGATGGACCGGAAATAAAGGCTCTAAATTGGGGGAAGGCCGATTTTAATATGATAAGGCAGGGTCTGGCTAAAGTGGACTGGGATCAGCTACTTGTAGGAAAATCCACATCAGAGCAATGTGAGACTTTCAGAAAGGAAATAGAGAGAGTACAATGCCAACATGTGCCCGTAAAGGTCAAGGGTGGGACCAACAAGCCCAGGGATCCCTGGATGTCAAGGGATATACAAGGATGGATTAGGAAAAAAAGGGAGGCTTTTGGCAGGTACAAAGGACTAAAAACAGTGTAAGCCCTAGAGAAGTATAGAAAGTGCAGGGGGGTACTTAAAAAAGAAATTAGGAGAGCGAAGAGGGGGCATGAAAAAACACTGGTGGGCAAAATAAAGGAAAATCCCAAGGTGTTTGATAAGTATATTAAGGGCAAGAGGAGAACCAGGGAAAGTGTAGGGCCCATTAGGGACCAACGTGGCAATCTGTGTGTAGAGTCGGAAGATGTACGTGAGCTTTTAAATGAATATTTTGCAAGTGTGTTCATTATGGAGAAGGGTTATGTAGGCATAGAAATCAGGCAGGGGGATTGTGATATACTTAACAAATTAGTATTGAGAGGGAGGAGGTACTAGCGGTTTTAGCGGGCTTTAAAGTGGATAAATCCCCAGACCCTGATGGGATGTATCCCAGGCTATTATGTGAGGCAATGGAAGAGATTGCAGGGGCTCTGACACAAATTTTCAGAACCTCTCTGGCCACAGGGGAGGTGCCAGAGGACTGGAGGATAGCTAACGTAGTCCCATTGTTCAAGAAGGGTAGTAGGGATAAACCAGGGAATTATAGGCTAGTGAGCCTAACATCAGTGGTAGGGAAATTATTGGAAAAAATTCTAAGGGACAGAATTAGTCTCCACTTGGAGAGGTAGGGATAAATCAGGGATAGTCAGCATGGTTTTGTCAGGGGGAGATCATGTCTGACCAATTTGATTGCAATTTTCGAGGGGTGACTAGGTGTGTGGATGAGGGTAGTGCAGTTGATGTAGTCTACATCGACTTCATTAAGGCTTTTGACAAAGTCCCACATGGGAGACTGGTCAAGAAGGTAAGGGCCCATGGGACCCAGGGCAATCTGGCACAATGGATTCAAAATTGGCTTAGTGGCAGGAGGCAGAGAGTGATGGTTGAAGGTTCGTTTTGTGACTGGGAGCCTGTGTCCAGTGGTGTACCACAGGGATCAGTGCTAGGTCCTTTGCTGTTTGTAGTGTACATTAATGAATAAGATATGAAAGAAGGAGGTATGATCAGTAAGTTAGCAGATGACCCGAAAATTGGTGGAGTGGTAAATAGCGAGTAGGGAAGCCTCAGGCTACAGGACGATATAGACGGGATGGTTAGATGGGCAGAACAGCGGCAAATGGAATTTAATCATGAAAAGTGTGAGGTGAGGCATTTTGGGAGGTCTAACAAGGCAAGTGAATACACAATGAATGGTAGGATTATAGGAAGGACAAAGGATCAGAGGGACCTTGATGTGCATGTACATAGATCCCTGAAGGCAGCAGGAGAGGTAGATAAGGTGGTTAAAAAGGCATATGGGATACTTGCCTTCATTAGCCGAGGCATAGAATATAAGAGCAGGGAGGTAATGATGGAGCTGTACAAAACGTTAGTTAGGCCACAGCTGGAATACTGTGTGCAGTTCTGGTCGCCAAACTATAGGCGGGATGTGATTGCATTGGAGAGGGTGCAGAGGAGATTCACCAGGATGTTACCTGGGCTGGAGCGCTTCAGCAATGAAGAGAAACTTAACAGGCTGGGGTTATTTTCCTTAGAGCAGAGAAGGCTGAGGGGGGACCTTATTGAGGTGTATAAACTTATGAGGGACATGGATAGGGTAGAAAAAAAGGAACTTATCTCCTTAGTAGAGGGGTCAATACCCAGTGGGCATAGTTTCAAGGTAAAGGGCAGGAGGTTTAGAGGGGATTTGAGGAAAAACCTTTTCACCCAGAGGGTGGTTGGAATCTGGAACTCACTGCCTGAAAGGCTGGTAGAGACAGGAACCCGCACAACATTCATGAAGCACTTGGATGAGCACTTGAAACGCCATAGCATACAAGGCTATGGACCAAGGGCTAGAAAATGGGATTGAATAGACAGGGCTGGATGAACGGCGTGGACACGATGGGCCCAATGGCCTCTTTCTTTACAGTATAAATCTATGACTCTATGACTATGACTCCATATAAGTAAAGCTCCCTCTACAGTCTCCCATCAAATACTCCAAGGGCAGGTACAGCACGGATTCGATACGGAGTAAAGCTCCCTCTACACTCTCTCATCAAACACTCCCAGAGCTGGTACAGCCCAGGTTAGATATAGAATACAGCTCGATCTACACTTTCCTATCAAACATTTCTAGGGCACGTAAAACCCGGGTTAGATACAGAGTAAATCTCCCTTAACACTGTCGAATCAAACACTCACAGGGCAGGTGCAGCTCTGGTTAGATACTGAGTAAAGCTTCCTCTGCACTGTCCAGACAAACATTCCCAGGTCAGGCAAAGTAATGGTTAGATATATGGTTAAGCTCCTGCTACACTGTCCCGACAAACACTCCCAGGGCAGTACAACATGGGTTAGATTCAGAGTAAAACTCCAGCTACACTGTCCCATTCAACAGTCCCAGGGCAGGTACAGCACGGGGTAGATACAGAATTAAGCTCCCTCTACACTGTCTGATCAAACACAGCCAGGGCAGGTACAGCACGGGTTAGATACAGAGTAAAGCTCCCTCTACACTATCCCATCAAACACTCCCAGGGCAGATAGAGCACGGGTTAGATACAGAGTAAAGCTCCCTCTGCACTGTCCCATCAAACACTCCCAGGACAGGTACAGCACGGGTTAGATACAGAGTAAAGCTCCCTCTACACTGCCCCATCAAATACTCCCAGGGCAGGTACAGCACGGGTTAGATACAGAGTAAAGCACCCTCTACACTGTCCCATCAAACACTCCCAGGGCAGGTACAGCACGGGTTAGATATGGAGTAAAGCTCCCTCGACACTGTCCCAACAAACACTCCCAGGGCAGGAACAGCACGGGTTAGATACAGAGTAAAGCACCCTCTACACTGTCCCATCAAACACTACCAGGGCAGGTACAGCAAGACTTAGATACAGAGTAGATCTGCTTCTACACTGTCCCAATAAACACTCCCAGGACAGGTACAGTATGGGTTAGATACAGAGTAAAGCTCCCTCTACACTGTCCCAACAAACACTCCCAGGGCGGGTACAGCATGAGTTAGATACAGTGCAAAGCTGCCTCTACACTGTCCCATCAAACAATCCCAGTGCAGGTGTGGCCCGGGTTAGATACAGAGTAAATTTCCCTGGACACTTTCCAATCAACCAGTACCAGGGATGGTACAGCATGGGTTAGATACAGAGTAAAGTTCCATCTACACTGTCCCATCGAACACACCCAGGGCAGGTAGAGCACGGGTTAGATATAGAGTAAAGCTCCCTCTCCACTGTCCCTTAAAACTTTCGCAGGGCAGGTACAACACGGGTTAGATACAGAGTAAAGTTTCCTCTACACTGTCCCATCAAACACTGCCAGGGCAGGTACAGCACAGGTTAGATAATGAGCAAATCTCGCTCTACACTGTCCCAACAAAGATTCGAAGGCCGGGTACACCACGGTTTCGACACAGTTGAAAGCTACCTTTAAATTATCCAATCAAATAATCCCAGGGCAGTTACAGCAAAGGATAGATACAGCATAAAGTACAGTCAACATTGACCCAGCAAACACTCCCAGGGCAGGAACAGTATGGCTTAGATACAGAGTAAAGCTCCCTCTACACTGTCCCATCAAACACTACCAGGGCAGGTACAGCACGGGTTAGATACATAGTAAAGCTGCTTCTACACTGTCCCATCAAACACTCCCAGGACATGTCCAGCATGGGTTAGATATAGAGTAAAGTTTTGTTTTCCATATTTAAGAAAATATATACTTGCTCTCGAGGTGGTTCAGAGAAGGTTCACTCGGTTGATTCCGGAGATGAGGGGGTTGACATATGAGGAAAGGTTGAGTAAGTTGGGACTCTACTCATTGGAGTTCAGAAGAATGAGAGGCGATCTTATCGAAATATATAAGATTGTGAGGAGGCTTGATCGGGTGGATGCGGGGAGGATGTTTCCACTGATGGGTGAGACTAGAACTAGGGGGCATAATCTAAGAATAAGGGGATTCCCTTTCAAAACTGAGATGAGGAGAAACTTCTTCACTCAGAGGATAGTAAATCTATGGAATTTGCTGCCCCAGAGAGCTGTGGAAGCTGCAACATTAAATAAATTTAAAATGGAGATAGACAGTTTCCTAGCAGATAATGGAATTAGTGGTTATGGGGAGCGGGCAGGGAAGTGGACGTGAGTCTAGTTTCGGATCAGCCATGATCCTATTGAATGGTGGAGCAGGCCCGAGGGACCATATGGCCTTCTCCTGCTCCTACTTCTTATGTTCTTATGTTCTTACACTGTCCCATCAAAAACTCCCAGGGTGGGTACAGGATGAGTTAGATACAGTGTAAAGCTGCCTCTACACTGTCCCATGAAACACTCCCAGTGCAGGTGTGGCCCGGGTTAGAAACAGAGTAAATTTCCATAGATACTTTCCAATCAAACACTACCAGGGATGGTACAACACGGGTTAGGTACAGAGGAAAGCTCCCGCTACACTGTCCCATAAAACACGCCCAGGGCAGGTACAGCACGGGTTAGATACAGAGTAAAGCTCCCTCTGCACTGTCCCATTAAACACTCCCAGGGCAGGCACAGCATGGGTTAGATACAGAGTAAAGCTCCCTCTACACTGTCCCATCAAACACTCCCAGGGCAGATAGAGCATGGGTTAGATACAGAGTAAAGCACCCTCTACACTGTCCATTCAAACACTACCAGGGTAGGTACAGCACGGGTTAGATACAGAGTAAAGCTGCTTCTAAACTGTCCAATCAAACACTCCCAGGAAAGGTACAGCACGGGTTAGATATACAGTGAAGCTCCCTCTACACTGTCCCATCAAACACTCCCAGGGCGGGTACAGCATGAGTTAGATACAGTGTAAAGCTGCCTCTGCACTGTCCCATCAAAAACTCCCAGTGCAGGTATAGCACGGGTTAGATACAGAGTAAAGCTCCCTCTGCACAGTCCTATCAAACAATTACCGGGCAGGTACAGCATGGGATAGATTCAGAGTAAAGCTCCCACTACAATGTGCGATGAAACACACCCAGGGCAGGTGCAGAACGGGTTAGATAGAAAGTAAAGCTCCCTCTACACTGGCCCATCAAACTCTGCCAGGGTAGGTTCAGAACGGGTTAGATACAGAGCAAAGCTCCCACAACACTGTCCCATCAAACACTCCCAAGGCAGGTACAGCACGGGTTAGATACAGAGTAAAGTCCCTCTACACTGTCCCATCAAACACTCCCAGGGCAGGTACAGCAAAGAATGGATACCGCGTAAAGCTCCTACATAACTGTTCCCTCAAACACTCCCAGGGCATGTACAGCATGGGTCAGATACAGAATAAAGCTGCCTCTACACTGTCCCATCAAAACTCCCAGGGCAGGTGCAGCATGGGTTAGATACAGAGTAAAGCTTTCTCTACACAGTCCCATCAAACACTCGCAGGGCAGGTATAGCACAGGTTAGATCAAGAGCAAAGCTCCCTCTACATTGTCCCAACAAAGAGTCCCAGGCCAAGCACAGCACGGATTAGATACAGCAATAAACTCGCTCTACACATTCCCATCAAAACCCCCCAGGCAGGTACAGCACGTGTTAAATGCAAAGTAAAGCTCCCTCTGCACTCTCCCATCCAACACATCCAGGGCAGGTACAGTACGAGTTAGATAAAAAATAAAACTCCGTCTACACTGTCCCATCAAACACAGCCGGGGTAGGTACAGTACGAGTTATATACAGAATAAAACACCCTCTACACTCTGCCATCAATCACTCCCAGGGCAGGCACAGTACGGGATAGAGTTAGGGTAAATCTCCCTCTGCACTGTCCCATCAAGCAGGCTCAGTGCCGCTACAGCACGTGTTAGATTCAGAGTAAAGCACCCGCTACACTCTCCCATCAAACATTTCCAAGGCAGGTATAGCACGGGTTAGATACAGGGTAAAACTCCCTCTAAACTTTCTCATCAAACATACACAGGGCATGCACAGCGCGCGTTAGATACAGAGTAAAACTCCCCCTGCACTCCCCCATCCAACAATCCCAGGGCAGGTACAGCAAAAGTTAGATACAGAGTAAAGCTCCCTCTACGCTGACCCATCAAACACTCCCAGGGCAGGTACAGCATGAGTTAGATATAGAGTAAATATCACTCTATACTGTTCAATCAAAAACTCCCAGATCTGTTGTAGCACAGGTTAGATAAAAAGGTAGATTCCCTTTACACTGGCCCATCAAAGAGTCCAAGGCCAAGTACAGCCCGGGTTAGAAACAGAAAAAAAACTCCCTCTACACTGTCCCATCAAACATTCCCAGGGCAGGTACAGCACGGGTTAGATGGAGAGTAAAGCTTCCTCTACACTGTCCCATCAAACACTCCCAGAGCAGATACAGCACGGGTTATATACAGAATAAACCTCCCTTTACACTAGCCCATCGCACACCTCCAGGGCAGGTACTGCCGAGTTAGATACAAGGAAAAGCTCCCTCTACACTGTCCCCTCATATACACTCAGAGCAGGGACAGTACGAGTTAGATACAGAATAAATCTCACTCTACACTGTCCCATCAAATACACTCAGGGCAGGGACAGCATGGGTTAGATGCAGAGTAAAGCTCCCTCTACACTGTCCCATCAAAGAAACCCTGGGCAGGTACAGCATGGGTTTTGTACAGAGTAAAGCTCCTTGTACAATTTCCCATCAAACACACCCAGGGCAAGTACAGTACAGGTTAGATATAGAATTAAATTCTCTCCGCACTCTCCCATCAATTCACCCAGGGCAGGTACATCACTGGTTGCATTTATGTGAAGTTCCTGCACAATTTCCCGTCAATCATTCCTAGGGCAGGCACAGTACCGGTTAGAAATAAGGTAAAGCTCCCTTTTCACTGTCCCATCAAATACTCGCAGTGCAGGTGCAACAGTGGTTAGATACAGAGTAAAGCTCCCGCTACACTTTCCCATCAAACATTATCAGTACAGGGAGAACACGGGTTAGATTCAGTGTAAAGCTCCCTCTACACTGTCCCATCAAACACTCCCAGGGCAGGCACAGCACGGGTTAAATACAGCGTAAAGTTCCCTCTACACTCTCCCATAAAACACTCAGAGGGCAGGTACAGCAAAGATTAGATACAGCGTAAAGCTCCCACAACACTGTTCCATCAAACACTCCCAGGGCAGGTAAAGTAATGATTGGATACAGAGTAAAGTTCCCACAACACTGTTCCATCAAACACTCCCAGGGCAGGTACAGCATGGGTCAGATACAGAGTAAAGCTCCCTCTACACTGTCCCATCAAACACTCCCAGGGCAGGTACAGCACAGGTAAGATACAGAGTAAAGCTCCTTCTATACTGGCCCATCAAACACTCCCAGGGCACGTACAGCACGGGTTTGATACAGAGTAAATCTTCCTCTACCCTGTCGCATCAAACACTCGCAGGGCAGGTATAGCACAGGTTAGATCAAGAGCAAAGCTCCCTCAACACTGTCCCAACAAAGAGTCCCAGGCCAAGTACAGCACGGATTAGATACAGCAAAAAACTCACTCTACACATTCCCATCAAACACACCCAGGGCAGGTAAAGTACGAGTTAGATACAGAATAAAACACCCTCTACACTCTGCCATCAATCACTCCCAGGGCAGGCACAGTACGGGATAGAGTTAGGGTAAATCTCTCTCTACACTGTCCCATCAAGCAGTCCCAGTGCCGCTACAGCACAGGTAAGATTCAGAGGAAAGCTCCCGCTACACTGTCTCGTCAAACATTTCCAAGGCTGGTATAGCACGGGTTAGATACAGGATAAAACTCCCTCTAAACTGTCTCATCAAACATACCCAGGGTATGCACAGCACGCGTTAGATACAAAATAAAACTCCCCCTGTCGTCCCCCATCCAACAATCCCAGGGCAGGTACAGCAAAGGTTCGATACAGAGTAAAGCTCCCTCTACACTGACCCATCAAACACTCCCAGGGCAGATACAGCACGGGTTAGATACGGAGTAAAGCTCCCTCTACACTGTCCCATCAAATACTCGCAGCGCAGGTGCAACATTGGTTAGATACAGAGTAAAGCTCCCTCTACACTGTCCCATCAAACACTCCCAGGGCAGGTACAGCACGGGTTCGAAACAGAATAAATCTCCCTCTGCACTGTCCAATCATACAGTCCCGAAGCTGGTACAGGCCGGATTAGATACAGAGTATATCTCCCTCTAAACCATCCCGTCAAACACACCGAGGACATGTACAGCATGGGTTAAATACCGAATAAAGCTTCCTCCATACTGTACCATTATACATTCCCAGGGCAGGTGCCGCACGGGTCAGATACAGCATAAAGCTCTCTCTACACTTTCCCATCAAACACTCCCAGAACTTGTACAGCACTGGCTAGATACAGAATAAAGCTCCCTCCAGACTGTACCATTAAACATTCCCAGGGCAGGTGCCGCACGGGTCAGATACAAAGTAAAGCTCCCTCTGCACTGTCCAATGAAAAACTCCCCGGGTAGATACAGCATGGGTTAGATAGGGAGTAATGCTCCCTCTACACTGTCCCATCAAACATACCTATGACAGGTACAGTACGGGTTAGAAACAGAATAAAACTCTCCCTAGACTCTCCCATCAAACTCTCCCAGGGTAGGTGCAGCACGGGTTAGAAACAGAGTAAATATCCCTCTACAATTTTCCGTCAATAATTCCTGGGCAGGCAGACTACTAGGTACAGATAAGGTAAATCTCCCTCTCCACTGTCCCATCAAACACTCCCAGGGCAGGTACAGCATGGGTTAGGTACAGAGTAAAGCTCCCTCTATACTGTCCGATCAAACACTCCCAGTATAGGTACAGCACGGGTTGGATAAAAAGTAAAGCTCCCTCTACACTATCCCATCAATCACTCCCAGTGCAGGTACAGAATGGGTTAAATACAGAGTAAACCTTCCTCTGCACTGTCCCATCAAATACTCCATGACAAGTACAGCACGAGTCAGATACAAATTCAAGCTCCCTCTACACTGTCCCATCAAACACTCCCAGAACAGGCACAGCACAGGTTACATACAGAGTAAAGCTTCCTCTAAACTGTCCCATCAATCACTCCCAGGGCAGGTACAGCACGGGTTAGATACAGAGTAAAGCTCCTTCTATACTGGCCCATCAAACACTCCCAGGGCACATACAGCACGGGTTAGATACAGAGTAAATCTCCCTCTACACTGTCCCATCAAACACTCCCAGGGCTAGTACAGCACGGGTTAGATACAGAGCAAATCACCCTCTAAATTGTCCTATCAAACACTGCCTGGGCAGGTACAGCACGACTTAAATACAGAGTAAAGATCCATCTAAATTGTCCCATGAAACACAACCAGGGTAGGTACAGCACGGGTTAGAAACAGAATAAAACTCTCCCTACACTCTACCATCAAACAGTCCTAGGGCAGGTGCAGCACGGGTTAGATACAGAGTAAAGATCCGTCTTAACTGTCCCATCAATCACTCATAGGGCAGGTACAGCAGGGGATAGATACAGTGCAGAGCTTCCTCTACACTCTCCCATCAAACACTGCCAGGGCAGGTACTGCACGGGTTATAAATATAGTAAAGCTCCCTCTAAGCTGTCCCATCAAACACACCCAGGACAGGTAAAGCACGGGTTAGATACAGATTAAAGCTCCATTTAAACTGTCCCATTACACACTTCTAGGGCAGGAACAGCACGGGTTAGATGTAGAATAAATCTTCCTCTACACTGTTCCATCAAAGATTCCCAGCTCATTTAATGCACAGGTCACATTTTATATTAAAGCTCCCTCTGCGCACTCCAATCAATTTGGTTCGAGGCCTATGAAGAGGGCTGAGGGAAGACTTTTGTGAGACACTGACATCTTGTTTTGGGGTAAAGACAATGATCCATTCTTGAGAGGCAAGACTGAAGGTGGAAATAGGAGAGAGAGGCAGAGAGGGAGAGGATACAAGAAATCCCCACAGACATTGTGATGTCACTATGTGCGGAGACTTGTGGGAATCTTTCCCCATTCTGAACATGGATATCATCTTTACTTTATTCTCCTATGACTTAGAGAAATGTCTCAAAAACAATTGTTGCTGGAATCCATTGAGACATTTGCATTTCTCTCTTTATTTCTGTTCTGTGTTGGTGGGGAAACATTTATTGTGTTTCTGTCGCTCAATACTCTAATCTGGGACTTCTATTTCTGTGTTTATTTACATAAACGCCTCACTGGTTTCCATGAAGTGTTCATGGCAGCAAAACCAGATCAACAAAATCACTTATTGATTCGTTTCAACTCACAACAAGGGTTTATTTTAAGAATATTGACAGTTGGTAGAAAATGAGTAGAAATATCTGGAACAGTGACGTTGGCTTCAGTTTTGTTCAATTACAACAGATTTGATTCATAACAGAGGAAAAATATTAAAATTAATAATTCAGTTTTGAAAGTTCTGCTGCCGAAATCAGTGGGACATCTCTGAACAGGCTGGTGTTCCACTGGATGTCCATTTAGTGGAAGCTTCAACCCATTGAAACTAAACCAGTTAAAGCAGTGAGCAGAGGAGTGTCCTACAGTCGCAGTAATGTCGGAGCTTTTAACATATCGCAACGTGGATATTAAAATGTTGACATTTAGAAAGAACTTGCATTTATATAGCGCCTTTCACTGCCTCAGGACGTCCCAAAGCGCTTTATAGTCAATGAAGTACTTTGGAACTATAGTCACTGTTGTAAAGTAGGAAATGCTGCAGCCAATTTGCGCACAGCAAGATCCCACAAACAGCAAGGAGATATTGACCAAAATATCTGTGTTTAGTGATTTTGGTTGAGGGATAAATATTAACCAGGACACCCGGGCGAACTCCCCAGCTCTTCTTTAAAATAGTGTCATAGGATTGTTTATATTCACTTGCGAGGGCAGATGGGGCCTCGGTTTAACGTTACATCTGAAAGGTGGCATCTCCGACAGTGCAGCTCTCCCTCAGCACTGCACTGGGAGTGTCGGCCTAGATTATGGGCTCAAGCCTCCGGGTTGGGCTTGAACCTATGAACTCCTAACTCCGAGGCGAGAGTGAGCCCACTGAGCCGAGGCTGTTAACATGTCACAGTTTGTATTTTAAAATGTTGCCATTTATCTCAGTGTATCTAAAGTTCAGGGCCTGAGCCCAGTCTTACACTGATCCGTTTAATTCTCAGGGCCTGGTTCTCTTATCTTGCCTGGGATGTTATTCCCACACTGTTGTAACGGTTCACGGGATTTCCACTTGGTCCATATAAAAGTGTCAGCGATTCCGCAAAGGAACATCTGGAAGTGCCCGAGGCAGAAGGATTGAAGATTGAAGATTCAAGATTATTTTATTGCCATATGTAACTGGTACAATGGAATGCTTACTCCCCACTCACTCCCACAATATAAGTATAAATATAAAAAGTAAAAGTAAAACAAGTATAAATATAGAAACAACAAGCAAATAAACAAATAATTATAGCAGTGACAGTCCAAGTTGCAGGATATAATGAATAGTGCAAAAAGCCTCTATTACCACTGGAAGTAATAGTAATGTAATATAAGTATATGGTAGTATTAATATAATATATATATTTATATATAAATAAGTATAAGTTAAAATACAGTGTGCAATGTACAAATGAGTTATCAGTTATATAAGTTATAAGTTAAGGTTGAGGTACAAGAGTCCTATGTGCACACAGTCCAGTGATCAAGAATGTTCTTGTGCGCTCACGGTTCATGTTATATACAATTCCAGGGTGGGGGGGAGAATGTGACTATGATATGTGGGACAATGCGGTTAGCAATTCAGTAGGCGCACTGCCTTTGGGTAGAAACTGTTCTTGAAACTGCTGGTCCTGGTTCGGATGCTGCGGTACCGACGGCCGGACCGCAGGAGGGAGAACAGTTCATGCCCAGGGTGATTGGGGTCCTGGATGATGGAGCGAGCCTTGTTCCGACACCTGGTCTGGAAGATCTCCTCGATGAGTCACGGAACTTGAGTTTTACTCCGCGTGAGGTGCACCGTCAGAGCAGCTGGAAGCTGGGATTGTTCTCCTTAGAGACGAGAATGTTCAGGGGAGATTTAATAGAGGTGTTCAAAATCATGAGGGGTTTTTATGGAGTAAATGATGAGAAACTTTATCCAATGGCTGAAGGGTCAATAACCGGAGGGCACAGATTGAAGGTGATTGGAGAATGAACCAGAGGCGATATGAGGGAAAACGTCATTACACAACGAGTGGTTAGGATTTGGAATGCACTGCCTGATAGGGTGGTGGATCCAGATTCAATAGTAACCTTCAAAAGTGAAGTGGATAAATTTGAAGGAAAAGATATGCAGGGATATGAGGAAAGAGCGGGGGGTGAGACTAACTCAATTGCTCTTTGAAGGAGCCAGCACAGACTCGGTGGGTTGAATTGCCTCCTTCTGTGATGTATTATTCTATGATTCTATGGAACTCTTTCCACTGGAAGGAGGGTCATTTACCAGAGGGCACAGATTTATCAACTATTACTGCACGAGGCCATGTTTCAGTTTATATTAAACTAGACCCTGTCAATTCAATTCAATTCAATTCAATTCAACTCGCTTTATTGGCATGACAAGTTACATCTTATGTTGCCAAAGCATCGAAAATAATTCATGTTTGTTCACAAAAATACAGATCTATCCATACAGTGTATAAACAGATATATCCCTGAGTGTATAAATATACTTTCATATAATTTATACATACTCTTTTCTTATATTTAGTGGTTGTCCCTCTGTTTATGGCAAGCTGTAACATAGTGTGCCACTAGTGTTACACAATTTCTCTCTTCCCCTAGTAGGTATGGGAGTTTTTGGTCGGCATTCAAATTTCTGAAATCCGGGCATATTTTTGTGAATTTTGGGTAGAAATTCTCCCTTATGCCCCGATATTTTCTACAAGCAGTTTATATTACAGCAGACCCTGTCTCTGTTTATATTACACTAGACCCTGTCTCTGTTTATATTACACTAGACCCTGTCTCTGTTTATATTACACTAGACCCTGTTTCTGTTTATATTACACTAGACCCTGTCTCTGTTTATATTACACTAGACCCTGTCTCTGTTTATATTACACTAGACCCTGTCTCTGTTTATATTACACTAGACCCTGTTTCTGTTTATATTACACGAGACCCTGTCACTGTTTATATTACACTAGACCCTGTCTCTGTTTATTTTACACGAGATCCTGTCTGTGTTTATATTACACTAGACCCTGTCTCTGTTTATATTACACTAGACCCTGTCTCTGTTTATATTACACTAGACCCTGTCTCTGTTTATATTACACTAGGCCCTGTCTCTGTTTATATTACACCAGACCCTGTCTCTGTTTATATTACACTAGATCCTGTCTCTGTTTATATTACACTAGATCCTGTCTCTGTTTATACTACAACTAGCTGAAGTGCCCGGCGGTGCCGAGAGATTTTTGAGGGAATGTTGTTGTTGGAAGAGAGAGAGAGAGAGAGCGACTGGGGGGAAGAGAGAGCGCGACTGGGGGGAAGAGAGAGAGCGACTGGGGGAAGAGATAGAGCGACTGGGGGGAAGGGGGGAAGGTGGGGGGTAGGGGGAAGGGTGGAAAGGGGGGGAAGGGGGGGAAAGGGGAGGGGCGGGGGAAGGTTTGGGGGAAAGGAGAGAGGAGGGGGAAGGGGGAGGGGAGGGGGGAAAGGGGGAGGGGAGGGGGAAGGGGGGAGGGGAGGGGGAAAGGGGGGAGGGGAGGGGGCGAAAGGGGAGGGGAGGGGGGAAAGGGGAGGGGAGGGGGGAAGGGGGGGAAAGGGGGAGGGGGAGGGGGAAGGGGGTGAAAGGGGAGGGGAGGGGGAGGGGGGGAATGGGGGAGGGGGGAAGGGAGGGAGGGAACTGGGAGGGGGGGAAAGGGGGCGAGGAGGGGAGGGGGGAGGAGGGGTAGTGGGGAGGGAGGGGTAGTGGGGAGGGGGGAGGGAGGAGGGAGGGGGAGGGGGGAGGGGAGGGGAGGGCTGTGAGGTGGCTGAGGGGAGGTGAGGGGGGAGAGGGGGTGGGAGAGGTGGGGGAGAGAGGGGGGAGGGGAGGGGGAGAGGGGGGCAGTGGAGTGGAGGGAGAGAGGGGGGGAGGGGAGGGAGAGGAGGGGAGGGGAGTGGGAGAGGAGGGGAGGGGAGGAGTGGAGGGGAGGGGGGAGAGGAGAGGGGAGGGCTGGGGTAGGGTGGGGGAAGGAGGGGGGGGAGAAAGGGAGGGGGAGCCAGCAGACCCCTCTCCCCTCTGCCGCCTATGGCTCCGCTGAGCTCCATGCCGCCCCACGCACTGACATGCCGATCGCAGCGCCCCAGTCAGCCCGAGCACCGCCCCTCCCGAGGCCGGGCCTGAGGCGGCTTGAGACGGCCGATTGTGGCTGGCCAGGCCCGGTTGCCTTGGTAACCCTCCTCCCCCTCTCCGCCTCCCGATCTCCCGGGACCGGGCCTGGGACTCAGCGGCTTGAGACGGCCGATTGCGGCTGGCGAGCCCGGTTTGCCGGGGGTAACACTCTCCGCTCCCCCTCCCTCCTCCCGAGCCCTGCCCCCCCCTCCCGAATGAAAGCACGAGGAGCCTTGCAGTGAGCCCAGCCAGCCTTTCCCAAGATGGCTGGCCGCGGGGGCGGGCGGGGGGTGGGGGGAGCTCACCACAAAACAATTGCCTAGGGTCCAGCATGGCTGGCAACAGACTCCCAGGCTTCGAGGCCTACCTGCAAAAACGGGGAAAGGTAGGAAAATTAATGAGATTAGATAAAAGATGTAGAAAGTAATTAACTTTTTTAAAAAACAATATGGCCTAGAAATTGGGTATAGCCTCACTTGAGGCGTTAGAACTGGCGAAGTCGCTAAGTTTATAGCCAGACGAAAGTTATCGCTGCCTGGTGAAATATTGGGGTTGCATCGCCCTCAAAGGGGATTGAGGCGCTAATTCAGCCATTGCACGGTGCTCTTAAGGCGCAAAAGTTCAGGCGCTAATCAATATCGACACGGACGTGCGCAGCGCAGGTGATCTCAATTACGGGAAACCACGAGACCTCCAGGCGCCGGCCGGCTCTTAAAGAGGTGGGGTCAGTCAGCCTGAGCTTCAACACCCAACGCCCTGTAGGCCTCAGATTCAGCACTCGCCCTTGTCTGGCGGTACAAACTTGTTAGACAGAGAGCATAGCACTTCAGCACTGAGGCTCTGGACCACTTGGTGGCTGCAGTGGAACGCTGGCGAGAGGTCCTGTATCCGGATAATGGCAAGAGGCCGAATCAGAAGGCTTACCAACGATCTTGGAGGGAGGTTGCTGTGAGGGTCAACTCCAGCAGCATGGCGACCAGGACCCCTGTTCAGTGCAGGAAGAAATTCAACGACCCCACACGGATCATTAGGGTGAGTGATGGTTTAGCAATCTTCTGATTCCCTCCAACTGCAGCTGACTTCGGGCACCCTGCTGCAATGATGCCCCAATGGCCATCTGTCAGCATGCACCCATGGCCCTTTCTGGGCACACACATGGACAGATGTCTCAAGGCCTCATGTAAGGGCTCTTGCACCATGGCGGGCATGCAATGATCTCTCGAGGCCTCATGTAAGGGCTCTTGCACCATGGGGGGCATGCGATGGTCTCTCAAGGCCTCATGTTACAGAACTTCCCCTTCTTTCCCCTACAGTCCCAACTGGCCATGATCCGAAAGGAGCAGCATCGAACCGATGGCGGACCTCCACAAGTGGTCACTCTGATGGATCTGGAGGAGAGAGTGCACCAAATACTTGGAGGACGTCTGTCTGGTCCTGTGACCACTGCATCTGCCGACCCCATTACCGACAGCGAGGATAAGAGTCTCACCTTTTTCACCTGTTGCCTTCCACTTGGTCCCCCCGTCAGCATGCATCCTCGGTGTGCAGCCATGTCAGAGCATTGCTGCAATCTGGCATGCCTTTCAGCAAACCTGTCCTTTTGCTAAAGCCGCTCTTCCACCTCCCACTTTCAGATGAAGCAACACCAACTCGGGCTCAATGCGCTGAAGCTGCCAGTGCCAGTGCCACTGGAGGCGAGGACCAGGAGGAATCCGGATCAGCCGTTGCAGAATCCAGGGAGCTGACACATCTACAGACTGGGGGTAGTAGTCCCCTGGAGGGGAGCGGGGGGGGCTCTGAGGATGAACCAGTTGCCGGACCAAGCGGCATGCTGCAATGCACGGGGGATAGGCAAGTTCGGCCACCGTCTCCCCGGAGGGCAAGGCAGGTTGTGATGACTGCTGCACAGAGTGCAGATGAGGTGCGTCACCTGGCTGAGATGAGCAAACAGGCCCGGGTCAGACACACGGAGCTGATGGCTGCAGTGGAGAAGATGCCTGAGTCAATAGATTCATTGGCTAAGTGTCTGTTGGACTTCGGGGCAACAATGGACTCTCCAGGGCTTTGGGGCAACAATGGACAGGACTCTGCAGGTGTTCAGGGCAACAATGGACAGGTCTATCCAGGGCTTCGGGGCAACAATGGACAGGACTATCCAGGGCTTCGGCCCAACAATGGAGAGGACTGTCCATGGCTTTGAGTCGGCTATGGAAAGGACTGTTCAGGGCTTCAGACAATCCCTGGAAAGGTCTGTGCAGGGCTTGTCCGAGGCAGTGGAGCGGTCGGCACCTGGCTTGTCCGAAGCAATGGGAAGAACTGTCCAGGCCTTCTCCGAAGCACTGGCACCTGGCACACAGGTCCTCACTGTTGCCATGCAGTCACTTGCTGGGCTGCTGCACAGCCAGATTGATGCAACGCGATCTCTCACTGTAGCCACCCTCTCTGCATCAGTTTAGATCACCCCGGGCCCGTCCAGTCCCATACAAGGCCAGCAATCAGTGGAGCATGCAATTGTGGCGGTAGAGCCGAGCCGCTCCCCTCAGATAGCCAGTGTGTCGTCCGACCATGGTGCAGGTGTCCTCTCTCGGCAGGAGACCACTGCACATGCCAGCGCTGGGACGCCTGCATTGCAGCTGCCACCACCTGCAGGCCACACTGCTTCCAGCCATGGTCCCATCAAGCATCCTGCGTCCGCACCCTCCAAGCCCAGAGGTCGGCCAGGCCGTCCCTCAGGGCCTTCTGCATTTCCAGACAGTCAGCAGGCGTCCCCCAGCCTTGAGGCCGCCACTGGGGTCCAATTACGTTGGAGCAGCAGGGAGGGGAGGGGCCGGGCGCAAAAGAGAAGTCGTTCTCCCTCAAGGGGCCAGTTGTAGAGGGAGGTGCTGAGACGTTTGTTTGTCCAAATGCAAGGACACCCTCACCTGTTGTTATATTTGCAGAAGGTCTGTTGAGTTTTGCGGCTTTGCCGAACAGTTCACAGTTATTTTGAAAGTTATGGTTTCTGTTGACATTACGTTGTTTAGCTGTAATGAAATACTTTTGTGCCAATAAACAGAAGTTTCAATGTGGCATGGTGCATGTGACTAGTTTCAGTGATGCTGGCATTCAGAGGCCCTCAAACATCCAAAGTGCGCATGAGTTAAGACTCTCGTCATTCTGCCACAGGGATCTCGACACGAGTCCAGATGAGCCTCTGACGTATGGCCCTTCCACTTTCAGCAGCCCTTCCACCTTACTCCTCCTCCTCCTCCTCCTCCTCAGCCTGCTCTTCCTCCTCCTCCTCCTCCTCCTCATCCTCATACTCCTCCTCCTCCGCCTGCTCTGCTGGTCGTTGAGGGACAGCTGGAATTGGCTGTGTGCGTCGAATCGCCAAGTTGTGGAGCATGCAGCAGACAATGACGATGTGTCCCACTTGCTGTGGCGAGTACTGCAGGGATCCCCCCGAATCTTCCAGACATTGGGAATGCTTTTTGACAACACCAATAGTGTGCTGTTTACTGTGACTGGTCGCCTGATGGCTGCTGCTGATCAGCTCTTCTGCTGGGGTGTCGGCCACACGGAGTGTTGTCATCAGCCATGGCCAGAGATGATAGCCCTTGTCCCCAGTAAGCCAGCCTCGTCTTCGAGGAAGCCCCTCAAAAAGGTTACAAACTGAGGTCAGCCGCAGGATAAAGGCATCGTGGCTGCACCCTGGGAAATGCGCGGTGAGTGCCATGATGATTTGGCGGTGGTCACAGACCAGCTGCATGTTGAGGGAGTGCAACCCCTTGCGGTTGTGGAAGTCCTAAGGATGATGGCATGGCACCCTCAAAGCCACGTGTGTGCTGTCACTCGCCCCCTGCACCATGGGAAAGTCCGCAATAGAAGCGACACCCTGCGCGCCCTCCACCTGCTTGTGCAGGGTCCGAGGGAAGGTAATGAATTGACGCCTTCGCCTATAAAGGGCTTCTGTAACTTGCCGGATGCAACAGTGGACTGTAACCTGAGCGACAGTCACAATGTCCCCAATGACTGACTGAAAGGATCCTTTGGCATAAAAATGGAGGCCATCAGTCAGTTTAGCGATCACGGACAGAGAGGTTCTGCAGCGTTCACGCGGCTGCAGATCATGACCAAACAGGTGGCACAGATCAATAACAATGTCCCTCCAGAATCAGAGCCTTCCCAAACACTGCTCCTCTGACATGTCAAGGCTTGTCACCTGCTGCCTAAAGACCCTCGCAGCTTCCCGTCGGATTGGCCAACCACCATTGGCCCTCCTCCTTCTGGCCAATCCCGGCCCTCTCTCCCGCCTTCTCTCTGCCCCTTCACAGTGTTGGGCGATGAGGCCATCACCCTCCAAACAAGCTCTCATTCCGATGCCAGTTGGTCAAAAAGCTTTTAGGTGTAGTGCTGCAAGTGATTCGGACAGGTTTGAAGGACCCAAGGACAGTAAAGCTAAATTCCCAGGACTCCGCTCCACATTAGCTCGCCAACTCTCTCTGGCAATAACCGCAATGAGCAGGCCAAGTGGCAGAAGAATCTGCACTAAACCTGTCCCCTTTAAATAGCGCCCCCCTACTCCGAGAAGGGCCTGTTAGCCCTCCTTTGAATTGTCACTAATAGCGCTGGGTGCTAAGGCTCCGGGCGCCAATCAATATGCGCTCAGGCGCTCCTAGAAGGTGTTGCACACTGAAATGACGTCATGAACTGCTTGCGCTCGCGGGCGCGTGCAAACACTTAGCGCAGGCACGAAATGTACAGTCAATATCTGAGTTGTCGCTATCTTCATACCGACTGCCCCAACATAGGGCATCGCCCCAATTCTAGGTCTCTTTAGGCACTCAGCGCCGGCGCTAACAACCCAATTTCTAGGCCTATGGGTTTTAAAAGCAACTTTTTTTTTAAAGACGCAGAAAGCGGGAAAAAGAAATGAAAAGTTTGGAATCAAGATGGCGGTGACTCACCTCGGTTCAGAACGATAAGGCCCGCCCACACACGCACCAATTGGTCGAACATCAGGGCACCGAAGCGTAGGATTGGTCAATCGTCCCGTCATTCGACTCTCGGAGGGCCCGCCAGCCCGCGCCAGGAACCCGCCCCCGCCACGCAGCGATTGGTCGACCGTCGGGTCGCTCGAACGTACGATTGGTCGACCTCGACGTCACTCAATGCTAATGAGCAGATAATGAGCGGAACTTTGAATGCTTTTTTGGATACCGCGGGCACAATTTTTGTCTCACTGAAACGTAAATACGCTTACGACCATTCTGGAATCGTAAGCTTTCTTTTGATGTAACGGACGTGTAGGTACGTTCTATAACTTTTGATTGTATAGCCGGACAGAGAGACAGAAATACAGACAAAGAGACATACCGTTTTATATATATCGATAGACATTGTCTCTGTTTATATTACACTAGACCCTGTCTCTGTTTATATTACACTAGACCCTTTCTCTGCTTATATTTCACTAGACCCTGTCTTTGTTTATATTACACTAGACCCTGTCGCTGTTTACATTACACTAGACCCTTTCTCGGTTTATATTACACTAGACCCTGTCTGTTTATATTACACTCGACCCTGTCTCTGTTTATATTACATTAGACCATGTCTCTGTTTATATTACACTAGACCCTGTCTCTGTTTATATTACACTAGACTCTGTCTCGGATTATATTACACTAGACCCTGTCTCTGTTTATATTACACTAGACCCTGTCTCTGTTTATATTACACTAGACCCTGTCTCTGTTTATATTACACTAGACGCTGTCTCTGTTTATATTACACTAGATCCTGTCTCTGTTTATATTACACTAGACCCTGTCCCTGCTTATATTACACTAGACCCTGTCTCTGTTTATATTACACGAGACCCTGTCTCTGTTTATATTACACTAGACCCTGTCTCTGTTTATATTACACTAGACCCTGCCTCTGTTTATATTATATTAGACCCTGTCTCTGTTTATATTACACTAGATGCTGTCTCAGTTTATATTACACTAGACCCTGGCTCTGTTTATATTACACTAGACCCTGGCTCTGTTTATATTACACTAGACTCTGTCTCGGTTTATATTACACTAGACCCTGTCTCTGTTTATATTACACTAGACCCTGTCTCTGTTTATATTACACTAGACTCTGTCTCTGTTTATATTACACTAGACCCTGTCTCTGTTTATATTGCACTAGATGCTGTCTCGGTTTATATTACACTAGACCCTGTCTCTTTTTATATTACACTAGACCCTGTCTCTGTTTATATTACACGAGACCCTGTCTCTGTTTATATTACACTAGACCCTGTCTCTGTTTATATTACACTAGACCCTGTCTCTGTTTATATTACACTAGATGCTGTCTCGGTTTATATTACACTAGACCATATCTCTTTTTATATTACACTCGACCCTGTCTCTGTTTATATTACATTAGACCATGTCTCTGTTTATATTACACTAGACCCTGTCTCTGTTTATATTACACTAGACTCTGTCTCGGATTATATTACACTAGACCCTGTCTCTGTTTATATTACACTAGACCCTGTCTCTGTTTATATTACACTAGACCCTGTCTCTGTTTATATTACACTGGACGCTGTCTCTGTTTATATTACACTAGATCCTGTCTCTGTTTATATTACACTAGACCCTGTCCCTGCTTATATTACACTAGACCCTGTCTCTGTTTATATTACACTAGACCCTGTCTCTGTTTATATTACACTCGACCCTGTCTCTGTTTATATTACACTAGACCCTGCCTCTGTTTATATTATATTAGACCCTGTCTCTGTTTATATTACACTAGATGCTGTCTCAGTTTATATTACACTAGACCCTGGCTCTGTTTATATTACACTAGACCCTGGCTCTGTTTATATTACACTGGACTCTGTCTCGGTTTATATTACACGAGACCCTGTCTCTGTTTATATTACACTAGACCCTGTCTCTGTTTATATTACACTAGACCCTGTCTCTGTTTAAATTACACTAGACCCTGTCTCTGTTTATATTACACTAGACCCTGTCTCTGTTTATATTACACTAGACCCTGTCTCTGTTTATATTACACTAGATGCTGTCTTGGTTTATATTACACTAGACCCTGTCTCTTTTTATATTACACTAGACCCTGTCTCTCTTTATATTGCACTAGACCCTGCCTCTGTTTAAATTACACTAGACCCTGTCTCTGTTTATATTACACTAGACCCTGTCTCTGTTTATATTACACTAGACCCTGTCTCTGTTTATATTACACTAGATGCTGTCTCGGTTTATATTACACTAGACCCTGTCTCTGTTTATATTACACTAGACCCTGTCTCTCTTTATATTGCACTAGACCCTGCCTCTGTTTATAATATATTAGACCCTGTCTCTGTTTATATTACACTAGATCCTGTCTCTGTTTATATTAAACTAGACCCTTTCTCTGTTTATATTACACTAGACCCTGTCTCTGTTTATATTACTCTAGACCCTGTCTCTGTTTATATTACACTAGATGCTGTCTCGGTTTATATTACACTAGACCCTGTCTCTGTTTATATTACACTAGACCCTGTCTCGGTTTATATTACACTAGACCCTTTCTCGGTTTATATTCCACAAGACCCTGTCTCTGTTCATATTACACTAGGCCCTGTCTCTGTTTATATTACACTATACACTGTCACTCCTTATATTACACTAGACCCTCTCTGTTTATATTACACTAGATGCTGTCCCTGTTTATATTACACTAGACCCTGTCTCTGTTTATATTACACTAGATGCTGTCCCTGTTTATATTACACTAGACCCTGTCTCTGTTTATATTACACTAGACCCTGTCTCTGTTTATATTACACTAGACCCTGTCTCTGTTAATATCACACTAGACCCTGTCTCTAATTATATTACACTAGAACCTGTCTCTGTTTATATTACACGAGACCCTGTCTCTCTTTATATTACACTAGACCCAGTCTCTGTTTATATTCCACTAGACCCTGTCTCTGTTAATATCACACTAGAACCTGTCTCTATTTATATTACACTAGACCCTATCTCTGTTTATATTACACTAGACCCTGTCTCTGTTTATATTACACTAGACCGTGTCTCTGTTTATATTACACTAGACCCTGGCCTAGAAATTCAGTGGGTTGCGCCAGCCACTAATGCCATAAAAGGGCTATATTTCCGGCGCTAGACACTTAGCGCCTGAACGCAGTCCGACCTGCGCCGACGCCCAAATTCAGTTGACATTTAGCGCCGGCGCAAAGTGTTTGCGCCCGCTCAGGAGCGCGCGCAGCTTATGACGTCATATCGTCGCGCAACGCTGTTTGTGCGCCGCAAACCGGAAATTCAGTGGCGCCCGCCCAATGTGGGCGTGGCGCTACTAAGAACTGTGAGGTGGAACGCAAAAGAGGCCCTGTGGGCCTCGGGGAGCGCAAATTAAAGGGCACTTACACTGACCTATAAAGCCCAGCCATTTTGCTGCAATGACTTTACTGCTTTGGATTTCTGGACAGAGACCAAGGGACAGAGGTTACAGATTTGGGACAACATAGGAGAGGTATTTTTGGCTTCTGGCCAGTGCTTTGACATTTGATTCATTGTGATTTATCTGTTCTCAACTTTATTATGGGGGCTGTATGGGGGGCCAACCCTCAGTTGCAGCATTATGTGCGAAGGGCTCGCAGACGCTGTGAGAGAGGGCCAGCCATGCCTAGACGCAGAGGGGCCATCAGGCGTCGGCAACGTAGGCCTTACCCACTCAGGCAATACCGGCAGCAGGTGTCCTATCTCTCCATGACTGCGGCGCATCGTGTGAAGAGGCTGCGCTTCAGAAGGGAGGTGGTTGCAGAGATCTGCCAGCTGCTTCACACAGATCTGCATCCACAGCTGATGTGCAGGACGTCTCTCTCGGCGGAAGTGAAGGTCACGGTGGCTCTGAACTTTTATGCAAGCGGCTCCTTCCAAGCCGCTGCTGCGGACATAGCGAACATCTCCCAGTTCGCCACGCATCGCTGCATCCGGCAGGTCACCGATGCACTTTACGCGAGGAGACACCAATTCATCTCCTTCCCCATGACCCGACAGAGGCAGGAGCAGCGTGCAGTCGGATTTGGCAGGATCGCGGGCTTCCCCATGGTGCAGGGCACCATTGACTGCACGCATGTGGCTATGCAGGCACCTATCCACAATGCCGAGGATTACCGCAACCGGAAGGGCTACCATTCCCTCAATGTACAGCTGGTGTGTGACCACAGGCAGCGCATCCTAGCTGTCAATGCCCGCTTCCCAGGAAGCAGCCACGATGCATTTATCCTGCGCCAGACTACTGTGGCTGACATGTTCGAGGCACAGCCTCCACCAAGGGGATGGCTTATCGGGGACAAGGGCTACCCTTTGTGTACATGGCTCATGACCCCGTTCCGCGCGCCCAGGACCCCAGCGGAGGAGGCATACAACGAAAGCCAGCAAGCCACAAGGAACATCATAGAGCAAACGATAGGCGTCCTCAAGCAACGGTTCCGCTGCCTGGATCGTTCCGGAGGATCTCTTCAGTATTCGCCGGATAGAGTCTCCCAGTTCGTCGTCGTGTGCTGCATGCTGCACAACCTGGCTATCCGCATAACTCAGGCACTGCCACCTGGCATTGCACCACCACCTCAGGAGGACGAGCAGGAGGAGGAGGAGGAGGAGGAGGAGGAGGACCAGCCCAGGAGGGAGCGACAAGGGCCAAGGGCCGTCCGCCGGGGGCTTATTGATCGACACTTCTAGGCCCCCTGTCAGGGAATGGCCTGTGGCAATGAACGCACCTGAGGCAGCCGCTCCACAAGCCCTCAGCCGGTTAACGCAACAACCACTTCAAACATGACACCTGGACATGCTGAATAAACAAAAGCTTTATTTCACAAACTCAGGGCCCTTCCCACATGAAACAGAAAAACAGACAAGACCCCCAAAAAACAGTCAAAAACATCTGTCACTCCCAAAACCTGGGGAGGACTAACAAAACTTGCCCATCCAAAAGGCCTTCAACAGCGGCCTTACAAAAATAAGCCCCCCCCCCAACAACAGAGACACCCCCATGAAAACAAAAAATGCCTTGATCCTCGGCCTTAACAAAATAATGCCCCCCACAACACAAGCCCCACAATATAAAAGAAACCGCTCTCACCACACTCTAATGGGTGTGCCGAGAGGGCGAGTCCTTAGACAGGCTTCTCCGGCCCCTGGCCGACCTGCTGCTCCGCCTCAACCTGGGCCCTGCGGGTGTGGCGAGGCTGGGGGAAGGCTCATGAGGGCCACAAAGCGTGTCGGCAGAGGCCCTTGGGGGTCGGCCTAGACGAGGCCTGGCCCGGGAGGGGCCGGCTGCTGACTGCTGCAGCTGTGGCTGGGCAGCATCAGTCTTAGCAGCAGCTCGTCGCACCTTGGCTGGGGGAGTGGCAGTGTCGGCAGCACCATTGGGGGGCAAGCTGGCTGATGGCAGGTGCGCGCTGCTCGCCAGAGACACTGGCACTCGGCCGGGCTGGCAGTGTAGCAAGCGCAGCAATCTGGGGGAGGCCAGACCGCTGTGCTGCAGCAGGGCGGCGGGTGCCATGGCGATGCCTCCGTGCCACAGCCAGTGTGGCAGAAGTGAGTGCCCGAACTGCCCTGGTATGTGCCCGCATCAGCTCTGCCAGTGTGTGGACGGCACCACTCATCTCGCGAGTCGCGTCCTGCGCTGCCGCCAGTTGCTGCACACCCGCGTCCTGCGCTGCCGCGAGTTGCTGCACACCCCTGTCGTGCACTGCGGCCAGTTGCTGGATACCCCTGTCGTGCGCTGCCGTGAGTTGTTCGAACCCCCTGGCCTGTGATTCCCCGAAAGCCACCACACTCTGAGCCAGGGACTCAATGGCGTGAGGCATCTGTTCGACCACCCCCATGAACTCTTCGTGGCGCCGCTCAGACGCCGCCGACATCTCATCGAGGGCGCGCACCTCCTGGGCGAGGACCGTGTCCAGACTGGAGGGCGGACTCTCCCTCCGGGGAGAAGGCCGCCGAGCTGGCCGACCCTTCCCGCGTGCGTCGACCCGACTTGGGCCAGGTTCTGCCCTCCCCTCCAACACCTCCCCCCTCTGGGGAGAAGGCTGGCGTGCTGCCGGACCCTTCCCGCGTGCGTCCACCCTACTGGGACCAGCTTCGGCCCTCCCCTCCAACACCTCCCCCTGGCTCTCCTGCAGGCCAGACGTCTCCCCTCCATTGCCATCCCCTGGCGTGGAGGAGGGTTCCCCCAATGTGCCGCCTTCCTCCTGGTCCTCGACGTCCTCCTCCTCCAAGGGCCTGGCTCTCTGCGCTTCAGGGACCACCTCCTCCTCACCAGCTGAAAGCAGGAAGGCACAAGAGTAGCTTTAGAGTGAGGACAGGCCGTCAGCGAGGGAGGCCTGAGTGGTGCATTATGCGCATTTGTCAGTCAGTGGGAAAGGATGTAGATCTGAAGGGCGAGGGCAACGAGAGAGGTGCAACCGGTCATGTCCTTATCAGTGGGTACCAGTACAGGGTCCGCCTCGCCGATCGCGACAGGGCCAGTCACCTGGCCACGCATGAGTCGTGCCACGCTCTCCTCCAGATCAGTGAGCGCCTGGTACTCGGGACGGTCTCCACCAGTGACAGCCTGGCTCCTTACATTGCTCGCCAGCTTGGCCTGCAAGAGAAAGGACGGCCTCTAAGTACACTGTGGTGCCCTGTTGCTGTGTGCACTGCCTCCCATGGTGGAATAGCTTGGCCAGTGTGGTGCCCTGTTGCTGGGTGCACTGCCTCCCATGGTCGAATAGCTTGGCCAGTGTGTTAAGTGCAGAAAGTGCTATTGATGAACATGCAAGTGCCATTGCTGCGGGAGGAGGGCTGCCCATTAGGCCTTTGAGGTCCCTTTGCCCATAATGTGAGGTGCACATGCAAGGATGAGGGGGACACTGGAAAGGGTACTCACCTTCACCATCCGAGTCAGGTCGTTGAACTTCTTGCGGCATTGGTCCGCACTCCTGGATGACACCCTGCGGGCGATTTTGCCCCAGGCTCTCCTGCACTGGCTCCTGGGAGCCTTCCTGCCACTGTCCGGGCACAGGATCTCTCTTCCCTTCTCCACACCATGAATGAGCATACTCAGAGCATGCTCTCAGAAGCGCTGCGCTCGCTCACGGGCCCTCTCCATTGCTCCAGGCGCTATTTTGGCACACCAGTAGTGCTGAGGCCTAGCTGCAGGGCTCCAGTATGCAGGGCGTGGCAGCAGTCAAAGTTGACCCTTCCCCCTTTAAGAGCAGGCCGGCGTCAGGGTGTCTGCTGTCAGTCAAAACATGACCGCACCTGCGCTGCGCCCGGCTTCGGCGTTATTAGGCCGCATCGCCGGATTAGCACCGGAACACAGCATTTCAATGCCAGTTTCAGCGCTCGGCCAAACTTAGGGCCAACTCTACTGAATTTCGGCGATGTGGCCTACACTTTCCGGCGGGCGCTAACTTGAGCGAGCGCCCGACTTTAGCGCCCCAAAAGTGTCCAGACTGAATTTCTAGGCCCCAGTCTCTGTTTATATTACACTAGAACCTGTCTCTGTTTCTATTACACTAGGGCCTGTCTCCTCTGTTTATATTACATTAGGCCCTGTCTCTGTTTATATTACACTCGACCCTGTCTCTGTTTATATTACACTAGACCCTCTCTCTGTTTATGTTACACTAGACCCTGTCTCTGCTTATATTACACTAGACCCTCTCTCTGTTTATATTACACTAGACCCTGTCTCGGTTTATATCACACTAGGCCCTGCCGCTGTTTATATTACACTAGACCCTGTCTCTGTTTAGATTACACTAGACCCTGTCTCTGTTTAAGTTACACTAGACCCTGTCTCTGTATATATTACACTAGACCCTCTCTCTGTCTATGTTACACTAGACCCTGTCTCGGTTTATATTACACTAGGCCCTGCCACTGTTTATATTACACTAGACCATGTCTCTGTTTATATTACACTAGACCCTGTCTCTGTTTATATTACACTCGGCGCTGTCTCTGTTTATATTACACTAGACCCTGTCTCAGTTTATATTACACTAGACCCTGTCTCTGTTTATTTTACACTAGATCCTGTCTCTGTTTATATTACACTAGACCCTCTCTCTGTCTATATTACACTAGACCCTGTCTCGGTTTATATTACACTAGGCCCTGCCGCTGTTTATATTACACTAGACTCTGTCTCATTTTATATTACACTAGACGCTGTCTCTTTTTATATTAATCTAGACCCTCTCTCTGTTTATCTTACACTAGACCCTGTCTCGGTTTATATTACAGTAGGCCCTGCCGCTGTTTATATTACACTAGACCCTGTCTCTGCTTATATTAAACTAGACCCTGTCTCTCTTTATATTACACTGGACACTGTCCCTGTTTATATTACACTAGACTCTGCCTCTTTTTATATTACACGAGACCCTGTCTCTGTTTATATTACACTAGACACTGTAACTGTTTATTTTACACTAGACCCTGTCTCTGTTTATATTACACTAGACCCTGTAACTGTTTATATTACACTAGACCCTGTAACTGTTTATATTACAATAGACCATGTCTCTCTTTATATTACACTAGACACTGTAACTGTTTATTTTACACAAGACCCAGTCTCTGTTTATATTACACTAGACCCTGTCCCTGTTTATATTACACTGGACCCTGTCTCTGTTTATTTTACACTAGACCCTGTCTCTGTTTATTTTACACTAGGCCCTGTCTCTGTTTATATTACACTAGACACTGTCTCTGTTTATTTTACACTAGACCCTGTCTCTGTTTATTTTACACTAGACCCTGTCCCTGTTTATATTACACTAGACCGTGTCTCTGTTTATATTACACTAGACCGTGTCTCTGTTTATATTACCCTAGACCCTCTCTCTGTTTATATTACACTAGACCCTCCCTCTGTTTATATTACACGAGACCCTGTCTCGGTTTATGTTACACTAGACCGTGTCTCTGTTTATATTACACTAGACCGTGTCTCTGTTTATATTACACTAGACCCTGTCTCTGTTTGTATTACACTGGACCCTGTCTCTGTTTATATTACACTAGACCGTGTCTCTGTTTATATTACACTAGACCCTCTCTCTGTTTATATTACACTAGACCACTTCTCGGTTTATATTACACTAGGCCCTGCCGCTGTTTATATTACACTAGACCCTGTCTCTATTTATATTACACTCGGCGCTGTCTCTGTTTATATTACACTAGACCCTGTCTCAGTTTATATTACACTGGAGCCTGTCTCTCTTTATATTACACTAGACCCTGTCTCTGTTTATATTACACTAGACCCTGTCTCTCTTCATATTACACTAGACCCTGTCTCTTTATATTACACTAGACCCTGTCTCTGTTTATATTACACTAGACCCGGTCTCTTTTTATATTACACTAGACCCTGTCTCTGTTTATATTACACTAGACCCTGTCTCGGTTTATATTAGACTAGGCCCTGTCTCTGTTTATATTACACTAGACACTGTCTCTGTTTATATTTCACTAGACCCTGTCTCTGTTTATATTTCACTAGACCCTGTCTCTGTTTATATTAGACTAGGCCCTGTCTCTGTTTATATTACACTGGAACCTGTCACTGTTTATATTACACTAGACCGTGTCTCTGTTTATATTAGACTAGGCCCTGTCTCTGTTTATATTACACTGGACCCCGTCTCTGTTTATATTACACTAGACCCTGTCTGTGTTTATATTACACTCGACCCTGTCTGTGTTTATATTACACTAGACCCTGTCTCTGTTTATATTACACTAGACCCTGTCTGTGTTTATATTACGCTAGAACCTGTCGCTGTTTATAGTACACTAGACCCTGTCTCTGTTTATATTACACTAGACCCTGTCTCTGTTTATATTGCACTAGACACTGTCACTGTTTATATTACGCTAGACACTGTCTCTGTTTATGTTACACTAGAGCCTGTCTCTGTTTATATTGCACTAGACACTGTCACTGTTTATATTGCACTAGACACTGTCACTGTTTATATTACGCTAGACACTGTCTCTTTTTATATTACACTAGACCGTGTCTCTCTTCATATTGCAATAGACCCTGTCTCTGTTTATTTTACACTAGACCCTGCCTCTGTTTATATTACACTAGACGCTGTCTCTTTTTATATTAATCTAGACCCTCTCTCTGTTTATATTACACTAGACCCTGTCTCGGTTTATATTACAGTAGGCCCTGCCGCTGTTTATATTACACTAGACCCTGTCTCTGTTTATATTACACTAGACTCTGTCTCTGTTTATATTACACTAGACCCTGTCTCTGTTTATATTACTCCAGACCCTGTCTCTGTTTATGTTACACTAGACCCTGTCTCTGTTTATATTACACTAGGCACTGTCTCTGTTTATATTACACTCGACCCTGTCTCTGTTTATATTACACTAGACCCTGTGTCTCTTTATATTACACTAGACCCTGTCTCAGTTTATATTACACTGGACCCTGTGTCTCTTTATATTACACTAGACCCTGTCTCTGTTTATATTACACTAGACCCTGTCTCTGTTTATATTACACTAGACCCTGTCTCTGTTTATATTACATTAGACCATGCCTCCGTTATTGCTGTTCTAGACCATTTCTCTGTTAAATGGATAGATCGGTATTAATATAAATAAAGATATGTATGTGAGTGGGTGGGAGGTTGCAATCATTTATGGTTGGAAGCATAACTTTACTGTTGTTAATAGCTATCAGCAGCTGTGTGTAATTTCTAATTGATCTGGTATGTTGTCAGTAATATTTGTGTTTAAATGATGGGGTGTATCTTGTAACAAGCTCCCAGAGAAGAGCTGGGATTGAGGGAGAGGACTAAAGTTGAGCAATAGTGCACTGCACTTTGATCTACTTAGTGGCAAGCTCTGTTGTGTTAAAGATTACCTTATTTTTCATGCAGTATTTTCTATTGATCTTTCGCGGGACCCACTGATTGTTTTGGGGTAAAGACAATGATCCATTCTTGAGAGCACCGCCGTATGGGCTGCCGCATGGTCCTAATGTCCACCGGATTACATAGCTCTCATCTGGTTAAGAGGAATAACTGAATAGAGCGCACACAAGAAGTGTTTGCTGTATCTATGTGTGATGTGTGAGTGTGAGTGTGTGCAAAATACATGTTTGTCAATGTTTGCAAGTGAATTCCACCAAAAATGATTATGTTCACCTGTTATTTTTCACCATTTTATTTTCTTTAATTCAAAACGTAATTGCAGATGGTTTAATATCGTTAACATTTATTGATAACCCATTCTCTTGCATGCTCTTGTTTAGAAAGCAATGTCACACTGACCACTGCATTACCAAGTCAAGAATCTCTGTCTGCAATATTCAGCTCGAAAGGGAATAAAATCAGACCGAGGATATTGAGCAGCTACCCACCTTTATCTGTGCTTTATTGCCAAGTGATCACCTCAAAATCACACAAAATCTCCTGATATATACCTCGAGTGTGTAATGATTTTGTGCAAGTGACGCTCAAAATAAAAATGCACCTATCCCTGTTTCCCTCTACACTGTCCCAGCAGATCAAAGCTCTGCAGTCCTGCCATATCCAGTCGTGAATGGTGGTGGACCATTAAACAACTAATGGGAGGAGGAGGCTCCATGAATATCCCCATCCTCAATGATAGTGGAGCCCAGCACGTGAGTGCAAAATATAAGGCTGAAACATTCCAACCATCTTTAGCCAGAAGTGCCAAGTGGATGATCCATATTGGCCTCCTCCTGAGGTCCCCACCATCACAGAAGCCAGTCTTCAGACAATTCAATTCACTCCACGCGATATCAGGAAATGGCTGAGTGCATTGGATACAGCAAAGTCCCTGACAACATCCCGGCTTTCGTGCTGAAGACTCGTGCTCCAGAAAGAGCCGCACCTCTAGCCAAGCTGTTCCAGTACAACTACACCAACGGCATCTATCCGACAATATGGAAAACTGCCCAGGTATGTCCTGTCCACAACAAGCAGGACAAATCCAATCGGCCAATTACCGCCCCATCACTCTACTCTCAATCATCAGCAAAGTGATGGAAGTTGTTATCGACAGTGCTATCAAGCAGCACTTAGTTACCAATAACCTGCTCACTGATGCCCACTTTGGGTTCTGCCAAGACCACTCGGCTCCCGACCTCATTACAGCCTTGGTCCAACATGGACAAAGGAGCTGAAATCCAGGGGTGAGGTGAGAGTGACTGCCCTTGACATCAAGGCAGCAGTTGACCGAGTGTGGCATCAAGGAGCCCAAGTAAAACGGAAGTCAACGAGAATTGGGGGAACACTCTCCACTGGCTAGAGTCATATCAAGCACAAAGGAAGATGGTTGTGGTGATTGAAGGTCAATCATCAAAGCCCCAGGACATCGCTGCAGTAGTTCCTCAGGGCAGAGTCCTAGGCAAAACCATCTTCAGCTGCTTCATCAATGAAATTCCCTCCAACATAAGTCAGAAATGGGGATGTTCGCTGATGACTGCACAGTGTTCAGTGCCATTCACAGCTCCTCAGATAATGAAGTAGTCCGTGCCCACATGCAACAAGACCTGGTCGACGTTCAGGCTTGGGCTGATAAGTGGCAGGTAACATTCATGCCACACAAGTGCCAGGCAATGACTATCTCCAACAAGCGAGAGTCTAACCACCGCCCTTGTCATTCAATGGCATTACCATCACCGAATCCCCCACCATCAACATCCTGGGGGTCATCATTGACCAGAAACTTAACTGGATCAGCCACATAAATACTGTGGCTACAAGAGCAGGTCAGAGGCTGGGTATTCTGCGGCGTCTGTCTCACCTCCTGAATCCACATAGCATTTCCACCATCTACAAGTTACAAGTCAGGAGTGTGATGGGATACTCTCCACCAGCCTGGATGAGTGCAGCTCCAACAACACTCAAGAAGCTCGACACCATCCAGGATAAAGCAGCTCGCTTGATTTGCACCCCATCCACCACCTCAAACATTCACTCCCTCCAACAATGATGTACCATGGCTGCAGTGTATACCATCTACAAGATGCACTGCAGCAACTCGCCAAGGCTTCTTCGGCAGCACCTCCCAAACCTGCGACCTCCTCCACTGAGAAGGAAAAGGGCAGCACCTACAAGTTCCCCTCCCAGAAATACACCATCCTGACTTGGAAATATAACGCCGATCCTTCATTGTCGCTCTGTCAATATCCTGGAACTCCCTCCCTGACAACACTGTGGGAGAACCTTCACCACATGGACTGCAGTGGTTCAAGAAGGCGGCTCACCACCAGCTTCTCAAGGGCAATTAGGGATCGTCAATAAATGCTGGCCTTGCCAGCGATGACCAAATACCATAAAAACGAATAAAATTGGTTCTTCAAAAACACACTCCCAGGGCAGGTACAACACGGGTTAGATACAGAGTAAATCTCCCTCTGCACTGTTCCATCAAACACTCCCAGGGCAGGTACAGCACGGGTTAGATACAGAGTAAAGCTACTCTATACTGACCCATCAAACACTCCCAGGGCATGTACAGCACATGTGAGCTACAGGGAAAAGCTTCCTTTACACTGTCCAATCAAACACTCCCAGGGCAGGTACAGCACGGGTTAGATACAGAGTGATTTTCCGTCAACATTGACCCATCAAACAATCTAACTGCAGGAACAGTACAATTTAGATACAGAGTAAAGCTCCCTCTAAACTGACCCTTCACACATATCCAGGGCAGGGACAGCACGGGTTAGATACAGAGTAAAGCTCACTCTACACTGTCCCATCAAACATTCCCAGGGCAGGTGCAGTGCAGGTTAGATGCAGAGTAAATGAATCTTAAAAGAAGTGGCTGCAGAGATAGTGGGTGCATTGGCTGCAATATGCCAAAATCCCCTGGATTCTGGAGAGGTCCCAGCAGATTGGAAATCCACTAATGTAACACCCCTATTTAAGAAAGGAGGGCGACAGAAAGCAGGAAACTATAGATCAGTTTGCCTAACATCTGACGAGGAATTGCTGGAGTCCTTCATTAAGGAAGCACTAGCAGGGCATTTAGAAAAACATACTGCAGTCAAACAGAGTCAGCATGGCTTCAGGAAAGATAAATCATGTTTAATACATTTGCTGGAGATCTTTGAGGATGTAGCAAGCAGGGTGAACAAGGGGGAGCCGGTGAACATGGTGTAATTGGATTTCCAGAAGGCATTCCATGAGGTGCCCCATAGAAACATAGATATAGAAGGTAGGAGCAGAAGTAGGTCATTCGGCGCATTGAGCCTGCTCTGCCAATTAATGAGATCATGGCTGATCATCCAAATTCAGTCCCCTGTCCCTGCCTTCTCCCCATATCCCTTGATCCCTTTAGCTTCAAGAAATATATCCAACTCCTTCTTGAATATATTTAATGAATTGGCCTCCACTGCCTTCTGTGGTAGAGAATTCCACAGGTTCACCACTCTCTGGGTGAAGAAATTCCTCCTCATTTCTGGCTTAAATAGCTTACCCCTTATCCTTAGACTCTGACCCCTGGTTCTGGACTCCCCGGCCATCGGGAACATCCTTCCTGCATCCAGTCTGTTTAGTCCTGTAAGAATTTTATAAGCTTCAAAGAAATCCCCCCTCATTCTTCTAAACTCCAACGAGTATAAGCCCAATCGACCCAATCTCTCCTCATACGTCATTCCTGCCATCCCAGGTATCAGTCTGGTGAATCTTCGCTGCACTCCCTCCATGGCAAGAACATCCTTCCTCAGATAAGGTGACCACAACTGCACACAATATTCAAGGTGTGGTCTCACCAAGGCCCTGTACAACTGCAGCAAGACATCCTTGTTCTTGTACTCGAACCCTCTCGCTACGAAGGCCAAAATACCATTTGCCTTCTTAACCGCCTGCTACACCTGGATGCTTACCTTCAGCGACTGGTACACAAGGACGCCCAGGTCATGTTGCACTTCCCCTTCTCCCAATCTATTGCCGTTCAGATAGTAATCTGCCTTCCTGTTTTTGCAACGCATTTATCCACATTATACTGCATCTGCCATGCTTCTGCCCAATCACCCAACCTGTCCAAATCATACTGGAGATTCTCGGGAATCCTCCTCACAGCACGCACGCCCACCCAGCTTTGTGTCATCTGCAAACTTGGAGATATTACATCTAGTTCGCTCGTCTAGATCAATTATATATATTGTGAATAGCTGGGGTCCTAGGAACGATCCCTGCAGTACCTCACTAGTCACTGCCTGCCACTCGGAAAAAGAGCCATTTATTCCAACTCTTTGCTTCCTGTCTGCCAACCAGTTCTTTATCCAATTCAGTACCTTGCACCCAATCTCATGTGCCTTAACTTTACACGCTAATCTCTTATGCAGGAACTTATCGAAAGCCTTCTGAGAGTCCAAATACACCACATCCACTGGTTCTCCCTTATCTATTTTACCAGTTACATCCTCAAAAAATTCCAGTAGATTAGTCAAACACGCTTTACCTTTTGTAAATCCATGTTGACTTTGTCTGATCCTGTCAATGTTTTCCAAGTGCTCTGCTATTACATCTTTTATAATGGACTCTAGCATTTTCCCCACTATCGATGTCAGGCTTACCAGTCTATAATTCGCCATTTTCTCTCTACCACCTTTTTTGAATAATGGGGTAACATTAGCTACCCTCCAATCCATGGGAACAGTTCTAGAGTCTATAGAATTTTGGAAGATGACCAGCAATGCATCCACTATTTCTAGGGCCACTTCCTTAAGTACCCTAGGAAGTAGATTATCAGGCCCTGGGGATTTATCGGCCGTCAATCCCGTCAATTTTCCTAACACTATTTCCCTACAAATACTGATTTCTTTCAGTTCCTCCTTCTCATTAGACCCTATGTTCCCCAACATCTCTGGGAGTTTATTTGTGTCCTCCTTTGTGAAGACAGAACTAAAGTATGTATTTAATTGGTCTGCCATTTTTTTGTTCCCCATTATAAATTCCCCTGATTCTGACTGCAAGGGACCTACGCTTGACTTCACCAATCACTTTCTCTTCACATATCTATAAAAGCTTTTACAGTCATTTTCTATGTTCCCTGAAATCTTACTCTCATACTCTATCTTCCCCCTCTTAATTAATGCCTTTGTCCTCCTTTGCTGAGTCCTAAACTGCTCCCAATCCTCAGATTTGCTGCTTTTTCTGGCCAATTTATATGTCTTCTCCTTGGATCTTATACTATCCCTAATTTCCCTTGTTAGCCACGGTTGAGTTTTATTTTTATGCCAAACAGGGATGAACAAATTCTATAGTTCATCCATGCGATCTTTGAATGTTTGCCATTGCCTATCCACCATCAACCCTTTGAGTAACATTCCCCAATCAATCCTACCCAACTCGCGCCTCATACCACTGTAGTTTCCTTTATTTAAATTCAGGACCCTAGTCTCTGAGTCAACTACTTCACTCTCCATCTTAATGAAGAATTCTATCATATTATGATCGCTCCAACCCAAGGGGCGTCGCACAACAAGATTGCTAATTAATCCTTTCTCATTACATAATACCCAGTCTAAGATGGCCTGATCTCTACTTGGTTCCTCGACATATTGGTCCAGGAAACCATCCCGTATACACTCCAGGAATTCCTCCCCCACAGTATTGTTACTAATTTGGTTAGCCTAATCTATATGTAGATTAAAGTCACCCATAATAACTGCTGTGCCCTTAATGCATGCGACTCTAATTTCCTTTTTAATGCCATCCCCAACCTCCGCATTACTGTTTGGAGGTCTGTATACCACTCCCAGTAAAGTTTTCTGCCCCTTGGTATTTCTCAGTTCTACCCATACTGATTCCACCTCATCAGAGCTAATATCCTTCCTTTCAATTCTGTTAATCCCCTCTTTAACCAGCAATGCTACCCCACCTCCTTTTCCTTTTTGCCTATCTTTCCTGAACATTGAATACCCCTGGATGTTGCGTTCCCAGCCTTGGTCACCCTGGAGCCATGTTTCCGTAATCCCAATCATATCATATCCATTTACCTCTATTTGCACAGCTAATTCATCCACCTTATTATGAATGCTCCTCGCATTAAGACACAAGGCCTTCAGGCTTGTTTTTTTAACACTCTTGCACCTTTTTGAATTATTATTTATTGTGGCCATGTTTGATTTAAACCCTTGATTTCTCTGAATGCCACCTTTGTTTTTCTCCTTCCTGTCTTTTGCTTCTATCCTTGTTTCCCTTTCCTCTGTCTCCCTGCTCAGGTTCCCAACCCCCTTCCATTTTAGTTTAAACCCTCCCCCAGAGCACTAGCAAACACTCCCCCTAGGACATCGGTCCTGGTCCTGCCCAGGTGCAAACAGTCCGGTTGTACTGGTCCCACCTCCCCCAGATCCGGTTCCAATGTCCCAGGAATTTGAATCCCTCCCCCTTGCACCATTCCTCTAGCCATGTATTCATCTGAAATATCCTTCTATTTCTACACTGTCTAGCACGTGGTACTGGTAGCAATCCTGAGATTACTACCTTTGAGGTCCTTTATTGAAATTTACCTCCTTACTCCCTATGTTCAGCTTTTAGGACCTCATCCCGTTTTTTTACCAATATCGTTGGTACCTATATGCACCACGACAACTGGCTGTTCACCCTCCCCTTCCAAAATGTTCTGCAGCCGTTCTGAGACATTCTTCACCCTTGCACCAGGGAGGCAACATGCCATCCTGGAGTCACGTTTGTGGTCGCAGAAACGCCTATCTATTCCCCTTACAATAGAATCCCCTATTACTATAGCTCTCCAACTCTTTTTCCTCCCGTCCTGTGCAGCAGAACCACCCACGGTGCCAGGAAGTTGGCTGCTGTTGCCTTCCTCTGACAAACAATCCTCCCCAACAATATCCAAACTGGTATATCTGTTTGAGAGGGGGATTGTCACAGGGGACCCCTGCACTACCTGCCTGCACCTACTACTCAGTCTGGTGGTCACCCATTCTCTTCCTGCCTGTGCAGCCTTTACCTGTGGTGTTACCAAATCCCTAAACGTGTTATCCACGACAACCTCAGCATCGCGAATGCTCCAGTATGTATCCACTCACAGCTCCAGTGCCACAATGCGGTCTGCCAGTAGCTGCAGCTGGATACACTTCCCACACACATGGTCGTCAGAGACATAGGAAGTGTCCCTGATTTCCTACATAGCACAGGAGGAGCATACCATGGGGCTGAGCTGTCCTGCCATGACTTACCCTTTAATTAATTAAAATAAAATTAAATCAAATCAATCCCACCAATTACACTACAATTAAATGAAATACTGAAGGGCCATTGTTTACCAGTAGTCCCCGCCACACGACAGACACCCAATAAACTATAAACCACAAAATTTAAGTTTGGAAAAAAGGAGAAAGAGAGAAATACTCACCAAACAATCACTTACATGCTTTCTGGTGACATCACACTTCGATTACCTTTTACTTCTCTCTCTCCCTCTCTCAGAGCTCTGAGATTGGTAAACCTACCTGCTCCTCGCCTCTTTATATCACCACCGCTGCCTCACTCTTTATATCACCGCTGCATCGCTCCTCACAGGTCGGCCGCCACTGCCGCTGTGGGGCCTACATGCTCCGCTGCCTCATGCTTTATATCACCACCGCCTTGCTCCTCACAGGTCCGCTGCTGCTGCCGCTGTGGGGCATACCTGTGCCTCCACCTCGCTTTTTATGTCACCACCGCCTCGCTCCTCACAGGTGCGCCGCTGATGCCTTCTTAACCGCCCGCTGCACCTGCATGCTTACCTTCAGCAACTGGAGCACAAGGACACACAGGTCTTATTGCACTTCCCCTTCTCCCAATCTATTACCATTCAGATAATAATCTGCCTTCCTGTTTTTGCCACTGAAGTGGATAACCTCGCATTTATCCATATTATGCTGCATTTGCCATGCATCTGCCCAATCACCCAACCTGTCCAAATCGTATTGGAGTTTCTCTGCATCCTCCTCACAACACACACACATACCCAGCTTTGTGTCATCTGCAAACTTGGAGATATTACATCTAATTCCCTCGTCTAGATCATTTATATATATTGTGAATAGCTGGGGTCCAAGCACCGATCCCTGTGGTACCCCACTAGTCACTGCCTGCCACTCGGAAAAAGAGCTGTTTATTCCAACTCTTTGCTTCCTGCCTGCCAACCAGATCTCTATCCAAGTCAGTACCTTGCCCCCAATCCCATGTGCTTTAACTTTACACGCTAATCTCTTATGCGGGACCTTATCGAAAGCTTTCTGAAAGTCCAAATACACCACATCCACTGGCTCTCCCTTATCTATTCTACCAGTTACATCCTCAAAAAATTCCAGTAGATTAGTCAAGCATGATTTACCTTTTGTAAATCCATGTTGAGTTTGTCTGATCCTGTCACTGTTTTCCAAGTGCTCGGCTATTACATCTTTTATAATGGACTCTAGCATTTTCCCCACTACTGATGTCAGGCTTACCGGTCTATAATTCCCCGTTTTCTCTCTGCCACTCTTTTTAAATAGTGGCGTTACATTAGCTATCCTCCAATCCATGGGAACTGTTCCAGAATCTATAGAATTTTGGAAGATGACCAGCAATGCATCTACTTTTTCTAGGGCCACTTCCTTAAGCACCCTAGGATGTAGATTATCAGGCCCTGGGTATTTATCGGCCTTCAGTCCCGTCAATTTCCCTAACACCATTTCCCTACAAATACTGATTTCATTCAATTCCTCCCTCTCATTAGACCCTATGATCCCCAACATCTCTGGGAGTTTATTGTGTCCTCCTTGGTGAAGACAGTACCAAAGTATGTATTTAATTGGTCTGTCATTTCTTTGTTCCCTATTATAAATACCCCTGATTCTGACTGCAAGGGACCTACGCTTGACTTCACCAATCTTTTTCTCTTCACTTATCTATTGAAGCTTTTACAGTCAGTTTTTATGTTCCCTGCAAGCCTACTCTCATAATCTATTTTCCCCCTCTTAATGAATCCCTTTGTCCTCCTTTGCTGAATCCTAAACTGCTCCCAATCCTCAGGTTTGCTGTTTTTGCTTCCCTGATACAAGGCCTTTATACCAAGGGCCCATATCAGCGCTGTTTCACTAGTCTCGAGGTATCCAAACTACCTCACTTTAATCGACCAGATAAACACCTTAACTTCCATGATCTCTCTCATTTTATGTCGTTATACTAATTATTTTTTAAATATTGTTGCAATTAGTTTTGTTAAGCGAATTCTAAGTTCTATAGAGCATTATAATATGTTATTTAATGATTTAACCTTCACTCGCAGCCTGTGACTGTTTGTTATCAAAGCTCAGTCAAAGCTGCTTTTGACTGTCTGCAGCTACATTTTAAACAAGTCTTAGCATTCTAGTTTCCCAGGAGTAATTATGGGTAATATTATTTGGTCAATGGCTACACTTGAAGATATACATATATGATTCTCGTCAACTAAATATCATTAAATATCAGCCTTTCGTACATGGCTAACTAACAGAAAGCAGACAGTCGGGATAAATGGGTCATTTTCTGGTTGGCAAACGGTAACTTGTGGGGTGCCACAGGGATTGGTGCAGGGGCCCCAACGATTTACAATCTACATTAATGACTTGGGTGAAGGGACTGAGTGTAATGTAGCCAAGTTTGCGGATGCTACAAAGATGGGTGGGAAAGCAAGTTGTGTAGAGGACTCAAAGAATCTGCAAAGGGATATAGACAGGGTAAGTGAGTGGGCAAACATTTGGCAGATGGAGTATAATGTGGGAAATTGCGAGGTTATCCACTTTGGCAGGAAAAATAAAAAGCAAACTATTATTTAAATGGAGAGAGATTACAAAATGCTACAGTTCAGAGGGACCTGGGGGTCCTCGTGCATGAAACACAAACAGTTAGCAGCAGGTACAGCAAGTAATCAAAAAGGCAAATACAATGTTGGCCTTTATTTCAAGAGGGTTGGAGTATAAAAGTAGGGAAGTCCTGCTACAAATGTACAGGGTATTGTTGAGACCACACCTTGAGTACTGCGTACAGTTTTGGTCTCCTTATTTAAAGAAGGATATACTTGCATTGGAGGCAGTTCAGAGACGATTCACGAGGTTAATTCCAGAGATGAGGGGTAGACTTATGAGGAAAGGTTGAGCAGGCTGGGCCTATACTCATTGGAATTTAGAAGAATGAGAGGTGATCTATTCGAAACATATTAGGTACTGAGGGGGCTCGACAGGGTACATGCAGAGAGGATGTTTCATCTCATGGGGAAATCTAGAACTCGGGGACACAGATTCAGAATAAATGGTCGCCCTTTTAGAACAGAGATGAGGAGGAACTTTTTCTCTCAGAGGGTCATAAATTTGTGGAATTCTCTGCCCCAGAGAGCTGTGGAGGCGGAGTCATTAAATACATTTAAAGTGGAGATAGACACATTTTTGCAAGATAAGGGTGTGAAGGGTTATGGGGAGCGGGCGGGGAAGTGGCTTTGATCACAAGATCAGCCATGATCTTATTGAATGATGGAGCAGGCTCGAGGGGCCAAGTGGCCTATTCCTGCACCTATTTCTTATGTTCTTATGTTCTTAAGTTCTTAAAACTCCTTCTACACTGTCCCATCAAACACTCCCAGGGCAGGTACACTACCGGTTAGATAGAGAGTAAAGCTCCCTCTACACTGTCCCATCAAACACTCCCAGGGCAGGTACACTACCGGTTAGATAGAGAGTAAAGCTCCCTCTATACTGTCGCAGCAAACACTCCTAGGGCAGGTACAGCACGGTTTAGATACAGAGTAAAGCTCCCTCTACACTGTCTCATCAAACACGCCCAGCACAGCTACAGCAGGGATCAGTTATCGAGTAAAGCTCCCTCTAACCTGTCCCAACACACTTAACCAGCGCAGGGGCAGCACGGGTTGGATACAGAGTAAAGCTGCCTCTACACTGTCCATCAAAAAATCTCAGGGCAGGCACTGCATCAGTTTTATATAGAATAAAGCTGCCTCTACACTGCCCCATCACACAGTCCCAGGGCAGGGATAGGACGGGTAAGCAACAGAGTAAAGCTCTTTCTACAATGTCCCAGCAAACACTCCCAGGGCAGGGACAGCAAGGGTTAGATACAGAGTGATTCTCCATCTACACTGTCTCATCAAACACTCCCAGGGCAGGTACAGTACATGTTAGATCCGGAGTAAAGCTCCCTCTACACTGTCCCATTTAACATTCACAGGGCAGGTACTCCATAGGTTAGATACAGAGTAATGCTCTCTCCACAATGTCCGAGCAAACACTCTCAGGGCAGGTACTACAAGGGTTATGTACAGAGCCAAACACCCTCCACACTCTCCGATCCAACACTCCCAGGGCAGGTACAGCAGTGGTTAGATATATAGTAAAGGTCCCTCCACATTGTCCCATCAAACACTCCCTGGGCAGGTACTGCACATGTCAGATACAGAGTAAAGCTCCCTCTTCACTGTCCCATCAAACACTCCCAGGACAGGTGCAGCACGGGTTAGATACAGAGTAAAGCTCCCTCTACACCCTCCCATCAAACACTCCCAGGGCAGGTACAGCACGGGTTAGATACAGAGTAAAGCTCCCTCTCCACAGTTCCATCAAATATTCCCAGGTCAGACACAGCACAAGTTAGATACAGAGTAAAGCTCCCGCTACACTGTCCAATCAAACACTCCCAGGGCAGGTACAGCACGGGTTAGATACAGAGTAAAGCTCCCTCTACACTGTCCCATCACACACTCCCAGGACAGGTACAGCATGGGTTCGATACAGAGTAAAGCTCCCTCTACACTGTCCCATCAAACACTCCCAGGGCAGGTACAGCACGGGTTCGATACAGAGTAAAGCTCCCTCTACACTGTCCCATCAAACACTCCCAGGGCAGGTACAGCACGGGTTAGATACAGAGTAAAGCTGCCTCTACACTGTCCCCTCAAACACTCCCAGGGCAGGTACAGCACGGGTTCAATACAGAGTAAAGCTCCCTCTACACTGTCCCATCAATCATTCCCAGGGCACTCACAGCACGGTTTCGTTGCAGATTGAAGCTCTCTCTACACTGTCCCTTCAAATACTCCACAGCGCAGGCAGAGCACGGGTTAGATAATCAGGAAAGCTCCATCTACACTGTCCCATCAAACACTCCCAGTGCAGGTACAGCACGGGTTAAATACAGCATAAAGATGACTCTACAACTGTCCCATCAAACACTCCCAGGGCAGGTACAGCACGGGTTAGATACATAGTAAAGCTCCCTCTACACTGTCCCATCAAACACTCGCAGGGCAGGTACTGCACGGGTTAGATACAGAGTAAGTCTCCCTCTACACTGTCCCATCAAGCACTTCTTGTGCAGGTACAAAAAGGGATAGATACACATTAACTCCCCCTGTGCAATTTTTCATCCAACATTCCCAGCGCAGGCACAGCACGGTTAAGATCCAGAGTAAATCTCCCTCTAAGTTGTCCAAATCAATCATTCAAAGGGCACTCACAGCACGGGTTAGTTACACATTAAAGCGCCCTCTACAATCTCGCATCAAATATTCCCAGTGCAGGGACAGCACGGGTTAGATACAGAGTAAAGCTCCCTCTACACTGTCCCATCAAACATTCCCAGGGCAGGCAAAGCACAGGTTAGATACAGAGTAAAGCCCCTTCTACACTGTCCCACCAAACATTCCCAGGGCAGGCAAAGCACAAGTTAGATACAGAGTAAAGCTCCCTCTACACTGTCCCAGCAAACACTCCCAGGGCAGGGACAGCAAAGGTTAGATACAGAGTGATTCTCCATCTACACTGTCTCATCAAACACTCCCATGGCAGGTACAGTACATGTTAGATCCAGAGTAAAGCTACCTCTACACTGTCCCATTTAACATTCACAGGGCAGTTACTCCATAGGTTAGATACAGAGTAATGCTCCCTCTACACTGTCCGATCAAACACTCTCAGGGCAGGTACGGCAAGGGTTATGTACAGAGCAAAACACCCTCCACACTCTCCGATCCAACACTCCCAGGGCAGGTACAGCTGTGGTTAGATATATAGTAAAGCTCCCTCCACATTGTCCCATCAAACACTCCCAGGGCAGGTACTGCACATGTCAGATACAGAGTAAAGCTCCGTCTTCAATGTCCCATCAGACACTCCCAGGACAGGTACAGCACGGGTTAGATACAGAGTAAAGCTCCCTCTACACTCTCCCATCAAACACTCCCAGGGCAGGTACAGCACGGGTTAGATACAGAGTAAAGCTCCCGCTACACTGTCCAATCAAACACTCCCAGGGCATGTACAGCACGGGTTCGATACAGAGTAAAGCTCCCTCTACACTGTCCCATCAAACACTACCAGGGCACTCATAGCACGGTTTCGTTGCAGATTGAAGCTCTCTCTACACTGTCCCTTCAAACACTCCACAGCGCAGGCAGAGCACGGGTTAGATAATCAGTAAAGCTCCATCAAACACTCCCAGTGCAGGTACAGCACGGGTTAGACACAAAGTAAATATTCCTCTACACTGTCCCAGGAATGTCTCCCAGTGCAGGTACAGCATGGGTTAAATACAGCATAAAGATGACTCTACAACTGTCCCATCAAACACTCCCAGGGCAGGTACAGCACGGGTTAGATACAGAGTAATGCTCCCTCTACACAGCCCCATCAAACACTCCCAGGGCAGGTACAGCACGGGTTAGATACAGAGTAATGCTCCCTCTACTTTGTCCCATCAAATAATCCCAGGGCAGTGGCAGCATGGTTAAGATGCAGAGTAAAGCTCCCGCTGCATTGTCGCATCAAACACTCCCAGTGCCGGTACAAAACGGGTTAGATACAAAATAAAGCTCACTCTACACAGTCGCATCAAACACCCCCAGAACTGGCATAGCATGGTTTAGATGCAGAGTAAAGCTCCCGCTAAACTGTCCCATCAAATAATCCCAGGGCAGGTACAGCACGTGTTAGATACAAAGTAAAGCTCCCTCTACACTGTCCCATCAAACACTCCCTGGGCAGGTACTGCATGGGTTAGATACAGAGTAAAGCTCCCTCTACACGGTCCCAACAAATGCTCCAACGGCAGGCCCTGCATGCGTTAGATATAGAGTAAAGCTCCCTCTACACTGTCCCATCAAACACTCCCAGGGCAGGTACAGCATGGGTTAGATACAGAGTAAAGCTTCCTCTACACGGTCCCAACAAATGCTCCAACGGCAGGTCCTGCACGCGTTAGATAAAGAGTAAAGCTCCCTCTACACTGTCCCATCAAACACTCCCAGGTCAGGTACTGCACAGGTTAGATACAGTGTAAACCTCCCTCTACACTGTCCCATCAATCATTCCTTGCGCAGGTACTGAAAGGGATAAATACACATTAACGTTCCCTCTAAACTATTCCATCCAACATTCCCAGGGCAGGGACAGCATGGGTAAGTTACAGAGTAAATCTCCCGCTACATTGTCCCATCAATCATTCCTAGGGCACGTACAGCACGGGCTACATACAGAGCAAAGCTCCCTCTGCACTGTTGCATCAAATACTCCCAGGACAGGTAAAGCACGGGTTAGATGCTGAGTAAAGCTCCCTCTACACTCTCACATCAAATAATCCCAGGACAGGTAAAGCACGGGTTAGATACTGAGTAAAGCTCTCTCTACACTGTCCCATCAAGCATGCCCAGGGCAGGCTCTGCACGTGTTAGATACAGAGTAAAGCTCCATCAACAGGATCCCATCAAGCACTCCCAGGGCAGGTACAGCACGGGTTGTGCAGAGTACAGCACCCTCTACACGGTCCCAACAAATGCTCCAATGGCAGGTCCTGCATGCGTTAGATACAGAGAAAAGCTCCATCTAAAGTGTCCCATCAAGCACTGCCAGGCAGGTACAGCACAGGTTAGATACAGAGTAAAGCTCCCTCTGCACTGTCTCATCAAACTATCCCAGGGCAGGTACAGCAGCATGGGTTAGATACAGAGAAAAGGTCCCTCTACACTGCCCCATCAAACACTCCCAGGGCAGGTACAGCACTGGTTAGATACAGAGTAAAGCTCCCTCTACACTGTCCCATCAAACATTCCCAGAGCAGGTACAGCACTGGTTAGATACAGAGTAAAGCGCCCTCCAAACTGTCCCATCACACACCAATGGCAGGGACAGCATGCGATAGATAAAGTGCAAATCTCCCGCTACACTGTCGCATCAAACATTCCCAGAACTGGTGGAGCACGGGTTAGATACAAAATAAAGCTCCTGGTACACTGTCCCATCAAACAATCCCAGTGCAGGTACAGCACGTGTTAGATATAGAGTAAAGCTCCCTCTACACTGTCACATCAAACACTCCCAGACAGGTACAGCACGGGTTAGATACAGAGTAAAGCTTCCTCTACACGGTCCCAACAAATGCTCCAATGGCAGGTCCTGCATGCGTTAGATAAAGAGTAAAGCTCCCTCTACACTGTCCCATCAAACACTCCTTGCGCAGGCACTGAAAGGGATAAATACACATTAACGTTCCCTCTAAACTGTTCCATCCAACTTTACCAGGGGAGGGGCAGCATGGGTAAGTTACAGAGTAAATCGCGGCTACATTGTCCCATCAATCATTCCTAGGTCACGTACAGCACGGGCTACATAAGGAGCAAAGCTCCCTCTACACTGTCACATCAAATACTCCCAGGACAGGTAAAGCACGGGCTAGATACTGATTAATGCTCCCTCTACACGGTCCCATCAAACACTCCTAGGACAGGTACAGCACAGGTCAGATACAGTGTAAACCTCCTTCTACACTGTTCCATCAAACACTCCTTGCGCAGGTACTGAAAGGGATAAATGCACATTAACGTTCCCTCTAAACTGTTCCATCCAACATTCCCAGGGCAGGGACAGCATGGGTAAGTTACAGAGTAAATCTCCCGCTACATTGTCCCATCAATCATTCCTAGGGCACGTTCAGCATGGGCTACATACAGAGCAAAGCTCCCTCTACACTGTCACATCAAATACTCCCAGGACAGGTAAAGCATGGATTAGATGCTGAGTAAAGCTCTCTCTGCACTGTCCCATCACACAATCCCAGTGCAGGGACAACGCGGGTAAGCAACAGAGTAAAAAGCCCTCTAAACTGTCCCAAATCAAACACACAGGGCAGACACAGCACAGGTTAGATACAAAATAAAGCTCCCTTTACAGTGTCTGAGGAAAGTCTTCCAGTGCAGGTACTGCACGTGTTGGATACAGAGTAAAGCTCTCTCTACACTGTGCCATCAAACACTTCCAGGGCAGCTACTGCACGTGTTAGATACAGAGTAAAGCTCCCTCTACACTGTGCCATCAAACACTTCCAGGGCAGGTCCTGCACGCGTTAGATACAGGGTAAAGCTCCAACTACAGTGTCCCATCAAGCACTCCCAGGGCAGCTGCAGCAGCATGGCTTAGATACAGAGTATAGCTCCGTCTACATTGCCCCATCAAACACTGCCAGGGCAGGTGCAGCAGCATGGGTTAGATACAGAGTAAAGCTCCCTCTACACTGTCCCGTCAAACACTCCCAGGGCTGGAACATCACTGGTTAGATACAGAGTAAAGCTCCCTCTACACTGTCCCATCAAACACTCCCAGGGCAGGTACAGCATGGGTTAGATACAGAGTAAAGCTCCCTCTACACTATCCCATTAAACACTCCCAGGGCAGGTACTGCATGGGCTAGATGCAGAGTAAAGCTCCCTCTACCCTGTCCCATCAAACACTCCTTGTGCAGGTTAAAAAAGGGACAGATACAGATTAACGCTCCCTCTACCTTGTTCCATCCAACGTTTCCAGGGAAGGCACAGCACGGGTTGGATACAGAGTAAAGCTCCCTCTACACTGTCCCATCAATCACTTCCAGGGCAGGTACAACATGGGTTAGATACAGAGTAAAGCTCCCTCTACACTGTCCCATCAAACACTCCCAGGCCAGGTACAGCACGGATTAGCTACGGAGTAAAGCTAAATCCGCACCTTCCCAAATCACACAACCATGGCAGGGACAGCATGGGATAGCTAAAGGGTAAATCTCCCTCTAAACTGTCCCGTCAAACACTCACAGGGCAGGTGCAGCACGGGTTAGATACAGAGTAAAGCTTCCTCTACGCTGTCCCATCAAACACTCCCAGGGCAGATACAGCACATGTTAGCTACAGAGTAAAGCTCCTTCTACACTGTCCCAATACACACCCAGGGCAGGGGCAGCATGGGTTAGACACAGATCAAAACATCCTCTACACAGTCCCATCAAACACTGCCAGGACAGGTACTGTACAGGTTAGATACAGAGTAAAGCTCCCTCTACCTTGTCCCATCAAACACTCCCAGGGCAGGGGCAGCATGATTTAGATACAGAGTAAAGCTCCCTCTAAACTGCCACATCAAACACTCCCAGGGCAGGTACAGAACGGGTTAGATACAGTGTAAAGCTCGCTTTACACAGTCGCATCAAACACCCCCAGAACTGGTATAGCATGGTTTAGATACAGAGTAAAGCTCCCGCTTCACTGTCCCATCAAACACACCCAGTGCAGGTACTGCACAGGTTAGATACAGAGTAAATCTCCCTCTACACTGTCCCATCAAACACTCCTTGTGCAGGTACAAAAAGGGATAGATAGAGATTAAAGCTCCCTCTACACTGTTCCATCCAATATTCTCAGGGCAGGCACAGCACGGTTTAGATACAGAGTAAATTTCCCTCTACATTGTCCCAACTATCATTCCCAGGGCATGCAAAGCATGTGTTAGATACAGAGTAAAGCTCACTCTCCATTGTCCCATCAATAACTCCCAGGGCAGATACAGCACAGGTTAGATACAGAGAAATGCTCCCTCTACACTGTCCCATCAAACACTCCGAGGGCAGGCTCAGATCGGGTTAGATACAAAATAAAGTGCCCTCCAAACTGTCCCATCACACAACCATGGCAGGGACAGCATGCAATAGGTAAAATGCAAATCTCCCTCTAAACTGTCTCATCAAACACTCCCAGGGCTGGAAGAGCACGGTTTAGATCATCATCATCATCATCATTGGCGACCACTTGAATTCGAGTATGGTATGTCCTTCATCAGTCATCTACTTGTGGGTCTTCAGGTGGCTGTGGAGGCCAATCCGAGATCCACAGACTCGACTACAGTGTGGGCATGTAAGACTGTTGGTAGTGACTAGAGTATGGGTCTACTTAAGTTGTTGTCTCTCCTTACGGAGCTGGCGTTTATCCTCAGCGGCACGCTGGAGATTCTTTTCATGTAGTGCGGCACCATCGTGGATGCATTTTCTCCAATTGTCTGTCCAGTGCGATTTCCTCCCAGTTATTAAGATCGATATGGAACTTTTTAAGGATTACTTTGATGTTATCTTTGTAACGCTTCTTTTGACCACCAGGTGACCTCTGCCCTTCCTTCAACTGGGAGTACAGAACCTGTTTTGGGAGACGTGAGTCTGACATGCGAATGACATGTCCAATCCATCGGAGTTGATGCTGCACGATGAGCGTAGTGATGCTATAGATATTGGCCTCTTCAAGTATATTCCAGTTGGTACGCTTGTCCTCCCAGCTGACCCTCAAGATTTTGCGTAGAGAGCATTGGTGGTATTGTTCTAAGGCTTTGAGATGTCTACTGTACGTAGTCCAGGTTTCAGCTCCATATAAAAGGGTGGGAAGGATGATGGCTTTGTACACAAGAATTTTAGTTTGGACTTGGAGGTCATGATTTTCAAAGACTCTCCTCCTCAGTTTAGAAAAGGTTGCACTTGCACAACTCAGGCGGTGATGGATTTCAGAATCAATGTCAGCTTTGGAGGATAAATGGCTACCAAGATATGGAAAGGTGTTGACATTTTCAAGGGTGTTATTATCAATCTTTATAGAGGGAGGAGTTGCAAGCTGATTAGGTGATGGCTGGTGGAGCACCTGGGTTTTCTTTATATTCATGGTGAGGCCCAGAAGTTTGTAGGCTCTGGAAAAAGCATTCAAGGTGTTTTGTAGATCATGCTCGGAAAGAGCTGTGATGGCGTTATCATCTGCATACTGTAACTCCATAATGGTAGTGATGGAGACTTTGCTCTTGGCCTTAAGCCTATTGAGATTGAAAAGTCGGCCATCAGTACGGTAAAGGATTTGAATTCCGGTGGGCAGATCATTGCCGATGAGATGGAGGATAACTGAGATGAACACTGCAAAAAGGGTTGGAGCAATGATGCAGCCCTGTTTTACTCCTGTCTCAACTGTAACGGGCTCTGAAATAGAACCGCTGCTGCTGAGAACTGCTGCGGACATGTTGTCATGTAGCAGCCTCAGAACTAAGATGAATTTATCGGGGCAACCAAGCTTAGACAAAATATGCCATAAAGTCTGGCAGTGGACGGTGTCAAAAGCTTTAGTTAGTTCTATGAAAGCTATGAACAGTGGTTGCTTTTGTTCACGGCATTTCTCCTGTAATTGACGTGCTGTGAAGATCATATCAGCTGTTCCTCTGGATGGTCAGAAACCACACTGCGACTCCGGAAGCACCTCCTCAGATAACGGCAAAAGTCTGTTAGAAAGGACACGGGCAAGCACTTTTCCTGTGGAAGAAAGAAGGGAGATACCTCGGTAGTTACCACACACCGACTTTTCCCCCTTTTTAAAGATAGTAACAATCAAAGCATCTCTGAGATCTTCTGGAATTTCTCCCTGCTGCCATATTTTTAGGAGGAAGGCATGTATGTCAGGAGCTCAGGACCACCTTTTTTAAGGATTTCTGCTGGAATCCCATCTGAGTCGGCAGCTTTGTTGTTTTTCATGGACCTGATGGCATTCTGCACTTCTACAATGCTTGGGGGTGCCCCCATTTCCTCCCTTTCTGGTCTCTGTGGTAATTGATTGATGGACTCCAGATCTGCGCTACTGTGTCGGTTGAGCAGTTCTTGAAAATGCTCCCTCCATCTTGTGTCAATTGCTTCCTTGTCCTTGAGCAGAGTTAAACCGTCCTTAGACCGTAAGGGGTTTAAGCCACGGTAGCTTGGTCCAAAAACTGCCTTGGTGGCACTGAAGAAGCCTCTGGAATCCCCAGTATCAGCTATACGTTGTATTTCTAGGGACCTTTGAGACCACCAGTTGTTCTTCATCTCCCTTATTCTCTGCTGGACATCTGCCTTAACTCTGGCATGAGCCTCTCTTTTGGCCTTGCTGCTGATGTTGTTTTGCCAGGCGCAGAAACTTTCCTTTTCCTTTCTATGAGCTGTTCAATTTCTGAGTCGTTCTCATCAAACCAGTTCTGATTTTTCTGGACTTGAAACCGAGTATGTTCTGAGAGGTGTTGAGGATAGTGGCTTTCAGCAGTTCCCAATGTTCTCCAGTATCATGTGGGTAGTCCTTTGGAAGACTTTGCCTGATGGAATCCTGAAAGCACTGCCGTATGGCAGTGTCCTCAAGACATTCAATGTTTAATTTTGGCTGGAACTGCTTCTTCTGAGCACGTATCTTGGGCTTTAGTTTGAGGGACATAGTTGCTCGGATAAGGTAATGATCTGTCCAGCAGTCATCAGTGCTGAACATGGCCCCAGTGACCAGAACATCACGACGATCCCTTGCCCGTACAATGACATAGTGAATAAGATGCCACAATTTTGAGCGGGGGTGCCTCCAGGAGGTTTTGTACTTGTTTTTTAGTCGGAAGAAAGTGTTTGTGATTATGAGGTTGTGCTCGGCACATTTAGTGAGAAGAAGTAGTCCGTTTGAGTTGGACTTTCCGATGCCCCCTTTTCCTATGATGCCTTTCCATAGTTGATAATCCCGACCGACCCTAGCATTGAAGTCCCCAAGAAGAATGACTTTATCATCTTTTGGGATACCAGACAAGGTTTTATCCAGGTCAGCATAGAAGATCGCCTTTACTTCATCTAGCGAATCCAGGGTGGGAGCATAAGCACTCACAACTGTTGCCATCTGATTGTTGGATAGGGTTAGACGCATTTTCATGAGGCGTTCATTGATTCCCATAGGAAATTCAGAGAGTTGGCTAACAAGTTCATTTTTGATGGCAAATCCAACTCCATGGATCCGGGGGTTTTCCATTGGCTTCCCTTTCCAGTAGAATATGTAACCCCCCTTCTCCTCCTTCAATTGACCTTCTTCTGCTAGTCGAGTTTCAGATAGGGCCACTATATCAATGTTGCATCGTTTCAGCTCTCTGCATACGATGGCCATCCTTCATTCCGGTCGATCACTTGTTGCACTGTTTACTAGTGTCCGCACATTCCGTGCTCCGAAGTTCAATTTTCTGTCTTTAGGACCGCATTTTGGTGACCCCTCTGGATGCAGTATTCCAGACAGGGTGTTATTGTGGCAGGCTATTTTTGGGGCACCTTTTCTAGCCCCCTCCCTGTTCAGGGTGAGCAGAGTGGATCCTAAATAGGGCTGCTCAGTCGTGGCTGTAGCTGCCGGGGGGCTCCCCTGCCTCGATCCAGGAGCCCGACGACTGAATCAAACAGCCACCGCCTAGTGTGCCAGCTTGTGATTAGTAGATTCCAGACCTCACAATCCTGCCCCCATCACCACTTACTGATCGCCACAGGACTTTACGCTGGCGTGTTGTAGAGGTAAATGTAGATCCCTCTGAAGTACGCCTGTGTGTGGTAACTTTTAGCTTGGGGTGGTTGGTGCACAGCCAGCCACCACACAATCCTTGACAGAAAAGGGGCCAGGGTCCAGTGGCAAGGAAAAACCGAGATGACTGGAGACCGCTCTCTGCTACAGACTTCTTCCGCCTTCACAGCCATTGTGGTGCTTCTCGCAGCCCCTGAACCAAAGTGACTCAGAGTTACCACCGTCATCCGCCTGTTCCACCGTTGAGGACTTGGTACGGATCGCACTCCATCTGGAACCTCCCCCTTGACCTTACAAACTTGGGTGACTGTGCCAAGAGCTGTGCTCCCGACGGCATCGCTCACAGGTTCATCGGTTCATGCAAGCCTCTCCACCACGACAAGGTGGCGATCCAAGGAAAGGTTTAGCTACAGAGTAAAGCTCCCTCTACACTGTCGCATCAAACACTCCCAGAACTGGTACAGCACGTGTTAGATACAGAATAAAGCTCCCGCTAGACTGTCCCATCAAACAATCCCAGGGCAGGTACAGCACGGGTTAGATGCAGAGTAAAGTTCCCTCTACACTGTCCCATCAAACACTCCCAGGGCAGGTACAGCACGGGTTAGATGCAGAGTAAAGCTCCCTCTACACTGTCCCATCAAACACTCCCAGGGCAGGTACAGCATGGGTTAGATGCAGAGTAAAGCACCCCCTACACTGTCCCATCAAATAATCCCAGGGCAGGTACAGCACGGGTTAGATGCAGAGAAAAGTTCCCTCTACACTGTCCCATCAAACACTCCCAGGGCAGGTACAGCACGGGTTAGATACAGAGTAAAGCTCCCTCTACAGTGTCCCATCAAACACTCCCAGAGCAGGTACAGCACTGGTCAGATACAGAGTTAAGCTCCCTCTACACGGTCCCATCAAACACTCCCAGGACATGTACAGCACGGATTAGATAGAGAGTAAAACATCCTCTACACGGTCCCAACAAATGCTCCAATGGCAGGTCCTGCATGCGTTAGATAAAGAGTAAATCTCCCTCTACACAGTCCCATCAAACACTCCTAGCGCAGGTACTAAAAGGGATAAATACACATTAACGTTCCCTCTAAACTGTTCCATCCAACATTCCCAGGGCAGGGACAGCATGGGTAAGTTACAGAGTAAATCTCCCGCTACATTGTCCCATCAATCATTCCTAGTGCACGTACAGCACGGGCTACATACAGAGCAAAGCTCCCTCTACACTTTCACATCAAATGCTTCCAGGACAGGTAAAGCATGGTTTAGATACTGAGTAAAGCTCCCTCTACACTGTCCCATCACACAATCCCAGTGCAGGGACAACACAGGTTAGCTACAGAGTACAAAGCCCTCTACACTGTCCCATCAAACACTCCCAGAGCAGGTACAGCACTGGTCACATACAGAGTAAAGCTCCCTCTACACGGTCCCATCAAACACTCCCAGGGCAGGTACAGAATGGGTTAGATACAGAGTAAAGCTTCCTCTACACGGTCCCAACAAATGCTCCAACGGCAGGTCCTGCACGCGTTAGTAAAAGAGTAAAGCTCCCTCTAAACTGTCGTATCAAACACTCCCAGGACAGGTACTGCACAGGTTAGATACAGTGTAAACCTCCCTCTACACTGTCCCATCAAACACTCCCAGGACAGGTAAAGCACGGGTTAGATACAGAGTAAAGCTCCCTCTACACGGTCCCATCAAACACTGCCAGACAGATACAGTCTGTGTTAGATACAGAGTAAAGGTCCCTCTACACTGTCACTTCAAATACTCCCAGGACAGGTAAAGCACGGCTTAGATACTGAGTAAAGCTCCCTCTGCACTGTCCCATCACAGAATCCCATTGCAGGGACAACACGGGTTAGCAACAGAGTAAAAAGCCTTCTACACGGTCCCAAATCAAGCACCCAGGGCAGACACAGCACAGGTTGGATACAAAGTAAAGCTCCCTCTACACTGTCCGAGGAAAGTCAACCAGTGCAGGTACAGTATGATGCGCTATCAATTACTCATAAAAGACGGAGAGTTAGGAGAGTAACTAAAAGGCTTTTATTAGCAAAGAACTGAGCATGCCTCTCGTGGTTGACTGGGTTCCAAGAAGGCAGGGGGCTGCAGAGCAGTCACCTTTATACCTGGGCCTGTGGGTGGGGCCAGGGGCGGAGCCAGCAGAGGCATGTTGAGGCATGTATAGATACAACAGTGTGCAACAACAACAACAACGGTGAACAACAATAACAGTGGTTTACCACATTCACCCCTTGTTTAAAATTGAGTCCGGCGGGGTGAAGTGTACTAAAGGTTCGTGTAAGTAAGTCTATCAGGTGGCCTTGTATGCCGTCCTGATCGTCGTGGTGGCGGCGGTGATGGTGCAGCATCCAACGTTGAATCTGGCATCTCATTGAGTGGTTGGGTGGTCAATGACGGGTCCTGGGGCTGCGGCATGCCGTCTACCGGGGTTGGGTTGTGGGTAGTGGTGGATGGCAATGGTAGTGTTTCAGGGGCACCCGAAGGTGCGAGGTCTCGTATGGAGACTGTGTCCTCCCGCCCGTCCGGGTATGCCACATAAGCATACTGGGGGTTGGCGTGGAGGAGGCTCACCCTCTCGACCAGGGGGTCCATTTTATGGGACCTCACGTGCTTCCGCAGTAGGACGGGTCCTGAAGACGTCAGCCATGCCGGTAGCGAGGTCCCCGATGTGGACTTCCTGGGGAAAGTGAACATTTTCTCATGGGGGGTGGCATTGGTGGCTGTACAAAGCAGTGACCGAATGGAGTGGAGCGCCGCAGGGAGGACCTCCTGCCAGCGAGAGGTCAGAAGGCCCTTAGATTTTAAGTTTAAGAGGACGGCCTTCCAAACCGTCGCGTTCTCTCTTTCCACCTGGCCGTTCCCCCGGGGGTTGTAGCTGGTGGTTCTGCTTGTAGCAATACCTCTCGTGAGCAGGTACTGACGGAGTTCGTCGCTCATAAAGGATGAGCCCCGGTCGCTATGGATATAGCTAGGGAAGCCGAACAAGGCGAAAAGGTCATTCAGACATTTAATGACCGTGGTACTGGTCATGTCCGGGCACGGGATGGCAAACGGGAAACGGGAGTACTCATCAATTATGTTGAGGAAGTACACGTTGCGGTCAGAGGAGGGGAGGGGCCCTTTAAAATCGACGCTCAGGCGCTCGAAGGGGCGAGTGGCCTTGATCAGGCTTGCTCTGTCTGGCCTATAAAAATGCGGTTTGCACTCGGCACAGATTTGGCAGTTCCTGGTCATGGTCCTGACCTCCTCGATGGAGTAGGGCAGGTTACGGGATTTGATGAAATGGAAGAACCTGGTGACCCCCGGGTGGCAGAGGTCATTGTGGAGGGTCTGCAGTCTATCGACCTGCGCGTTGGCGCATGTACCACGTGACAGGGCATCTGGGGGCTCATTGAGTTCCCGGGCCGGTACAAGATATCGTAATTGTAGGTGGAGAGTTCAATTCTCCACCTCAAGATCTTGTCGTTCTTGATTTTGCCCCTCTGATTATTATTAAACATAAAAGCTACTGAACGCTGGTCAGTGAGCAGGGTAAATCGTTTTCCGGCCAGGTAATGCCTCCAATGTCGCACCACATCCACAATGGCCTGGGCCTCCTTTTCAACAGAGGAGTGTCGAATCTCGGGGCCCTGGAGGGTCCTTGAGAAAAAGGCCACGGGTCTCCCCGCCTGGTTAAGGGTTGCAGCTAGGGCGAAGTCGGATGCGTCGCTCTCCACTTGGAAAGGGATGGACTCATCCACTGCATGCATTGTGGCCTTCGCAATATCTATTTTTATGAGAGTGAAGGCTGCACATGCCTCTGCTGTCAGGGGGAAGGAAGTGGACTTGATGAGGGGTCTGGCTTTGTCCGCATAGTTGGGCACCCACTGAGCATAGTAAGAGAAAAACTCTAGGCATCTCTTCAGTGCTTTTTGGCAGTGGGGGAGGGGGAGCTCCATAAGGGGGCGCATTCTGTCGGGGTCGGGGCCGATGACTCCGTTCTCCACTACGCAGCCAAGAATAGCAAGGCGCGTAGTACGAAACATACATTTGTCCTTGTTGTATGTTAGATTCAGCCGCTGGGCCGTACGGAGGAATTTCTCTAGGTTAACGTCATGGTCCTGCTGGTTGTGGCCGCAGATGGTGACATTGTCTAGATAGGGGAAGGTGGCCTGTGTTAAGTCTGTGTGTTATAGTGCGAATTACTACACAGACCACAAGAGTAAATTTTAACAGGTCTTTACTCGTCGAAGGTCAGGGCTGAACTGCCCAATAAATCATTACACAGCACTTATATACCGGTGTGGTCACCACCGGTATTACAGTATACAGCAGCCAAGATAAAGTAGTGCAACTCTTAAAATAGTTCTCTTAAAGGTGGAACGGTTACATACACCACAGCCTGCAGCGCGTTCTGGTCAACCATTCGGTCCATCTCCCTTTGGAAGACCGAAACCCCGTTGGTGACGCCGAAGGGGACTCGGAGGAAGTGGTAGAGACAACCGTCAGCTTCAAAAGCTGTGTACTGGCGGTCCTCAGCCCTGATGGGGAGCTGGTGGTATGCCGACTTCAGATCAATCGTCGAGTACACCCGGTATTGTGGATTCTGATTGACCATGTCAGATATGCGGGGGAGTGGGTATGCATCTAACTGGGTGTAGCGATTGATCGTCTGACTGTAGTCAATAACTAGGCGCTGTTTTTCGCCAGTCTTCACTACCACCACTTGTGCTCGCCATGAGCTAGTGCTACCCTCAATAATCCCTTCCTTCAGGAGTCTTGCTACTTCGGATTTAATGAAGCTCCTATCCCCGGCACTGTACCACCTGCTTTTGGTAGCGATGGGCTTACAGTCGTGGGTGAGGTTAGCGAACAAGGGGGGGGGGGAAGACTTTAAGCGTGGAGAGGCTGCAAATGGTGCGCGGTGGGCGATTTAAAAGCTGCTGGCTGCAGACTGTGAGTGGGGGGAGGGGTCCGCCGTACGCTAATGTGACACTTTTAAGGTGGCACTGAAAATCCAACCCCAGTAGAACGGCAGCGCAGAGATGGGGCAGGACAAGAAGTTTAAAATTTTTGTATTCTGTGCCCCTTACTGAAAGGGTCACTACACAGTAGCCACCGACGTCTGCTGAATGGGATTTGTAAGCCATAGAGATCCGATGGCGCGTTGGCAGGACCGGGAGAGAGTAATTGCGCACTGTTTCGGGGTGGATAAAGCTCTCCGTGCTCCCGCTGTCGAAAAGGCAGGTCGTGGCGCGGCCGTTTACCGTAATGTCCATCATGGACCTGGACAGTTGGTGAGGGAGAGATTGGTCCAGCGTCACGGAGGCCAGCGTCCGGGTCACCCGCGATTGGAGTTGGAGGTGTCCAAGATGGCGGACAAAATGGCTGCGCCCATGATCCCGAGCCCCACGCGGCTGGAGGTGTCCAAGATGGCGGACAAGATGGCTGCCCCCACGGTTCACACATGGCGCTGCTGGCGTTAGCGGTTTTACCTTTGCAGGCGCTGACGTAGTGTCCTTTCTTCCCGCAGCCAGAGCAGGTAGCGTTTTTTGCTGGGCAGCGTGCTCTGGGGTGTTTTGCCTGGCCACAAAAGTAACATTTCGGGCCCTTGGACATCGCTGCAGCAGTTGGTGCCGGGGGTGGCGGTCCCATGACCCAAGGTTGCGGCGTCCACGGTGCGGAGCGGTTAGGGGAGAATGCGTCCATATTCTGGTGGGCCGCGTCTAGCGAGAGCGCGAGGGACACTGCCTTCTTCAGGTTGATTTCGCCCTTCTCCAGCAGTCTCTGCCGGGAGTAGTCGGATTTGAGGCCCGCAACGAAGGCATCTCGGATAAGTCCCTCCGCGTGTGTCGCGGCCGATACCTCTTTACAATCGCAGGCTCGGCCGAGTATCTGTAGTGCCCGTAGGAATGCCTCCACCGATTCCCCGGACTGCTGTTTGCGGGATCTCAGGAGGTGTCTGGCATAAACCGTATTTACCGGGCGTGTGTGTTGTCCTTTTAGCAGATCGATAGCCGCCGCGTAGGTAGTCGCGTCCTGGATGAGCGTGTAGACTTGGTGGCCCACCTTGGAGGCCAGGATTTTTAGTTTGTTTCCATCTAGTGTCACGGCTGAGGCTTCCAGGTAAGCTTCGAAGCAACGCAGCCATTGTGCGAACTTGGTAGACGAACCCACCTCTTGAGGGTCTAGGTCCAGGCATGTTGGCCTGAGGGCATGCAGCAGCGCCTGCTGCTCAGCGTTTGGTGCCATCGTTTGCTGCAGCGCCTGCTGCTCAGCGTTTGATGCAGCAGCCTGCTGCTCAGCGTTTGGTGCCAACATTTTGTTTTTGCAAATAAAATTGATGCGCTATCAACTACTCATAAAAGACGGAGAGTTAGGAGAGCAACTAAAAGGCTTTTATTAGCAAAGAACAGAGCATGCCTCTCATGGTTGACTGGGTTCCAAGAAGGCAGGGGGCCGCACAGCAGTCACCTTTATACCTGGGCCTGTGGGTGGAGCCAGGGGCGGAGCCAGCAGAGGCATGTTGAGGCATGCATAGATACAACAGTGTGCAACAACAACAACAACGGTGAACAACAATAACAGTGGTTTACCACACAGTACATGTTGGATACAGAGTAAAGCTCCCTCTACACTGTCCGAGGAAAGTCTTCCAGGCAGGTGCAGCACGGGTTAGATACAGACTAAAGCTCCCTCTACACTGTCCCATCAAACACTCCCAGGGCAGGTACTGCATGTGTTAGATACAGAGTAAAGCACCCTCTACACGGTCCCAATAAATGCTCCAATGGCAGGTACTGCAAGCGTTAGATACAGAGTTAAGCTCCATCTACAGTGTTCCATCAAGCACTCCCAGGCAGGTACAGCACGGGTTAGATCCAGTGTAAAACTCCCGATACAGGTCCCAACAACACTCCCAGTGCATATAGAGCACGGGTTAGATAAAGAGTAAAGCTTCCTCTACACGGTCCCAACAAATGCTCCAACGCAGGTACTGCACAGGTTCTATACAGTGTAAACCTCCCTCTACACTGTCCCATCAAACACTCCCAGGGAAGGTAGTGCACGTGTTAGATACAGAGTAAAGCTCCATCTACCCTGACCCATCAAGCGCTCCCAGGACAGGTACTGCACGGGTTAGGTACAGAGCAATGCTCCCGCTACAGTGACTCATCAAACATTCCCAGGGCAGGTACAGCATGGCTTAGATACAGAGTAAAGCTTCCTCTACACGGTCCCAAGAAATGCTCCAACGGCAGGTCTTGCATGCGTTAGATAAAGAGTAAAGCTCCCGCTACACTGTCCCATCAAAAACTCCCAGGACAGGTACTGCACAGGTTAGAAACAGTGGAAACATCCCTCTACCCTGTCCCATCAAACACTCCTTGTGCAGGTACTAAAAGGGATAAATACACATACACGTTCCCTCTACACTGTCCCATCAAACACTCCCAGGGCAGGTACAGCATGGGTTAGATAGAGAGTAAAGCTCACTCTACACTGTCCCATCAAACCCTCCCATGGCAGTTACTGTACGGGTTAGATACAGTGTAAAACTCCCTCTACACGGTCCCATCAAACACTCCCAGTGCAGGTAAAGCACGTGTTCGATACAGAGTAAAGCTTCCTTACACGGTCCCAACAAATGCTCCAACCGCAGGTACTGCACAGGTTAGATACAGTGTAAACCTCCCTTAACACTGTTCCATCAAACAATCCCAGAGAAGGTACTGCAAGAGTTAGATACAGAGTAAAGCTCCAATTAACCTGACCCATCAAGCACTCCCAGGACACGTACTGCACGGGTTAGATACAGAGTAAAGGTCCCTCTACGCTGTCCCATGAAACACTCCTTTTGCAGGTAAAAAAAAAGGGACAGATACAGATTAACGCTCCCTCTACCTTGCAGGGGGTTTCTCTTGCTTGCTCTGGTCTCCTGCCAGGCTTCTTGCAATAATTACCCGTGAGTGGTTCGACCCACTCGCCCCTACGGTTCTCGACCTTGGACTTAGGTGCAGGGAGCTGTAGTGCAGAAAAACTCAATAGACCAGGTCGAATAGCACGAAATGGATGCCTTTATTGAACAGTTTGCAGCATCATAAAATACATGTCATATGCACAGATTAAAGCAACTACAAGCATGCACACATCTATAAACTTAACTCTATGGAAATGGGGAACACACGGCACATCGTAAAAGGGGTAACACATTACAACTACCCTTAACCCCCTCCCCTAGACCTAACTAAGTTTCGATTTGAGGAACTCGGGATCATGCTCACCACTTTAAGAATTGCAAAAAGGGGTTTGCGGCCTTTCGACACAGCTTTCCGTCGTCACGTGGGTTTGGAAGGTTCTGGCGCAGCTTGTTTTCCTCTTGGTTCTCCTGCGATGGGTGCTCGCCGATGTGATGTTGAGACACTGGAGTACCGGGCCCTGAGTGTCTTCTTCTCCGGCCTGGGTCGTCGATCTCCCGATGGTCTTCCCCGGGGCGGGACGCTGGTCCCCAAAAAGCTTTCTTTATACAGTCATAATTGTCCTTCTGATTTGAAGCAGAGCTGGAGTACAGGGTGTCTTCTTCTTCGGCCTGGGTCGTCGATGATCTCCCGACAAAAGTACCCGGGCCACCCTCGTCATCTTCCCGTCGTGGCCGGGCCTTGCCTGCGGGAGCTGGCTTCCAGGCCGAAACCTTCTCATCGTCTTCTCGTCGTGGCCGGGCCTTGCCTGCCCGAGCACCGAACACGTTCTGAACTGAAATGCTGTGTGAAGGTCTCTGATGGTCTTGAAACGTTTTACCGAAGAAGCTGAAGAAGTACCGTCCAAGTTCCGAAGCTACTCCGAAGCGTACTGATGGACTTTTTCAATCCACAGTTTACCTTTTTGGAACATTCTTATCTCCCGCCAAATCATAGTCCTGTCTTTGTAATAATTTTGGCGGGCAGAACTCTCTGCAGGGGTGTTTTGTCTTCATAACGGGAGTCGGTGATAGCTTAACTGGCCTTCCTGGGCCGATAATGTCTTTGCTTTGTCACCGTAACTTGGTTTGTATATTGATCGGTCTGGAGATTGCCCTTGATGGCTGTTAAACGGCTTCCCTTTGTACAGTAGATGGGTTAAAGTGTTCGTTCAATTGTCCGCCCATTTCTTGATGGGTCTCATCCTGCTACCCAAATCTGTCCTGTACTTATAATCTAATCAATATGTATACTCAGTTCCATGAGTTTCGGCTTCCCGAAACTGGTTTTCGCGGGCTTTAATGTCCTCAATCCACAAGCCTGTCTGGCTTGCAGTAACATAAATTCAAACAGTCACAGAAGCTGGTCACGAGGTCCGGCGGCCATTTTGTGTGCCCTTTTATCAAAGGTTTCTCTGTACAAGCTTCTTTTGGTCAATAAAGCTGTTTTATTAACCCTAATTTCCTGCGTGATTATTTAATGAAAATTTCGCGAATCTTACAGTCCCTCCTGTGATAATGATAGCTTGCTTAAAGTATCAATCACCCTTGGTGAGCAAATTTTCCCTGATTCCTCACATCCAAACATTCCTGGTAATTAACTATCTATGACCCCCACGACACATGCAGTTCCCATTTCAGAAAAAATTACATTGTGTACAGTTGGACAACCATAGGCAGTACTACCTCAAACTATAACACATTCATCTTTCAGATGTGAAAGGGGCCGATACCCTTTACATCACCTGCATACTCATTTTGTTAATCAAAAATTGAAAAACCAATCAACGGTTATAACACAACAGTATTCATACACTTAAATCATATAGTAACCAAAACCAAGAGTGGAGGGATGCTTTATCCTTTAATACATAGCAGCCTAAGCGGGGGTCTCTTCAACCTCTCGTACATAGCGTTCTCTCCATTCTCCTGTGTTCTCATGCCTCTGGAGGTGTTTGCCTCTCTTGCAATGCACGACCAGTAAATATATTACAATCAAAACCTGACACACTACTAGGATGTGGGATGCTATTCTAATCCAGGGCGGGATTTCTATATTAGTGAACAGGTCCCACCATGGTGGGGTGACTATGTCCAATATCTCTTTCCCTATCTCCACTGTCTTCTGCTCTAGTGTGTAAAAATGCTTCTGTGAGACTATTATGGCTTTTAAAATCTTGGTGAGGTGTTCGGGGAGAGGGGGAATGACATAACCAAAATGCACAACGAATCGCTGCAAATCCGTGAAATTCTCTTTTACAGTGAGGTGAACAGTGGAAGGTACAGGAATGGGGACAATTCGCTGTTGTGCCACTTGAACTTCAGCCCTGGGTTTGAAACAGAAACTGCTGTCACTGACCGGACACCACCCGTGCTGTCCGTGGTGGTAGTGAGGCACTGCAGTGGTAACACAGTAGGTTCCACCTCCGATATATGCCACCTGCGGGGGCACATGGTCTTTTGCCATTGCCTCCATGGTGCAATTTACCGGCTTCGTGCTAGCGGCTCTGAACCCGCACTGTGGTTTTAAAAAGGCATTCAAGTGCTGGGGACACAGGATGATGTGCGCTACCCGGCTTCGACACCCCGAGAGGTCGGTGCCTGTCATCGTACGCTCCCATCTGATGACATAAGGCAGGACCACTGCGTAACGAATGTGCGCACCCCCCTGAATGACTCCAATGTTCTCCACCCTGTATACCGGGGCGGGTTTTGCTGTGGGACCCAACACCGGCATCCTCACCACTATTCCCATGATAGTGTGATTCGAGCGTCCACAGTCCACTGGGACTGGGTACGCCTCTGCAGCTAGTCTGAGCTGGCACGGACTTAATGCGTTCTCAAAGGGTGGAGCGCTTGCAAGTGCTTATTGTTGATCCAGGACGGGACCAAATCTTGTTTTAAATCCTCCAGATTACTGCGGCCCTCGCCCAGTAACCACGCCCCATAAAGTACACAAGCCTCGTTCTGCGCAGCTTGATCGGACGCATTCTGATCCTCCCTAATGAGTGCATTTACCGTTCGAGCGTGTTTCTCCAGCTCAGCGACTATTTCTTTTAAGTGTAGCGTCATGGCCTGGTCCTCATGTAACTCAGAACCTACTACCTTATTTTTGTTTGTCAGTATGTTCCTTAACTGTGCCTTTAGACCATTAACCTGTGTCTGCAGCTTCATGTTGTCTAGAGCATTGACAACAGATGTCCCGGTACTAAAAGCAGTGAAAATGTCATTTACAGTGCCCCTTCTTTGCCTCCCTACCCGACCTAAAACTTCCTGTGGTGTGGTGTACAATTTGGCTTTGTCGATGTCGGCAAAGTCAAATTCATAAATTGTCTGAACATCCTGGTTAGCAGAACCTGGTACAATTGCTCCGTTTCCTTGGTACACCACTCCGGCAATCGTACCTCAGTAAGGTTTAAAATCACTGAGGCCACCACGTAGTGTACCCCTTGGTACAGCATCTGACCGGTGGGTACCAATACCAAACCGCTCCCGGGTCCCTTTGTGGTGGTGGGGCACCCTTCCTTCTGGGCTAGTGCTACCGGAATCGTGGGCAGGGGCTTGCGTGGGTGGGTGATGAGTTCAGTGGCGTTTACCGGAATCTGGGAGAATGGGGCTCCGCACGCCCGGGTGCTGACGTCCCACCTCATCCCTTTCCCTTCATCCTGCCACTGCCTCTGGAAAAAGATGGATATGCCCTTGGGGCAAACGTACTTCGAACCCCACATGCAGACATATATCCCTTCATCTGGTTTCCACCATTTGTCCCAACACACACATAATTGTCCGTGAGTCCCCGTAATTGTCCGATGGGTATTGTTACCCAGTCGCTCCCACTCGATTGTAGAGTTCTTCATATTCTTTCCCAGCTTTCGAAGCCAGCACCATCTACTTAGCGGTACGTTCCCATTACACACCAAACAGATCCTCTTTCCCACGGTAACGCTGACTCTGGGTGCAATGATCCTCACCCAAGGGCACAGTAATGAAGTCTCTTGGTAGGCAAACCCGGATTTGCTGGAGTATTCTGTAGAATTTGAACCCAGCCATCCTGGCCATCTCCCTTGGTGGAAGTAGGTGGCGGTTTCCTCAACCTCTCGCTTCCCCATCCCATCCGTCACGATGGGGGCTGTGTCCCTGGAGCATCCGAACACGACGATGTCCTTGGTGCGGCCTCGGTAGGCCAGCCCGCACCCGATCGCCGCGAGCACCACGAGAATCCTCTCCATTGTATCCCTAGTTTCTGTAACCAATAAGATGATGTAGCCAGGCTCCCAATAGGCGCTGGCCTAATTAAACCAATGCTCCAGTCCCCTGACCCCACTTCCAAACAAACACACATGCTGGGCAGACTTTGAAAACTACCTTTTAAAACATCCCCATCATCTTAAACTTTACATGCCTTAAACTAACATTAAAATTACTTAAACTTAACTTATCATTACCTAAACTTATGTACAGCGCCGCCCTCCTTCGGGCGGCCTACCTAATTCCTGTGAGGGCTGCAGTGTGCCGCTCCCTGTGGAGGGGCTGCACTGACCTTCGGCTTTGATCCCCCGCAGCCTGTCGCTGCTGAACGGGAATCGTGTTTTTCCTGGGCTACCCTGGATCGAGGTTGGGGGAAGTAAGGAGGATCTGACCAAAACTTTCTGGGCTGAGGCGTCTGAGCCGACCTACGAGGGGGCACCTTGGGCGAGGCTCCCAGGGCTAACGGACCGGGGATCGGGTCCTTCACCGTCGCAGCCTGTGGTTCCACCACAGCTGCCGGCTCCCCTCCCTCAGGCTCCGCCCCCCCGGGGCTGGGATCTGTGGCATCCGACTCCACCCCACCTGTCCCCACAGGTGGTGAGTCTCCGCCTCCAATCCCTACCTCCCCTAAGCTCGAGTCGGGGGCGAAACCTTCGTCCTCCGACTCCTCCTCCTCCGTGATCGGTTCAGGGGCGGGGTCGAGCTGTTCGGGCTCTTCCTCGTCCGAATCCCAAACTAACGGGGAGACCTCCCACTCCAATGGGATGACTCCTCCCCTCACGCAGGCTACAGTTCCAGCCTGTGTGGCCTGTGACCCTGTCTCAGGCTGAGGATTTCTGTCCTCAGACCTGGCCCCTGTTGTTGGCCCTTGTGCACCCGGCTTAAACAGTTTACACTGGTTAATGTGAAACCATTTAGTACGTCGGGGCACCTTCACTGCGTACACCATGGGGCTGGCCTTGTCTACAATGCTGTAGGGCCCCATGTACAGTGGTTCTAGACTCCCTACTCGGGCATAGTTCCTAAACATGACCTGGTCTCCGACTTCCCACTCTTGCTTGTTACGGGGTTCCAGCAACAGTCGATTGCCCTGATGCTGTCTCCCCATGTTCCCAGCCGCTTGCTCATAAACCTGTTTCAGGCGCTCCAAAAGGTTTTGGACGAACTTGTCCCGATTCACCTCTTGGAGCTGGCCCTCAGTGAGCACCGGGGCTAGTACATGGGTGGGTGTTCGTATGATCCTCCCAGTCATTAACTCGTGCGGGGAGTACCCCGTACTTTTGGACTGGCTGGCCCGGATCCCCATGAGGACTAGAGGCAGGATCTCCGCCCACTTCTGGGGCGAGCCCATCACCTCTTTCCTCAGCTTTTCTTTGAGGGTCCGGTTCATGCATTCAACAATCCCGGATGACTGGGGATTGTGCGCTACGTGCCACTTCCCTTCAATGCCCAAGAGCATGAAGGTGTTCTGCATCACTTGGCCGGTGAAATGACTCCCTCGGTCGGACTCAACAAACCGGGGGAGCCCCCACGGTGAGAACACTTCCCGGATCAAGATCTTGGCAGTACCCAGCGCCGTAGCTGTTCTACACGGAAAGGCTTCTACCCACTTGGTAAACACATCCACCAGGACAAGGCAGTACTTATAGCCTCCCTGGGCGGTGGGCAGGGGCCCTATGTAGTCGACCTGTATCGACTGCCATGGTCCCTCTACCCTCCTGATGTGCCCCATAGGCACCTTCCTTTTCTGGGGGTCTGGGTTGTTTGCAGCACACACAAGACAGCTTGTACAGAACTCGCGGACATCATCTCGAAGTCCCGGCCACCATCCCGCCTGCTCTACCCGTTGCCAGGTAACCTCAGGCCCGGGGTGTCCTGCCCCTGGACCCTCATGGGCCAGTTGAAGGAATTCCCTCCAGTGCTGCTGCGGCACAACCCACTGTTCCTCCCGGAACAACATGCCTTCCTTGACGGAGAGGGCTGCCGTACTGTACGGACCCTCTACCTGCTTGCCCTCAGTGATGGCATTGAGGACTGTTTTCAGGGCGGGATCCAGGGTTTGGACGGTCTTTAGGTCTAGGGGCGTTGTCACCCCTGTGTTCCCTGGAGTCCTCTCCCTGCCTCGGATCGCTGCCACGGGTCCGGGTCCATAGGGGTCCCAGAAAATGCCGTTGCGGGCACCCTCCCTTGCTAGCGCATCCGCCAGCTGGTTGCCCTGACTGCGGGGTTCTGTGGTGGAATGAGCCTTCACCTTGTGGATGAACACCTCCCCTTCCTCCCCCACTGCTGCCTGGATCTTTTCCAGCAAGGGCTTAACTGTTAAAGGTCGCCCGTCCACGGAGGTGTATCCACGACGAGACCAAATGGCCAGGTATTCCGTACGCGAATTGCATGTGAACATGCTGTCCGAGCAAATCGTGTATGGGGTTGGGAAGATCTCGGGGTGGGTAACCACGTACGCCACCGCAGACAGTTCAGCCTGCTGTGCGCTCATAGTGCTGGGGAGCCTAATCGCCAGGGCAATGTTTGCCGTGGGGTCATAAACTCCACACCCTGTGAGTCGTTCGCCAGCAGATACCGTGCTGGAACCGTCTACGTAGATCTCACGGCCTGTGGGGTGTATCCCGGCCCGTAAACCTATGTTGACCTCCCATACCCCTTCGACGGAACACCGATGGGCTGTTCCGGGATATACCAGGTTGGCCGCGAGCTTCGGCTCGCAAAGACCTTTAACCTTGAGATCCATCTGGGAAAGGAGGAGGGTCCAGCGCGCAATCCGAGCGCTGCTTACGGTCCCATCCTTAATCCTTCCATCCAGAAGCATCTTTGTGGGTGTGTGGTGGGTGAGGAGAGTGATGGGAGAGGTTCCTGTGAAGAGCGCTGATCTGTTCACAGCCCAATGCGTGGCCAGGAGATGCCGTTCGCAATTGGAAAAACACCTCTCCACATCTGTAAGCACCCTGGAGGAGTAGACCACCGGCCTCAGCTTGCCGTGTCGCTCCTGGAGCAGCACGGCGCTCAGGCTGTCTCCACTGGCGGCTACTTCCAGGAGAAACTCCTCCCCCCCATCTATGGCCCCTAGGGCTGGCGCGGTCTGCAGGTCCCTTTTCAACTTCTCGAATGCTGCCTGACAGCCCTCGTCCCAAGACCACTCGACTCCCTTGTGTAAGAGTCGGAGTAGCGGGGCTGCTGTGGCTGCATAGCCCTCGATGAAGTCTCTGCAGTGCCCGGTCAGTCCCAAAAAGGACCTCACACCCGTTACTGTGTTAGGAATCGGCAAATCTTGCACCGATTCCCGCCTAGCCTTATCTATGGCTCTTTCCCCAGCGCGGATGGTCAGACCCAGGAATTTCACCTCCTGCTGGCCGATCCGTGCTTTCTTTGGGTTTACTTTAAAACCCTTCCTTTCCAGTAGCTCCAATAATTTAGCTAATAGTGGGCCGTGCTCCTCCCTTGAATCGGTGAACAGGAGCAAGTCGTCCACATACTGCACTATCTGATTGGGCTGGCTAAATTCCTTTAAACTTCCTGCCATGCACTGATAGAAAATGCTGGGGCTGTTGTGGAAACCCTGTGGCAAGCAGTTCCAAGTGTACTGTTGCCCTTTAAAAGTAAAGGCAAACTTGTACTGATCCTCCCGCCGCAGCGGAATGGACCAAAAACTGTTCGAGATATCCAGCACCGTGAACGTGGTCGCCGATGCTGGAATACTCCCTATTAGGTCGGCAACTGCTGCTACCGTGGGCGTGCAGGCTGGGATGTTACTGTTGAGGACTCTGTAGTCCACCGTGGCCCTCCATGAATTGTCCGGCTTCTTTACCGGCCATAATGGGGAGTTCACGTGAGTGGCTATCGGCCTCAACACGCCCTGCTGCACCAATGAAGATGTTGCTGTCTCCATGTCGGGTTCTGCTTCCTTGGGGAAGTTATACTGCTTTTGGGGTCGGATCATGGGGTCCCCGTCTACGCTGACCTCAAACCCGGTGACCCTCCCACAGTCGTGCTTGTGGGTGGCAAACACGGTCAGATTGTCCGACACACACGCTTGCAAGTCCGTTGGGACGTCCGCGACCATAAGCTCGAGGTCGTAACCTCCTGACGGCTTCATGGTGCACAGGGCCCCTTTCTCTCCCTTCCCTGGGATCACGACTACCTTGCCTAACCCATTCTCAGCTCCCCAGAGACAGTGATTTCTAAGGTCCACGAGGATCCCGTGTTCCACCAAGAAATCAGACCCGAGGATGCCTTTACCACCCCCCTCGTTCCACTTCAGCAGGATACACGTCCATGTGGTGTGGAGTGCTCCCAAATGAATGGAGAGTGGGATGGAGAATGCGCCAGCCTGTTCTTTGCCTGTGAAACCCGCTACTGAGAATGGAGCCTGGGTAGACAGAGGTGAGGCAAAAGGTTTAGCTGTGTGGATCATGGTACATGATGCCCCCGTATCCAACAGGTAACTACCCTTTTCCTTCTCTACCTCCATCTCCACAAGGGGTCTTCTCCACGCGTCATAACGGAGCGGACGCAGGTAGACGGGCTGCACGGGCTTTAGTCATTGGGGCGCTGGGGTTGGGGCTGGGGGAGCAACAGGGCCATTGGCGACTGCCACCTGACGTGCCTCAATAACTTCAAGACTCGAAGTTAGCAGAATAAAACAAGGCTTTTATTAGCAAAGAAAAGATGCCGGTGGCTGCACCTAGCTTCACCTGGCGTGCTGCTGTTCTACTGCAGGACAAGCCTGGACTTGTCTTAAGTAGGGCTAGGTATGGGCGGAGCCGACACACAAAGGGGGCGGTGTCCTATACACAATACAAGGTACAAACACCGGAGCAGGCAATACAATATATACAGTTAACTACAGAGTCTGATGAATGACATATTTCATCACATTCACCCCTTCTACAGATTTAGTCTGTCCGGGGGTGATAAAAAATTAGTGGGTGGAGTGGGTGGGTAATAGTTGTTGTGGTTGTTGTTGTTGTTGTTGTAGTCATTGTCGTTGTTGCTGTTGTTACCGGCTGGGGCGAGGTCTTTTATGGACACCGTGTCCTCCCGTCCGTCAGCGTGCCGGACATACGCATATTGTGGGTTGGCGTGGAGCAGGTGCACTGGCTCCATGAGGGGGTCCGTCTTGTGGCCTCTCGCATGCTTCCGCAGAAGTACCAGACCTGGGGTGGAGAGCCATGACGCTATGGATACGCCTGAGGTGGATTTCCGGGGAAACACAAACATTAGCTCATGAGGCGTGGCATTAGTGGCGGTACACATTAGTGACCGTATTGAGTGGAGCACATCTGGGAGGACTTCCTGCCAGCGGGAGATAGGGAGGCCCTTGGTCCTTAGAGTTAGGGAGACTGCCCTCCATACTGTCCCGTTCTCTCGCTCCACCTGACCATTACCCCGGGGGTTGTAGCTGGTGGTACAGCTCGTGGCAATCCCCTTGGACAGCATGTACTGACGTAGCTCTTCACTCATGAAGGACGCCCCCCTATCCGTATGGCTGTAGCTCGGCATACCGAACAGGCAGGACAGGCTGTTGAGGCATTTAATGACCGTGGCACTGGTCATGTCTGGGCAGGGGAAGGCGAATGGGAAACGGGAGTATTCATCCACAATGTTCAGGAAGTAAACATTGCGGTCGACGGACGGGAGGGGGCCCTTGAAATCTAAGCTAAGCCGCTCAAAGGGCCGTGTAGCTTTGATTAGGTGGGCTCTATCAGGGCGGTAGAACCGAGGCTTGCACTCAGCGCAAGTGCGGCAGTTCCTGGTCAGAGACCGAACTTCCTCAATCGAGTAGGGTAAGTTGCGGGACTTTATGATGTGGAACAGCCGTGTGACCCCTGGGTGGCAGAGGTCGTTGTGGAGGGTCTGTAGCCGATCCCCGGTGGCGTTGGCAAACATCCCTCGTGAGAGGGTGTCGGGGGATTCGTTAAGGGCCCCCGGCCGGTATATGATGTCATAATCGAAGGTGGAGAGCTCGATCCGCCACCTAAGAATCTTATCATTTTTAATCTTCCCCCTCTGTTTATTTTTGAACATAAACGCTACCGACCGCTGGTTGGTAAGTAGGGTGAAGCGTTTGCCGGCTAGGTAGTGCCGCCAGTGGCGCACTGCCTCCACGATGGCTTGGGCCTCCTTTTCCACGGAGGAGTGTCTGATCTCGAGCCCCTGGAGGGTCCTCGAGAAGAAAGCTACGGGCCGCCCTGCCTGGTTGAGGGTGGCCGCCAAGGCAAAGTCAGACGCATCACTTTCCACTTGAAAGGGAGTGTTCTCATCCACTGCCTGTAGCGTGGCCCGCTCAACATCCTGCTTAATGCTTTTGAAGGCAGCATGGGCCTCAGCAGAGAGCGGGAAAGAGGATGCTTTCAAGAGGGGATGGGCTTTATCGGAGTAGTTAGGGACCCATTGGGCATAATATGAGAATAACCCCAGGCACCTTTTTAGGGCTTTGGGAGTGTTGGGCAGGGGCAGCTCCCGTAGGGGGCGCAATCGGTCGGGGTCTGGTCCGATTTCTCCATTCTCCACCACGCTGCCTAGTATGCAAAGGCGCGTGGTGTTGAAAACACACTTGTCCTCGTTGTAGGTGAGGTTGAGTTTTTGTGCAGTTTTCAGAAACCTCGCGAGGTTTGAGTCGTGGTCCTGTTGGTTGTGGCCGCAGATGGTGACGTTGTCGAGATAGGGGAAGGTTGCCTGCAAGTGGTGGTCATTGACCATGCGGTCCATCTCCCTCTGAAAGACCGAGACCCCATTCGTCACCCCAAAGGGGACTCTGAGGAACTGGTAGAGGCGTCCGTTTGCCTCAAAGGCGGTGTACGAATGGTCCTCTGCTCTGATAGGGAGCTGGTGGTACGCTGACTTGAGGTCGATGGTGGAGAACACCCGGTATTGGACGATTTGGTTCACCATCTCGGATATGCGGGGTAGTGGGTAGGCGTCTAGTTGGGTATAGATGTTGACTGTTTGACTATAGTCAATCACCATCCGCTTCTTCTCGCTACCCCTCACCACCACCACTTGGGCGCGCCACGGGCTGTTGCTGCGTTCAATAATGCGCTCCTTCAGGAGCCTGTCTACCTCGGTCGCGATAAACCACCTGTCCTCCCAGCTGTACCTCCTGCTTTTGGTCGCTATTGGCTGGCAGTTAGGGGTAAGGTTCACGAATAGCGAAGGCGGCTTTACCTTCAGGGTAGCCAGACCGCACACTGTGAGGGGCGGCTGGGTCCCACCGAAATTGAGCGTGATGCTTTGGTGGTGGCACTGAAAATCCAGGCCCAAGATCACGCTCACACATAAATCTTTCATAATTAACAGTTTAAAATTATTATATACAGTGTCTTTAACGGACAATCGTACCGCACAGTAACCCGCAATAGTCGATATCTGGGTTTTGTCGGCCATAGAGATCCTGCCCTGAGTAGGGACTATAGTTAGAGTGAGTCGTTGTACCAGATCAGGGTGAATGAAGCTCTCTGTGCTCCCGCTGTCAATTAAACATTTAACCTTGCACCCGTTTACCTCAATGTCCACCATCGATTTGGATAGTGGGTGCGGTCTGGACTGGTCCACTGTGATCAACGCCACTGTAGGGCCCTGATCGGGACAAGATGGTGGGCCACACGAGGCCGGGTAAGATGGCGTCCATGATGTCTGCTCGCGAGATGGCGGACCCCACGAGGTCGGACAAGATGGCGTCCAAGATGGCCGCTCACACAGCGCGCACGCGGCGGTGGCGGTTTTGCCTGCAGGGTTCCCTCTGCACACCTTACCAAATTGCCCCTTCTTACCGCACTTAAAGCAGGTGGTGCCTTTCGCCGGGCACAGGTTCCTGGTGTGCTTCGGCTGCCCGCAGAAGTAGCATTTGGGGCCCCGATGCGTCGCGGCGGTCGTAGGGCTTCTGGGGGGAGAGCAGGGCCCCGACGGTGTTGGGCTACCGGGCTGGGAAACAGAGGCGGCGTGGGCCGCGCGGCCTGCCGAGTAGGAGTCAGAGTTCTTCTGAGCCACATCCAACGATCGCGCTATGTCCACAGCCTGTGTCAGATCTAGGCCCGTTTTCTCGAGCAGTCTCTGCCGAATATAACTAGAGCTAAGGCCTGCGATAAAGGCATCCCGAATCAGCTCGTCTGTGTACACCGTGGCTTTCACGTCTTTGCATTTACAGTCTTTGCCAAGCACTTTTAGGTTGACTAGAAAGTCCTCTAGCGACTCTCCGGGTCACTGTGTGCAGGTAGCAAGCAGGTACCTGGCGTACACTTCATTGGTAGGCCGCTGATAGTGGGCCTTTAGGATGTTGCAGGCATCCAGGTAGCTGGTGGCATCTTGTATGAGTGGAAAAACCCGGTGGCTTACCCGATTCTGTAGGATCCCGAGTTTCACATCTCCGGTGGCTGTAGAGGCTGTGACGGCTTCGGAGTTGGCCATAAAGAATTCCAAGCACTGGAACCAGTGTCCAAACCGTGCCGATGCATCCGAAGCATGCGGGTCCAAATCCAAGCGTTCCGGTTTCAAAAGTTGATCCATCGTTAAAAGTTTGCTAATAAAATTGACGTGCCTCAATAACTTCAAGACTCGAAGTTAGCAGAATAAAACAAGGCTTTTATTAGCAATGAAAAGATGCCGGTGGCTGCACCTAGCTTCACCTGGCGTGCTGCTGTTCTACTGCAGGACAAGCCTGGACTTGTCTTAAGTAGGGCCAGGTATGGGCAGAGCCGACACACAAAGGGGGCGGTGCCCTATACACAATACAAGGTACAAACACCGGAGCAGGCAATACAATATATACAGTTAACTACAGAGTCTGATGAATTACATATTTCATCACACCACCTTCCCCTGCGAGGTCATTAGAGACCGCATTGCCTCTAAAACTGACTCGATCGCAGCGGGATGGATCGACACACGGCTCCTTTCTCCCGGATGGGCGTTTGGGCTGGGGCTGAGGGAGCTTTTCCCTTTAAATCCTTCCAGGGATTTTTACAGTCCCGGTGCCAGTGACCTTCCTTCCCACACCCGTAACAACTACTCTTGGCTTGGGGAGGGCGATTCCCCTCCTGATGCCATTCCTTTTTAACAGGAGCTGCAGGCCTCACCTCATGCACCTTTCCCTTCGGGGGAGGCACTTCCTTACTCCTGCTGTTCCTGTAACCTATCGTGAGCTGATCAAGTACTATCTCCTCCGTGGAGCGGGGGTTATTGGGGTCAAACCATGTTTTGGCCTGCTCCCTCACCTGTGGCAAGCAATTGGTGACCAGGCACCGGAGCCAATGAGCACTTTGACCAGCGTCCAGCCCGTCCCGGGGCGGCCCGCCTGGGCAGCTGCGCCAATACACTGGCCACAATCTTCCGGCGAAAACCCGTGGGGGCTCTCCCTCTAGCTGTACCGTCCTACCCAATCGGAGGAACGGACTTCCATCATCTTCCCCTATAATCTCCAGGACCTCATACTCCCTGTGCCCTCTCTTGCTCTCGTCAGGGAGACACTGGAGGATCGAGCTGTCCAGGGAGAACAGCAGCATTCTGGACTGCTCTCTCCCATCGTAGTCATTAACTGATGCGGTCTGCTCCACGTCCCTAAAATGGACGGAGGGATCTCCTGACTCGGAGAGTTTTGGGATGTGGCTTATCATTGCCCTTAGCTGTTGTGCGCTGTGGGGCATTATGATCTGATTCATGAGGGGTCCGTCCTCGCCATCGTCGTTGTCCGGACCGAGCCTCCGGTGTCGAACGGGACACATCGGTGCCGGCTTCGACCCTACTACCTGGGGTTGCTCTACCTCCGGAATCTCTTCGTCTAACTTCACCATTTCCTCCCCCGCATCCCAAGACTCACTATAGCTGGGAGGTGCCGAGGGCATGTTGGTTGGTACCACAACTGACCCTTGCGGAATCGGTCTTTTGGATTCCCTGGCTAACTGTAGATGGCTCGCTGGTGGGTTTATGAGACACACCAAGCCGTTTGCCTTCGCTAGGGCCTTTCTCAGGTCCTCTAGCTCCCTTTGGCAAGTGCTATGGTCGGCGTTCTCAGACCTATCCTCGATGGCCATCTTGTACGCTGCTCTAGCTCCCAGAATACTTTCCTCCTGTGCCTCTACCTGCTGAGCTAGGCGGAAACACCTGTCTATTATTCTTCCTTCACTGGCCTTGGCCTCAATCACCTGACACTCCAAGTAATCTATCTTGGTCTCATGGCGATGGGTTACGGATTGGCATTCCTGATTCAGCGCGTTGAGCGATGCAATCAGTCTCTTTCCTCCTGCAACCTTTTCCTCTACTTCTGCTAGTAACCCTTTGATCTGGGCTGTCTGTGCTACAACGACTTGGTCCAAAAGCTGGACTTGCTTCTTGTAGCACATCAGCCAGACCGCTTTTTCTACAGATCTTTTGTGCTCTTTGCTTTCTGTCCACTTGATGGCTGCGTCTAGTGGGCGCCTATCTCTTAATAGGTCAGATATCCACTGTTTTGTAAGGTTTACCTTCCCAAAAACATAATCCGCCATTCTCTCATCCATCACATTTCTTTTATTCAGACCTTGATCTAAAACACTACATTCCTGCTGCCAAGGTCCTGCCGCAGTCGCCATCTCTGTAGGGGGTTTCTCTTGCTTGCTCTGGTCTCCTGCCAGGCTTCTTGCAATAATTACCCATGAGTGGTTCGACCCACTCGCCCCTACGGTCCTAGACCTTGGACTTAGCTGCAGGGAGCTGTAGTGCAGAAAAACTCAATAGACCAGGTCGAATAGCACGAAATGGATGCCTTTATTGAACAGTTTGCAGCATCATAAAATACATGTCATATGCACAGATTAAAGCAACTACAAGCATGCACACATCTATAAACTTAACTCTATGGAAATGGGGAACACACGGCACATCGTAAAAGGGGTAACACATTACAACTACCCTTAACCCCCTCCCCTAGACCTAACTAAGTTTCGATTTGAGGAACTCGGGATCATGCTCACCACTTTAAGAATTGCGAAAAGGGATTTGCAGCCTTTTGACACAGCTTTCCATCGTCACGTGCGTTTGGAAGGTTCTGGCGCAGCTTGTTTTCCTCTTGGTTCTCCTGCGATGTGCGCTCGCCGATGTGATGTTGAGACACTGGAGTACCAGGCCCTGAGTGTCTTCTTCTCCGGCCTGGGTCGTCGATCTCCCGATGGTCTTCCCCGGGCGGGACATTGGTCCCCAAAAAGCTTTCTTCATACAGTCATAATTGTCCTTCTGATTTGAAGCAGAGCTGGAGTACAGGGTGTCTTCTTCTTCAGCCTGGGTCGTCGATGATCTCCCGACAAAAGTACCCGGGCCACCCTCGTCATCTTCCCATCGTGGCCGGGCCTTGCCTGCCCGAGCTGGCTTCCAGGCCGAAATCTTCTCGTCGTCTTCTCGTCGTGGCCGGGCCTTGCCTGCCCGAGCACCGAACACGTTCTGAACTGAAATGCTGTGTGAAGGTCTCTGATGGTCTTGAAACGTTTTACCGAAGAAGCTGAAGAAGTACCGTCCAAGTTCCGAAGCTACACCGAAGCGTACTGATGGACTTTTTCAATCCACAGTTATATATTTTTTGGAACATTCTTATCTCCCGCCAAATCATAGCCCTGTCTTTGTAATAATTTTGGCAGGCAGAACTCTCTGCAGGGGCGTTTTGTCTTCATAACGGGAGTCGGTGATAGCTTAACTGGCCTTCCTGGGCCGATAATGTCTTTGCTTTGTCACCGTGACTTGGTTTGTATATTGATCGGTCTGGAGATTGCCCTTGATGGCTGTTAAACGGCTTTTCTTTGTACAGTAAATGGGTTAAAGTGTTCATTCAATTGTCCGCCCATTTCTTGATGGGTCTCATCCTGCTACCCAAATCTGTCCTGTACTTATAATCTAATCAATATGTATACTCAGTTCCATGAGTTTTGGCTTCCCGAAACTGGTTTTCGCGGGCTTTAATGTCCTCAATCCACAAGCCTGTCTGGCTTGCAGTAACAGAAATTCAAATGGTCCCAGAAGCTGGTCACGAGGTCTGGCGGCCATTTTGTGTGCCCTTTTATCAAAGGTTTCTCTGTACAAGCTTCTTTTGGTCAATAAAGCAGTTTTATTATCCCGAATTTCCTGTGTGATTATTTAATGAAAATTTCGCGAATCTTACACCTTGTTCCATCCAATGTTTCCAGGGAAGGCACAGCAAGGGTTGGATACAGAGTAAAGCTCCCTTTACACTGTCCATTCAAACACTCACAGGGCAGGTGCAGCATGGTTTAGATACAGAATAAAGCTTCCTCTACACTGTCCCATCAAACACTCCCACGGCAGACACAGCACAGGCTAGCTACAGAGTAAAGCTCCTTCTACACTGTCAAAATACACACCCAGGGCAGGGGCAGTATGGGTTAGATACAGACGAAAGCACCCTCTACACTGTGCCATCAAACACTCCCAGGGCAGGGGCAGCAAGGTTTAGATACAGAGTAAAGCTCCCTCTACTTTGCCATATCAAACACGCCCAGGGCAGGTACAGTACAGGTTAGATACAGAGTAAAGCTCCCTCTACTTTGTCTGATCAAACACTCCCAGGGCAGTGACAGCATGGTTAAGACCCAGAGTAAAGCTCCCGCTGCACTGTCCCATCAAACACTCCCAGTGCCGGTACAGAACCGGTTTGATACAGAATAAGGCTCGCTCTACAGTCGCATCAAACACCCCCAGAGCTGGTACAGCATGGGTCAGGTATAGAATAAAGCTCTCTCTACACTGTCCCATCAAACACTCCCAGTGCAGGTACAGCATGGGTTAGATACAGAGTAAAGCTCCCTCTACACTGTCGCAACAAATACTCCCAGAACTGCTTCAGCACGGTTAAGATATAGAATAAAGCTCCCACTACACTGTCCCATCAAACAATCCCAGGGCAGGTACAGCACGGGTTAGTTGCAGAGTAAAGCTCCCTCTACACTGTCCCATCAAACACTCCCAGGGCAGGTGCAGCACGTGTTGATGCAGAGTAAAACTCCCTCTACACAGTCACAACAATTGCTCCAACGGCAGGTCCTGCACGCGTTAGATAAAGAGTAAAGCTCCCTCTACACTGTCCCATCAAACACTCCCAGGGCAGTTACAGCACGGGTTAGACACAGAGCAAAGCTCCCTCTAAACTGTCCCATCAAACGCACCCAGGGCAGGTACAGCATGGGTTAGATACAGAGTAAAGCTCCCTCTACATGGTCCCATCAAACAATCCCAGACAGGTACAGCACTGGTTAGATATAGAGTAAAGCTTCCTCTAAACAGTCCCAACAAATGCTACAATGGCAGGTCCTGCACGCGTTAGATAAGGAGTAAAGCTCCCTCTACACTGTCCCATCAAACACTCCCAGGACATGTACTGCATGGGTTAGATACAGAGTAAAGATCCCTCTACACTGTCCCATCAAACACTCCTTGCACAGGTACTGAAAGGGATAAATACACGTTAACTTTCCCTCTAAACGGTTCCATCCAACATTCCCAGGGCAGGGAAAGCATGGGTAAGTTACAAAGTAAATCTCCCTCTACACTGTCCCATCAAACACTCCCAGGACAGATACTGCACAGCTTAGATTAAGTGTAAACCTCCCTCTACACTGTTCCATCAAAAACCACTTGTGCAGGTACAAAAAGGGATAAATACACATTAACGTACCCTCTAAACTGTTCCATCCAACATTCCCAGGGCAGGGACAGTATGGGTAAGTTACAGAGTAAATCTCCTGCTACATTGTCCCATTAATCATTCCTAGGACACGTACAGCACGGGGTACATACAGAGCAAAGCTCCCTCTACACTGTCACATCAAATACTCACAGGACAGGTAAAGCACGGGTTGGATGCAGAGTAAAGCTCCTTCTACAGTGTCACATCAAATACTCCCAGGACAGGTAAAGCACGTGTTAGATACAGACTAAAGCTCCCTATAGACTGTCCCATCGAACACTCCCAGGGCAGGTACTGCACGTGTTAGATACAGAGTAAAGCTCCCTCTACACTGTCTCATCAAACACTCTCAGGGCAGGTACTGCACGTGTTACATACAGAGTTAAGCTCCATCTACAGTGTTCCATCAAGCACTCCCAGGCATTTACAGCACAGGTTAGATACAGTGTAAAGCTCCCTCTAAGCTGTCCCATCAAACACTCCTTGTGCAGTTAAAAAAAGGGACAGATACAGATTAACGCTCCCTCTACCTTGTTCCATCCAATGTTTCCAGGGAAGGCACAGCACGGGTTGGATACAGAGTAAGGCTTCCTCGACACTGTCCCATCAAACACTTCCAGGGCAGGTACAGCATGGGATAGATACAGAGTAAAGCTCCCTCTACACTGTCTCATCAAACACTCCCAGGCCATGTACAGCACGGATTAGCTACGGAGCAAAGCTAACTCCGCACCTTCCCAAATCACACAACCATGGCAGGGACAGCATGGGATAGCTACAGTGTAAATCTTCCTCTAAACTGTCCCATCAAACACTCACAGGGCAGGTGCAGCATGGGTTAGATACAGAATAAAGCTTCCTCTACACTGTCCCATCAAACACCCCCAGGGCAGATACGGCACAGGTTAGCTACAGAGTAAAGCTCCTTCTACACTGTCCCAAAACACACCCAGGGCAGGGGCAGTATCGTTTAGATACAGACAAAAGCACCCTCTACACTGTGCCATCAAACACTCCCAGGGCAGGGGCAGCATGGTTTAGATACAGAGTAAAGCTCCCTCTACTTTGCCACATCAAACACTCCCAGGGCAGGTACAGTGCAGGTTAGATACAGAATAAAGCTCCCTCTACTTTGTCCCATTAAACACTCCCAGGGCAGTAACAGCATGGTTAAGATACAGAGTAAAGCTGCCGCTGCACTGTCCCATCAAACACTCCCAGTGCCGGTACAGAACGGGTTAGATACAGAATATGGCTTGCTCCACAGTCGCATCAAACACCCCCAGAACTGGTACAGCATGGGTTCGATATAGAATAAAGCTCCCTCTACACTGTCCCATCAAACATTCCCAGGGCAAGCACAGCACGGGTTAGATACAGAGTAAAGACCCCTCTACACTGTCCCATCAAACACACCCAGGGCAGGTACAGCATGGGTTAGATACAGAGTAAATTCCCTCTTCATTGTCGCATCAAATACTCCCAGAACTGGTACAGCACGGGTTAGATACAGAGTAAAGCTCCCTCTACACTGTCCCATCAAACTCTCCCAGGGCAGGTACAGCACGCGTTAGATGCAGAGTAAAGCTCCCTCGACACTGTCCCATCAAGCAATCCCAGGGCAGGTACAGCATGTGTTGATGCAGAGTAAAGCTCCCTCTACACAGTCCCAACAAATGCTCCAACGGCAGTCCTGCATGCGTTAGATAAAGAGTAAAGCTCCGTCGACACTGTCCCATCAAACACTCCCAGGGCAGGTACAACACGGGTTAGATACAGAGTAAAGATCCCTCTACACTGGCCCATCAAACACGCCCAGGGCAGGTACAGCACAGGTTAGATACAGAGTAATGCTCCCTCTACACAGTCCCATCATACAGTCCCAGGGCAGGTACAGCACAGGTTAGATACAGAGTAAAGCTCCCTCTGCACTGTCCCATCAAACACTCCCAGGGCAGGTACAGCACTGGTTAGATACAGAGTAAATCGCCCTCTACAGTATCCCATCAAACACTCCCAGGGCAGGTGCTGCACGGGTTAGACACAGAGTAAAGCTTCCTCTGCTCTGTCCCATCAAACACTCCCAGGACATGTACTGCAACGGTTAGCTACAGAGTAAAGATCCCTCTACACTGTCACATCAAACACGCCCAGTGCAGGTACAGCACAGGTTAGATACAGAGTAATTCTCCCTCTACACGGTCCCATCAAACACTCCCAGTGCAGGTACGGCATGGGTTAGATACAGAGTAATGCTTCCTCTACACTGTCCCAACAAATGCTCAAACGGCTGGTATTGCATAGGTTAGATACAGTGTAAACCTCCCTCTACACTGTCCCATCAAGCACTCCCGGGCAGGTACAGCACGTGTTAGACGCAGAGTAAAGCTCCCTCTACACTGTCCCATCAAACACTCCCAGATCAGGCACAGCACGGGTTAGATACAGAGTAACGCTCCATCTACACTGTCCCATCAAACACTCCTTGTGCAGGTAAAAAAATGCGACAGATACAGATTAACGATCCCTCTAATTTGTTCCATCCAATGTTTCCAGGGAAGGCACAGCACGGGTTCATTACAGAGTAAAGCTTCCGCTACACTGTCCCATCAAACACTTCCAGGGCAGGTACAGCATGGGTTAGATACAGATAAAGCTCCCTTTACTCTGTCCCATCAAACAGTCCCAGGCCAGGTACAGCACTGATTAGCTATGGAGTAACGCTAACTCCGCACCTTCCCAAATCACACAACCATGGCAGGGACAGCATGGCATAAATCTCCCTCTAAGCTGTCCCATCAAACACTCACAGGGCAAGTGCAGCACGGGTTAGATACAGAGTAAAGCTCCTTCTACACTGTCCCAATACACACCCAGGTCAGGGGCAGTATGGGTTAGATACAGACAAAAGCACCCTCTACTTTGTCCCATCAAACACTCTCAGGTCAGTGACAGCATGGTTAATATTCAGAGTAAAGCATCCGCTGCATTGTCCCATCAAACACTCCCAGTGCCGATACAGAACGGGTTAGATACAGAGTAAAGCTCAATATACACTGTCCCATCAAACACTCCCAGGGCAGATACAGCACAGGTTAGCTGCAGAGTAAAGCTCCTTCTACTCTGTCCCAATACACACCCAGGGCAGGGGCAGCATGGGTTAGATACAGACTAAAGCACCCTCTACACTGTCCCATCAAACACTCTCAGGGCAGGGACAGTACAGACTAGATACAGAGTAAAATTACCCCTACCTGCTCCCATCAAACAGTCCCAGGGAAGCGGCAGCATGGTTTATATACAGAGCAAAGCTCCATCTACTTTGTCCCATCAAACACTCCCAGGGCAGTGACAGCATGGTTAATATACAGAGTAAAGCTCCCGCTGCACTGTCCCATCAAACATTCCCAGTGCCGGTACAGAACAGGTTAGATACAGAGTAAAGCTCCCTATACACAGTCGCATCAAACACCCCCAGAACTGGTATAGCATGGTTTAGATACAGAGTAAAGCTCCCGCTGCACTGTCCCATCAAACACTCCCAGTGCAGGTACAGCACGGGTTAGACACAGAGTAAATCTCCCTCTACACTGTCCCATCAAACACTCCTTGTGCAGGTACAAAAAGGGATAGATAGACATTAAAGCTCCCTCTACACTGTTCCATCCAACATTCTTAGGCAGCCACAGCACGGTTTAGATACAGCGTAAATATCCCTCTACATTGTCCCATTTATCATTCCCAGGGCATGCAAAGCACATGTTAGATACAGAGTAAAGCTCCCTCTACATTCTCCCAACAAATACGCCCAGAGCAGATACAGCACGGGTTAGATACAAATGTAGAATTCGCAAAATTGAACATTGTATTATGAGGGTCCTTTGGCAGAAGAGGCCCTGTTTTAAAGACTGTTTTAAAAGAAGCCCAGGAAAAGGGGCATATAAAATGGCCGCCAGACCCCGTGACTAGCTTTTTGGACACTTTGAAATGGTTCCTGCAGTCCCCAGACAGCTTTTGTGGATTCAAACCACAGTAAGTTCTGGAAGCCGTTTCTGAGAAAACTAAACCAGACACGAACACATACACAAAGATTGGATGCAGATCCAGTCAGATCGGCCTGTAGATAAAGGCCATCTAAATGTTTACCCAGACAAAGTGAAGCAGTTTCATATTCATAAGGGGAGCATCAAAGGCCCATTAAAGACACCAAGAAGACATTCGAAACAATACAGGGTCATCCCAGACCAGAGATGGCCATCAGCGGCCATCCCGAAAGCAGTTTAAATACAATAACTACCCTGCTGTGCTACAAGCCCGCCAAAAGTTAAACAAAGACTAACCTTGATTTGGCGGGAGATAAAGGCCTCATCTGAGAAGTATAATTGGAGACACCTGGGGTAGCGATCGGTAGCCATTAGCTATCAAAGACAGTGAAGAGCAACAAAGCAGCCATCAAGAAGGCAATTCGAGCCTGCGTCCCGCCCGGGGTAACCATCGGGAGATCGTCGACAAACCCCGGGCCGTTGACGAAACAAGAGGGCAGCAGCCCTACAGAAGAACACTATCTGAAAATGGTAACTGGCTAGAAGAGACCTCTTGAATGTTGTCAAGCAGTTGATCTTCCCTCATATCGACGTCCAGGCCCGCTGAGATCCAGCCTGTCCGAGACCTTCACCTTGAGGAAGAGAAGGCGTGTCGCAGCTCGCAGCCCGCAGTGCTGACCACGAGGAGACAGGACGCCTGAAAGGATCAAAACGCAGACCTGTTTCAAAACCTTGCAATTCCAAGTTGCATTGGTGAGCATGTTTCTGGCCCTTCATAATCGGACCTAGAGAGGTTTAAGGGGGTGGGCATTTTGGGTATAATTAACATGAGTTGTTGTCCCTCGATGTTCCGTGTTTTTCCCCAAGTACATGATGACTTTTGTAAAGTATAATATGCCTGTATCTATATTGGTTAGTACTGTTTTGTTATGATTTGTTTTTCCCTCCCATGTATTTGCTTGCATTTGATTTGTTTTTCCTTATGCAATAAAATTTCATTTCGTTTCATTGAACTTGGTCGATAAGAGTATTCTCTGCATTGTTGTTCCTGCACCTCAGTCCAGTGTCTAGAACCTAAGGGGCGAGTGGGTCGAACCACTCAAGGTTTTACTGTGCAAAAGAGAGAGAGAGGCCTCCGGCGAGAGAAACCTCTGCGACCTCGGAAAGAAAACCCCTTATAGACAATGGCGACCACGGCAGGACACTGGCAGCAGGATTGCAATGTATTAGGCCCAGGTTTGAATGGTCGAAATGCAATGGATGAGAGGATAGCAGATTAGGGCCTAGAAATTCAGTGGCCTGCGCCACCAGTTTGCGCCCAAAGAGGGCTTTTGCGCCACTGTGCAAACCTACCGCGATATTTAGCGGGGCGCTAATGGCGGCGTTAGCCATTAGCGCTGCGCCACCACTGATGACGTCATCGGTGTGCGCAGCGCCCCGCTATCGCCCCGCTGGCCATATTTGGTTGCTGCCGCCTCCCCCGCGCCGGCCGCAAACAGCGACCGGTACACGGGGCCTACCTGTGCCAGTAGTGGGGCGAGTTGAGGTGGAGGTGCGGCCGGCCGCTTTTTCGGCGGCCGCCTGCCCGCACCTCCGTCCCCGGCCTCCTTCACCACCCCCCCGCGGCATTGCCGGCTGTTTCCAGAGAGCCCGGCACTTCTCCTTGGTGCCGGGCTCATTTGCCGGCACTCGCGAGCGGGGATCGCGCTGTTGCAGGCACCTCCCCCTTAAGACTGAGAGGAAGGCCTGCAGTACCGCAGGCTGCCGTGCCGCAGCGGGTGACGCTGCGGCAATTTGCACGCCGATATTCAGTTTCAGCGCCCCAAGCAGGGCGCCGAAACCCTTGTTTAGCGGCCGGCTTCCACTTGGGGTGTTGAAAGTGAATTTCCCGCTGGTGCAAGTGGCTCCGCGCGCAGCGGTAATTCCAGCACCCAGGCGAGCTGGGCGCCCCTAACTGAATTTCTAGGCCCATGTCTTTGGAAAGGTAAATCACACTAAGCAGTGGATTTCCGATCTCTTACTGGATGGGCGCCCGATAGATGCAGCCATCAGGTGGACAGAGAGCAAAGAACATAAGCAGTCAGTGGAGAAGGCAGTGTGGCTGATGTGCTACAAGAAGCAGGTCCAGATTTTGGACCGGGTCGTTGCAGCACAGGCAGCCAGGATCACAACCCAGGCAGCAGAAATAGAGGATAAGGCCATGGGTGGGGAAAAACTCATCACAGTTCTTCATGTGCTGAATCAGGAACGCCAAGTTGCAGCCAGCCAACATCAGGCTAGAATAGAGTATCTGGAATGCCAGGTTACTGAGGCAAAGATCCATGAAGCGAGAATACGGGAGAAAAACGCCCGCCTCGCACAACAGCTAAGAGCACAGGAGGAGAGAATAGTGGAGGTCAAGGCAGCTTACAAGCTGTCCCTTGAGCACGGGTTTGAGAGTGCAGACCATGGCCCCCGCCAAAAGACCATAGAGGACCTGAGAATGGCTTTGGTTAAGGCAAAAGGCATGGTACGCCTCGTAAGCCCAAAAGCAGACCAGATTGACTTTTTGCAGGAATCCAACCACCCGATTCCTTGTGAAGTAGTTGTGGCACCAGCCACTGAACCCTCAGCACCACCGAGCTACAGTGAGGCTTGGCCCGAGAAGGGGGTGGTGGAAGAAAGGGTAGCCGAGATGGTACAGGAGGAGGAACAACCCCTGGCAGTAAAGCCGGAGCCGGCACCAATGTGTCCTGCTCGGCACCAGAGGTTCGGTCCCAACACCGACAATGGCGATGACGGACCCCACCTGAACCAGCTCATGGTGCCCTACGCTGCCCAACAACTAAGATCTATGGTGAGCCACCTCCCAAGACTCACAGTAAAGGGAGATCCGTCAGTTCATTTCAGGGAGATAGAGGAGACAGCCGCCATCAATGATTGTGATGATCTTGAACAGGCAAAGATGCTGCTCTTCTCCCTGGATGGCACAATCCTTCAGTGCCTCTCAGACGAGAGTAAGAGGGGACGGAAAGGGTATACGGATCTCAGGGATGAAGTCTTGGAAGTTATGGGAGTGGACGACGGTAATCCATTCCAAAGGGTGGAAGGTACTGTGCAGCTAGCTGGAGAACCCCCGCGGGTTTTCGCAGAAAGGCTGTGGCCAATGTATCGACGCCGTTGTCCGGGCATGCCTGAACGGGTTGGAATGAGCGCCGAACAGCGGGTTCATTGGCTCCGTTGCTTGGTTACCAACAGCTTGCCACAGATACAGGCCTTAGCCAGGTCCTGGTTTGATCCCCAAGGTCCCGGTGTCATGGAGGAGACGGTGCTCCGCCAGCTCACTGTTGCATACAAGAATTGTAGAGGTCAGGAGACACCGCCCTCTAAGGAAAAGGTGCATGAGGCGAAACCCGCAGCCCCAAGTACGAAGGAGTGGCGTCAGGAGGGGAATCGCCCTGCCCAAGCCAAGTTCAATTGCTACGCGTGTGGGAAGGGTGGACATTGGCGCAAGGACTGTAAAAATCCGTGGAAGGATAATAAGGGAAAATCTCCCGCAACCCAAGCCCAAGCCCAGACCATCGCCCCAGCACCAGCCCAAATGCAAGCCGCAGCGCCTGTCCCAGCAAAGGGAGCTGGTGCAGCTGTGGATCCCACTGCAATAGAATCAATTTTAGAGACAATGCGGTCTCTTATGATCACGCAGGGGAAGATAGCCATCACCACTGGTCTTGTCGTTCCCGAAACCCCGACCGCTGTGCCCAAATGACTAGATCCGGCGCAGCCCATCTACCTGTGCGCGCTGCGATATGGTGTGTGGAGGTGACCCCTCGTGGAGATGGAGGTGGAGGAGGTAAAAGGGACCTATTTGTTGGAAACGGGGGCATCGTGCACCGTGATCCACGCAGATAACCCCAACGCCTCGCCTCTGTACACCAGGGTTCCATAGCTTCTGTCGGGCTTCACGGGCGAAGAACAGGCTGGCGCACATTCCATTCCCCTCTCCATTCTTTTAGGACCACTCCGCACCACGTGGAAGTGTACACGAATGAAGTGGGAGGTGGGGGGTGGAACGGGAGTCCTTGGGCCTGATTTCTTGGTAGCACACGGGATACTCGTGGACCTGAGAAATCACTGTCTCTGGGGAGCGGGTACGAGTGTGAAAGCGATAGAGGATGCCAAGGTCAACCCAACGAAAGCACGGGTCGGCCAGCGGGAAGTAAAATTCTTGGGTCTGACCCTCCGCGCTGGTGAGAGTGACACAGACCAGGATAGACAGGAATCGGTGCAAGATCCACCGGTCCCCGCCAGTCGCGCAGTGAAAGTACCCCGACGCAACAAATGGTTTCACATAAAGCGGTGCAAACTGTTTAAGCCGGGTGCAAAAGAGCCAACAACTGAGGCCAGGTCTGAGGGTAAAAATCCTCAGCCTGAGGCGTGCAACAAGTCACAGGCCACACAGGCTGGAACCGCAGCCTGCCTGGAGCGAGAAACTGTCCCGCCCACCTGGGAGGTTTCCCCAATGGCCTGGGACTCAGACGAGGAGGAGCCCGAAGACCAAGGCCCTCCTCCTGATCCGAACGCCATCGGGGGGGAGCCCAAACAGCTAGGCCCCGCCCTTGACACGATTCTGGAGGAGGTGGAGTCGGAGGACGGAGATCCCGCCCTCGACTCAAGCTTAGGGGAGGTAGAAATTGGGGGTAGAGATCCTCCACCTGTAGGGACAGGTGAGGAGGAGTCGTCTGCCACAGACCCAAATCCCAAAGGGGCGGAGCCTGAGGGAAGGGAGCCGAAGCCGACAGCCGTGGAGGCGCCACGGGCTGTGAGGGCTAAAGTCCCAACCGAAGGTCCGCTCGTTAAGGGAGCCACACCCAAAGTACCTCTTCGCAGGTCGGCTCGAATACCTCAGCTGGTAAAACCTTGGCCCGATTCCCCCGATTTCAGTAAACGCCAACTTGGGAAATCCCTGGCAAAACGCAATCCCCGATTGACCGCCAAAGGCTGCGGGGAACCCAAGCCGCAGGTCAGTGCAGCCCCGGCACAAGGAGCGGCGAGCTGCAGTCCACACAGGGATTAGGCAAGCCGCCCGGGGACGGGCGGCGCTGTACATAAGTTAAGTTTAAGTGTAATTAAGTTTAAGGTGTGTGAATATTAAAGTAATTAGTGTTAAGTAGTTTTGGAATCTGCCCAGCATGTGTGTTGGTTGGGGTCGAGGTCGAAAGACCCGATCATGCCTTCACCTAAGCCAGAATCTCTCGGGAGCCTGGCTGTATCGTTTAATTTGTTACAGGAACCAAAGAGATGAGAGGAATTCTCGTCGTGTTCGCGGTGATTGGGTGTAGCGGGGCCTATCGGGGCTACACCAAGGACTCCATGATTTACGGGTGCTCGGGGAACACAACCTCCATCGCAACCGATGGGTCGGGCGCACGGGGCGTTGAGGAGACAGCCACCTATTTCTATGAAGGGAGGTGGCCAGGATGGCTGCGGTCGAACTCTACAGAATACTCCAGCCAGTTCGGTTTCAAGAACCGAGAGACTTCTACGATGTGTCCCTGAGTGAGGGTCACTGCACCCAGAGTCAGCGTCACCGTCGGGAAAAGGGGTTGCTTGCAATGCACAGGACTTGTTCCTTTGGGCCGATGGTGGTGGCTGGCTGTGCAAGTTGAGCAAAACCATGAAGAACTCCACGGTCGAGTGGGAGAGACTGGGTAACAATACCCATCGGCCTATTACGGGGACTCAAGGGGGGATTGAGTGTCTGTTGGGACAAATGGTGGGAACCAGATGAGGGGATTTACATCTGTATGTGGGGTTCAGAATGCGCCTGCCCCACAGGCGTCTCCATCTTTTTCCAAAGGCAGTAGCAAGATGCTGGGAAGGGAATGAGGTGGGACGTCAGCACACGGGCGTGCGGAGTCCCATAATCTCAGATCCAGGTTAACGCCACTGAGCTCATCACCCGCACCCGCAAGCCCCTGCCCACGATTCCGGTAGCCAAAGCCCGCAAGGAAGGGTGCCCCACCACTACCAAGGGACCCGGGAACAGATTGGTATTAGTGCCCACAGGTCAGGTGCTGTACCAAGGGGTGCACTACACGGTAGCCTCGGTGATTTTAAACCTCACCAAGGTACGATTGCCAGAGTGGTGCCCCAAGGAAACGGAGCAATTGTACCAGGTCCTGCTAACAACCATGTTCAGACAGTTTTATGAATTCGACTTTGCTGATGTAGACAGAGCTGAATTGTACACCACACCACATGAGGTCTTGGACAGGGTAGGGAGACAAAAAAGGGGTGCAGTAAATGATATTTTTACAGCTTTTAACACAGGGACTTCCGTCATCAACACTCGGGATGATGTGGAGCTGCAGACCCAGATTAATGGTTTAAAAACACAGTTACGAAAGATACTGACGGATGAGAATAAGGTTACATGAGTTACATGAGGAGCAGGCCATGACACTACACTTAAAAGAAATTATTGCGGAGCTGGAGAAACACGCTAAAACATTAAATGCTCTCATCAGGGAGGATCGGAATGCGTCCGATCAGGCTGTGCAGAACGAACCTTGCGTGCTGTACGGGGTGTCGTTACTGGGCGAGGGCCGCAGTAATCTGGAGGAACTAAAACTAGGTTTAGATCTGCAACAAGCACCTCGCAGCCCTCCACCCTTTTGAGAATGATTAAGTCCATGCCAGCTCAGACTACCTTCAGAGGCCTACCCAGTCCCAGTGGACTGTGGGCGGTCTAATCACACCATTATGGGTATAGTGGTAAGAATGCCGGTGATGGGAAAAACAGCTAAACCCACCCAGGTATACAGGGTGGAGAACATTGGAGTCATTCAAGGGGGTGCTCACATTCACTACACAGCAGTCCCACCTTATGTCATTTGATGGGAGCATGCAATGACGGGTACTGACCTCTCGGGGTGCCAGAGCCGGGGAGCACACATCATCCTGTGTCCCCAGCTTGAATGCTGATTCGGAAACTACAGTGCGGGTTCAGAACTGCTGGTGTGAAGGCTATAAATTGCACCATGGAGGCAATGCCACAAGGCCATGTGCCCCCGCAGGTGGCATATATAGGAGGTGGAACATATTGTTTCACCACTGCAGCGCCCCACTACCAACATGAACAGCACGGCTGGTGTCCGGTCAGTGACAGCAGATTCTGCTTCAAACCCAAGGCAGAAGTTCAAGTGGCCCAAGAGCGAATTGTCCCCATTCCTGAACCTTCCTCTGTTCACATTACTGTTAAAGAGAATTTCACCGATCTGCAACGATTCATTGCACATTTTGGCTATATCATTCCCCCTCTCCCTGAACACCTCACCAAGATATTAAAAGCCGTTGTCGTTTCACAGAAACATTTTTACACACTGGAGCAGAAGATTTTAGAAATAGGGGCAAACATATTAGATGTAGTAACCCCACCATGGTGGGATCTGTTCACCAATATAGAAGTCCCTTCTTGGATTAGGATAGCTTCTCACATCCTTGTAGTGTGTCAGGTTTTAGTTGTAATCTATTTACTGTTTGTACACTGTAAAAAGGTCAGACATTCACAGAAGTATGTGAACAGAGGAGAATGGAGAGAGCATTATGTGCGGGTAGAAGAAGAGACACCCGTTTAGATTTTTACTGCTATGTATGAAGTTAAAGTTTCTCTCCCTCCTCTTTGTTTGATGTTTGGTCATGTGTAATTTGTGTGTGTACTTTATTTTTATTAGTGAAGTTTATTAAGCGAGTTGGTATTAATAAAGATAACGTGTATGGACCAGGTGGTGTAGGGGTATTAGGCCCCCCCTGCATGCCTGGAAGTGAACGTGTCAGATTTTAAATCCAATGTATTGCCATCTATAGATGCTTAATGTACACTGTAGGTTTTCTGAAATGGGAAATGCATGTGTCGTGGGATCATAGATAGGAAAATACAGAGGATGGTTTAATTATGGAGAGGCAGAAAATTTGTCTCACTCAGAATTATGATACTTCAATCAAATTATGGTATCATCAGGGGGGACTGTAGAATTCGCAAAATTGAACATTGTATTATGAAGGTCCTTTGGCAGAAGAGGCCCCGTTTCAAAGACTGTTTTAAAAGAAGCCCAGGAAAAGGGGCATATAAAATGGCCGCCAGACCCCGTGACTAGCTTTTTGGACACTTTGAAATGGTTCCTGCAGTCCCCAGACAGCTTCAACCCACAGTAAGTACTGGAAGCCGTTTCTGAGAAAACTAAACCAGACACGAGCACCTACATAAAGATTTGATGCAGATCGAGTCAGATCGGCCTGTAGATAAAGGCCATCTAAATGTTTACCCAGACAAAGGGAAGCAGTTTCATATTCATAAGGGGAGTATCAAAGACCCATTAAAGACACCAAGAAGACATTCGAAACCATACAGGGTCATCCCAGACCATAGATGGCCAAGACTGGCCATCCCGAAAGCAGTTTAAATATAATAACTACCCCACGGTGCTACAAGCCCGCCAAAAGTTAAACAAAGACTAACCTTGATTTGGCGGGAGATAAAGCCATCATCTGAGAAGTATAATTGGAGACACCCGGGGTAACGATCGGTAGCCATTAGCCATCAAAGACAGTGAAGAGCAACGAAGCAGCCATCAAGAAGGCAATTCGAGCCTGCGTCCCACCCCGGGGTAACCATCGGGAGATCGTCAACAAACCCCGGGCCGTTGACGAAGCAAGAGGGCAGCAGCCCTACAGAAGAACACTATCTGAAAATGGTAACTGGCTAGAAGAGACCTCTTGAATGTGGCCAAACAGTTGATCTTCCCTCATATCGACGTCCAGGCCCGCTGAGATCCAGCCTGTCCGAGACCTTCACCTTGAGGAAGAGAAGGCGTGTCGCAGCTCGCAGCCCGCAGCGCTGACCACGAGGAGACAGGATGCCTGAAAGGATCAAAACGCAGAACTGTTTCAAAACCTTGCAATTACAAGTTGCATTGGTGAGCATGTTTCTGGCCATTCATAATCGGATCTAGAGAGGTTTAAGGGGGTGGGCATTTTGGGTATAATTAACAAGAGTTGTTGTCCCTCGATGTTCCGTGTGTTTCCCCAAGTACATGATGACTTTTGTAAAGTATAATATGCCTGTAACTATTTTGGTTAGTACTGTGTTGTTATGATTTGTTTTTCCCTCCCATGTACCCTCTTATTTGCTTGCATTTGATTTGTTTTTCCTTCTGCAATAAAATTTCATTTCGTTTCATTGAACTTGGTCGGTAAGAGTATTCTCTGCATTGTTGTTCCTGCACTTCAGTCCAGTGTCTAGAACCTAAGGGGCGAGTGGGTCGAACCACTCAAGGTTTTACTGTGCAAAAGAGAGAGAGAGGCCTCTGGCGAGAAAAACCTCTGTGATCTCGAAAAGAAAACCCCTTACACAGAGAAATTCTCCCTCTACACTGTCCCATCAAACACTCCGATGGCAGGCTCAGATTGGGTTAGATAAAGAATAAAGCGCCCTCCACACTGTCCCATCACGCAACAATGGCAGGGACAGCATGCGATGGATAAATTGCAAATCTTCCTCTAAACTGACCCGTCAAACACTCCCAGGGCTGGTAGAGCACGGTTTAGATAGAGTTTAAAGCGCGCTCTACACTGTCACACCAAACACTCCCAGAACTGGTACAGCATGGTTTAGATACAGAATAAAGCTCCCGCTACACTGTCCCATCAAACATTCCCAGGGCAAGTACAGCACGGGTTGGATGCAGAGCAAAGCTCCCTCTACACTGTTCCAACAATCGCTCCCAGGGCAGGTACAGCACGGGTTAGATACAGAGAAAAACTCACTCTACACGGTCCCAACAAATGCTACAACGGCATGTCCTGCATGCGTTAGATACAGAGTAAAGCTCCATCTACACTGTCCCATCAAGCACTCCCAGGCAGATACAGCACAGGTTAGATACAGAGTAAAGCTCCCTCTACACGGTCCCATCAAACATTCCCAGGGCAAGTACAGCACGTGTTAGATACAGTGTAAACCTCCCTCTACACTGTACCATCAAACACTGCTTGCGCAGGTACTAAAAGGGATAAATACACATTAGCATTCCCTCTAAACTGTTCCATCCAACATTCCCAGGGCAGGGACAGCATGGGTAAGTTACAGAGTAAATCTCCCACGACATTGTCCCATCAATCATGCCTAGGGCACGTACAGCACGGGCTACATAGAGAGCAAAGCTCCTTCTACACTGTCACATTAAATACTCTCAGGACAAATAAAGCACTGGTTAGATGCAGTGTAAAGCTCCCTCTACACTGTCCCAACACACAATCCCAGTACAGGGACAACACGGGTTAGCTACAGAGTAAAAAGCCCTCTACACTGTCCCAAATCAAACACTCCCAGAGCAGGTACTGCACGGGTTAGATACAGAGTAATACTCTCTCTACACAGTCCCATTGAACACTCCCAGTGCAGGTAGACCATGGGTTAGATACAAAGTAATGCTCCCTCGACACTGTCCGAGGAAAGACTTCCAGTGCAGTTACAGCATGGGTTAGATACAGAGCAAAGCTCGCTCTACACTGTCCCATCAAACACTCCCAGGGCAGGTACTGCACGGGTTAGATACAGAGTAATACTCCCTCTACACAGTCCCATTGAACACTCCCAGTGCAGGTAGAGCACGGGTTAGATACGGAGTACAGCTTCCTCGACACGGTCCCAACAAATGCTCCAACGGCAGGTACTGCACAGGTTAGATACAGTGTAAACCTCCCTCTAAACTGCCCCATCAGACACTCCCAGGGAAGGTACTGCACGTGCTAGATACAGAGTAAAGCTTCATCTTACTTGACCCATCAAGCACTCCCAGGACAGGTACTGCACAGGTTATATACAGAGCAATTCTCCCCCTACACTGCCTCATCAAACATTCCCAGGACAGGTACAGCACCGCTTAGATACAGAGTAAAGGTCCCTCTACATTGTCCCATCAAACACTTCCAGTGCAGGGTCAGAACGGGTTAGATACAAAGTAAAGCTCCATCTACACTGTCCCTTCAAACACTCCCAGTGCAGGCAGAGCACGCATTAGATAAAGAGTAAAGATCCCTCTACACCGTCCCATCAAACATTGCCAGATCAGTAACAGCACGGTTTAGATACAGAGTAAAGCTCCATCTATGCTGTCCCGTCAAACAACCCTTGTGCAGGTAAAAAAAAGGGACAGATACAGATTAACGCTCCCTCTACATTGTTTCGTCCAACGTTTCCAGGGAAGGCACAGCGCGGGTTGGATACAGAGTAAAGCTTCCTCTACACTGTCCCATCTAACACTCCCAGGGCAGGCACAGCACGGATTAGATACAGAGAAAAACTCCCTCTACACGGTCCCAACAAATGCTCCAACGGCATGTCCTGCATGCGTTAGATACAGAGTAAAGCTCCATCTACAGTGTCCCATCAAGCACTCCCAGGCAGATACAGCACAGGTTAGATACAGAGTAAAGCTCCCTCTACACGGTCCCATCAAATATTCCCAGGCAGGTACAGCACAGGTTAGATACAGTGTAAAGCTCCCTCTACCCTGTCCCATCAAACACTCCTTGTGCAGTTAAAAAAAGGGACAGATACAGATTAACGCTCCCTCTACCTTGTTCCATCCAATGTTTCCAGGGAAGGCACAGCACGGGTTGGATACAGAGTAAGGCTTCCTCGACACTGTCCCATCAAACACTTCCAGGGCAGGTACAGCAAGGGTTAGATACAGAGTAAAGCTCCCTCTACACTGTCTCATCAAACACTCCCAGGCCATGTACAGCACGGATTAGCTACGGAGTAAAGCTAACTCCGCACCTTCCCAAATCACACAACCATGGCAGGGACAGTATGGGATAGCGACAGTGTAAATCTTCCTCTAAACTGTCCCATCAAACACTCACAGGGCAGGTGCAGCATGGGTTAGATACAGAATAAAGCTTCCTCTACACTGTCCCATCAAACACCCCCAGGGCAGATACGGCACAGGTTAGCTACAGAGTAAAGCTTCTTCTACACTGTCCCAATACACTCCCAGGGCAGGTACAGTACAGGTTAGATACAGAATAAAGCTCCCTCTACTTTGTCCCATTAAACACTCCCAGGGTAGTGACAGCATGGTTAAGATACAGAGTAAAGCTGCCGCTGCACTGTCCCATCAAACACTCCCAGTGCTGGTACAGAACGGGTTAGATACAGAATATGGCACGCTCCACAGTCGCATCAAACACCCCCAGAACTGGTACACCATGGGTTAGATATAGAATAAAGCTCCCTCGACAGTGTCCCATCAAACCTTCCCAGGGCAGGTACAGCACGGGTTAGATACAGAGTAAACTCCATCTTCACTGTCGCATCAAATACTCCCAGAACTGGTACAGCACGGTTTAGATACAGAATAAAGCTCCCACTGAAATGTCCAATCAAACAATCCCAGGGCAGGTACAGCACGGGTTAGTTGCAGAGTAAATCTCCCTCTACACTGTTCCAACAATCGCTCCCAGGGATGGTACAGCACGGGTTAGATACAGAGTAAAGCTCCCTCTACACTGTCCCATCAAACACTCCCAGGGCAGGTACAGCACGCATTAGATGCAGAGTAAAGCTCCCTCGACACTGTCCCATCAAGCAATCCCAGGGCAGGTACAGCATGTGTTGATGCAGAGTAAAGCTCCCTCTACACAGTCCCAACAAATGCTCCAACGGCAGTCCTGCATGCGTTAGATAAAGAGTAAAGCTCCATCTACACTGTCCCATCAAACACTCCCAGGGCAGGTACAACACGGGTTAGATACAGAGTAAAGATCCCTCTACACTGGCCCATCAAACACGCCCAGGGCAGGTACAGCACAGGTTCGATACAGAGTAATTCTCCCTCTACACGGTCCCATCATACAGTCCCAGGGCAGGTACAGCACGGGTTATATACAGAGTAAATCGCCCTCTACACTATCCCATCAAACACTCCCAGGGCAGGTACTGCACGGGTTAGACACAGAGTAAAGCTCCCTCTGCTCTGTCCCATCAAACACTCCCAGGACATGTACTGCACCGGTTAGCTACAGAGTAAAGATCCCTCTACACTGTCCCATCAAACATGCCCAGTGCAGGTACAGCACAGGTTAGGTACAGAGTAATGCTCCCTCTACACTGTCCCATCAAACACTTCCAGGGCAGATACTGCACGGGTTAGATACAGAGTAACGCTCCCTCTACACGGTCCCATCAAACACTCCCAGTGCAGGTACAGCATGGGTTAGATACAGAGTAATGCTTCCTCTACACATTCCCAAAAAATGCTCCAACGGCTGGTACTGCACAGATTAGATACAGTGTAAACCTCCCTCTACACTGTCCCATCAAGCACTCCCAGGCAGGTACAGCACATGTTAGACGCAGAGTAAAGCTCCCTCTACACTGTCCCATCAAACACTCCCAGATCAGGCACAGCACGGGTTAGATACAGAGTAACGCTCCATCTACACTGTCCCATCAAACACTCCTTGTGCAGGTAAAAAAATGGGACAGATACAGATTAACGATCCCTTTAATTTGTTCCATCCAATGTTTCCAGGGAAGGCACAGCACGGGTTCAATACAGAGTAAAGCTTCCGCTACACTGTCCCATCAAACATTTCCAGGGCAGGTACAGCATGGGTTAGCTACACATAAAACTCCCTTTACTCAGTCCCATCAAACAGACCCAGGGCAGGTACAGCACTGATTAGCTATGGAGTAACGCTAACTCCGCACCTTCCCAAATCACACAACCATGGCAGGGACAGCATGGCATAAATCTCCCTCTAAGCTGTCCCATCAACCACTCACAGGGCAGGTGCAGCATGAGTTAGATACAGAGTAAAGCTACTTCTACACTGTCCCATCAAATACTCCCAGCCAGGTACTGCATGTTTTAGATACAGAGTAAAGCTCCCTCTACACTGCCCCATCAAACACTCCCAGGGCAGGCACAGCACGGATTAGATACAGAGAAAAACTCCCTCTACACAGTCCCAACAAATGCTCCAACGGCATGTCCTGCGTGCGTTAGATACAGAGTAAAGCTCCATCTACACTGTCCCATCAAGCACTCCCAGGCAGGTACAGCACAGGTTAGATACAGAGTAAAGCTCCCTCTACACGGTCCCATCAAACATTCCCAGGGCAAGTACAGCACGTGTTAGATACAGTGTAAACCTCCCTCTGCACTGTCCCTTCAAACACTCCTTGCGCAGGTACTAAAAGGGATAAATACACATTAACATTCCCTCTAAACTGTTCCATCCAACATTCCCAGGGCAGGGACAGCATGGGTAAGTTACAGAGTAAATCTCCCACGACATTGTCCCATCAATCATGGCTAGGGCACGTACAGCACGGGCTACATAGAGAGCAAATCTCCTTCTACACTGTCACATTAAATACTCTCAGGACAAATAAAACACTGGTTAGATGCAGAGTAAAGCTTCCTCTACACTGTCCCAACACACAATCCCAGTGCAGGGACAACACGGGTTAGCTACAGAGTAAAAAGCCCTCTACACTGTCCCAAATCAAACACTCCCAGAGCAGGTACTGCACGGGTTAGATACAGAGTAATACTCTCTCAACACAGTCCCATTGGACACTCCCAGTGCAGGTAGAGCACGGGTTAGATACAAAGTAATGCTCCCTCTACACTGTCCGAGGAAAGATTTCCAGTGCAGGTACAGCATGGGTTAGATACAGAGTACAGCTTCCTCTACACGGTCCCAACAAATGCTCCAACGGCAAGTACTGAACAGGTTAGATACAGTGTAAACCTCCCTCTAAACTGCCCCATCAGACACTCCCAGGGAAGGTACTGCACGTGCTAGATACAGAGTAAAGCTCCATCTACCCTGACCCATCAAGCACTCCCAGGACAGGTACTGCACAGGTTAGATACAGAGCAATGCTCCCCTTACACTGCCTCATCAAACATTCCCAGGGCAGGTACAGCACCGCTTAGATACAGAGTAAAGGTCCCTCTACATTGTCCCATCAAACACTTCCAGTGCAGGGTCAGTACGGGTTAGATACAAAGTAAAGCTCCATCTACACTGTCCCTTCAAACACTCCCAGCGCAGGCAGAGCACGCATTAGATAAACAGTAAAGTTCCCTTTACACCGTCCCATCAAACATTGCCAGATCAGGAACAGCACGGGTTAGATACAGAGTAAAGCTCCATCTACGCCGTCTCATCAAACAACCCTTGTGCAGGTAAAAAAAAGGGACAGATACAGATTAACGCTCCCTCTACCTTGTTTTGTCCAACGTTTCCAGGGAAGGCACAGCACGGGTTGGATACAGAGTAAAGCTTCCTCTGCACTGTCCCATCTAACACTGCCAGGGCAGGTACAACATGGGTTAGATACAGAGTAAAGCTCCCTCTACACTGTCCCATCAAACACTCCCAGGCCAGGTACAGCACGGATTAGCTACGGAGTAAAGCTAACTCCGCACCTTCCCAAATCACACAACCATGGCAAGCACAGCATGGGATAGCTACAGTCTAAATCTCCCTCTAAACTGTCCCATCACACACAGACAGGGCAGGAGCAGCAAGGGTTAGATACAGAGTAAAGCTTCCTCTACACTGTCCCATCAAACACTCCCAAGGCAGGTACAGTACAGGTTAGATACAGAGTAAATCTCCCTCTACACTGCCCCATCAAACACTCCCAGGGCAGGGGCAGCATGGTTTAGATAGAGAGTAAAGCTTCCTCTACACTGTCCCATCAAACACGCCCAGGGCAGGTACAGCATAGGTTAGATACAGAATAAAGCTCCCTCTACTTTGCCCCATCAAACACTCCCAGGGCAGGTACAGCACGGGTTAGATACAGAGCAACTCTCCCTCTAAACTGTCTCATAAAACACGCCCAGGGCTGGTAGATGACGGTTTAAATACAGAGTAAAGCTCGCTCTACACTGTCACATCAAACACTCCCAGAACTGGTACAGCACGGGTTAGATACAGAATAAAGCTCCTGCTACACTGTCCCATCAAACAATCCCAGGGCTGGTACAGCACGGGTTAGTTGCAGAGCAAAGCTCCCTCTACACTGTCCCATCAAACACTCCCAGGGCAGGTACAGCCTGGGTTAGTTACAGAGTAAAGCTCCCTCTAAACAGTCCCAACAAATGCTCCAACGGCAGGTCCTGCACACGTTAGATAAAGAGTAAATGTCCCTCTACCCTGTCCCATCAAACACTCGCAGGACAGCTACTGCACAGATTAGATTAAGTGTAAAACTCCCTGTACACTGTCCCATCAAGCACTCATTGCGCAGGTACTAAAAGGGATAAATACACATTAAAGTTCCCTCTAAACTGTTCCATCCAACATTCCCAGGGCAGGTACAGCACGGGTTAGTTGCAGAGCAAAGCTCCCTCTACACTGTTCCAACAATCGCTCCCAGGGCAGGTACAGCACGGGCTAGATACAGAGTAAAGCTCCCTCTACACTGTCCCATCAAACACTCCCAGGGCAGGTACAGCACGGGTTAGATACAGAGTAAAGCTCCCTCTACACTGTCCCATCAAGCACTCCCAGGACATGTACTGCACGGGTTAGATACAGAGTAAAGCTCCCTCTACACTGTCCCATCAAACACTCCCTGGGCAGGTGCAGCATGTGTTGATGCAGAGTAAAGCTCCCTCTACACAGTCCCAACAAATGCTCCAATGGCATGTCCTGCACGCGTTAGATAAGGAGTAAATCTCCCTCTACACTGTCCCAACAAACACTCCCAGGACAGGTACAGCACAGGTTGGATATAGAGTAAAGCTCCCTCTATTCTGTCCCATGAAACACTCCCAGCACATGTACTGCACGGGTTAGATACAGAGTAAAGCTCCCGCTACACTGTCCCATCAAACACTCCCAGGGCAGCAACTGCATGGGTTAGATACAGAGTAACGATCCCTCTACACGGTCCTATCAAACACTCCCAGTGGAGGTACAGCACGGGTTAGATGCAGAGTAATGCTTCCTCTACACTGTCCCAACAAATGCTCCAATGGCTGGTACTGCACGGGTTAGATACAGAGTAAAGCTCCATCTACACTGTCCCATCAAACACTCCCAGGACAGGTAGAACACGGGTTAGATACAGAGTAAATCTCCCTCTACACTGTCCCATCAAACACTCCCAGGGCAGGTTCAGCACGGGTTAGATACAGAGTAAAGCTCCCTCTACACTGTCCCATCAAACACTCCCAGGGCAGGTACAGCACGGGTTGGAAACAGATAAAACTCCCTCTACACTTTCCCATTAAATACTCCCAGGCCAGGTACAGCACTGATTAACTACGGAGTGAAGCTAACTCCGCACCTTCCCAAATCACACAACCATGGCAGGGACAGCATGGGATAGCTACAGTTTAAATCTCAGTCTCAACTGTCCCATCAAACACTCACAGGGCAGGTGCAGCATGGGTTAGATACAGAGTAAAGCCTCCTCTACACTGTCCCATCAAACTCTCCCAGGGCAGCTGCAGCACAGGTTAGCTACAGAGTAAAGCTCCTTCTACACTGTCCCATCAAACATTCCCAGGGCAGGGGCCACATGGATTAGATACAGAGTAAAGTTCCCTCTACCTTGTCCCATCAAACACTCCCAGGGCAGGTACAGCACGGGTTAGATACAGAGTAAACCTCCCTCTATACTGTCCCTTCAAACACTCCCAGTGCAGGTACAGCACGGGTTAGACACAGAATAAATGCCCCTCTACACTTACCCATCAAACACTCCTTGTGCAGGTACAAAAAGGGATAGATAGACATTAAAGCCTCCTCTACACTGTCCCATCAAACTCTCCCAGGGCAGCTGCAGCACAGGTTAGCTACAGAGTAAAGCTCCTTCTACACTGTCCCATCAAACATTCCCAGGGCAGGGGCCACATGGATTAGATACAGAGTAAAGTTCCCTCTACCTTGTCCCATCAAACACTCCCAGGGCAGGTACAGCACGGGTTAGATACAGAGTAAACCTCCCTCTATACTGTCCCTTCAAACACTCCCAGTGCAGGTACAGCACGGGTTAGACACAGAATAAATGCCCCTCTACACTTACCCATCAAACACTCCTTGTGCAGGTACAAAAAGGGATAGATAGACATTAAAGCTCCCTCTACACTGTTCCATCCAACATTCTCAGGGCAGGCACAGCACGGTTTAGATACAGGGAAAATTTCCCTCTACATTGTCCCATCTCTATTTCCCAGGGCATGCAAAGCACGTGTTAGATACAGAACAAAGCTCCCTCTACATTGTCCCATCAAATACTCCCAGGAGAGATACAGCACGGGTTAGATACAGAGAAATGCTCCCACTACACTGTCTCATTAAACACTCCGAGGGCAGGCTCAGATCGGGTTAGATACAGAATAAAGCACCCTCCACACTGTCCCACCACACAACATGGCAGGGACAGCATGCGATAGATAAAGTGCAAATCTTCCTCTAAACTGACCCATCAAACACTCCCAGGGCTGGTAGAGCAGGGTTTAGAAACAGAGTAAAGCATGCTCTACACTGTCACAACAAACACTCCCAGAACTGGTACAGCATGGGTTAGATACAGAATCAAGCTTCCGCTAAACTGTCCCATCAAACAATCCCAGGGCAGGTACAGTACGGGTTAGATGCAGAGGAAAGCTCCCTCTACACTGTTCCAACAATCGCTCCCAGGGCAGGTACAGCACAGATTATATACAGAGTAAAGCTCCCTCTACACTGTCCCATCAAACACTCCCAGAGCAGGTACAGCACTGGTCAGATACAGAGTACAGCTCCCTCTACATGGCCCAATCAAACACTCCCAGGGCAGGTACAGCATGGGTTAGATAGAGAGTAAAGCTCCCTCTACACTGTCCCATCAAACACTCCCAGGGCAGGTACTGCACGGGTTAGATAGAGGGTAAAACTCCCTCTCCACACTCCCATCAAACACTCCCATTGCAGGTAGAGCAAGGGTTAGATACAGAGTAAATCTTCCTCTACACGGTCCCAACAAATGCTCTAACGGCAGGTACTGCACAGGTTAGATACAGAGTAAAGCTCCCTCTACACTGTCCCATCAGACACTCCCAGGGAAGGTACTGCACGTGTTAGATACAAAGCAATGCTCCCGCTACACTGCCTCATCAAACATTCCCAGGGCAGGTACAGCACGGGTTAGATACAGAGTAAATCTCCCTCTAAACTGTCCCATCAAACACTCCCAGGGCTGGTACAGCACGTGTTAGATACAGAATAAAGCTCCCGCTACACTGTCCCATCAAACAATCCCAGGGCAGGTACAGCACGGGTTAGTTGCAGAGCAAAGCTCCCTCTACACTGTTCCAACAATCGCTCCCAGGGCAGGTACAGCACGGGTTAGATACACAGTAAATCTCCCTCTACACTGTCCCATTAAACACTCCCAGGGCAGGTACAGCACGGGTTAGATACAGAGTAAAGCTCCCTCTACACTGTCCCATCAAACACTCCCAGGGCAGGTACAGCACGGGTTAGATACAGAGTAAAGCTCCCGCTACATTCCTAGGGCACGTACCCCACAGGCTACATACAGAGCAAATTTCCCTCTGCATTGTCACATCACATACTCCCAGGAGAGGTAAAGCACGGGTTAGATACTGAGTAACTCTCTCTCTACACTGTCCCATCACACAATCCCAGTGCAGGGACAACACGGGTTAGCAACAGAATAAAAAGCCCTCTACACTGTCCCAAATATAGCTCCCTCTACACTGTCCGAGGTAAGTCTTCCAGTGCAGGTACAGCACGTGTTCGATACAGAGTAAAGCTCCCTCTACACTGTCTGAGGAAAGACTTCCAGTGCAGGTACAGCATTTGTTCGATACAGAGTAAAGCTCCCTCTACACTGTCCCATCAAACACTTCCAGGGCAGGTACAGCATGGGTTAGATAAACAGTAAAGCTCCCTCTACACTGTCCCATCAAACTATCCCAGGGCAGGTACAGCAGCGCGGGTTAGATACAGAGTAAAGCTCCCTCTACACTGTGCCATCAAACACCCCCAGGGCAGGTACTGCATGGGTTAAATACAGAGCAAAGCTCCCTCTACTCTGCCCCATGAAACAACTCCAGGACATGTACTGCACGGGTTAGATACAGAGTAAAGCTCCCTCTACACTGTCCCATCAAACACTCCCAGTGCAGGTACAGCACGGGTTAGACACAGAATAAATATCCCTCTACACTGTCCCATCAAACACTCCTTGTGCAGGTACAAAAAGGGATAGACAGATATTAAAGCTCCCTCTACACTGTTCCATCCAACATTCTCAAGGCAGGCACAGCACGGTTTAGATACAGCGAAAATTTCCCTCTAAATTGTCCCATCTCTCATTCCCAGGGCATGCAAAGCACGTGTTAGATACAGAGTAAAGCTCCCTCTACATTGTCCCATCAAATACTCCCAGGGCAGATACAGCACGGGTTAGATACAGAGAAATGCTCCCACTACACTGTCCATTAAACACTCCGAGGGCAGGCTCAGATCGGGTTAGATACAGAATAAAGTGCCCTCCACACTGTCCCATCACACAACATGGCAGGGATAGCATGTGATAGATAAAGTGCAAATCTTCCTCTAAAATGACCCATCAAACACTCCTAGGGCTGGTAGAGCACGGTTTAGATACAGAGTAAAGCACGCTCTACACTGTCGCATCAAACACTCCCAGAACTGGTACAGCATGGGTGTAAGGGGTTTTCTCTCCGAGGTTGCAGAGGTTTCTCTCACCAGAGGCCTCTCTCTCTCTTTTGCACAATAAAACCTTGAGTGGTTCAACCCACTCGCCCCTTAGGTTCTAGACACTGGACTTAGATGCAGGAACTACAATGCAGAGAAGACTCTTATAGACCAAGTTTAATGAAACAAAATGAAATTTTATTGCATAAGGAAAAACAAATCAAATGCAAGCAAATAAGAGGGTACATGGGAGGGAAAAACAAATCAAAATACAATACTAACTAAAATAGATACAGGCATATTATACTTTACAAAAGTCATCATGAAATGGGGAAACACACGGAACATCGAGGGACAACAACTCATGTTAATTATACCCAAAATGCCCACCCCCTTAAACCTATCTAGATCCGATTATGAAGGGCCAGAAACATGCTCACCAATCCAGTTGAAAAAGTATAGAGTTTTGAAGCAAGTCTGCATTTTGATCCCCTCAGGCATCCTGTTTCTGTGTGGTCAGTGGAGCCACAGCGAGCTGCGCCACACCTCTCTCTCTCTCTCTCTCTCTCGGTGAAGGTCACGGGCAGGCTGGACTCTGGCAGGCCTGGACATCGGCAGGGACGGAGACCATCTGTTTCACCGCGGTTGGAGAGCTCTCTAGCTGGTTACCATTTTCATATAGGTTTCCTCTGTAGGGCTGCTGCCCTTTTGTCTCGTCAGTGGCCCAGGGTTTGTCGACGATCTCCCGATGGTTACCCCAGGGTGGGATGCAAACTCGAATCACCTCCTTGGTCGACGTTTCTCCACGGCTCTCACAAGGGCAAGATCAAAAGCGTGTCTGGCTGATCGCTCCCGATGGCTACTTGCTTTCTTCTCGATTTCTGATGGCTACCCCGGGACTCCAATTATACTTCTCAAGAGAAGCCTTTATCTCCCGCCTGTGGTGTATTTAACTTGTTCCACCTTAAGAGAACTTAAACCTGTTCCACCTTAAGAGATGTACTACTTTCTCTGGCTGCTGTATACGGTAATACCGGTGGTGACCACACCGGTATATAAGTGCTGTGTAGTAATTTGCTGGGTAGTACAGCCCTAACCTCCGAATAGTAAAGACCTATTGAAAAGTTATTCTTGTAGGCTGTGTCGGTAATTGACCTTAAATATAACTGGAACACACAAACTTAACAGTGGCGACGAGTCCGATCTTACCCTGTGGCAGTTTACATCCACGGCAGCTTCGTCCTCAGAACGGGCGTCGAGAAGAGGCATCCACCCTCATCATCCTGCTGAACAGCACGTCGCGCGGGAGGCATCGAGGACCCGGAGTGAAGAAGAGAAATTCTGAACTCGAAGCCCCCATCAGCGGCAGACAGCTATCTTCCTTCTACCATGGTGGTGGGTAAGCCAATCAGCGAAAGTCGGCCGCGTTGGCTGTAGCGAAGGGGAGGGAAGACGGAGGAAAGAGGGCGGTGAAATCGACCGCGGCCGGTGAAAAGGGCCGGGCCGCATTCGGGCCGAAAGGCGCAGCGACTGGGGCAGCTGAAGGCGCGAGAGCCGCGGCGAATTCGAACGCAGCGGGTGCACATAACTGGGCTGCAAGAAGGGTTGCAAGGCGCGACGGCAAGTAAGCGCGAATGCCCATGGGAACCGCGGTGGAGTAGAAGCAGCGTCGGGGGAGTTGTTAACCACTGGGGAGGCGAGACTGGCAGCAGCACAGCAATCACCATTGCAGCCAGCGGGTGAAGAAGACGAGCGCGGGAAAGACCGCCAAGCGCGGGAAGCCGCCATTTTGGAAAAAAAAAAATTGCAAAGATGCCTAAACTTGGGAACATTAATACTTTTGATAGCAACATCGAAGATTGGACCACGTATGTAGAACGCATAGAAGTTTATTGTAGAGCAAATAAGATACCAGATGGGGAGAAAGACTAACCTTATTAAACTTAATGGGTGCAAAGACATACGGGCAATTGAAACACCTTCTATCACCAGAGAAACCGGCGGATAAGACTTTCGCAGATATTGTTACCGTCCTGAAAAATCATTTAAGCCCCACGCCGCTGATGCTAGCGGAACGATTTAAATTTTACAGCAGAAAGCAGCTGAAAGATGAAAGCAATGCTGAATTTTTAATTGAATTGCATAAGCTAGCAAAGTACTGTCAGTTTGGAACAGGACTAACAGATGCGCTAAGAGATAAATTTGTGTGTGGATTGTTAAAAGAAGAGACACAAAAGCGACTGCTTGAGGAGAATGAGCTGACGCTTGATAAAGCTGTCGCTATGGCAGCATCGCACGAAGCCGCAGCGAGAGGCACGGCGGTAATGCAGCTACGGTCACCGGAACTCAGCACAAATCAAATGGTCTTGTGTACAGTAAAATGTTATCGTTGTGGAAAGACAACGCACGATCAGAACCAGTGCTGGTTCAAAAATAAGGAATGCAGAAAATGTGGCAGGCTTGGTCACATAGCTAATGTATGCCGGTCAGGAGAGAAGACCAGCAACAAAAAGTCACCGCAGGGAAAGTACAGAAAGGTACACAAGGTGACAGAGAACAGTTCGAACGAACAGAAGTCAGATTCAGACGCCAGCAGTAATGAACTGGGTAGCTTAAGAGTACACAACGTTGGGAAGGAAGCAGACCTCCAGACAGTTTGGGTCACACTTCAGATAGCAGGAGTCCAAGTGAAGATGGAATTGGACACTGGATCGGCATTGACGGTCATGAATAAGAAAGATTACAAAAGGTTATTCCAACATATTCCCCTACGGGATACGGAGATTGTATTGAAAACATACACGGGGCAAAGAGTATACCCCATCGGAAAGATAGAGGTAAAGGTGGTCCACAAGGGCAAAGAAAGCCGAGGAATGGACTTATATGTGCTACCTGAAGGAGGTCCACCACTACTGGGACGGAAGTGGATTAGAAAAATGAATATGGACTGGCATTCCTTAAAAGCACTAATGGTAGATGCCAGGGAAACAGATGTCAAACCTAAACGCTTGTCCAGAATATTGGACGATGCTAAAGAGGTGTTCCAGCAGGGACTGGGAACACTGAGAGGAATTACGGCAAACATCAAGATTGAAGAACATGCACAACCAAAATTTTTCAAAGCCAGACCGGTACCCTATGTGATACGACCTGCTGTGGAAGCGGAGCTGGAAGCGCTAGAACGTTCAGGAGTACTAAGGTAGATTGAAGTGAGTGGGCTACACCCATTGTTCCCGTGATGAAACGTCCTTCGAGCAACAAGCCGGGAGAACCAGGGAAGGTTCGCATCTGTGGAGATTTCAAGATCACTGTTAATCCGGTGCTTCACACGGTGCAGTATCCGCTTCCGCGGATTGAGGATATCTTTGCTTCATTGTCGGGCGGGAAACACTTCACCAAGATAGACCTGGCGCAGGCGTACTTACAGATGGAAGTTGAGGAAGAGTCACGCCAGTACCTCACGATCAACACGCATAGAGGCTTGTACCGGTATAATAGACTGGTTTTTGGAGTGGCATCGGCTCCAGCAATTTGGCAGAGGGCCATGGAGCAGGTATTACAGGGAATTCCAGGCACACAATGTTACCTGGACGATATTCTGATTACAGGAGATGGTGACGAGGAACACCTCGCAAATTTGGAACTGGTGCTCATCAGATTGAAAGAATATGGACTTCGAGTTAATCGGCAGAAATGTGAGTTCTTTCAGAAGCGGATCTCGTACTGTGGCCATGTCATTGACCAGGAGGGACTTCATAAGTCTCCTGACAAGATCGAAGCGGTTGTGAAGGCTCCCGCTCCGGTTAATGTATCTCAGTTGAGGTCATTCCTAGGATTGATTAACTATTACCATAAGTTTCTGCCAAATTTATCCACGGTACTGCACCCGCTGAACGCTCTTTTGCAGAAGGGAGTACCATGGGAGTGGAGCGAGGACTGTAAGAAGGCCTTTCGCAAAAGCAAGGAATTGATAACCTCAGAGGAAGTGTTGGCTCACTTCAACCCAACACTGCCTATTCATTTGGCTTGTGATGCTTCTCCATATGGTATTGGGGCAGTACTCTCACACAAGTTGCCAAATGGCACGGAGAGGCCAGTCGCGTTCGCATCCAGATCATTGACCTCCGCTGAGCGCAACTATGCTCAGATAGATAGGGAGGCTCTCAGCCTTGTGTGGGGAGCAAAGAAGTTTAATCATTACCTGCAGGGCCAAAAGTTTACGCTTCTGACAGACCATCAGCCGTTGGTATCCATTTTTAACCCTAAGAAGGGTGTGTCGGTGATAACAGCACAGAGACTCCAGAGATGGTCCCTTTTCCTAGGGGCACATCAATATCAGATAGAATTCAAAGGTACAAAGCAGCATGGTAATGCTGATGGTCTGTCATGCCTGCCACTACCTGAAGAAGAGGAGACAACGAAGGTTGACCCTGTTGAGTTATTTCACTCGACCATCATCGAGTGTTTACCAGTCACCAATGCAAGTATTGAAAGAGAAACCAGGAATGACCCGACACTGTCCCGAGTCTACGAGGTGACAGTGAAGGGATGGCCAGCACATGGTGATTCTCTGTTACCGGCATTCTCGGCAAGACGAGACCAGCTGTCCGTCTGTCAAGGAACATTGATGTATGGAACGAGAGTGATTATTCCTCCTAAGTTAAGGGAAAGAGTTCTAAAGGAACTGCATGAAGGTCATCTGGGTGGAGTCAAGATGAAAAGCCTTGCTAGGGCTTATGTGTGGTGGCCGGGTATCGACCAACAGATGGAGGAGCTGACGAAAAGCTGCTCAGGGTGCCAAAAAGTGCAAAATGCACCTCCGATTGCACCGCTGCATCCATGTGAATGGCCTTCAGCCCCATGGCAACGCGTACATATTGACTTTGCTGGTCCATTCATGGACTCCATGTTTCTAATTGCGGTGGACGCACATTCTAAATGGCCAGAAGTGATCAAGATGACTACCACTACTTCAGAAAAGACAATTGCGGTGCTAAGAACGATATTCGCAAGGAACGGATTGCCAGAACAAATATGTTCCGACAACGGACCACAGTTCGTGTCAGAAGAATTCCAAAAATTCTTAAAGAAGAATGGGGTGAAACATTATACCTCTGCCCAATATCATTCGGCTACAAATGGGTTGGCCGAGAGATTTGTACAAACATTCAAAAAGGCAATAAAGGCCATGAGCGAAGATCAGATTCCACTACAACATAAGGTGGACAAGTTTCTACTGGCATATCGAAACGCCGCTCATGCAGTGACAAACCAAAGTCCTGCCATGATGTTTTATAACAGGAGGTTGCGGTCCAGGTTGGACTTGTTAAAACCAAATGTGCGGAGGGAAGTTGAAAACAAACAGTTCCAGCATATAAATAACAAGACCACTCGGAGTTTTGAGGTAGGACAACTAGTGTTGGCCAGGGACTATGGAAACGAGAAATGGCAATCTGGAACAATTCGGGCCAGAGAAGGACCCCTGATGTACACGGTAGATGTTGGTAAAAATGTAATACGGCGTCATGCTGACCAACTGGTAGAATCGAGAACAAGGGTCGAACCCATGGTTACGACAGAGACAACCGTGGAAGAAGTTAGTGAACCTGAAGCATCTACCTCAACAGTGAATGTACCTGATGATGATGTCCAAGACATAAGAGACCAACTAGAGGAGTCAGCTCAGCAACAAGAATCAGAGACCCCTGAAAGGCGTTATCCAACTCGAATCAGGAGGCCTCCTGAGAGACTGAACCTTTGAACTGTTTCTACATGAAGTTGTACATGTATATATGTTATTATGTTATGTTAAATGGGGATATAACTGTTAAGCTAAAAAGGGAGGATTGTGGTGTATGTAACTTGTTCCACCTTAAGAGAACTTAAACCTGTTCCACCTTAAGAGATGTACTACTTTCTCTGGCTGCTGTATACAGTAATACCAGTGGTGACCACACCGGTATATAAGTGCTGTGTAGTAATTTGCTGGGTAGTACAGCCCTAACCTCCGAATAGTAAAGACCTATTGAAAAGTTATTCTTGTAGTCTGTGTCAGTAATTGACCTTAAATATAACTGGAACACACAGACTTAACACCGCCAAATCAAGGTTAGTCTTTGTTTAACTTTTGGCGGGCTCGTTGCGCAGCGGGGTAGTTATTATACTTAAACTGCTTTCGGGATGGCCAGTGGTGGCCATCTCTGGTCTGGAATGACCCTGCATTGTTTTGAATGTCTTCTTGATGCCTTTAAGGGGTCTTTGATGCTCCCCTTATGAATATAAAACTGTTTCCCTTTGTCTGGGTAAACATTTAGATGGCCTTTATCTACAGGCCAATCTGACTGGATCTGCATCCAATCTATATGTATGTGTTTGTGTCTGGTTTTGTTTCCTCAGAAACGGCTTCCAGAACTTACTGTGGGTTGAATCCACAAAGGCTGTCTGGGGACTGCAGGAACCATTTTAAAAAGACCAAATGGTCTGTGGCCATTTTATGTGCCCCTTTTTCTGGGCTTCTTTTAAAACAGTCTTTAAAACAGGGGCCTCTTCTGCCAAAGGACCCTTATAGTACAATGTTCAATTTTGTGGATCTTACAGTCCCCCCTGATGATACTATAACTTGCTTGAAGTATCATAATTCTGGGTGAGCAAAATTTTCTGACTCTCCATAATTTAACCATCCCCTGTATTTACCTATCTATGATCCCATGACACATGCATTTCCCGTTTCAGAAAACCTACAGTGTACATTAAGCATCTATAGATGGCAATACATTGGATTTAAAATTTGACACATTCACTACCAGGCGTGGAGGGGGGCCTAATACCCCTACACCACCTGGTCCATACACATTAGCTTTATTAACAACAACTCGCTTAATAAACTTCAATAATAAAAATAAAGTACACACACAAATTACACATGAACAACCATCAAACATAGAGGAGGGAGAGAAACTTTAACTTTATACATAGCAGCAAAATCTAAACGGGTGCCTCCTCGTCAACCCGCACATAATGCTCCCTCCATTCTCCTCTGTTCTCATACTTCTGCGAATATCTGACCTTTTTACAGTGTACAAACAGTAAATAAATTACAATAAAAACCTGACACACTACAAGGATGTGGGAGGCTATCCTAATCCAAGAAGGGACTTCTATATTCGTGAACAGATCCCACCACGGTGGGGTTAATATAGCCAATATGTTTGCCCCTATTTCTAAAGTCTTCTGCTCCAGTGTGTAAAAATGTTTCTGTGAAATGACAATGGCTTTTAATATCTTGGTGAGGTGTTCAGGGAGAGGGGGAATGATATGGCCAAAATGTGCAACGAATCGTTGCAGATCGGTGAAATTCTCTTTAACAGTGATGTGAACAGTGGAAGGTTCAGGAATGGGGACGATTCGCTCTTGGGCCACTTGAACTTCTGCCTTGGGCTTGAAGCAGAAACTGCTATCACTCACCGGAGACCAGCCGTGCTGTCCATGTTGGTAGTGGGGCACTGCAGTGGTGACACAGTATGTCCCACCTCCTATATATGCCGCCTGCGGGGGCACATGGCCTTGTGCCATTGCCACCATGGTGCCATTTATAGGCTTCACACCAGCCGTTCTGAACCCGCACTGTGGTTTCGAATAGGCATTCAAGCTGGGGACACAGGATGATGTGTGCTCCCCGGCTCTGGCACCCTGAGAGGTCGGTACCCGTCATTGCATGCTCCCTTGAATGACGTAAGGTGGGACCACTGTGTAGCGAATGCGTGCACCCCCTTGAATGACTCCAAAGTTCTCCACCCTGTATACCGGGGCGGGTTTAGCTGTCTTTCCCATCACCGGCATTCTTACCACTATACCCATAATGGTGTAATTAGACCGCCCACAGTTCACTGGGACTGCACGCAAGCTTCGTTCTACGCAGCCTGATCGGACGCATTCCGATCCTCCCTGATGAGAGCATTTACCGTTTTAGCGTGTTTCTCCAGCTCAGCAATAATTTCTTTTAAGTGTAGTGTCATGGCTTGGTCCTCATTCAACTCAGAACCCACTAACTTATTCTCATCCATCAGTATCTTTTGTAACTGTCTTTTTAATCCATTAATCTGGGTCGGCAGCTCCACGTCATCCAGAGTGTTGATGATGGAAGTCCCTGTGTTAAAAGCTGTAAAAATATCATTTACTGTACCCCTTCTTTGTCTCCCTACCCTGTCCAAGACGTCATGTGGTGTGGTGTACAATTCGGCTCTGTCTACATCAGCAAAGTCGAATTCATAAAACTGTCTGAACATGTTTGTTAACAGGACCTGGTATAATTGCTCCATTTCCTTGGGGCACCACACTGGCAATCGCACCTCAGTGAGGTTTAAAATCACCGAGGCCACCACGTAGAGCAGCACTTGGTACAGCACCTGACCTGTGGCCACTAATACCAATCCGTTCCCGGGTCCTTTGGTAGTGGTGCGGCACCCTTCCTTGCGGGCTTTGGCTACCGGAACCATGGGCAGGGGCTTGCGGGTGCGGGTGATGAGCTCAGCAGCGTTTACTCGGATCTGAGAATATGGGACTCCACACGCCCGTGTGCTGATGTCCCACCTCATTCCTTTCCCAGCATCCTGCCACTGCCTTTGGAAAAAGATGGAGACGCCTGTGGGGCAAGCGCTTTCTGAACCCCACTTACAGATGTAAATCCCCTTGTCTGGTTCCCACCATTTGTCCCAACAGACACTCAATCCCCCATGAGTCCCCATAATTGTCCGATGGGTGTTGTTACCCAGTCGCTCCCACTCGACCGTGGAGTTCTTCATGGTTTTGCTCAACTTGCACAACCACCACCATCGGCCCAAAGGAACATGTCCTGTACATTGCAAACAAATCCTTTTCCCGATGGCGACGCTGACTCTGGGTGCGATGACCCTCACTTGGGGACACATTAGAGAAGTCTCTCTGTACTTAAAACCGAACTGGCTGGAGTATTGCGTAGAGTTCGACCCCAGCCATCCTGGCCACCTCCCTTCGTGGAAATAGGTGGCTGTCTCCTCAACGCCCCGCGCACCCAACCCATCGGTCGAGATGGGGGCTGTGTCTCCAGAGCACCCGTAAATCGTGGAGTCCTTGGTGCGGCCCCGATAGGCCCCGCTACCCCCGATCACCGCGAATGTGATGAGAATTGCTCTCATTATGTCTTTGGTTCCTGTAACAAATTAAACGATAGAGCCAGGCTCCCGAGAGATTCTGGCCTAGGTGAAGGCATGATCGGGTCTTTCGACCTCGATCCCAAACAACACACATGCTGGGCAGATTCCAAAACTACTTATAACACTAATCACTTTAATATTCACACACTTTAAACTTAATTAAACTTAAACTTAACTTATGTACAACGCCGCCCATCCCCGGGCAGCTTGCCTAATCCCTGTTTGGACTGCAGTTCGCCGCTCCTTGTGGCGGGGCTGCACTGACCTGTAGCTGGGTCCACCGCAGCCTTTTGCTGTCAATTGGGGACTGCGTTTTGCCAGGGATTTCTCAAGTCGGCGTTTACTAAAATCGGGGGAATCGGGCCAAGGTTTTACCGGCTGAGGCATTCGAGATGACCTGCGAAGAAGTACTTTGGGCGTGGCTCCCTTAGCGAGTGGACCTTCGGATGGGACTTTAGCCCTCACAGCCCGTAGCACCTGCACGACTGCCACATTCGGCTCTGTTCCCTCAGGCTCCGCACCTTTGGGATTTGGGTCTGTGGCAGATGACTCCTCCTCACCTGCCCCTACAGGTGGAGGATCTCCGCCCCCAATTTCTACCTCCCCTAAGCTTGAGTCGAGGGCGGGATCTCCGTCCTCCGACTCCACCTCCTCCAGAATCATGTCAAGGACGGGGCCTAGCTGTTTGGGCTCCCCCCGATGGTGTTCGGATCAGGAGGAGGGCCTTGGTCTTCGGGCTCCTCCTCGTCTGAGTCCCAGGCCATTGGGGAAACCTCCCAGGTGGGCGGGACAGTTTCTCGCTCCAGGCAGGCTGCGGTTCCAGCCTGTGTGGCCTGTGACTTGTTGCACGCCTCAGGCTGAGGATTTTTACCCTCAGACCTGGCCTCAGTTGTTGGCTCTTTTGCACCCGGCTTAAACAGTTTGCACCGCTTTATGTGAAACCATTTGTTGCGTCGGGGTACTTTCACTGCGCGACTGGCGGGGACCGGTGGATCTTGCACCGATTCCTGTCTATCCTGATCTGTGTCTCTCTCGCCAGCGCGGAGGGTCAGGCCCAAGAATTTTATTTCCCAGCAGCCGACCCGTGCTTTCGTTGGGTTGACCTTGGCATCCTCTATCGCTTTCACACTCGTACCCGCTCCCCAGAGACAGTGGTTTCTCAGGACCACAAGGATCCCGTGTGCTACCAAGAAATCAGACCCAAGGACTCCCGTTCCACCCCCCACCTCCCACTTCATTAGTGTACACTTCCACGTGGTGCGGAGTGGTCCTAAATGAGTGGTGAGGAGAATGGAATGTGCACCAGCCTGTTCTTCGCCCATGAAGCCCGACAGAAGGTATGGAACCCTGGTGTACAGAGGCGAGGCGGTAGGGTCATCTGCGTGGATCACGGTGCACGATGCCCCCGTATCCAACAAATAGGTCCCTTTTACCTCCTCCACCTCCATCTCCATGAGGAGTCGCCTCCATACATTATATCGCAGTGCGCACAGGTAGACGGGCTGCGCCGACTTTAGTCATTTGGGCACAGCAGTCGGTGTTTCGGGAACGACAAGACCATTGGTGACAGCTATCTTCCCCTGCGTGATCATAAGAGCCGCATTGTCTCTAACATTGATTCTATAGCAGCGTGATCCACAGCTGCACCAGCTCCCTTTGCTGGGACAGGAGCTGCGGCTTGTGTTTGGGCTGGTGCTGGGGCGGTGGTCTGGGCTTGGGCTTGGGCTGCGGGAGATTTTCCCTTATTACCCTTCCACGGATTTATACAGTCCTTGCGCCAATGTCCACCCTTCCCACATGCGTAGCAATTGAGCTTGGCTTGGGCAGGGCGATTCCCCTCCTGACGCCACTCCTTCTTACTTGGGGCTGCGGGTTTTGCCTCATGCACCTTTCCCTTAGAGGGAGGTACCTCCTGACCTCTACAATTCTTGTATGCAATGGTGAGCTGGCGGAGCACCGTTTCCTCCGTGACACCGGTACCTTGGGGATCAAACAAAGATCTGGCTAGGGCCCGTATCTGTGGCATGCTGTTGGTAACCAAACAACGGAGCCAGTGAACCCGCTGTTCGGCGCTCATTGCAGCCCATTCAGGCATGCCCGGACAACTGCGTCAATACACTGGCCACAGCCTTTCTGCGAAAACCCGCGGGGGGTCTCCAGTTAGCTGCACAGTCCCTTCCACCCATTGGAACAGATCACCGTCGTCCACTCCCATAACTTCCAAGACCTCATCCCTGAGATCCGCATACCCTGTCCGTCCCCTCTTACGCTCGTCTGAGAGGCACTGAAGGATTGTGCTATCCAGGGAGAAGAGCAACATCTTTGCCTGTTCAAGATCATCACAATCATTGATGGCGGCTGTCTCCTCTATCTCCCTGAAATGGACTGAGGGATCTCCCTTTACTGTGAGTCTTGGGAGGTGGCTCACCATGGATCTTAGTTGTGGGGCAGCGTAGGGCACCATGAGCTGGTTCAGGTGGGGTCCTTCCATGCCATCATCGGCATTGGGACCGAACCTCTGGTGTCGAGCAGGACACATTGGTGCCGGCTCCGGATTTACTACCAGGGGTTGTTCCTCCTCCTGTACCACCTCGGCTACCCTTTCTTCCACCACCCCCTTCTCGGGCCAAGCCTCACTGTAGCTCGGTGCCGCTGAGGGTTCAGTGGGTGGTGCCACAACTACTTCACAAGGAATCGGGTGTTTGGATTCCTGCAAAAAGTCAATGTGACTTGTTTTGGGGCTTACGAGGCATACCATACCTTTTGCCTTAACCAATGCCGTTCTCAGGTCTTCTATAGTCTTTTGGCAGGGGCCATGGTCTGTGCTCTCAAACCCGTGCTCGAGAGCCAGCTTGTAAGCTGCCTTAACTTCCACGACTCTCTCCTCCTGCGCTCTTAGCAGTTGTGCGAGGCGGGCTTTTTTCTCCCGTATTCTCGCTTCATGGATCTTTGCCTCAGTAACCTGGCATTCCAGATATTCTATTCTAGCCTGATGTTGGCTGGCTACAACTTGGCATTCCTGATTCAGTGTGTGAAGCGCTGTGATGAGTTTTTCCCCACCCATGGCCTTTTCTTCTATCTCTGCTGCCTGGGTAGTGATCTTGGCTGCCTGTGCTGCAACGACTCTGTCCAAAATCTAGACTTGTTTCTTGTAGCACATCAGCCACACTGCCTTTTCCACTGACTTCTTATGCTATTTGATCTCTATCCACCTGATGGCTGCGTCTACCGGGCGCCCAACCAGTAAGAGATTGGAAATCCACTGTTTAGTGAGATTTACCTTTCCAAAGACATATCCGCTATCCTCTCATCCATTGCATTTCGACCATTCAAACCTGGGTATGTTTCATTGCAATCCTGCTGCCAGTGTCCTGCTGCGGTCGCCATTTTCTGTAAGGGGTTTTCTCTCCGAGGTCGCAGTGGTTTCTCTCGCCAGAGGCCTCTCTCTCTCTTTTGCACAGTAAAACCTTGAGTGGTTCAACCCACTCACCCCTTAGATTCTAGACACTGGTCTTAGATGCAGGAACTACAATGCAGAGAATACTCTTATAGACCAAGTTTAATGAAAAGAAATGAAATTTTATTGCATAAGGAAAAACAAATCAAATGCAAGCAAATAAGAGGGTACATGGGAGGGGAAAACAAATCAAAAAACAATACTAACTAAAATAGCTACAGGCATATTATACTTTACAAAATTCATCATGAAATGGGGAAACACACGGAACATCGAGGGACAACAACTCATGTTAATTATACCCAAATAGCCACCACCTTAAACCTATCTAGATCCGATTATGTAGGGCCAGAAACATGCTCACCAATCCAGTTGGAAAAGTATAGAGTTTTGAAACAAGTCTGCGTTTTGATCCCCTAAGGCCTCCTGTTTCTGCGTGGTCAGTGGAGCCACAGCGAGTTGCGCCACACTTCTATCTCTCTCTGAATGTGAAGGTCACGGGCAGTCTGGACACTGGCAGGCCTGGACGTTGGTGGGGATGGAGTCCATCTGTTTGACCACTGTTGGAGAGGTCTCTAGCTGGTTACCATTTTCATATAGGATTCCTCTGTAGGGCTGCTGCCCTTTTGTCTCGTCAGTGGCCTGGGGTTTGTCGACGATCTCGCGATGGTTACCCCGGGGCGGGACGCAGACTCAAATCACCTTCTTGGTCAACGTTTCTCCACGGCTCTCACAAGGGCAAGATCAAAAGCATGTCTGGCTGATCGCTCCCGATGGCTACTTGCTTTCTTCTCGATTTCTGATGGCTACCCCGGGACTCCAATTATACTTCTCAAGAGAAGCCATTATCTCCCGCCAAATCAAGGTTAGTCTTTGTTTAACTTTTGGCGGGCTTGTTGCACAGCGGGGTACTTATTATACTTAAACTGCTTTCGGGATGGCTGGTGGTGGCCATCTCTGGTCTGGAATGAGCCTGCATTGTTTTGAATGTCTTCTTGCTCCCTTTAATGGGACTTTGATGCTCCCCTTATGAATATAGAACTGTTTCCCTTTGTCTGGGTAAACATTTAGATGGCCTTTATCTACAGGCCGATCTGACTGGATCTGCATCCAATCCATATGTATGTGTTTGTGTCTGGTTTCGTTTTCTCAGAAACGGCCGTCCAGAACTTACGATGGGTTGAATCCACAAAGGCTATCTGGGGACAGCAGGAACCATTTTAAAGAGTCCAAAAAGCTAGTCACGGGGTCTGGCGTCTATTTTATGTGCCCCTTTTTCTGGGCTTCTTTTAAAACAGTCCTTAAAACAGGGCCTCTTCTGTCAAAGGACCATAATAATACAATGTTCAATTTTGCGGATCTTACACAGGTTAGATACAGAGTAAAGCTCCCGCTACACTGTCCCATTAAACAATCCCAGGGCAGGTACAGCACGGGTTAGATACAGAGTAAAGCTCTCTCTACACTGTCCCATTAAACAATCCCAGGGCAGGTACAGCACGGGTTAGATACAGAGTAAAGCTCCCGCTAAACTGTCCCATCAAACACTCCCAGGGCAGGTACAGCACGGGTGTTGAGATACCGCGGCAAACGTGGGAGTCGAGACAGAGCTATTGAAACACAACTGCTTTATTCTGACCACATGGCAAACAGGAACTAGAAAAGCCCGCGCATCCACTTAAATACTTCCCAGACAGGAAGTGCTCCCGGCAGCCTGTCCCTGTGGGAAACAAGTTGCTGGAGGAAAGGGGCCCCGGCTGGGGGCTTCTGCTTAGACTGTCTGTGCCGCCGTGAGCGGATTATGTCCAGTGGTGGCGTGTCGCCACAGAGCTCCCCCCAGAATCCGCTTAGGAGGAGTGGACGAGTCGTGACGGTGGTCTAATGGTTCTGCCGCAGCGGCTCTGAGTGGTCGCCGGTCTGGTTGGTTGGGTCGGGCGGTTCGCCGCCGGCTGTGCTGGCTTGCCGGGGGGACGGCCTCTGGCTGGAGGCTGGGCCACGGGGACCTGTTCCCCTGGTTCTGTGTGTGCTGGTTTGAGCCGGTCGATGGAGACTGTCTCAACCCTGTCGCCGAGTCACAGCTTGAAGACCTTGTCCCCGGTTTGTAGTACCTCGTACGGACCGTCGTACGGGGGTCGCAGGGGCCCGCGGTGCGCGTCGTGTCGCACGAAGACGAAGCGCGCCTGCTGTAAATTTGGTGGGACGTGAGGTGCGAGTTCGCCGTGTCGGTTGACCGGAAGTGGGGCGAACTGCTGAGCGGAAGAGAAAGAGTCGAGCCGCTGCTGTTCGGCCGACCAAGGCTTGGTAGGCTCCGGAAGGAATTCGCCTGGGACGCGCAGCAGTTGTCCGTAGACTAACTCCGCTGCCGAGGACTGGAGGTCTTCCTTGACCGCGGTGCGTAGGCCGAGTAGCACTCGCGGTAGGCGGTCAGTCCAGGTACTGTCCTGCAGGCCGGCGCGGAGTGAGGCCTTGAGTGACCTGTGGAAGCGTTCACAAAGTCCGTTGGCCTGCGGGTGGTACGCCGTGGTGCGGTGGAGCGTCACCCCGAGGTTGCGTGCTGTGGCCGTCCAGAGTTCAGAGGTGAACTGGGCGCCTCTGTCGGAGGTTATGTCGGCCAGTACGCCGAACCTCGCAACCCAGGTGTTAACGAACGCCCTGGCGATGTCGGCTGTGGTGGTGGAGGTCAGCGGCACTGCCTCAGGCCAGCGTGTGTAGCGGTCGACCATCGTGAGGAGATAAGTTTGGCCTTGCGATGGCGGCAGGGGACTGACGATGTCGACGTGTACGTGGTCGAAGCGGCGGCTGGGTACCTCGAAGTCTCCCAGGGGTGCTTTGGTGTGCAGCTGTACCTTAGCCCGTTGGCAGGCGAGGCAGGAGGTGGCCCAAGTCCGAACATCTCTGCTAAGGCCGCGCCAGACGAAGCGCTTGGAGAGGAGTTTGACGGATGCGCGGGAACCCGGGTGAGAGAGCCCGTGGAGCGCGTCGAAGACGCGGCGGCGCCAGGTCTCAGGGACGACCGGCCTGGGTTGGCCGAGTGAGATGTCGCACGTGACTGCCGTGGCTTCGGGCCCGTGCGCGACCTTGGCTAGGCGTAGCCCTGGCAGGCTGGTAGCCGCCGAGAGGAGGTCTGGGTCCGTGAGCTGGGCCACTGCTAGTTGTGCGTAGTCGACCGCGAGGTGATTCGCACAGACGGCGGGACGGGAAAGGCAGTCGGCGACCACGTTGTCTCTACCGGAGACGTGCTGAATGTCCGTAGTAAACTCGGAGACGGCCGCGAGCTGGCGTTGCTGCCTAGCAGACCAGGGTTCGGTGTGCTTGGCCATCGCGTATGTGAGTGGCTTGTGGTCCACATACGCGGTGAAGGGGCGGCCTTCCAGGAGGAACCTGAAATGGCGGACCGACAGGTGGAGTGCGAGAAGCTCGCGGTCGAAAGTGGAGTATTTGACCTCCGGGGGGCGCAGTTGGCGGCTGTAGAAGGCAAGTGGCTGCCACGCGCCATTGACCCACTGCTTGAACACGGCCCCGACCGCGTGGTCGGAGGCGTCGGTGGTGAGCGCGACCCGGGCATCGGCCCTCGGGTGCGCGAGCAGAGTGGCGTCGGCGAGCGCGTTTTTGGTGGCGTCGAAGGCGGCTGCCGTGTCAGTGGTCCAGGCTACGTCCATCTTGCCGGATTTTCCTCGGAGGGAGTTGTATAGGGGCTTCATGAGGGCTGCGGCTCTGGGGATGAACCTGTTGTAGAAGTTCACCATCCCGAGGAACTCCTGGAGGCCCTTGATGGTTGTGGGGCGGGGGAATTGCTGGACGGCCTGCACCTTGTTGGGCAGGGGGACGGCCCCAGCAGGGGTGATGTGGTGACCGAGAAAATCAATCTCGGTTAGGCTGAATTGGCACTTCGCCGGGCTGAGGATGAGCCCGTGTTGGGCTAGGCGCCCGAACAGGATGCAAAGGTGTTCGAGGTGTTCCTGTTTGGAGGAGCTGGCCACGAGAATGTCGTCTAGATAGACGAATAGGAAGTTCAGGTCCCGGAGGACTGAGTCCATAAGGCGCTGGAAAGCCTGTGCTGCATTCTTGAGGCCAAAGGGCATCCTCAGGAACTCGAACAGGCCGAATGGGGTGATGACGGCCGTTTTGGGGATGTCCGCGGGGTGTACGGGGACTTGGTGGTAACCGCGCACCAGGTCGACTTTGGAAAAGACGGTTCATCCGGCCAGCCGGGCCGAGAAGTCCTGGATGTGTGGCACCGGGTACCGATCGGGGGTGGTGGCGTCGTTGAGGCGGCGGTAGTCCCCGCAAGGGCGCCAGCCTCCGCCAGGCTTGGGGGCGATGTGGAGGGGCGAGGCCCAAGGGCTGCTGGAGCGGCGGATGATGCCGAGTTGTTCCATGTTGGTAAACTCGGCCCGCGCGATTTCCAGCTTGGCCGGGTTGAGTCTGCGGGCGTGGGCAGAAACTGGGGGGCCGGTGGTGGGGATATAGTGTTCCACACCGTGCTTGGCGGCTTTGGCCGAAAAGGTCGGGTTAGTGAGGGCGGGAAACTCAGCTAGGAGTGCCGAGTAGTCGTCCGTGGCTCTGGCGAGGCAGTAGGTCGTCGGGCCGGCCGAACGGGCCGGGGTAAAGGCGCCGGGGATGGGGGCCATAGTGTTGATGTCGACGAGGCGGTGCCTCGGAATGTCGACAAGGAGGCCGTGGGCACGTAGGAAGTCGGCGCCGATGAGTGGGCAGAGGACCTTGGCTGTCAGGAACTCCCAGCGGTAACGGCGGCCCGCGAGGTCGAGCGTGACCATGCGGGTGCCATATGTGCGGATTTCAGAGCCGTTGGCTGCAGCCAGTGTGATACCCCGTGTGCCGCGTTGGATCTCGAGGGCGGAGGCGGGGGTGATGCTGTTCTGGGCCCCTGTGTCGCACAGAAATCGGCGGTTGGTTCTGTCGTCAGTGACGTACAGTAGGGGCTCCTTCTGCCTCGCGGCCATCGCGGGGGCCAGTGCCGGGGGGGGTTTGAAGGAACATGGTGGCGTGCAGCGTTGAGCCCTAGCGCCAAAACAGGCGTGGTAGTAGCAGTGACCCGGAGTGGTAGGGCGGTCGGGCCTAGCGGCCCGGGAAGACCGCGTGGTCGTTGCCGTGAGGTCGGGCGCGACGTCGCGAGCGGCCTGTGCAGAGAGCAGCCGGTCGGCCTTTTCGGCTATCTCATTCAGGTCCGTGGAGTCAGACTCCACAAGGAGCGGGCGGATGCTGGCGGGGAGCTGCCGAATGAAAAGCGTGCGAAAAAGGGCGCTGGGATTTTTGTCGTCTGAGAGGAACAGCATGTGGGAAAGCAGGTCTGATGGTGAAGCATCAGCAAGGCCGGGGAGGTTCAGGAGTTGGCAGTGGCGCTGGTAAGAGGACGTTTGAAATTTTTTAAGTAGCGCAGCCTTCAGATGCTCGTACTTGCCCTCCGTTGGTGGATTCTGCAGCGCTGCCCAAACCTTGGGGACTGTAGCGTAGGTGAGCGAGGCGACGAGGTAGTCGTACTTCGTGGCATTGACTGTAATGCCTTTCAGCCGGAATCTGGACTCAGCTTGAACGAACCAGGCTTCGGCGAGGTTCTCCCAAAAGTCAGGTAATTTAACCGTGACTACGTTTGTATCCGCCATGCTAGCTTAGGATTCGTCCTGAGCGTCGGGGTCACCAGTGTTGAGATACCGCGGCAAACGTGGGAGTCGAGACAGAGCTATTGAAAACACAACTGCTTTATTCTGACCACATGGCAAACAGGAACTAGAAAAGCCCGCGCCTCCACTTAAATACTTCCCAGACAGGAAGTGCTCCCGGCAGCCTGTCCCTGCAGGAAACAAGTTGCTGGAGGAAAGGGCCCCCGGCTGGGGGCTTCTGCTTAGACTGTCTGTGCCGCCGTGAGCGGATTATGTCCAGTAGTGGCGTGTCGCCACACGGGTTAGATACAGAGTAAAGCTCCCGCTACACTGTCCCATCAAACACTCCCAGGGCAGGTACAGCACGGGTTAGATACAGAGTAAAGCTCCCTCTACACTGTTCCAACAATCGCTCCCAGGGCAGTTACAGCACAGGTTAGTTACAGAGTAAAGCTCCCTCTACACTGTCCCATCAAACACTCCCAGAGCAGCTACAGCACTTGTTAGATACTGTGTAAACCTCCCTCTACACTGTCCCATCAAACACTCCCAGGGCAGGTACTATAAGGGATAAATACACGTAAACATTCCCTCTAAACTGTTCCATCCAATATTCACAGGGCAGGAACAGCATGGGTAAGTTACAGAGTAAATCTCCTGCTACATTGTCTCATCAATCATTCCGAGGGCACGTACAGCACGGGCTACATCCAGAGCGAAGCTCCCTCTACCCTGTCACATCAAATACTCCCAGGACAGGTACAGCATGTGTTAGATGCAGAGTAAAGCTCCCTCTGAACTGTCCCATCAAACACTCCCAGGGCAGGTACAGCAGCATGGGTTAGATACAGATTAAAGCGCCCTCTACACTATCCCCTCAAACACTCCCAGGGCAGGTACTGCACGTTTAGATACAGATTAAAGCTCCCTCTACACTGTCCCATCAAACACGCCCAGGGCAGGTACAGCACAGGTTAGATACAGAGTAAAGATCCCTCTACACTGTCCCATCAAACACTCCTGGGGAGGTACAGCACGGGTTAGATACAGACTAAAGCTCCCTCTACACTGTCCCATCAAATACGCCCAGGGCAGATACAGCACGGGTTAGATGAAGAGAAAAGCTCCCTCTACATTGTCCCATCAAACACTCCCAGGGCAGATACAGCACAGGTTCGATACAGAGTAAAGCTCCCTTTACACTGTCCCATCAATCACTCCCAGGGCAGGCTCAGATTGGGTTAGATACAGAATAAAGCACCCTCCACACTGTCTAATCACACAACCATGTCAGGCACAGCATGCAATAGATAAAGTGCAAATCTTCCTCTAAACTGTCCCATCAAACACTCCCAGTGCTGGTAGAGCAGGGTTTAGATGCAGAGTAAAGCGCACTCTACACTGTCGCATCAAACACTCCCACAACTGGTACAGCACGGGTTAGATACAGAATAAAGCTCCCTCTACACTGTCCCATGAAACACTCCCAGAGCAGGTACAGCACTGGACAGATACAGAGTAAAGCTCCCACTACACGGTCCCATCAAACATTCCCAGGGCAGGTACAGCACGGGTTAGATACAGACTAAAGCTTCCTCTACACGGTCCCAACAAATGCTCCATCGGCAGTTCCTGCACGCTTTACATAAAGAGTAAAGCTCCCTCTACACTGTCCCATCAAACACTCCCAGGACAGGTGCTTCACAGGTTAGATACAGTGTAAACCTCCCTCTACACTGTCCCATCAAACACTCAGTGCGCAGGTACTAACAGGGATAAATACACATTAACGTTCCCTCTAAACTGTTCCTCCAACATTCCCAGGGCAGGGACAGCATAGGTAAGTTACAGAGTAAATCTCCGGCTGCATTGTCCCATCAATCATAGAAACATAGAAACATAGAAGATAGGAGCAGGAGTAGGCCATTCGGCCCTTCGAGCCTGCTCCGCCATTCAATGAGATCATGGCTGATCATTCAAATTCAGTACCCTGTCCCTGCCTTCTCCACATATCCCTTGATCCCTTTAGCCTTAAGAAATATATGCAAATCTTTTTTGAATATATTTAATGAACTGGCCTCCACCACCCTCTGTGGCAGAGAATTCCACAGGTTCACCACTCTCTGGGTGAAGAAATTCCTCCTCATTTCAGTCCTAAGTGGCGTACCCCTTATCCTTAGACTATGACCCCTGGTTCTGCACTCCCCGGCCATCATAAACATCCTTCCTGCATCTAGTCTGTCCAGGCCTGACAGAATTTTATAAGTTTCAATGAGATCCCGTCTCAATCTTCTAAACTCCAGTGAGTATAAGCCCAATTGACACAATCTCTCCTCATACGTCATTCCTGCCATCCCAGGTATCAGCCTGGTGAATCTTCGCTGCACTCCTTCCATGGCAAGAACGTCCTTCCTCAGGTAAGGCGACCAAAACTGCACACAATACTCAAGGTGCGGTCTCACCAAGGCCCTGTACAACTGTAGCAAGACATCCTTGTTCCTGTACTCGAACCCTCTTGCTACGAAGGCCAACATACCATTTGCCTTCTTAACCGCCTGCCGCACCTGCATGATTACCTTCAGCGACTGGTGCACAAGGACACCCAGGTCGCTTTGCACTTCCCCTTCTCCCAATCTATTGCCATTCAAATAATAATCTGCCTTCCTGTTTTTGCCACCAAAGTGGATAACCTCACATTTATCCACATTATAGTGCATTTGCCATGTTTCTGCCCAATCATCCAATCTGTCCAAATCGTACTGGAGTTTCAGGACATTCTCCTCACAGCTTACACTCCCACCCAGCTTTGTGACGTCTGCAAATTTGGAGATATTACATCCAATTCCCTCGTCCAGATCATTAATATATATTGTGAACAGCTGGGGTCCTAGGACCGATCCTTGCGGTACCCCACTAGTCACTGCCTGCCACTCAGAAAATGACCCGTTTATTCCAACTCTTTGCTTTCTGTCCACCAACCAGTTCTCTATCCAAGTCAATACCTTGCCCCCAATCCCATGTGCCTTAATTTTGCACGCTAATCTCTTATGTGGGACCTTATCGAAAGCCTTCTGAAAGTCCAAATACACCACATCCACTGGTTCTCCCTTATCTGTTTTACCAGTTACATCCTCAAAAAATTCCAGTAGATTAGTCAAGCATGATTTACCTTTTGCAAATCCATGTTGACTTTGTCCGATCCTGTCACTGCTTACCAAGTGCTCTGCGATTACATCTTTTATAATAGATCCTAGCATTTTCCCCACTACCGATGTCAGGCTTACCGGTCTATAATTCGCCGCTTTTTCTCTACCACCTTTTTTGAATAGTGGGGTAACATTAGCTACCCTCCAATCCATGGGTACGGTTCCAGAGTCTAGCGAGTTCTGGAAGATGACCAGCAATGCATCTACTATTTCTAGGGCCACTTCCTTAAGTACCCTGGGATGTAGATTAGCAGGCCCTGGGGATTTATCGGCCTTTAGTCCCATCAATTTTCCTAACACAATTTCCCTACAAATACTGATTTCTTTCAGTTCCACCCTTTCATCAGGCCCTATGTTCCCCGGCATCTCTGGGAGGTTCTTTGTGTCCTCCTTTGTGAAGACAGAACCAAAGTATGAATTTAGTTGGTCTGCCATTTCTTTGTTTCCCATTATAAATTCCCCTGATTCTGACTGCAAGGGACCTACGCTTGACTTCACCAATCTTTTTCTCTTCACATATCTATAAAAGCTTTTACAGTCAGTTTTTATGTTCCCTGCCAGCTTACTCTCATATTCTATTTTCCCTTTCTTAATTAATCCCTTTGTCCTCCTTTGTTGAATCCTAAACTGCTCCCAATCCTCAGGATTATTGCTTTTTCTGGCCAATTTATATGTCGTCTCCTTCGATCTTATGCTATCCCTAATTTCCCTTGTTAGCCATGGTTGAGTCACCTTTTTTGGTTTATTTTTATGCCAAACTGGGATGAACAAATTCTGCAGCTCATCCATTCGGTCTTTGAAAGTTTGCCATTGCCTATCCACCGTCAGCCCTTTGAGTGCCATTCCCCAATCAATCCTACCCAACTCACTCCTCAGACCATCGTAGTTTCCTTTATTTAAATTGAGGACCCTAGTCTCTGAGTCAACTACTTCATTCTCCATCTTAATGAAGAATTCGATCATATTATGATCGCTCAGACCCAAGGGGCCTCGTACAACAAGGTTGCTAATTAATCCTTTGTCGTTACATAATACCCAGTCTAAGATGGCCTGATCTCTGGTTGGTTCCTCGACATATTGGTCCAGGAAACCATCTTGTAAACACTCCAGGAATTCCTCCTCCACAGTATTGTTACTAATTTGGTTCGCCCAATCTATATGTAGATTAAAGTCACCCATGATGACTGCTGTGCCCTTATTACACGCTTCTTTAATTTCCCTTTTAATGCCATCCCCAACCTCTGCCTTACTGTTGGGAGGTCTATATACCACTCCCACTAATGTTTTTTTCCCCTTAGTATTTCTCAATTCTACCCATACAGATTCCACATCATCAGAGCTAATATCCTTCATTACAATTGTATTAATCCCTTCTTTAACCAGTAATGCTACCCCACCTCCCTTTCCTTTTTGCCTATCTTTCCTGAACATCGAATACCCCTGGATGTTGAGTTCCCAGTCTTGGCCATCCTTGAGCCACGTTTCCGTAATCCCAACCAAATTATATTCGTTTACCTCTATTTGCGCAGCCAATTCGTCCACCTTATTACAAATGCTCCTCGCATTAAGACACAAAGCCTTCAGGCTTGTATTTTTAACGCTCTTAGACCTATTAGAATTATTAATGACTGTGGCAACGTTTGATTTAAACTGTTCATTTCTCTGACTGCCACTTTTGTTTTTCTCCTTCCTATCTATTGCTTTTATCCCTGTTTCCCTTTCCTCTGTCTCCCTGCTCAGGTCCTAGGCCAAGTACAGCACGGGCTACATACAGAGCAAAGCTCCCTCTACACTGTCACATCAAATACTCCCAGGACAGGTAAAGCACTGGTTATATACAGAGTAAAGTTTCCTCTACACTGTCCCATCAAACACTCCCAGGGCAGGTACAGCATGGGTTAGATACACAGTAAAGCTCCTTCTAGACTGTCCCATCAAACACTCCCAGGGCAGGTACAGTAGCATGGGTTAGATACAGAGTAAAGTGCCCTCTATACTATCCCATCAAACACTCCCAGGGCAGGTACTGCATGTCTTCGATACAGAGTAAAGCTCCATCTAATCTGTCACATCAAACACGCCCAGGGCAGGTACAGCACAGGTTAGATACAGAGTAAAGCTCCATCTACTCTGTCCTATCAAACACTACCAGGGCAGGTGCAGCATGGGTTAGATACAGAGTAAAGCTCCCGCTACAGTGTCCCATCAAACATTTCCAGTTTATCTCATGTATTGGTTACATTTTCTATTAAAGCTCCCTCTGCGCACTCCAATCAATTTGGTTCGAGGTCTATGAATAGGACTGAGGGAAGACTTTTGTAAGACGTTGACATCTTGTTTTGGGGTAAAGACAATGATCCATTCTTGAGAGGCAAGACAGAAGGTGGAAATAGGAGAGAGAGGCAGAGAGGGAGAGGATACTGAGGACTGTTTAAAATTAATATTGAACGTACCAAATGAAGTACAAAGACTGTTTAAAATTAATATTGTTTAAAAGTAATATTGTATGTACCCAACAAATGTCAAATCGATTGACACCTACAGAATGTTGGAAAACTGTACCTTTTTGCTATGTAAGCTTTGGCAATATGGTTCTCTGTAAACTTTCATGCCAATAAAGCATTTTAATTGGAATTGGAATTGGAATTGGATACAGGAAATCTCCGCACACACATTGTGATGTCACTATGTACGGTGACTTGTGGGAATCCTTCCCCATTCTGAACATGGATATCATCTTTACTTTATTCTCCTATAACTTATAGAAGTGTCCCAAAAACAATTGTTGCTGGAATCAGTTGAGACATTTGCATTTCTCTCTTTATTTCTGTTCTGTGTTGGTGGGGAAACATTTATTGTGTTTCTGTCGCTCAATACTCTAATCTGGGACTTCTATTTCTGTGTTTATTTACATAAACGCCTCACTGGTTTCCATGAAGTGTTCATGGCAGCAAAACCAGATCAACAAAATCACTTATTGATTCGTTTCAACTCACAAGGGTTTATTTTAAGAATATTTTTGACAGTTGGTACAAAATGAATAGAAATATCTGGAACAGTGACGTTGGCTTCAGTTTTGTTCAATTAAAACAGATGTGATTTATAATACAGGAAAAAATATAAAAATTAATAATTCAGTTCTGAAGGTTCTGCTGCCGAAATCAATCGGACATCTCTGAACAGGCTGGTGTTCCACTGGATGTCCATTTAGCGGAGGCTTCAACCCATTAAAATGTTGACATTCAGAAAGAACTTGCATTTATATAGCGCCTTTCACTGCCTCAGGACGTCCCAAATCACTTTACAGGCAATGAAGAGCTTTGGAAGAATAGTTATTGTTGCAAAGTAGAAAATGCTGCAGCCATTTGCACAGTAAGCTCCCAAAAACAGCAGGGCGATATTGACCAAAATATGTTTGTTTAGTGATTTGGTTGAGGGATAAATATTCAGCAACATGCAAGGGCAGACTCCCATGCTGCTTTAGAGTCACACAGTCATAAGAGCACAAAAGGAGGCCATCCAACACTCCAAGAGTAAATCTGTCTCTACACTGTCCCATCAAATACTCCCAGGGTAGGTACAGCACGGGTTAGATACAGAGTAAAGCTCCCTCTACACTGTCCCATCAAACACTCCCAGGGCAGGTAAAGCATGGGTTAGATACAGAGTAAATCTGTCTCTACACTGTCCCATCAAACACTCCCAGGGCAGGTACAGCACAGGTTAGATACAGAGTAAAGCTCCCTCTGCACTGACCCATCAAACACTCCCAGGGCAGGTACAGCAGGGGTTAGATACAGAGTAAAGCTCCCTCTACACTGTCCCATCAAACACTCCCAGGGCAGGTTCAGCACGGGTTAGATACAGAGTAAAGCTCCCTCAACACTGTCCCATCAAATACTCCCAGGGCAGATACAGCACGGGTTAGATACAGAGAAATATCGCTCTACCCTGTCCCATCAAACACTCCGAGGGCAGGCTCAGATCGGGTTAGATACAAAATAAAGCACCTTCCACACTGTCCCATCACACAACAATGGCAGGGACAGCATGTGACAGATAAAGTGCAAATATTCCTCTAAATTGTCGCATCAAACACTCCCAGAACTGGTACAGCACGGGTTAGATACAGAATAAAGCTCCCTCTACACTGTCCCACAAACACTCCCAGGGCAGGTACAGCATGGGTTAGATGCAGAGTAAAGCTCCCGCTACATTGTCACATCAATCATTCCTAGGGCACGTACAGCACAGGCTACATACAGAGCAAATCTCCCTCTACACTGTCACATCAAATACTTCCAGGACAGGTAAAGCACGGGTTAGATACTGAGTAAAGCTCCCTCTACACTGTCCCATCACACAGTCCCAGAGAAGGGACAACACGGCTTAGCTACAGAGTAAAAAGCCCTCTACACGGTCCCATCAAACATTCCCAGGGCAGGTACAGCACGGGTTAGATACAGAGTAAAGCTCCCTCTACACTGTCCGAGGAAAGTCTTCCAGTGCAGGTCCAGCACATGTTCGATACAGAGTAAAGCTCCCTCTACACTGTCCCATCAAACACTCCCTGGGCTTGTACTGCACGTGTTAGATACAGAGTAAAGCTCCCTCTACACTGTCGCATCAAACACTCCCAGGTTAGGTATAGCACGGGTTAGATGCAGAGTAAAGCTCCCTCTACACTGTCCCATTAAAAACTCCCAGGGCAGGTACAGCTGCATGGGTTAGATACAGAGTAAAGCACCCTCTACACTATCCCATCAAACACTCCCAGGGCAGGTACTGCACGGGTTAGATACAGAGTAAAGCTCCCTCTAATCTGTCCCATCAAACACTCCTAGGACATGTAATGCATGGTTAGACACTGAGTAAAGCTCCCTCTACACTGGCCCATCAAACACTCCCAGGGCAGGTTCAGCACGGGTTAGATACCGAGTAAAGCTCCCTCTACACTGTCCCATCAAACACTCCCAGGGCAGGTTCAGCACGGGTTAGATACCGAGTAAAGCTCCCTCTACACTGTCCCATCAAACACTCCCAGGGCAGGTTCAGCACGGGTTAGATACAGAGTAAAGCTCCCTCTACACTGTCCCATCAAACACTCCCAGGGCAGGTCCAGCACGGGTTAGTTACAGAGTAAAGCTCCATCTACACTGTCCCATCAAACACTCCCAGGGCCGGTACAGCATGGGTTAGATATAGAGTAAAGCTCTCTCTACACGGTCCCATCAAACATTCCCAGGGCAGGTACAGCACGGGTTAGATACAGAGTAAAGCTTCCTCGAAAATAACAACAGAAAATGCTGGAAAAAATCTGCATTCCAGGCAACATCCATGGAGAGATATTAGAGTGACGTTTCGGGTCTAACCCTTTCTGAAACTGGAAAAGAAATAAAATAGATCGATGGCAGGGCTGCGACAGAACAAAAGAAGTAAAAGAAGTAAAAGAGACATTAAGAGGTATTCAAAACCAGACGAGATGGTAATAGGAGAGTGGAGACAAAAGATGGCAAGATTAGGTGTGAAGTGTACTGGCAGGATGAGAGACAGCTGCCGTGTGGCAGAGAGAAAGAAAAGGAAAGGGTGGAAGGGAAGATCTAAAACAAAGGGGTGGAAAGAAATATACAAGTAAAAATGTAATAGGGGCCGAGGTTATGATCTGAAATTGTTCAGTGGGAGCTGGTGAACACCATTGATGCTCACGGTGATCACATTTGCAGTAAGTGTTGGCTGCTCGAGGAACTCCGGCTCCGTGTTGAAGAGCTGGAGTCCGAGCTTCAAACACTGAGACACATCAGGGAGGGGGAGAGTTACCTGGACTCTGTGTATCACGAGGTAGTCACACCAATTAGATTAATTAATTCAGATGTAGTCCGTGGCCAGGGTCAGGATGGTGTTACTAGAAGTGAGGCAGGTACAGGGATCCAGGAGGTAGTGTTGGAGGAGCCGCAGCCCTTGCACTTGTCCAACAGGTTCGAGGATCTTACTCCCTGTGGGGACGGGAGCAGGGACTGCGGGGAGGATGAGCAACCTGGCCACAGCACCGTGGAGCAGGGGGCCATTCAAGTGGGGGGAGTTAAAAGAAATGTTGTAGTGGTAGGGGACAGTATCGTTAGGGGGATAGATAGAGTTCTTTGCAGCCGAGAGCGAGAGTCCCGAAGGCTGTGTTGCCTGCCCGGTGCCAGGGTTAAGGACATCTCCTCTGGACTGGAGAGAAATTTGGAGGGGGAGGGGGAGGATCCAGTTGTCGTGGTCCATGTTGGTACCAACGATATAGATAGGACAAGGAAGGAGATTCTGCTGAGGGAGTTTGAGCAGCTAGGGGCCAAATTAAAAAGCAGAACCACAAAGGTAATAATCTCTGGATTATTACCTGAGCCACGAGCGAATTTGGCTAGGACAAATAAAATTAGAGAGTTAAATGCGTGGCTCAAAGACTGGTGTGGGAGAAATGGGTTTTGCTTCCTGGGACACTGGCACCAGTACTGGGGCAGGAGGGAGCTGTTCCATTGGGACGGGCTTCACTTGGCCAGTGCTGGGACTAGAGTCCTGGCGGATCATATAACTAGGTCTGTAGAGAGGGCTTTAAACTAACTAGTCGGGGGGAGGTTCCTAGAGAGCAAATAATAAAAATGACAACACAGAAGGTCATAGACTTAGGTAGCAGTGGGGAAATTAAAACCAGAGCGTGTCAGGAAGGGGCAGAAGGTATGGAGTAAAAGGTAAAGTAATAAAAAGGGCAAAAGCAGGAACTAAGTGTCACAAAACATATTTGAAAGTTCTCTATCTGAATGCACGTAGCATTCGTAATAAAATAGACGAGTTAATGGCACAAATAACTACATATGGGTATGATCTTGTGGCCATTACAGAAACATGGCTGCAGGGTGACAATGCCTGGGAATTAAACATACCAGGTTATTTAACGATCAGGAAGGACAGGCAGGAAGGAAGGGGAGGTGGGGTGGCTATGTTAATAAAGGAAGGAATCACTGTAATACAGAGAAATGATATTGGGTCAAAAGATCAGGATAATGAAACAGTTTGGGTGGAGGTAAGGAATAATAAGGGGAAAAAAACACTAGTGGGCGTAGTCTATAGGCCTCTGAACAGTGGCAACTCTGTTGGACGGAGTATCAATCAGGAAATAGTTGAGGCTTGTAATAAGGGAACATCTATAATTATGGGGGATTTTAACTATCATATTAATTGGACAAATCAAATTGGGCAGGGCAGCCTTGAGGATGAGTTCATTGAGTGTATTAGGGATGGGTTTCTTGAGCAGTATGTAACTGAACCGACCAGGGGGCAAGCAACCTTAGATCTGGTCCTGTGTAACGAGACGGGATTAATTAAAAATGTCCTAGTAAAAGATCTCCTTGGAATGAGTGACCATAACATGGTTGAATTCCATATTCAATTAGAGGGTGAGAAGGTTGGATCTCAAACAAGCGTTATAAGCTTGAATAAAGGAGACTATGAATGTATGAAGGAGACTATGAAGCCCTGTTCCTGGGACTAGGGACAGGGTCACTGGCTAGACTTGGAAGCTAAGCAGAGCCAGGCCTGGTTAGTACCTGGAGGGATGACTATCAGGGAAGACCAGGTGCAGAAGGTCACGGAAAGAGCCCCGAGGAGGGGCGGTTGGTGATGAAAGTCACGGAAGGAGCCCTGGGAGAGGCAGCTGGTGAGCAGGCCCAGGCGTTGGGCTGAAGATTGTCAGACAGGAGGAATGGTGGAAATGGAATGGTGGCACGCACAGATGCAGCAGCTTTGCTTCTCCCAGGACGGTGCTATTTACGTTTAATGTTAATGTTATTTGTACTGGATTCATGGGAGCTTGCAAGATCACATTTCGTTGTTCATGTACTTGTGCATTGCAGAATGACAATAAAGTTGAATTATTGTTATGAGAGCGGAATTGAGTAGAGTGGATTGGGAAAATAGATTAAAGGGTAAGACGATACATGATCAGTGGTGTACATTTAAGGAGTTATTTTACAACTTCCAAAAAAAATATATTCCACTGAGAAGAAAAGGGTGTAAAGGAAAGACAGCCATCCGAGGCTAAGTAAAGAAATTAAGGATAGTATTCGACTAAAAACAAGGGCATATAAGGTAGTCAAATCTAGTGGGAGGATAGAGGATTGGGAAAACTTTAAAAGACAGCAAAAAATAACAAAAAGATTGATTAAGAAAGGGAAGATAGATTGTGAAAGTAAATTAGCAAAAAATATAAAAACAGATAGTAAGAGTTTTTATAGTTATATAAAAAGAAAAAGGGTAGCTAAAGTAAATGTTGGTCCCTTAGAGGATGAGACCGGGAAATGAATGGTGGGAAATATGGAGTTGGCAAAAACACTGATTGAATATTTTACATCAGTCTTTACAGTAGAAGACACTAAGAATATCCCAACACTGGACAAACTGGGGGCTAAAGGGGGGGAGGAGCTAAACACGATCAAAATCACTAAGGAAGTGGTACTCGGTAAAATAATGGGACTCAAGGCGGATAAATCACCTGGACCTGATGGCTTACATCCTAGGGTCTTGAGGGAAGTGGCGGTAGGGATTGTGGATGCATTGGTAATAATTTTCCAAAACTCCCTGGACTCGGCAAAGGTCCCGGCAGACTGGAAAACTGCTAATGTAACACTCTTATTTAAAAAGGGCAGTAGACAGAAGGCTGGAAACTATAGACCGGTTAGCCTAACATCTGTGGCAGGTAAAATTTTGGAGTCCATTATTAAGGAGACAGTAACAGGACATTTGGATAATCATAATTTAATGGGACAAAGTCAGCATGGTTTTATGAAGGGGAAGTCATGTTTGACAAATTTGCTGGAGTTCTTTGAGGAAGTAACGTATAGGGTGGATAAAGGGGAACCAGTGGACGTAGTGTATTTAGACTTCGAAAAGGCACTTGACAAGGTGCCACACAAAAGATTATAGCTTAAGATAAAAAATCACGGGATTGGGGGTAATATTCTGGCATGGATAGAGGATTGGCTATCTAACAGAAGGCAGAGAGTTGGGATAAATGGTTCATTCTCAGACTGGCAATCAGTAACTAGTGGTGTTCTGCAGGGGTCAGTGCTGGGTCCCCAACTCTTTACAATCTATATGAACGATTTGGAGGAGGGGACCGAGTGTAACATATCAAAGTTTGCAGATGATACTAAGATGGGAGGGAAAGTAGTGAGTGAGGCGGACATAAAAAACCTGCAAGGGGACATCGACAGGCTAAGTAAGTGGGCAGAGATTTGGCAGATGGAATACAATACTGGAAAGTGTGAGGTTATGCACTTTGGCAGGAAAAATCGTGGAGCAAGTTATTATCTTAATGGCAAGAAACTGGAAAGTACTGAAGTACAAAGGGATCTGGGGGTCCTGGTGCATGAAACTCAAAAGGTTAGTATGCAGGTGCAGCTAGTGATTAAGAAGGCCAATGGAATGTTGGCTTTCATTGCTAGGGGGATAGAATATAAGAATAGGGAGGTATTGGTGAGACCGCACCTGGAATACTGCGTACAGTTTTGGTGTCCATACTTAAGAAAGGACATACTTGCTCTCAAGTCAGTACAAAGAAGGTTCACTCGGTTAATCCCGGGGATGAGGGGATGGACATATGAGGAGAGGTTGAGTAGATTGGGACTCTACTCATTGGAGTTCAGAAGAATGAGAGGCGATCTTATTGAAACATATAAGATTGTGAAGGGGTTGGATCGGGTGGATGCGGGGAAGATGTTCCCGATGATGGGTGAAACTAGAACTAGGGGGCATAGTCTTAGAATAAGGGGCTGCTCTTTCAAAACTGAGATGAGGAGGAACTACTTCACTCAGAGGGCGGTAGGTCCATGGAATATGCTGCCCCAAAAAGCTGTAGAAGCTACATCATTACATAAATTTAAAACAGAAATAGACAGTTTCCTAGAAGTAAAGGGAATTAAGGGTTACGGGGAGCGGGCAGGAATTTGGACATGAGTCTAGGTTCGGATCGGTCATGGCCCTGTGGGTAGCGGAGTGGGCCCAGGGGCCGTGTAGCCTGATCCTGCTCCTATTTCGTGTGTCTAATTCTGTTAGATTCAGGAGATGGTTCTGTGATAGTGGATTGGCGGTTAGGATCAGATCAGCCATGATCATATTGAATGGCGGAGCAGGCTCGAGGGGCCGATTGGCCTACTCCTGCTCCTATTTATTATGTTCTTATGCAACTCGATATTGAGTCCGGAAGGCTGCAAAGTGCCTAATTGGAAGATAAGGTGCTGTTCCTCGTGTTTATATTGAGCTTCCGTGGAACAATGCAAGGGGCCCAGGATGGTGAGGTCCAAGTGGGAATGGAGCGGTGAATTAAAATGACAGGTGACCGGAAGCTCGGGGTCATCCTTACGGACTGAACGGAGGTGTTCCGCAAAGTGGTCACCCAATCTGCGTTTGGTCTACCCAATGTAGAGGAGACCGCATCGTGAGCAGCGAATACAGTATAATAGATTGCAAGAAGTACAAGTAAATCGCTCTTTCACCTGGAAGGGGTGTTTGGGGCCCTGGACAGTGGGAAGGGGGGAGGTATAGGGGCAGGTGTTACTTCTCCTGCGCTTGCACGGGAAGGTGGCAGGCGAAGGGGAAGGGGTGCTGGGGGTGATAGAGGAGTGGACTAGGGTGTCTCGGAGGGAGCGGTCCCTACGGAATGCTGAAAGGGGAGGGGAGGGGAAGATGCGTTTGGTGGTGGGATCACTTTGGAGGTAGCGGAAATGGCGGAGGATGATCCGTTGGATGTGGAGGCTGGTGGGGTGAAAGGTGAGGACAAGGGGAACCCTATCGTGGTTCCGGGAGGGAGGGGCAAGGGTGAGGGCAGAAGTGCGGGAGATAGAACGGCGCGGTCGAGGGCCGTGTCAACCACGGTAGAGGGGAATCCTCGGTTGCGGAAAAAGGAAGACATGTCGGAAGCACTGGTGTGCAAGGTGGCATCGTCGGAGCAGATACGGCGGAGACAGAGAAACTGGGAGAAAGGAATGGAGTCCTTACAGGAGGCCGGGTGGGAGGAAGTGTAGTCCAGGTAGCTGTGGAAGTCAGTCGGCTTGTAGTGAATATTGGTCGATAACCTATCCCCAGAGATGGAGACGGAGAAGTCGAGGAAGGGAAGGGAAGAGTCAGAGATGGACCATGTGAAGGTGAGGGAAGGGTGGAAATTGGAGGCAAAGTGAATGAAATTGTCAAGTTCGGGGCGAGAGCAGGAAATGGCACCGATACAGTCATCAATGTATCGGAAAAAGAGGTGAGGGAGGGGACATCAGTAGGACTGGAACAAAGAGTGTTCCACATATCCCACGAAAAGGCAGGCATAGCTAGGACCCAAGTGGGTGTTGCGTTTGCAAAGCTAATCCAGACCGGTACCTTACGCGATCCGCCCAGCCGTTGAAGCAGAGCTGGAGAGTCTGGAGCATTCGGGTGTGCTGTCCAAGGTGGACTGGAGCGAGTGGGCCACACCCATCGTTCCTGTAATGAAGAAATCATTGAGCAGCACGCCTGGGGAACCGAAGAAGGTTCGCATCTGTGGGGACTTCAAGGTAACTGTGAACCCAGTCCTGCACACAGTACAATATCCACTTCCACGGATAGAAGATATTTTCGCCTCACTATCTGGAGGGAAACGCTTTACAAAGATTGATCTGGCCCAAGCGTATCTACAAATGGAGGTGGAAGAAGCATCTAGGAAATACCTCACGATAAACACTCACAAAGGCCTTTACCAGTACAATCGACTGGTATTCGGGGTAGCATTAGCCCCGGCTATTTGGCAGAGGGCGATGGAACAAGTCCTGCAAGGGATCCCGGGGACACTGTGTTATTTGGACGACATCCTGGTTCCGGGCGAAAATGACAGTGAACACCTTGCCAACCTGGAGCAGGTGCTCACGAGATTGCAGGAATATGGGCTATGAGCCAACCGTCCCAAATGTGGGTTCTTCAGGAGACAAATCTCGTATTGTGGCCACATGATTGATGAGGAAGGGTTGCATAAGTCGCCGGATAAGATTGAGGCTGTAGTCAAGGCTCCAGCACCGGAAAATGTGTCGCAACTGAGGTCGTTCCTCGGGTTGGTGAACTACTACCATAAGTTCTTGCCGAATTTATCTACAATTCAGCACCCACTGAACGCCCTACTGCAAACTGGAGTAACATGGAAGTGGAGTGATGAGTGTAAGCGTGCCTTTCAGAAATGTAAATGCCTAATCACTTCAAAAGAAGTATTGGCCCACTACAATCCAACACTATCGATTCGGTTAGCATGTGATGTGTCTCCCTATGGCATTGGAGCGGTGCTGTCACACAAATTCCTTGATGGTTCAGAGAGGCCAATAGCCTTTGCGTCGCGCTCGTTAACCTCAGCCGAGCGTAACTATGCCCAGATTGACAGGGAGGCCCTCAACCTGGTGTGGGGGGTGAAGAAGTTCAATCACTATCTGCACGGGCAGAAATTCAACCTACTGACTGATCATCAGCCCCTGGTCTCCATTTTTAACCCAAAGAAGGGCGTTCCAGTGATCACGGCGCAACGGCTGCAAAGATGGTCACTTTTTCTAGGGGCACATCAGTACGACATAGAGTACAAGGGTACAAAACAGCATGGAAACGCTGATGGGCTGTCGCGCCTACCGTTGCCTATGGTAGAGGAAGCACCTGCAGTGGACCCTGTTGAGATATTCCATGCGACCATAGTCGAATGTCTACCTTTTACAAACTCAAGTATAGAGAAGGAAACCCGAAATGATCCGACACTCACTCGGGTCTATGATTTGACGGTGAAGGGATGGCCAGCACATGGCGACTCACTGTTGCCAGCATTCTTGCCAAGGAGAGAACAGCTGTCAGTGTGCCGGGGGACCTTGATGTGTGGATCCCGAGTGGTAATTCCACCCAAGTTGAGAGATAGAGTGCTCAATGAGCTTCATGAGGGTCATCTGGGAGGGGTAAAAATGAAGAGCCTAGCCAGGGCGTTTGTGTGGTGGCCGGGAATCGATAAAGAAATCGAGGATATGACCAAGAGATGCACAGGATGCCAGAAGGTCCAAAACGCTCCACCACAGGCCCCACTACATCCATGGGAGTGGCCCTCATCTCCATGGCAACGGGTACACATTGATTTTGCTGGTCCATTTATGGACTCAATGGCCTAGAAATTCATTGACGCCACTTTTGGAGCGCTAAAGTGGGGCGTCCGCTAAAGTTTGCGGCCGCCGCCAAATCGATGCCACTTCTCCGATATTCATTAGCTTCGCCCTAGGAGTTCAGGCGAGCGCTAAAACTGCTGCTGGACGCCTCTCTTTGGGCGCTAAGCCGGAGGTGGTGATCGATAGCGCCGAGGCCGGGCGCAGCGCAGGTGCGGCCATCTCGTGACTGACAGCAGACACCCTGGCACCGGCCAGCTCTTAAGGGGGAAGGGTCGACTGTGTCTGCTGCCACGCCCTGGATAGTGGAGCCCTCCAGCTAGGCCTGAACACTGCTGCTGGACCCAAATAGCGCCTGAAGACATGGAGAAGGCCCGTGAACGTGCGCAGCGCTTCTCAGAGCGTGATCTGAGTGTGCTGATTGCTGCTGTGGAGAAGAGGCGCCATGTTTTGTACCCGGACAATGGCAAGAAGGCGACGGTCCGCGTCTACAGGAGAGCCTGGAGGCATGTCGCCAGCAAGCTGTCAGCCAACAGCGACGTCCCCAGGACCGGTGCCCAATGCCGCAAAAAGTTAAATGACCTCACACGCATTGTCAGGGTGAGAACCCTTTCCAGTGACCTCCTCATCCTTGCATGTGCACCTCACATTATGGGCAAAGGGACCTGAAAGCTCTAATGGCCAGCCTTCATCCAGCAGCTATGGGACAGGCATGAGCATCAATTGCACATTCTGCACTTAACACACTGGCCAAGCTATTCCACCATGGGAGGCATTGCACACCAGATCATGGCGACACACTGGCCAGGCTATTCCACCATGGGAGACAGTGCACACCAGATCATGGCGACACACTGGCCAAGCTATTCCACCATGGGAGGCATTGCACACCAGATCATGGCGACACACTGGCCAGGCTATTCCACCATGGGAGGCAGTGCACACCAGATCATGGCGACACACTGGCCAAGCTATTCCACCATGGGAGGCAGTGCACACAAGATCACGGCGACACACTGTGCTTAGAGGCCGTCCTTTCTCTTGCAGGCCAAGCTGGCGAATAATCGCAAGAGCCGGACTGCGACCGGGGGAGGCCGACCCCATATCCAGCCACTCACCGACCTGCAACATCACGTGGAGCGCCTCATGGGTGGCCGGGTGATTGGGCCCGTTGCATGTGGAGATGCCGACCCTGTTCTGGGCAGCAATGGTAAGGACATCACCTTTTGCACCTCTCTCGTCCCACTTGCGCATCAGATCTACATCCTTTGACAATGTCCAACCAATGCGCTGAATGCCACCACTCATGCATCCCGCACTAACGCCCTCTCCTCACTCTAAAGCTACTCTTGTGCCTTCCTGCTTTCAGATGGTGAAGAGGAGGTCCCTGAACTTGCCAGTGACAGACCCTCCGAAGAGGAGCAGGAGGAGGAGCAAGAGGAAGGCGGCCCATCAGGGGAACCCTCAGCCGCGGCCACCCAGGCCAATGTAGGGGACACGTCTTCCCTGGAGGGCAGCGTGGCGGAAGTGTCGAAGGGGAGGGGAGCTCCTGGGACCTGTGGGCTGCAGAAAGGCGGGAGGGGGGTCGAAGCTTGGCGGCCTTCTCCCCAGAGGGGGGAAGCGTCGGAGGGGAGTCCAATTGCTGGGCCCAGCGGCCTCCAGCAACGCAGGAAGGGTCGGCCAGCTCGGCGGCCTTCTCCCCAGAGGGAGAGTCCGGCCTCCAGTCAGGAGATGCTCTTCGCCGAGGAGATGGAACGCCTCGAAGGCTTGTCCGCGGACTCGGAGCGCCGGCACACGGAGCTCATGGCGGCAGTGGCACGGTTGCCTGAGTCCATCGATTCCCTCTCTCGGAGTGTGGCCGAGTTCGGGCCCTCAGAGGCCATCAGTTGGGCGGAATACCGGGCAGATCAGGCAGCGAGTCGGGTGGAATTCGGGGCAGCTCTGTCAGCGACTGGCCAGGTGATCAGTGGTGCCGTCCAGTCACTGGCTGCTCTGATGCGGTCAGTGAACAGGTCAACACGGGCACTCACTGCTGCCACACTCGCTGTGTCAGCCAGGCATCGCCAGGGCACCCGGCGCGCTGCAGCAGCACAGCGGTCTGTCCCTCGGCAGATTGGTGCGCATGCTGCAGTGCTGGCCCGGGCGAGTGCCAGTGTCTCAGGCGACCAGCGAGCGCCTGCCATCCGCCAGCTTGCCACCATTCCTCCAGCCACCACTGCCACTCCCCCAGTGGAGCTGCCAGGAGCTGCTGCAGCGACTGATGCTGGCCAGCCACAGCTGCAGCAATCAACAGCCGGCCGCTCGACGGCCAGACCTCGACTAGGCCGACCCCCAAGGGCATCTGCCGTCATGACATGTGCCCCTCAGGAGCCTGCCCCCAGCCTTGCAGCAGCCAATGGCCTTACTTAGAGGCAGAGCAGCAGGGTGGGCAGGGGCCACCCAAAGATGGCCAAGGCATCGCCCTAGCGGGCCAAATAGTCGAATGTGTGGCCATTTGTGTTTGTTTCTTGAGGCCGAGAATTGGATGTTTGTTTTTTGAAGGCCGATGATGTGATGTTTGTTTTTGACGAAGGCCGACAATGACGGCCATTTTAGTTGCCCTATTTTGTTAATCCTCTCCAGGTTGTGGGAGCGAGTAATGTGTTTGAGTGTTTTTTGGAGGTTTCGTCTGTTTTTGGTTTTCATGTGGGAAGGGCCCAGAGTTTGTACAATAAACCATTTTATTTATTCACATTGTCCATGTTTGATCTTTGAAGTGTTTGTTGCCTTAACCGGCTGAGGGCTTGCGGAGCGGCTGCAATCATGTTCTATCATTGGCACAAGCCATTCCCTGACAGGGGGCCTAGAAGTGACGTTCAATAAGCCGCCGACGGGCGGCCCTTGGACCTTGTGCCTCCCTCCTGGGCTGGTACTCCTCGTCCTCCTCCTCCTCATGCTCCTCCTGCTCCTCCTCCTGAGGTGGGGGTCCAACGTGAGGTGGCAGTGCCTGAGTCCTGCGGATAGCCAGGTTGTGCAGCATGCAGCAAACGACGACGAATTGGGAGACTCGATCCTGCGAATACTGGAGGGCTCCCCCGGAGCGATCGAGACAGCGGAACCGTTGCTTGAGCATGCCGATTGTTTGTTCTATGAGGTTCCTCGTCGCTTGATGGCTCTCGTTGTATGCCTCTTCAGCAGGGGTCGTGGGCACGCGGAGCGGGGTCATGAGCCAGGTACACAAAGGATAGCCTTTGTCCCCGATAAGCCATCCTCTTGGGGGAGGCTGTGCCTGGAACATGTCAGCCACAGTTGTCTGTCGCAGGATAAAGGCATCGTGGCTGCTGCCTGGAAAGCGGGCATTGACAGCTAGGATGCGCTGCCTGTGGTCACACACCAGCTGTACATTGAGGGAATGGTAGCCCTTCCAGTTGCGGTAATCCTCGGCATGCTCAAGAGGTGCCCGCAAAGCCACATGCGTGCAGTCAATGGCACCCTGCACCATGGGGAAGCCCGCTATTCTTGCAAACCCCACTGCACGCTGCTGCTGCTTGTCCAGGGTCATGGGGAAGGAGATGAATTGATGTCTCCTTCTGAAAAGGGCTTCGGTCACCTGGCGGATGCAGCAATGCATGGCAAACTGGGAGATGTTAGCGATGTCCCCAGTAGCGGATTGGAAGGAGCCGGTGGCATAGAAGTTGAGAGCCACCGTCACCTTCACTGCCACCGACAGAGACGTCCTGCGCATCAGCTGTGGCTGCAGATCTCTCTGAAGCAGCCGGCAGATGTCTGCAACCACCTCCCTTCGGAATCGCAGCCTCCTAACACACATCGCGGCAGACATGGTCAGATAGGAGGTCTGCTGGCGGTATACCCTGCGTGGGTAAGGCCTCAGTTGGCGACGCCTGTTGCCCCCTCTGCGTCTAGCCAGGGGTGCCACTCTCTCACGGCGTCTGTAAGCCCTTCTGGCATAAGGCTGAAATTCAGCGTTGCCACCCAATGCAGCCCCCATTATATGCTGGCAAACACTGAGCTCTGAATGAAGGCTAAGATAATTGGTGAGCTCTGGCCTGAGCCAAAAGTACCTGTCCAAGTGTTGGTCCAAACCAGTAAACTCTCCTCCTTGGTCTCTGTCCAAAAAACCGTTGCACAAGAGTGAATGCTGCAAAATGGCTGGCCTTTATACTGCTGGGTAAGTGCCCTTTAATTTGCGCTCCCCGCGGCCCGGCTGGGCTGTGTACCGTTCCACTTCTCAGTCGCTCAGGCCGCCCGGCGCACAATGGGCTGGCGCGAGTGAAGTTCCGGTTCGGGGCGCACAAAAGGCGTTGCACTAGCAAATGACGTCATGATGTGCGCGCGCAGCAGGGCGCGCGCTAAGACTTTGCGCCGGCGCTAAATGTGTACTGAAGTTGGGGCGAGGCGCAGATCACACTGCGCCCAGCCGCTAAGCGCCTAGCGCTCGAAATCTACTCCTCCTAAGGCGCTAACGGCTGCCGCGCCCAACTGAATTTCTATGCCAATGTTCCTAATCGCTGTGGACGCCCATTCGAAATGGCCAGAGGTCATCAAAATGTCCTCCACCACCATGGAGAAAACTATTGCAGTCCTACGGACCATCTTCGCCAGGAATGGCTTGCCAGAACAGATTTGCTCCGACAATGGGCCACAGTTTGTGTCAGAGGATTTCTGGGGGTTTCTGAGGAATAATGGGGTGAAGCATTACACATCAGCCCCTTATCATCCAGCCACAAATGGATTGGCTGAGAGGTTTGTTCAGACCTTTAAAAAGGCCATAAAGGCAATGCATAATGACAACATACCACTACAACACAAGGTGGATAATTTCTTGTTTGCTTACCGGAATGCGACACATGCAGTCACCAACCAAGCTCCAGCCATAATGTTCTTCAACCGAAGGCTAAGATGTCACCTGGATTTGCACAGACCAAACATAAGACGAGATGTTGAGGATAAGCAATTCCAGCACATAAATGAGAAGCCAACCAGGAGCTTCAAGATAGGGCAACCAGTCTTGGCCCGCGACTACCGAACAGAAAAATGGCAGCCAGGAACGATATGCACACAGCAGGGACCACTAATGTACACAGTGGACGTTGGAGAGAGCATCGTGAGATGCCATGCTGACCAGATTCTAGAGTCACAGGAGCAAGCCAAACCCATACCACGAGCAGGTGCACCTGGTAATCAACCCGAAGTACAGATTGCGTCTACCTCAGAAGCAGTGGTATTGGAAGCTGACGAACCAACCAATGACAATGAGCCAGAATCAACTCTGCCGCAAGAACAGGATACTCGAGAAAGGTGCTTTCCAGTCAGGATCAGGAAGCCTCCTCAAAGACTGAACTTATAAATGATTATTTCAGTTGATGTATATAGTACAGAGAAAATTTTAATTGTAATTATTTATTATTTAGTTGTTAAATGAATGTTATGTACTGTTTATCTAAAAGGGGAGGAATTGTTGTGTATGTGCCTTTAAGAGAAGAACTGATTCTATACTGCAGTACCAGCAGTGACCACCCCTGTATATAAAGCCATAGCAGGCTTCTGTATTTCAGTCTTGAATTACTCTCTGTTCAGTAAATACCTGTTTATTTGTTCTCCTGCAGTCTGAGTATTATTGATCCTCGGACACTACAGCCGTAAGCAGAGCTCAGTTCACGTTGCTTTTAATGGCTGATCCAAACACACTCTACAGGCAAAAGCAATCGAATACCTATATCCAATGTCAGACACAATACAACGATAATAGCACTATCAAACTCCATGTGCTCAGGCCAAGGCAATCGAGTACCTATCACCAATGTCAGACATAACATTTCCTCCCCCCTCACAGAATTTCAAACATGAAATGTAGTGACAAAGTCCTGTAGGTGGCCAGGGCGAGAACGTGTACGAACAGGCCGAGGTGCGGACTGGTGAAGAGCAGGCCGAAGTGGCGACTGGTGAGGAGCAGGCTGAGGCACAACATCTGCTTGAGGGTTGGCTGGCTGAGCCACATGTGCATCCCGCCACTCTGGGGGTAAGGCTTGTGAATTAGGCCCGTATAATCCCGCATCAGGGGGTGCTGGCACCTTCTGAAGGCGGCTGGCATGCCACCGAGAGCCGTCAGTGAGGCAGAAAGTGGCTGGTCCAAGTTGGCGGCTGATTTGGAGAAGGGAGGACCAGAATGAGGCCATCTTATTGTTGCAGTGAGGCCTGCGGACTCTGACCCAATCGGAGACTGAGATGTTGGGCGCCTTGGCCCTCTTCGACTGGTCGAAGCGGAGTTTCATCTTCTCCTGCTGTCTAGCGACTGTGGCTTGAGCCGGTGGAGCAGGGCTCTGAGCTAGCGAGGGGCGGAGCCTGCCAAGGGGCAGCATGAGCTCACGGACTAGCATGAGGGATGCGGGTGAGACCCATGTAGTGGAATGCTGGGAGGCTCTGTAGTGCAGCAGTGTGCGGAGGAGGGCCTTGTCAAACGCACACCCCTGGAATAGGTGTGCTCTGAGGCCATTTTTGAGTGTCTGGTTAAAACGCTCCACCCGCCCCCCCGCCCCATTTGACTCGGGGTGGTAGTACGCTGTGTGTATGTGATGGATGCCCTTGCTCTCAAGGTAAGAGGAGAGTTCCGAAGAGACCATTTGGGGGCCATTGTCTGTGGTGATGGCCTTTGGCCGGGAGAGTAGATATGCAACAACATTGTCACGTCCTGGTGTGAACTGGAGACTGAAATTGTATTGGCAGAGGCGGTCAGACCAGCGGTGTAGATGCAGTGGTCTGTGGCCCGTGCCCGATGTCGACAGCAGGGCAGTGAGAGCCTGGTGATCGGTTCGCAAAGGTGAAGGCACGGCCATACCTGTACAGGTGCCACCGCTCACATGCCCAGACGCACGCCAGCGACTCATGCTCGCCTACTGAGTACTTCTGTTCAGTGGGGCTAAGGGCTCGGGAGGCAAAGGCGATTGGTTTTTCCACTCCATTCTGTATCTGCAATAACACCGCCCCCACAGCTGCAGCAGATGCATCGCAGTTGACGAGGGTGGGGCTGGCGATGTCAAAGTGAGCCAACACTGGAGGCGACGTGAGCTGTGATTTGAGGAGGCGAACAGCTTCCGTACAGGCTTGTGACCACACCCAGGGCTCATCCTTTCGCAGGAGCTGGCGCAGTGGGGCTGTGGTGGCTGAGTACTGGGGCAAAAACTTCAGGTAGTACCCAGTCATGCCAAGGAAGGAGGCAACCTGTGCTGCAGAGCTGGGTTCTGGGATGCTGTGAATGGCATCCACGTTTGACTGGAGTGGGGATATACTGTCAGCCGACAACCGAAACACCACAAATTCGATCTCTGAAACAGCAAAGACACACTTTTCGCCATTCGGTGTGAGCTTGTGTTTTGCTAGAGCCGTGAAAATGCTGTGAAGGCGTTCGTCGTGAGTGGAGGTCGAGGGCCCCTGCACGACGACGTCATCCAGGTAGATGGCCACCCCAGGAATGCCCGCGAGCACAGAGGACGTCACCTTTTGGAAGCAGCTGGGTGCCGAGCTAAGTCCAAATGGCATCCTGGTGAACCGAAAGACGCCAACATGTGTCACAAAAGCAGTGAGGTCCCTACTGCTGGGGTGGAGGGGAACCTGTAGATAGCCCTGTCGAAGGTCCAGTTTCGAGAACAGGATGGCACCATAGAACTGTGCTGTGAGTTCCTCTGATGTGGGCAGTGGATATTTGTCAGGGATTACGGCCTTATTCACTGCTCGAAGATCGACGCAGATGCGTAGACCACCTGACTTTTTCGTTGCGACCACCAGGTTGGAGACCGATGGGGAGGCATCAACTGGTTCGATAATGCCAGCTTCCAGTAGCTGCATTAGTTCAGCTGTGACCCTGTCACAGAGAGCAAGTGGGATGCAGCGCAGTGGCTGAATGACAGGAGTGGCGGTGGAGTCAACCATGGGCTGGTGGGTGAAGGCAGTCAGGCAGCCCAGACCCTCGAAGAGTGCTGGCCTTGTTTGGCGCCATGGTGAGGCGATGTGCAGAATCGCAGACCCGCCGGTGTCCAAGAGAGAAAAACCCAGGTCAGTGAAAAGATCCAGTCTGCAGGGGGTTTCTCTTGCTTGCTCCGGTCTCCTGCCAGGCTTCTTGCAATAATTACCCGTGAGTGGTTCGACCCACTCGCCCCTACGGTTCTCGACCTTGGACTTAGGTGCAGGGAGCTGTAGTGCAGAAAAACTCAATAGACCAGGTCGAATAGCACGAAATGGATGCCTTTATTGAACAGTTTGCAACATTATAAAATACATGTCATATGCACAGATTAAAGAAACTACTGTTGAGATACCGCGGCAAACGTGGGAGTCGAGACCAGAGCTATTGAAAACACAACTGCTTTATTCCAACCACATGAAAAACAGGAACTAGAAAAGCCCGCGCATCCACTTAAATACTTCCCAGACAGGAAGTGCTCCCGGCAGCCTGTCCCTGCGGGAAACAAGTTGCTGGAGGAAAGGGCCCCCGGCTGGGGGCTTCTGCTTAGACTGTCTGTGCCGCCGTGAGCGGATTATGTCCAGTGGTGGCGTGTCGCCACAGAGCTCCCCCCAGAATCCGCTTAGGAGGAGTGGACGAGTCGTGACGGTGGTCTAATGGTTCTGCCGCAGCGGCTCTGAGTGGTCGCCGGTCTGGTTGGTTGGGTCGGGCGGTTCGCCGCCGGCTGTGCTGGCTTGCCGGGGGGACGGCCTCTAGTTGGAGGCTGGGCCACGGGGACCTGTTCCCCTGGTTCTGTGTGTGCTGGTTTGAGCCAGTCGATGGAGACTGTCTCGACCCTGTCGCCGAGTCGCAGCTTGAAGACCTTGTCCCCGGTTTGTAGTGCCTCGTACGGACCGTCGTACGGGGGTCGCAGGGGCCCGCAGTGCGCGTCGTGTCGCACGAAGACGAAGCGCGCCTGCTGTAAATTTGGCGGGACGTGAGGTGCGAGTTCGCCGTGTCGGTTGACCGGAAGTGGGGCGAACTGCTGAGCGGAAGAGAAAGAGTCGAGCCGCTGCTGTTCGGCCGACCAAGGCTTGGTAGGCTCCGGAAGGAATTCGCCTGGGACGCGCAGCGGTTGTCCGTAGACTAACTCCGCTGCCGAGGACTGGAGGTCTTCCTTGACCGCGGTGCGTAGGCCGAGTAGCACCCACGGTAGGCGGTCAGTCCAGGTACTGTCCTGCAGGCCGGCGCGGAGTGAGGCCTTGAGTGACCTGTGGAAGCCTTCACAAAGTCCGTTGGCCTGCGGGTGGTACGCCGTGGTGCGGTGGAGCGTCACCCCGAGGTTGCGTGCTGTGGCCGTCCAGAGTTCGGAGGTGAACTGGACACCTCTGTCGGAGGTTATGTCGGCCGGTACGCCGAACCTCGCAACCCAGGTGTTAACGAACGCCCTGGCGATGTCGGCTGTGGTGGTGCAGGTCAGCGGCACTGCCTCAGGCCAGCGTGTGTAGCGGTCGACCATCGTGAGGAGATAAGTTTGGCCTTGCGATGGCGGCAGGGGACCGACGATGTCGACGTGTACGTGGTCGAAGCGGTGGCTGGGTACCTCGAAGTCTCCCAGGGGTGCTTTGGTGTGCAGCTGTACCTTAGCCCGTTGGCAGGCGAGGCAGGAGGTGGCCCAAGTCCGAACATCTCTGCTGAGGCCGCGCCAGACAAAGCGCTTGGAGAGGAGTTTGACGGATGCGCGGGAACCCGGGTGAGAGAGCCCGTGGAGCACGTCGAAAACGCGGCGGCGCCAGGTCTCAGGGACGACCGGCCTGGGTTAGCCGAGTGAGACGTCGCACGTGACTGCCGTGGCTTCGGGCCCGTGCGCGACCTTGGCTAGGCGTAGCCCTGGCAGGCTGGTAGCCGCCGAGAGGAGGTCTGGGTCCGTGAGCTGGGCCGCTGCTAGTTGTGCGTAGTCGACCGCGAGGTGATTCGCACAGACGGCGGGACGGGAAAGGCAGTCGGCGACCACGTTGTCTCTACCGGAGACGTGCTGAATGTCCGTAGTAAACTCGGAGACGGCCGCGAGCTGGCGTTGCTGCCTAGCGGACCAGGGTTCGGTGCGCTTGGCCATCGCGTATGTGTGTGGCTTGTGGTCCACATACGCGGTGAAGGGGCGGCCTTCCAGGAGGAACCTGAAATGGCGGACCGACAGGTGGAGTGCGAGAAGTTCGCGGTCGAAAGTGGAGTATTTGACCTCCGGGGGGCGCAGTTGGCGGCTGTAGAAGGCAAGTGGCTGCCACGCGCCATTGACCCACTGCTCGAACACGGCCCCGACCGCGTGGTCGGAGGCGTCGGTGGTGAGCGCGACCCGGGCATCGGCCCTCGGGTGCGCGAGCAGAGTGGCGTCGGCGAGCGCGTTTTTGGTGGCGTCGAAGGCGGCTGCCGTGTCAGTGGTCCAGGCTACGTCCATCTTGCCGGATTTTCCTCGGAGGGAGTCGTATAGGGGCTTCATGAGGGCTGCGGCTCTGGGGCTGAACCTGTTGTAGAAGTTCACCATCCCGAGGAACTCCTGGAGGCCCTTGATGGTTGTGGGGCGGGGGAATTGCTGGACGGCCTGCACCTTGTTGGGCAGGGGGACGGCCCCAGCAGGGGTGATGTGGTGACCGAGAAAATCGATCTCGGTTAGGCCGAATTGGCACTTCGCCGGGCTGAGGATGAGCCCGTGTTGGGCTAGGCGCCCGAACAGGATGCGAAGGTGTTCGAGGTGTTCCTGTTTGGAGGAGCTGGCCACGAGAATGTCGTCTAGATAGACGAATAGGAAGTTCAGGTCCCGGAGGACTGAGTCCATAAGGCGCTGGAAAGCCTGCGCTGCATTCTTGAGGCCGAAGGGCATCCTCAGGGACTCGAACAGGCCGAATGGGGTGATGACAGCCGTTTTGGGGATGTCCGCGGGGTGTACGGGGACTTGGTGGTAACCGCGCACCAGGTCGACTTTGGAAAAGACGGTTCGTCCGGCCAGTCGGGCCGAGAAGTCCTGGATGTGTGGCACCGGGTACCGATCGGGGGTGGTGGCGTCGTTGAGGCGGCGGTAGTCCCCGCAAGGGCGCCAGCCTCCGCCGGGCTTGGGGGCGATGTGGAGGGGCGAGGCCCAAGGGCTGCTGGAGCGGCGGATGATGCCGAGTTGTTCCATGGTGGTGAACTCAGCCCGCGCGATTTCCAGCTTGGCCGGGTTGAGTCTGCGGGCGTGGGCAGAAACTGGGGGGCCGGTGGTGGGGATATAGTGTTCCACACCGTGCTTGGCGGCTTTGGCCGAAAAGGTCGGGTTAGTGAGGGCGGGAAACTCAGCTAGGAGTGCCGAGTAGTCGTCCGTGGCTCTGGCGAGGCAGTAGGTCGTCAGGCCGGCCGAACGGGCCGGGGTAAAGGCGTCGGGGATGGGGGCCATAGTGTTGATGTCGACGAGGCAGTGCCTCGGAATGTCGACAAGGAGGCCGTGGGCACGTAGGAAGTCGGCGCCGATGAGTGGGCAGAGGACCTTGGCTGTGAGGAACTCCCAGCGGTAGCGGCGGCCCGCGAGGTCGAGCGTGACCATGCGGGTGCCATATGTGCGGATTTCAGAGCCGTTGGCTGCAGCCAGTGTGATACCCCGTGTGCCGCGTTGGATCTCGAGGGCGGAGGCAGGGGTGATGCTGTGCTGGGCCCCTGTGTCGCACAGAAATCGGCGGTTGGTTCTGTCGTCAGTGACGTACAGTAGGGGCTCCTTCTGCCCCGCGGCCATCGCGGGGGCCGGTGCGGGGGGGGGTTTGAAGGTACACGGTGGCGTGCAGCATTGAGCCCTAGCGCCAAAACAGGTGTGGTAGTAGCAGTGACCCGGAGTGGTAGGGCGGTCGGGCCTAGCGGCCCGGGAAGACCGCGTGGTCGTTGCCGTGAGGTCGGGCGCGACGTCGCGAGCGGCCTGTGCAGAGAGCAGCCGGTCGGCCTTTTCGGCTATAGCATTCAGGTCCGTGGAGTCAGACTCCACAAGGAGCGGGCGGATGCTGGCGGGGAGCTGCCGAATGAAAAGCGTGCGAAAAAGGGCGCCGGGGTTTTTGTCGTCTGAGAGGGACAGCATGTGGGAAAGCAGGTCTGATGGTGAAGCGTCACCAAGGCCGGGGAGGTCCAGGAGTTGGCAGTGGCGCTGGTAAGAGGACGTTTTAAATTTTTTAAGTAGCGCAGCCTTCAGATGTTCGTACTTGCCCTCTGTTGGTGGATTCTGCAGCGCTGCCCAAACCTTTGGGGACTGTAGCGTAGGTGAGCGAGGCGACGAGGTAGTCGTACTTCGTGGCGTCGACTGTAATGCCTTTCAGCCGGAATCTGGTCTCAGCTTGAACGAACCAGGCTTCGGCGAGGTTCTCCCAAAAGTCTGGTAATTTAACCGTGACTGCGTTTGTATCCGCCATGCTAGCTTAGGATTCGTCCTGAGCGTCGGGGTCACCAGTGTTGAGATACCGCGGCAAACGTGGGAGTCGAGACCAGAGCTATTGAAAACACAACTGCTTTATTCCAACCACATGAAAAACAGGAACTAGAAAAGCCCGCGCATCCACTTAAATACTTCCCAGACAGGAAGTGCTCCCGGCAGCCTGTCCCTGCGGGAAACAAGTTGCTGGAGGAAAGGGCCCCCGGCTGGGGGCTTCTGCTTAGACTGTCTGTGCCGCCGTGAGCGGATTATGTCCAGTGGTGGCGTGTCGCCACACTACAAGCATGCACACATCTATAAACTTAACTCTATGGAAATGGGGAACACACGGCACATCGTAAAAGGGGTACCACATTACAACTACCCTTAACCCCCTCCCCTAGACCTAACTAAGTTTCGACTTGAGGAACTCGGGATCATGCTCATCACTTTAAGAATTGCGAAAAAGGGGTTTGCAGCCTTTCGACACAGCTTTCCGTCGTCACGTGGGTTTGGAAAGTTCTGGCGCAGCTTGTTTTCCTCTGATTCTCCTGCGATGTAGGCAGCCGGTACAGCCTTGGTGAGTGCTCGCCACGGATGAATCCATTACCGACGTGACCTTAAGAACTGGAAGCACATGGGTGAATCCATTACCGATGTGATGTTGAGACACTGGAGTGCCGGGCCCTGAGAGTCCTCTTATACAGTCATAATGATTGTCCTTCTGAGAGTGTCTTCTTCTTCGGCCTGGGTCGTCGATGATCTCCCGACAAAAGTACCCGGGCCACCCTCGTCGTCTTCTCGTCGTGGCCGGGCCTTGCCTGCCCGAGCACCGAACACGGTACGAAACCGAAATGCTGCTTGGTTCCGATGGAGTCTGTCCCGAAGCGTTTTTGAAGCGTCCAAGAAGTGAAGCCGAAGTGAAGCGTTGAAGCGAAGCGTCCAGTGAAAAACGTACTGATGGACTTTTTCAATCCACAGTTATACCTTTTTGGAACATTCTTATCTCCCGCCAAATCATAGTCCTGTCTTTGTAATAATTTTGGCGGGCAGAACTCTCTGCAGGGGTGTTTTGTCTTCATAACGGGAGTCGGTGATAGCTTAACTGGCCTTCCTGGGCCGATAATGTCTTTGCTTTGTCACCGTGACTTGGTTTGTATATTGATCGGTCTGGAGATTGCCCTTGATGGCTGTTAAACGGCTTCTCTTTGTACAGTAAATGGGTTAAAGTGTTCATTCAATTGTCCACCCATTTCTTGATGGGCCTCATCCTGCTACCCAAATCTGTCCTGTACTTATAATCTAATCAATATGTATACTCAGTTCCATGAGTTTCAGTTTCCCGAAACTGGTTTTCGCGGGCTTTAATGTCCTTAATCCACAAGCCTGTCTGGCTTGCAGTAACAGAAATTCAAATGGTCCCAGAAGCTGGTCACGAGGTCTGGTGGCCATTTTGTGTGCCCTTTTATCAAAGGTTTCTCTGTACAAGCTTCTTTTTGGTCAATAAAGCTGTCTTATTAACCCTAACTTCTTGCGTGATTACTTATGAAAATTTCGCGAATCTTACAAGTCCCATCAGGTTAGCTCCTTGGCGTGCCACATGAAAACAAAAATCTGGCAAAACTTTTGTTCCATAGCGTACAGTGAGGTTGACTGAGCCCACTAGTCCAATTTTCAAATTACCATACCCGCAAAGGGCAGTGGAGGGTGCAGAGAGTGGCAGGGAGCTGAAAAAGCATTTGAATGTGTCCATGTTCAGCAGTGAGATGCTGGCACCGGTATCCAACAACAGCGGGATGCACACTTCATTCAGGTTAATTGTGCATGACTTGAAAGCCACTACTGGCCCAGAGTTCACGTTGTGAATTATAGTGCTTGAGGACTGAGCATGTTCATTTGTAGCAACCGGGGCAGAGCGGCAGACATTGGCAAAGTGATTTTGTTTTCCACAATTGCGACAGGCTCGGCCGTGCGTGGGGCAATTCTGCGCTCTGGTAGCATGTGAACGAGATCCGCAGTTTCCACACTGTTGCCGCGGTAGCGTGCATTGCTGCCGTTGCGCGAGCATTACCGTGTCAGAGCTGTCGGGGCCGAGGGCGCTGTCACTGGGTGTGTGTGCTAGTTTCGCTGCACCTTAGGCTGCAGACTCCACTTGAAAGGCAATGTTGACTGCCTGTGACAACGACGGATCGTTGGACTCGAGTAACAGCCTTTCACGCACTCTCACATTGTTGGTGTGCTCTATTAGTTGATCACGCACCATCTCGTCTTGTAGTACACCGAACTTGCACGAGCTAGCTAACCCCTCAAATTATCCAGGAATTGATGCACCGACTCGCCGGGGAGTTGGTGACGCTGTCTAAAAATGAATCGCCGCAGGAGTGCACTTCGTGAGGCAGAGAAGTGTGTGCTTAACAGAGAAACAGCCTCATCATATGTTTGCATTGAGTCTGCTGTGCATAATGTCCCAAGAACACGCTGGCCCTCCGCTCCCAAGCAATGGGATAACAGTACCTTTTTCCGTGATGTACTCACATTTTCTAGTCCAAGAGCAATGAGGTAGGTTTCAAAGGGCTGTAACCAGTGAACCCATGGGATCGGCGGCTCACCGGGTAATGCAAGGAAGGGAGGAGGTGGTGGAAGAGAGATTTCAGCCATCCTCATTGCCAAATGTTGCGTTTGCAAAGACAATCCAGAGGCCATAAGCAGAGCTCAGATCATGTTGCTTTTAATGGCTGATCCAAACACACTCTACAGGCAAAAGCAATCGAATACCTATATCCAATGTCAGACACAATACAACGATAATAGCAATATCAAACTCCATGTGCTCAGGCCAAGGCAATTGAGTACCTATCACCAATGTCAGACATAACAGCGGGTACCCATAGCAACACCTTTGATTTGGAGGAAATGAGTGGAGTCAAAGGAGAAGTTGTTCAATGTGAGAACAAGTTCCGCCAGGCGGAGGAGGGTCGTGGTGGATGGGGACTGGTCGGGCCTCTGTTCAAGGAAGAAGCGGAGCGCCATCAGGCCATCCGGGTGGGGGATGGAGGTGTAGAGGGATTGGACGTCCATGGTGAAAAGGAAGCGGTTGGGGCCAGGAAACTGGAAACTGTTAAAGTGGCGGAGGGCGTCCGAAGAGTCGCGGATGTAGGTGGGAAGAGACTGGACAAGGGGAGAAAAGATAGAGTCGAGATAGGAAGAGATAAGTTCCGTGGGGCAAGAACAGGCTGAAACGATGGGTCTACCAGGGCAGTCCTGTTTGTGGATCTTGGGAAGGAGGTAGAAGCGGGCTGTGCGGGGTTGGGGAACTATGAGGTTGGTGGCCGTGGGGGGGAGATCTCCAGAGGAGAGGAGGTCAGTGACAGTCTTGGAAACGATGGTTTGATGTTCGGTAGTGGGGTCATGGTCCAGGTGGAGGTAGGAGGAGGTGTCGGAGAGTTGGTGTTCAGCTTCCGCTAGGTAGAGGTCAGTTCGCCAAACAACAACAGCACCACCCTTGTCAGTGGGTTTAATGACAATGTTAGGGTTGGATCAAAGAGAATGGAGTGCTGCAAGTTCAGAGGGAGGTAGGTTCGAGTGAGTGAGGTGGGCAGAGAAATGGAGACGGCCGATGTCACAGCGGCAGTTAGCGATGAAAAGATCTAGAGAGGGTAAGAGGCCAGGGGGAGGGGTCCAGGTAGAATGGGAATTCTGCAAGCGGGAGAAAGGGTCAGTCGTGCGGGGGGAAGACTCCTGGCCAAAGAAGTGGGCACAGAGACGATGGCGGCAGAAAAAGAGCTCAATATCATGCCGAGCTCGAAATTCATTGAGGTGGGGGCGTAAGGGGATGAAGCTCAGGCCTTTGCTGAGGACTGATCGTTCGGGGTCAGAGAGTGGAAGGTCAGAGGGGATAGTGAAAACGCAGCAGGTGGAGAGATTTGGAGAAGGGGGGTCAGGGGAAAGTGAAGGGGAAGAAGGTTCCGGAGGGGCGATGGTGTCCAAGAGTTGATGAAGCTTGTGATCCTTGACATCGGAAAGGAAGAAAAAAAGTTTTTTGTTGAAGCGTCGGATGAGTCGAAGGATGAAATGGAACTGTGGACCTGGACAGCTTTGAGATAGAGTGCGTCGGTGCTGCTGAAGAGAGAGGTCGAGAGTGTTCATGTGGCGCCGCATGGCGTTGAGCGTGGATCTCAGGATGTGGCGAGAGCAGTAGTTCGAGGATCGATGAATATCTTGGAGATATTTGTAATCCTGGGGGGATCCGAAACACGAAGGGTGGAAGTTAAGTTGGAATCCACATGGAATAAGTCGGAACCGGAGACAGTTGCTGACAAAATGATGTGGCTGTGAAACCGAGTCTTGGCAGATACCTGATCAAACACGAGAAGGGAAACTGAAAGTAATGAAGATGAACAAGGTTCATCTACACAGGCCGAGGAAAGTCTTCCAGTGCAGGTACAGCACGTGTTCGATACAGAGTGAAGCTCCCTCTACACTGTCCCATCAAACACTCCCAGGGCAGGTACAGCACGGGTTAGATACAGAGTAAAGCTCCCTTTACACTGTCCCATCAAACACTCCTTGTGCAGGTACAAAAAGGGATAGATAGACATTAAAGCTCCCTCTACACTGTCCCATCAAACATTCTCAGGACATGCACAGCACGGTTTATATACAGCGTAAATTTCCCTCTACATTGTCCTATCTATCATTCGCACGGCATGCAAAGCATGTGTTAGATAAAGAGTAAACCTCCCTCTACACTGTCCCATCAAACACTCCTTGCGCAGGTACTAAAAGGGATAAATACACATTAACGTTCCCTCTAAACTGTTCCATCCAACATTCCCAGGGCAGGGACAGCATGGGTAAGTTACAGAGTAAATTTCCCGCTACATTGTCCCATCAATCATACCTCGGGCACGTACAGCACGGGCTACATACAGAGCAAAGCTCCCTCTACACTGTCACATCAAATACTCCCAGGACAGGTAAAGCACGGGTTAGATACAGAGTAAAGCTTCCTCTACACTGTCCCATCACACAATCCCAGTGCAGGGACAACACGGGTTCGCTACAGACTAAAGCTCCCTCTACACTCTCCCATCAAACACTCCCAGGTTAGGTACAGTACAGTGTGGCGACACGCCACCACTGGACATAATCCGCTCACGGCGGCACAGACAGTCTAAGCAGAAGCCCCCAGCCGGGGGCCCTTTCCTCCAGCAACTTGTTTCCCGCATGGACAGGCTGCCGGGAGCACTTCCTGTCTGGGAAGTATTTAAGTGGAGGCGCGGGCTTTTCTAGTTCCTGTTTGCCATGTGGTCAGAATAAAGCAGTTGTGTTTTCAATAGCTCTGTCTCGACTCCCACGTTTGCCGCGGTATCTCAACACTGGTGACCCCGACGCTCAGGACGAATCCTAAGCTAGCATGGCGGATACAAACGTAGTCACGGTTAAATTACCTGACTTTTGGGAGAACCTCGCCGAAGCCTGGTTCGTTCAAGCTGAGTCCAGATTCCGGCTGAAAGGCATTACAGTCGACGCCACGAAGTACGACTACCTCGTCGCCTCGCTCACCTACGCTACAGTCCCCAAGGTTTGGGCAGCGCTGCAGAATCCACCAACGGAGGGCAAGTACGAGCATCTGAAGGCTGCGCTACTTAAAAAATTTCAAACGTCCTCTTACCAGCGCCACTGCCAACTCCTGGACCTCCCCGGCCTTGGTGACGCTTCACCATCAGACCTGCTTTCCCACATGCTGTCCCTCTCCGACGACAAAAATCCCGGCGCCCTTTTTCGCACGCTTTTCATTCGGCAGCTCCCCGCCAGCATCCGCCCGCTCCTTGTGGAGTCTGACTCCACGGACCTGAATGAGATAGCCGAAAAGGCCGACCGGCTGCTCTCTGCACAGGCCGCTCGCGACGTCGCGCCCGACCTCACGGCAACGACCACGCGGTCTTCCCGGGCCGCTAGGCCCGACCGCCCTACCACTCCGGGTCACTGCTACTACCACACCCGTTTTGGCGCTAGGGCTCAACGCTGCACGCCACCGTGTTCCTTCAAACCCCCCCCCGCACCGGCCCCCGCGATGGCCGCGGGGCAGAAGGAGCCCCTACTGTACGTCACTGACGACAGAACCAACCGCCGATTTCTGTGCGACACAGGGGCCCAGCACAGCATCACCCCTGCCTCCGCCCTCGAGATCCAACGCGGCACACGGGGTATCACACTGGCTGCAGCCAACGGCTCTGAAATCCGCACATATGGCACCCGCATGGTCATGCTCGACCTCGCGGGCCGCCGCTACCGCTGGGAGTTCCTGACAGCCAAGGTCCTCTGCCCACTCATTGGCGCCGACTTCCTACGCGCCCACGGCCTCCTTGTCGACATTCCGAGGCACCGCCTCGTCGACATCAACACTATGGCCCCCATCCCCGGCGCCTTTACCCCGGCCCGTTCGGCCGGCCTGACGACCTACTGCCTCGCCAGAGCCACGGACGACTACTCGGCACTCCTAGCTGAGTTTCCCGCCCTCACTAACCCGACCTTTTCGGCCAAAGCCGCCAAGCACGGTGTGGAACACTATATCCCCACCACCGGCCCCCCAGTTTCTGCCCACGCCCGCAGACTCAACCCGGCCAAGCTGGAAATCGCGCGGGCCGAGTTTACCAACATGGAACAACTCGGCATCATCCGCCACTCCAGCAGCCCTTGGGCCTCGCCCCTCCACATTGCCCCCAAGCCCGGCGGAGGCTGGCGCCCTTGTGGGGACTACCACCGCCTCAACGACGCCACCACCCCCGATCGGTACCCGGTGCCACACATCCAGGACTTCTCGGCCCGACTGGCCGGACGAACCGTCTTTTCCAAAGTCGACCTGGTGCGCGGTTACCACCAAGTCCCCGTACACCCCGCGGACATCCCCAAAACGGCCGTCATCACCCCATTCGGCCTGTTCGAGTTCCTGAGGATGCCCTTCGGCCTCAAGAATGCAGCGCAGGCTTTCCAGCGCCTTATGGACTCAGTCCTCCGGGACCTGAACTTCCTATTCGTCTATCTAGACGACATTCTCGTGGCCAGCTCCTCCAAACAGGAACACCTCGAACACCTTCGCATCCTGTTCGGGCGCCTAGCCCAACACGGGCTCATCCTCAGCCCGGCGAAGTGCCAATTCGGCCTAACCGAGATCGATTTTCTCGGTCACCACATCACCCCTGCTGGGGCCGTCCCCCTGCCCAACAAGGTGCAGGCCGTCCAGCAATTCCCCCGCCCCACAACCATCAAGGGCCTCCAGGAGTTCCTCGGGATGGTGAACTTCTACAACAGGTTCATCCCCAGAGCCGCAGCCCTTATGAAGCCCCTATACGACTCCCTCCAAGGAAAATCCGGCAAGATGGACGTAGCCTGGACCACTGACACGGCAGCCGGCTTCGACGCCACCAAAAACGCGCTCGCCGACACCACTCTGCTCGCGCACCCGAGGGCCGATGCCCGGGTCGCGCTCACCACCGACGCCTCCGACCACGCGGTCGGGGCCATGTTCGAGCAGTGGGTCAATGGCGCGTGGCAGCCACTTGCCTTCTACAGCCGCCAACTGCGCCCCCTGGAGGTCAAATACTCCACTTTCGACCGCGAGCTTCTCGCACTCCACCTGTCGGTCCGCCATTTCAGGCTCCTCCTGGAAGGCCGCCCCTTCATTGCGTATGTGGACCACAAGCCACTCACATACGCGATGGCCAAGCACACCGAACCCTGGTCCGCGAGGCAGCAACGCCAGCTCGCGGCCGTCTCCGAGTTTACTACGGACATTCAGCACGTCTCCGGTAGAGACAACGTGGTCGCCGACTGCCTTTCCCGTCCCGCCGTCTGTGCGAATCACCTCGCGGTCGACTACGCACAACTAGCAGCGGCCCAGCTCACGGACCCAGACCTCCTCTCGGCGGCTACCAGCCTGCCAGGGCTACGCCTAGCCAAGGTCGCGCACGGGCCCGAAGCCACGGCAGTCACGTGCGACGTCTCACTCGGCCAACCCAGGCCGGTCGTCCCTGAGACCTGGTGCCGCCGCGTCTTCGACGTGCTCCACGGGCTCTCTCACCCGGGTTCCCGCGCATCCGTCAAACTCCTCTCCAAGCGCTTCGTCTGGCGCGGCCTTAGCAGAGATGTTCGGACTTGGGCCACCTCCTGCCTCGCCTGCCAATGGGCTAAGGTACAGCTGCACACCAAAGCACCCCTGGGAGACTTCGAGGTACCCAGCCGCCACATTGACCACGTACACGTCGACTTCGTCAGTCCCCTGCCGCCATCGCAAGGCCAAACTTATCTCCTCACGATGGTCGACCGCTACACACGCTGGCCTGAGGCAGTGCCGCTGACCTCCACCACCACAGCCGACATCGCCAGGGCGTTCGTTAACACCTGGGTTGCGAGGTTCGGCGTACCGGCCGACATAACCTCCGACAGAGGCGCCCAGTTCACCTCCGAACTCTGGACGGCCACAGCACGCAACCTCGGGGTGATGCTCCACTGCACCACGGCGTACCACCCGCAGGCCAACGGACTTTGTGAACGCTTCCACAGGTCACTCAAGGCCTCACTCCGCGCCGGCCTGCAGGACAGTACCTGGACTGACCGCCTACCGTGGGTGCTACTCGGCCTACGCACCGCGGTCAAGGAAGACCTCCAGTCCTCGGCAGCGGAGTTAGTCTACGGACAACCGCTGCGCGTCCCAGGCGAATTCCTTCCGGAGCCTACCAAGTCTTGGTCGGCCGAACAGCAGCGGCTCGACTCTTTCTCTTCCGCTCAGCAGTTCGCCCCACTTCCGGTCAACCGACACTGCGAACTCGCACCTCACGTCCCGCCAAATTTACAGCAGGCGCGCTTCGTCTTCGTGCGACACGACGCGCACCGCAGGCCCCTGCGACCCCCGTACGACGGTCCGTACGAGGTACTACAAACCGGGGACAAGGTATTCAAGCTGCGACTCGGCGACAGGGTCGAGACAGTCTCCATCGACCGGCTCAAACCAGCACACACAGAACCAGGGGAACAGGTCCCCGTGGCCCAGCCTCCAGCCAGAGGCCGTCCCCCCGGCAAGCCAGCACAGCCGGCGGCGAACCGCCCGACCCAACCAACCAGACCGGCGACCACTCAGAGCCACTGCGGCAGAACCATTAGACCACCGTCACGACTCGTCCACTCCTCCTAAGTGGATTCTGGGGGGAGCTCTGTGGCGACACGCCACCACTGGACATAATCCGCTCACGGCGGCACAGACAGTCTAAGCAGAAGCCCCCAGCCGGGGGCCCTTTCCTCCAGCAACTTGTTTCCCGCAGGGACAGGCTGCCGGGAGCACTTCCTGTCTGGGAAGTATTTAAGTGGATGTGCGGGCTTTTCTAGTTCCTGTTTGCCATGTGGTCAGAATAAAGCAGTTGTGTTTTCAATAGCTCTGTCTCGACTCCCACGTTTGCCGCGGTATCTCAACAACAGGTTAGATACAGAGTAAAGCTCGCTCTACCTTGTCCCATCAAATACTCCCAGGGCAGGGGCAACATGGTTTAGATACAGAGTAAAGCTCCCTCTACACTGCCACATCAAACACTCCCAGGGCAGTAAAAGTACAGGTTAGATACAAAGTAAAGCTCCCTCTAAATTGTCCCATCAAGCACTCCCAGGGCAGTGACAGCATGGTTAAGATACAGAGTAAAGCTCCCACTGCACTGTCCCATCAAACACTCCCAGTGCCGGTACAGAATGGGTTTGATACAGAGTAAAGCTCGCTCGACACAATCACATCAAGCACCCCCAGAACTGGTATAGCATGGTTTAGATACAGAGTAAAGCTCCCGCTGCACTGTCCCATCAAACACTCCCAGTGCAGGTACAGCATGGGTTAGATACAGAGTAAATCTCCCTCTACATTGTCCCATCACACACTCCCAGAGCAGGTACAGCACGGGTTAGATACAGAGTAAATCTCCCCCAAACTGTCCTATCAAACACTCCTTGTGCAGGTACAAAAAGGGATAGATAGACATTAAAGCTTCCTCTACACTGTTCCATCCAACAGTCTCAGGGCAGGCATAGCACGGTTTAGATACAGCGAAAATTTCCCTCTACATTGTCCCATCTCTCATTCCCAGGGCATGCAAAGCACGTGTTAGATATAGAGTAAAGCTCCCTCTACATTGTCCCATCAAATACTCCCAGGACAGATACAGCACGGGTTAGATACAGAGAAATGCTCCCACTACACTGTCCCATCAAACACTCCCAGTGCTGGTAGAGCAGGGCTTAGATGCAAAGTAAAGCGCGCTCTACACTGTCGCATCAAACATTCCCAGAACTGGTACAGCATGGGTTAGATACAGAATAAAGCTCCCGCTACACTGTTCCATCAAACAATCCCAGGGCAGGTACAGCATGGGTTAGATGCAGAGTAAAGCTCCCTCTACAGTGTCCCATCAAACATTTCCAGTTTATCTCATGTATTGGTTACATTTTATATTAAAGCTCCCTCTGCGCACTCCAATCAATTTGGTTAGAGGCCGATGAATAGGGCTGAGGGAAAACTTTTGTAAGACGTTGACATCTTGTTTTGGGGTAAAGACAATGATCCATTCTTGAGAGGAAAGACTGAAGGTGTAAATAGGAGAGAGAGGCAGAGAGGGAAAGGATACAGGAAATCCCCAGATACACATTGTGATGTCACTATGTACGGTGACTTGTGGGAATCTTTCCCCATTCTGAACATGGATATCATCTTTACTTTATTCTCCTATAACTTAGAGAAATGTCCCAAAAACAATTGTTGCTGGAATCCGTTGAGACAATTGCATTTCTCTCTTTATTTCTGTTCTGTGTTGGTGGGGAAACATTTATTGTGTTTCTGTCGCTCAATACTCTAACCTGGGACTTCTATGTCTGTGCTTATTTACATAAACGCCTCACTGGTTTCCATGAAGTATTCATGGCAGCAAAACCAGATCAACAAAGTCACTTAGTGATTCATTTCAACTCACAAGGGTTTATTTTAAGAATATTGACAGTTGGTACAAAATAAATAGAAATATCTTGAACAGTGACGTTGGCTTCAGTTTTGTTCAATTAAAACAGATGTGATGTATAACAGAGGAAAAAATATTAAAATTAATAATTCAGTTCTGAAAGTTCTGCTGCCGAAATCAATGGGACATCTCTGAACAGGCTGGTGTTCCTCTGGATGTCCATTTAACGGAGGCTTCAACCCATTAAAATGTTGACATTCAGAAAGAACTTGCCTTTATATAGCGCCTTTCACTGCCTCAGGACGTCCCAAATCACTTTACAGGCAATGAAGAGCTTTGGAAGAATAGTTATTGTTGCAAAGTAGAAAATGCTGCAGCGATTTGCACAGTAAGCTCCCAAAAACAGCAGGGCAATATTGACCGAAATATGTTTGTTTAGTGATTTGGCTGAGGGATAAATATTCAGCAACATGCAAGGGCAGACTCCCATGCTGCTTTAGAGTCACACAGTCATAACAGCACAAAAGGAGGCCATCCAACACTTCAAGAGTAAATCTGTCTCTACACTGTCCCATCAAATACTCCCAGAGTAGGTACAGCACGGGTTAGATATAGAGTGAAGCTCCCTCTACACTGTCCCATCAAACACTCCCAGGGCAGGTGCAGCACGGGTTAGATACAGAGTAAATCTGTCTCTACACTGTCCCAAAAAACACTCCCAGGGCAGGTACAGAACGGGTTAGATACAGAGTAAAGCTCCCTCTACACTGTCCAATCAAACACTCTCAGGGCAGGTACAGCACAGGTTAGATACAGAGAAATGCTCCCTCTACACTGTCCCATCAAACACTCCGAGAGCAGGCTCAGATCGGGTTAGATACAGAATAAAGCGCCCTCCACACTGTCCCATCACACAACAATGGCAGGGACAGCATGCGATAGATAAAGCGCAAATCATTCTCTAAATTGCCCCATCAAACACTCCCAGGGCTGGTACAGCACGGGTTAGATACAGAAAAATGCTCCCTCTACACTGTCCCATCAAACACTCCCAGGGCAGGTACAGCACGGGTTAGATACAGAGTAAAACTCCCGCTACATTGTCCCATCAATCATTCCTAGGGCACTTACAGCACGGGTTAGATACAGAGCAAAGCTCCCTCTACACTGTCACATCAAATACTCCAAGGACAGGTAAAGCACGGGTTAGATACTGAGTAAAGCTCCCTCTACACTGTCCCATCACACAATCCCAGTGCAGGGACAACACGGGTTAACTACAGAGTAAAAAGCCCTCTACACTGTCCCATCAAACACTCCCAGCGCAGGTACAGCACTGGTCAGATACAGAGTAAAGCTCCCTCTACACGGTCCCATTAAACATTTCCAGGGCAGGTACTGCACGGGTTAGATACAGAGTAAAGCTTCCTCTACGCATTCCCAACAAATGCTCCAACGGCAGGTCCTGCACACGTTAGATAAAGAGTAAAGCTCCCTGTACACTGTCCCATCAAACACTCCCAGGACAGGTACAGCACGGGTTAGATACAGTGTAAACCTCCCTCTACACTGTCCCATCAAACATTCCTTGCGCAGGTACTAAAAGGGATAAATACACATTAACGTTCCCTCTAAACTCTTCCAACGAACATTCCCAGGGCAGGGACAGCATGGGGAAGTTACAGAGTAAATCTACCACTACATTGTCCCATCAATCATTCCTCGGGCACCTACAGCATGGGCTACATACAGAGCAAAGCTCCCTCTACACTGTCACATCAAACACTCCCAGGGCAGGTACAGCACGGGCTACATACAGAGCAAAGCTCCCTCTACACTGTCACATCAAATAATCCCGGGACAGGTAAAGCACGGGTTAGATACTGAGTAAAGCTCCCTCTACACTGTCCGAAGAAAGTCTTCCAGTGCAGGTACAGCATGAGTTAGATACAGAGTAAAGCTCCCTCTACACTGTCCCATCAAACACTTCCAGGGCAGGTACAGCACAGGTTACATAAGGAGTAAAGCTCCCTCTACACTGTCCCATCAAACACTCCCAGGGCTGGTACAGCACGGGTTAAATACAGAAAAATGCCCACTCTACACTGTCCCATCAAACACTCCCAGGCCAGGTACAGCATGGGTTAGATACAGAGTAAAGCTCCCGCTACATTGTCCCATCAATCATTCCTAGGGCACTTACAACACGGGCTACATACAGAGCAAAGCTCCCTCTACACTGTCACATCAAATACTCCAAGGACAGGTAAAGGACGGGTTAGATACTGAGTAAAGCTCCCTCTACACTGTCCCATCACACAATCCCAGTGCAGGGACAACACGGGTTAGCTATAGAGTAAAAAGCCCTCTACACTGCCCCATGAAACACTCCCAGAGCAGGTACAGCCCTGGTCAGATACAGAGTAAAGCTCCCTCTACACTGGCACATCAAATACTCCCAGGAGAGGTAATGCACTGGTTAGATACAGAGTAAAGCTTCCTCTACACTGTCCCATCAAACACTCCCAGGGCAGGTACAGCATGGGTTAGATACAGAGTAAAGCTCCCTCTACACTGTCAAATCAAACACTCCCAGGGCAGGTACAGCAGCATGGGTTAGATAAAGGTTGAAGCGCCCTCTACACTATCCCATCAAACACTCCCAGGGCAGGTACAGCACGGGTTTGATACAGAGCAAAGCTCCCGCTACATTGTCCCATCAATCATTCCTAGGGCACGTACAGCATGGGCTACATACAGAGCAAAGCTCCCTCTGCACTGTCGCATCAAATACTCCCAGGACAGGTAAAGCACGGGTTAGATACTGAGTAAAGCCCCCTCTACACTGTCCCATCACACAATCCCAGTGCAGGGACAACACAGGTTAGCTAAAGACTAAAGCACCCTCTACACTGTCCCATCAAACACTCCCAGGTTAGGTACAGTACAGGTAAGATACAGAGTAAAACTCCCTCTACCTTGTCCCATCAAACACTCCCAGGGCAGGGGCAGCACGGGTTAGAAACAGAGTAAAGCTCCCTCTACACTGCCACATCAAACTCTCCCAGGGCAGGTACAGCACGGGTTAGATACAGAGTAAATCTCCCTCCACACTGTCCAATCAAACGCTCCTTGTGCAGGTACAAAAAGGGATAGATAGACATTAAAGCTCCCGCTACACTGTTCCATCCAACATTCTCAGGGCAGGGACAGCACGGTTTAGATAGAGAGAAATGCTCCCTGTACACTGTCCCATCAAACACTTCGAGGGCAGGCTCAGATCGGGTTAGATACAGAATAAAGCGCCCTCCACACTGTCCCATCACGCAAACATGCCAGGGGCAGCATGCGATAGATAAAGTGCAAATCTCCCTCTAAACTGTCCCATCAAACACTTCCCATGCTGGTAGAGCAGGGCTTAGGTACAGAGTAAAGCGCGCTCTACACTATCGCTTCAAACACTCCCAGGGCAGGTACAGCACGGGTTAGATACAGAATAAAGCTCCCGCTACACTGTCCCATCAAACAATCCCAGGGCAGGTACAGCACGGGTTAGATGCAGAGTAAATCTCCCTCTGCACTGTCCCACCACACAATTCCAGTGCAGGGACAACACGGGTTAGCTACAGAGTAAAAAGACATCTACACTGTCCCATCAAACACTCCCAGAGCAGGTACAGCACTGGTCAGATACAGAGTAAAGCTCCCTCTAGACGGTCCCATCAAACATTTCCAGGGCAGGTACAGCACGGGTTAGATACAGAGTAAAGCTTCCTCTACACGTTCCCAACAAATGCTCCAACGGCAGGTCCAGCACGCGTTAGATAAAGAGTAATGCTCCCTCTACACTGTCCCATCAAACACTCCTTGTGCGGGTACTAAAAGGGATAAATACACATTAACGTTCCCTCTAAACTGTTCTAACCAACATTCCCAGGGCAGGGACAGCATGGGTAACTTACAGAGTAAATCTCCCGCTACATTGTCACATCAAACACTCCTAGGGCAGGTACAGCACGGGCTGCATACAGAGCAAAGCTCCCTCTACACTGTCACATCAAATAATCCCAGGTCAGGTAAAGCATGGGTTAGATAATGAGTAAAGCTCCCTCTACTCTGTTCCATCACACAATCCAGGTGCAGGGACAACACGGGTTAGCTGCAGAGTAAAAAGCCCTCTACACTGTCCCAAATCAAACACCCAGGGCAGACACAGCACAGGTTAGATACAAAGTAAATCTCCCTCTACACTGTCCGAGGAAAGTCTTCCAGTGCAGGTACAGCACGTGTTCGATACAGAGTAAAGCTCCCTCTACACTGTCTGAGGAAAGTCTTCCAGTGCAGGTACAGCAAGTGTTAGATACAGAGTAAACTCCCTCTACACTGTCCCATCAAACACTCCCAGGGCAGGTACAGCAGAGGTTAGATAAAGAGTAAAGCTCCCTCTGCATTGTCCCAGCAAACTCTCCCAGGGCAGGTACAGCAGCTTGGGCTAGATACAGAGTAAAGCTCCCTCTGCATTGTCCCATCAAAAACTCCCAGGGCAGGTACAGCACGGGTTAGATACAGAGTAAAGCTCCCTATACACTGTAAGGGGTCGTTTTAACGAGCTTGTGGTGTGCGAGATCGGTTTTTGATTTCACACTGCTCGTGAGCGGTTCCGAAGCGCTCCCCCCTCACCGGTTCTAGACTCTGGGCTTATTGCCAGACCACCTTGATGTGTTGGCCCAACTTGTGACTCGGAAGACAAATGGATCAGGTGAGACAAGGTAAGTTTTAAATCAAAGGTATCTTTATTTTTAAGGAGAATAAAACATAGAGAATGAAGAAACAATGCAGACAAAAATCATGAACACGCCTCTCAATGGGAACTAAAATTTAACACACAAGAGTTACTTTGACTATCATAATACATCAATTCTAGATCAGCGATATAATAAAGCGGGGGTGGAGAAAGCGCACGGCACAACGAAGGATGAATAACACTCCCGAATTACAAAGCCCTTAATATTAAAAACCCTCCTGTCTCTACAGTATACCTCAACTAGATCAGCTAGGTGGAGTTGGGCCTCTATGCTCACCAGGGTTTTTAAAACTGTCCTTGACCTTGGTGCTCCTGTATCGTCCAGGATCTCCAATCTTCCTTATGGGACCGGCTCCTGAACCTGCTCTCCTGCTCGAACTTGTAGGCCCTCCGTGCTCCTCGAACCTCACCAGGGTTTTTAAAACTGTCCTTGACCTTGGTGCTCCTGTATGAAACTGTGTTTTTTTTTAATGTCTCTTTTCCCCCAACAGTTATACTGTTTTTGTGCCCTTATCTTGGCGCCAAATCAGGGGTTTTCTTTTGTTAAAGTAATGGGCAGGCTGCTTTGACAAAAGCGGGTACTTTATTTTAATGTCTTGTAAATGAAACTAATGGGATCTGTCCTGTGTCTCTCTGAGTTTGGTACAGATAATAGGTTTTATCTGTGCTCTGTGATTTCAGAGATCGGTTTGCGTTTTGCTAGCATTTAACAAGCCTTGAGGTGTAAATACTTTTGTTTTGACTTCGTTACTGCTGTAACCATTTTACCATATCAAGTGCAGTCAGTTCTGGAATCTTCTAATCGGTGGTGACTCAGGTTTCTGTAAGATACTGCAGTGGTATGTCCTTCTGAAATGAGTCATGTGATCTGCCAACTCCATCTTGTGTTCATAAAATGTGGCCATTTCAGGGGTTTTACAATGTGGACTGTATTTTCCTGGATTTTTGCAAATCCTACAGTCCACCCTGTGATACAATGGACATCTCAAATCGTCTTTTGTATCATGAATGTTTTAGGGTGAGCATAAATCCGTCCCCCCCCCAACTGACCTTCCCCGTAGTTTACCTGACTATGGAGTGTACCTCGCACACGCACTTTCCTCATCCCGAAAACGGAGTTGAGTAGATATCCCCTACCGGAGAAGCATTTATGCTATGTACAGACTCACCTTAGAGTCATAACCCGACGCAACACAATCTTTGTTATAATACACCCAAACCAGATGGAATAAAAACATTTAGCTACACGGGCGAGTCCCCGTTTATGCTGACATAGTGGCCCCGCCAATTCCGCTGACTAGGGAACTCCCTGTCGTGTCCCTTCCTCCTACACTGGACACAGACCAGGTACAGAACGATCCCTACCTGGCACACCACTAAGACGTGGGAAGCCAGTCTGACCCATGATGGGATCTCTATATTATCAAAAAGGTCCCACCATGGTGGAACCACTATGTCTTGGATTTTTGCCCCTATGTCGGTGGTTTTCTGCTCTAAAGTAAAGTGCTTCTGAGAGACAGTAACTGCTTTCAGCAGTTTGGTTAAATGTTCTGGGAGAGGGGGAATTGTGAAACCAAAGTGGGCCACGTACTTCGTTCACGGCGCCCCTTCTTTGTCTCTCCAATTGCTCCCATTCCTCGTGGCCCTCGGTATAGAGTTCGGTTCTATTGACCCCCGCGAAGTCAAATTCGAAAAACTTCTGCAGGTTCTCTTTCAGCAGGGCCTGATACAGCCTTGCCGTTTCTATGGGGCACCATTCCGGCAGGTGCACCTCGGTCAGGTTGAGGATGACCGAGGCCACCGCATAATGGACCCCCTGATAGGCCATTTGGTCAGTGGGAACTAATACTAACCCGTTCCCTGGTCCCTTGGTGGTGGTGGGGCATCCCTCTGCTACCGTCCATGATGTCTGGGTCGTGGGCAGGGGCTGTCGGGGGCGGGTCACTAGCTCAGTGGCATTAACCGCGATTGGGGAGTAGGGGACCGCGCATGCGTCCAAGCGCGATTCCCAGTCTATCCCCCTCCCGTTATCTTGCCACTAGCTGTGGAAAATGATGGAAACACCTGTGGGGCAGACTTTATCTGAACCCCACATACACACGTAAATCCCCTGATCGGGTTCCCACCATTTATCCCAGCACACTGTCAACCCTCCCTGGGTCCCTGTGATAGTCCGGTGAGTGTTGTTCCCTAACCTTTCCCACTTTCCTCTGGGGTTCCCCATGTCCCTGCTCAGTTTCCTGAGCCACCACCACCTATCCAGGGGGACGTACACCCTGCAGGTTAGGCAAATACGTTTCCCCACAGTCACACTGACCCGCGTGGCCTGGATCTTGATCTGAGGACACGACAAAGAGACCTCCCCGTATGTGAAGCCAGTTTCGCTTGAATATTTTGTGGCGTTCGAGCCCAGCCATCCGGGCCAGTTGCCCTCGTGGGTGTACCCAGCGACTTCCTCTGCTTTGCGCAGGTCCTGCCCGTCGTGGGCCAGAGGCGCAGTTTCCCCGGAGCATCCAAAGATACGGTGGTCCTCCGTTTCTCCTCTCCAGGCGACGTTGAGGCCCACCAGGGCCGCGAGGATGATGCCTCCGACTGGCATCATCTTGTTATGATCTGGCGGAGAGATAAAAAAAGGTTTCGAGCCGGGCTCCCTGGGCTCCTCGGCTTGGGTGCGGGGTGAGTGGGTCCCGCGATCCTAGCTCACTTAAAACTTGCCACATTCTACCGCTCCAAAGTGCTACCATACTTCCAGAAGACCACATTACTTATTTTCTAAAATTACAATAAACTAAACCTTATTACCCAAAACTATGTAAATATGTATATCTGCCGCCCGTCTCCGGACGGCCAGCTTATAATCTGCGGGGACCGTCGCAGGCCTCCCCCTGCTGCGTTCCCACATCGGTCTCAGCTGCTGGTCCCTGGCAGCCCGTGGCTGCTGGCTGTGGACCGTTTAAACTTCTCGCAGCTTTCTTCCGGGGGGTCCCTCTTGTGAAAACCGGCGACCAAACCTTCTTCGGTTGCGGTTTTCTATTTGACCGTCTAAGGGTCACCACATATGAGGCTTCCTCGTAGGTCGGACCCTTGGCTGGAGTTTTGGCCCTGGCTGCAGTCCGTGGCTTCCCCACGACTGCCGGCTGTGGGCTTCCTCCCGCAGGCTCCGCCTCCCTAGGCTCCGGGTCAGCGGCAGGCACCTCCCCGCTACCTGGGACTCCAGGTTGAGAGTCTCTGCCCCCAGACGCCACCTCTCTAATGCTGCACTCAGGGGCAAGACCTAAGACCTCCGGCTCCTCCCCTTCACCGCAGTCGGGGGCGGGACCTTCGTCCTCCGACTCGGCTTCCTTGTGACCAGGGACAGGACCTAGGACCTCCGGCTCCTCCCCTTCTGGGTGATCAGGGACAGGACCTAGGACCTCCGGCTCCTCCCCTTCTGGGTCCCAGAACAATGGGGGAGTCTCCCGTGTGGGCGGGACAACTCCTCCCCTCACGCAGGCTGCTCGTCCAGCCTGTGCGACCTGCGGCTGCAGCTCCCCTGCAGTTTTTAATTCTTTGCTGCCTTTTTCAGCCCCCGCTGCCTGCTTCCCTGCCTCCGGCTTAAACAGCTTACATTGATTGATGTGAAACCATTTTGTGCGCCGGGGCAGTTTCACAGCATACACCATGGGGCTGGCCTGATCTACGATGCTGTAGGGACCCATGTAAAGTGGCTCAAAACTCCCCACACGGGCGAAGTTCCTTACCATCACTAGATCCCCTACCTCCCAGCGATGGGTTTTACTGGGCTCGAGCAGCATCCTATTTCCTTGGTGCTGCCTCCCCAGGTTACCTGCGGCCCCCTCATAGATCCTTTGGAGGCGTTCAAGGAGCATGCGGGCGAATTTGTCCCGATTCACCTCCCTTAGCTGCCCCTCCATTAGGGCTGGGGCCAGGACATGGGTGGGGGTTCTCATGACCCTCCCGGTCATGAGCTCATGCGGAGAGTACCCCGTACTCTTCGACTGGCTGGAGCGGATCCCCATGAGGGCAAGAGGCAGGACTTCTGCCCACCTTTGGGGCGAACCCATTATCTCTTTCCTCATTTTTTCTTTTAAGGTGCGGTTCATCCGCTCCACAATCCCCGATGACTGTGGATTGTAGGCTACGTGCCATTTCCCCTGAATGCCCAGCAGCATCAGGGTGTTCTGCATTACTTGGCCGGTAAACTGGCTTCCCTGATCGCATTCCACGAACTGGGGCAGCCCCCATCTCGAGAACACCTCCCGCACCAAGATTCTCGCAGTCCCTAACGCTGTGGCTGTTCGGCAGGAGAAGGCTTCAACCCATTTAGAGAACACGTCCACCAGAACGAGGCAGTACTTATAGCCTCCCTGGGTGGCGGGTAAGGGTCAGATATAGTCAATTTGGATTGACTGCCATGGTCCCTCTACCCTCCTAATGTGTCCCATCGGCACCTTCCTCTTGTGAGGATCGGGGTTATTTGCCGCACACACAAAACAGTTCGCGCAAAACTCCCGGACGTCCTCCCGGAGTCCTGGCCACCATCCTACTTGTTCCACCAGCTGCCAGGTGACCTCAGGCCCGGGGTGCCCTGCTCCTGGTCCCTCATGGGCCAGTTGAAGGAATTCCCTCCGGTGCTGCTGAGGCACCGCCCACTGCTCTTCTTTAAACAGCATCCCCTCTCTTATGGACAGGGATGCTGCACCAAACGGGCCTTCTATTTTCTTCCCCTCGCTAACTGCGTTAAATACCCCTCTCAGGGCAGGGTCCTGAGATTGGACCGATTTGAGGTCCGGGGCTAGCGCTACCCCTACACTCTTCTGGATCCCATCCCTGCCTTTTACAGCTGCCACTGGTCCGGACCCGTATGGGTCCCAGAAAATGCCGGTCTGGGCACCCTCTCTCGCCAGTGCGTCAGCTCGCTGGTTCCCCTGACCGCGAGGTTCTGTGGAGGAGTGAGCCTTCACCTTGTGGATGAAGACCTCACCCTTCTCCCCCACGGCTGCCAGGATCTTCTCCAGCAGGGGCTTTACCACCAAGGGTCTCCCATCCGCGGAAGTGAATCCGCGACGGGACCAGATGGCCAGGTATTCGGTACATGAATTGCATGTAAACATGCTGTCTGAGCAAATCGTGTACGGGGTAGGGAAAACTTCAGGATGGGTAACCACATACGCCACAGCAGACAGTTCTGCCTGCTGGGCGCTCATGGTACTGGGGAGTTTAATCGCCAACGCAATTTCAGCCGTTGGGTCATACACTCCGAACCCCGTGAGCCGCTTTCCAGCGGATACTGTGCTGGAACCATCCACGTAAATCTCACGGCCGGTGGGATGTATCCCAGCCCGGAGACCAACGTCGACCTCCCATACCCCTTCAACGGAACATTGATGGGCTGTCCCAGGGTAAGCCAGGTTGGCGGCTAATCTGGGCTCGCACAGGCCTCGTACCCGCAGATCCATTTGTGAGAGGAGTAGGGTCCAGTGCGCAATGCGGGCACTGCTTACTGTCCCATCCTTAATCCTCCCATCCAAAAGCATCTTGGTGGGCGTGTGGTGTGTGAGGAGGGTGATGGGGGAGGTGCCTGTGAAGATGGCGGATCTTTTCACAGCCCAGTGTGTGGCCAAGAGGTGCCGCTCACAGACCGAGTAGCTCCTCTCCACGTCGGTGAGCACCCTGGAGGAGTAAACCACGGGTCTCAGCTTGCCATGTCGCTCCTGGAGCAACACAGCACTCAGACTGTCCCCGCTGGCCGCCACCTCCAGGAAGAACTCCCTTCCCCCATCTATCGCTCCCAGGGCCGGTGCGGTCTGAAGCTTTCTTTTTAGGAGCTCGAACGCGGCCTGGCATCCTTCATCCCACGACCACTCCACTCCCTTGTGCAGGAGTCGGAGTAGTGGGGCTGCCATGGCCGCATAGTCCTCCATGAAGTCTCGGCAGTACCCGGTTAGCCCTAGAAATGACCTCACACCCTTTATGGTGACGGGGACCGGTAACTCCTGTACCGCCTCCCTCCTAGCCCTATCGATGGCCCTTTCTCCAGCGCGGATGGTCAGCCCCAGGAACTTGACTTCCTTTTGACCGATCTGCGCTTTCTTTGGGTTGACTTTGAACCCCCTTCTGGTCAGTAGTTCCAACAGTTCAGCCAGCAGTGGGCCGTGCTCCCCGACCGTGTCGGTAAACAGGAGCAGGTCGTCCACGTACTGTACTAACTGAAGGGGCTGACTGAACTCCTTCAGGCTGTCCGCCATGCATTGGTGGAAAATGCTGGGACTATTGTGGAAGCCTTGTGGCAAGCAATTCCAGGTATACTGTTGCCCTCTGAAAGTAAAGGCAAATTTATACTGGTCCTCCCTCCGCACAGGGATCGACCAGAACCCATTGGAAATATCCAGCACCGTGAACGTGGTCGCGGATGCGGGGATACTCCCAATGAGGTCGGCCACTGCTGTCACTGTGGGGGCACATGCGGGGATGTTGCTGTTCAACACCCGTTAGTCCACCGTGGCTCTCCAGGAATTGTCCGGTTTCTTAACCGGCCAAAGCGGAGAGTTCACATGGGTGGCTATAGGCCTCAGCACCCCCTGCTGTACCAGCGCTGATATGGCCACCTCCATATCAGCCTCTGCTTCCTTTGGGAGGTTGTACTGCCTTTGGGGCCAGGCCATGGGATCCCCATCTACCCTAACCTCAAAGCTAGCAACCCTCCCACAGTCGTGTTTGTGCGTGGTGAACGCACCTAACTGAGCCTGCACCTCGGCTCTAAATACTTCTGGGATACCCTCCATCATTTCACCGAGGTCGTAACTCCCTTTCGGCTTCATTGTACACAGGGTTCCCTTCCCATCCTTTCCCGGGATTACTACCACTCCACTTTCCTTTCCGGTGTTGGCCCCCCAAAGGCAATGGTTCCTGAGGTCCACGAGGATCCCATGGCCCACGATGAAGTCGGCCCCTAGGATCCCCTTCCCTCCCTTCGCATCCCATCTCGCCAGGACACATGTCCACTTTGTCTGGAGTGTGCCCAGGTGGATCGAGAGCGGCCTGGAGAACGCACCTGTCTGCTCCGCCCCTGTGAACCCCGATAGGACGTATGGAACCCCGTTAGACAGAGGTGAGGTGGTGGGATTCTCCATATGGATCACGGTGCATGAAGCTCCCGTATCCAACAGATAAGTCCCCGTTTCCTTCTCTACCTCCATCTGCACGAGCGGTCTCTTCCATCCGTCGTACTGGAGCGCACATAGATAGATGGGCTGCGCAGGCTCCAGTCATTGCGGGCCACTTTGGGAAGGGGTTGGGGGAACCGCTGGACCGGTGGTGGCTGCTATCTTTCCCTTAGTGAGGACCAATGACCTCACTGAAGCCAGCAGCATGTCCAGCAGCTCTGGAGGGACAGTTGGCTCCATCTCTCTCTCTGGGGCAGAGGTCGGGGGTGCGGCCGGGGCTTGGGCTGAGGCTGTGGGGACCTTTTCCCTTGTGTCCTTCCAGGGATTCTTACAGTCCCTGCGCCAATGCCCCTCCTTCCCGCAGCCGTAGCACGTTTGTCGGCTTTGGTTGGGACGGCTCCCTTCCTGGCGCCACTCTTTACGGGGCTGGTCACCAGGCCTGACCTCACAAACCTTCCCTTTTTGGTGGGGTGTCTCACTATCCCTCCCGTTTCTAAAGCTGATGGTGAGTTGGCGGATCACCGTCGCCTCCGTGGTCTGAGGGTTCCGGGGGTCGAACCAGGCCATTGCCTGCGTTCGAACGCGGGGCAGGGAGTTATTCATCAGGCACCTGAGCCAGTGGACTAACTGGTCCCTGTTCAGGTGCTCTCGCACCGGCATTCCCGGGCACGCACCCCGGTAGATTGGGCACAGCCTGTCTGCGAACGCCTGCGGGGATTCCCCGGGGAGCTGGACTGTTTTCTCCACCCGGGTGAACGGACTCCCCTCGTTCATCCCCATGGCCTCCAGGATCTCGTCCCTCAGCCCCTCATAATTTTCCTGACCCCTCTTACACCCATCGGGTAGCGTCTGGAGGAGATCGCTACCCAGGGAGAACAACATCATCTTGGCCTTCTCTGCCTCGTCGCAGTCGTTAACACAGGCCGCCTGCTCTATCTCCCTAAAGTGAAGAGAAGGGTCCCCCTTCATGGTGAGCTTGGGGATGTAGCTCACCATGGAGCGCAATTGTTGCACACCATGTGGCACCAGGAATTGGTTCTGGAGGTCCCCAGGTTCCCCGTCGTCACCGGGTGGTCCGTACCTCCGTTGTGTCACGGGGTACACCGGTCCCAGTCCCTGATTCTCTCTCGGGCTACCCTGGTCTACCTTGGATTCTTCATCCTCCACCCCCTCCTGATCACAGACCTCTGGAAAACTAGGGGCTAGGGGTGGTGGCTGTGAAATCTCGGGTTCCCTAGCCCGTTTTGTTCTGGGGGCTGCCTGCAGGACTTCCCTGCTTGGGTTACCGTTGAACTCAGCCTGGCCGACCTTGAGGCTAATGAGGCATATCATCCCCTTTGCCCTGGCCAATGCCAGATTCAGGCTTTCTATTTCCTGCCTACAGGGGCCGTGGTCTGCCTCCTCAAACCCTTGAGCGCAGGCCAGCTTATAGGCTGCTTTTACTTCGCCTACCTTTTCCTCCTGTGCCTTCAGTTCCCCTGTAAGGTGGCTAATCTCCGTTTTTAATCTCCTCTCTTTCTCCCTGGATTCTCTTGCCTGATACTCTACGTGTTCTACCCTGAACCTAGCGCTCCCCTCCAGCTCAGCTATCTTGCCCTCCAGCATTTCTACCTTCCCCTGATGGTCCCGGACCATCGCTGCCCTCTCTTGGCTTATGGCCTCCAGAGCCACTAGCACCTTCCCTTCCACTGCAACCTTTTCCTGCAGCTCCCGGGACAAATGCTTAATTTTGGTTTCCTTACTGGCCACCGCATGGTCCAGTACCAGAACCTGCTTTTTATAGCACATAAGCCACGCCGCTTTTTCAATGCTCTTGCGGTGCTCTTTACTAGCCATCCACTGGGCGGCTGCCTTTAGGGGACGCTCGGCTCCTAACAGGTCATATACCCATTTTTTTGCTATATTTACTTTGCCACACACGTAGGAGGATAACCTGTCCTACATAACATCTGTCTCACCCGAGTCTTTGTCCACCACACAAGGGTTCTGTAGCCAGCGTCCCATCTGGGTCGCCATTCTGTAAGGGGTCATTTTAACGAGCTTGTGGTGTGCGAGATCAGTTTTTGATTTCACACTGCTCGTGAGCGGTTCCGAAGCGCTCCCCCCTCACCGGTTCTAGACTCTGGGCTTATTGCCAGACCACCTTGATGTGTTGGCCCAACTTGTGACTCGGAAGACAAATGGATCAGGTGAGACAAGGTAAGTTTTAAATCAAAGGTATCTTTATTTTCAAGGAGAATAAAACATAGAGAATGAAGAAACAATGCAGACAAAAATCATGAACACGCCTCTCAATGGGAACTAAAATGTAACACACAAGAGTTACTTTGACTATCATAATACATCAATTCTAGATCAGCGATATAATCAAACGGGGGTGGAGAAAGCGCACGGCACAACGAAGGATGAATAACACTCCCGAATTACAAAGCCCTTAATATTAAAATCCCTCCTGTCTCTACAGTATACCTCAACTAGATCAGCTAGGTGGAGTTGGGCCTCTATGCTCACCAGGGTTTTTAAAACTGTCCTTGACCTTGGTGCTCCTGTATCGTCCGGGATCTCCAATCTTCCTTATGGGACCGGCTCCTGAACCTGCTCTCCTGCTCGAACTTGTAGGCCCTCCATGCTCCTCGAACCTCACCAGGGTTTTTAAAACTGTCCTTGACCTTGGTGCTCCTGTATGAAACTGTGTTTTTTTTTAATGTCTCTTTTCCCCCAACAGTTAAACTGTTTTCTTGCCCTTATCTTGGCGCCAAATCAGGGGTTTTCTTTTGTTAAAGTAATGGGCAGGCTGCTTTGACAAAAGCGGGTACTTTATTTTAATGTCTTGTAAATGAAACTAATGGGATCTGTCCTGTGTCCCTCTGAGTTTGGTACAGATAATAGGTTTTATCTGTGCTCTGTGATTTCAGAGATGGGTTTGCGTTTTGCTAGCATTTAACACACCTTGAGGTGTAAATACTTTTGTTTTGACTTCGTTACTGCTGTAACCATTTTACCATATCAATTGCAGTCAGTTCTGGAATCTTCTAATCGGTGGTGACTCAGGTTTCTGTAAGATACTGCAGTGGTATGTCCTTCTGAAATGAGTCATGTGATCTGCCAACTCCATCTTGTGTTCATAAAATGTGGCCTTTTCAGGGGTTTTACAATGTAGACTGTATTTTCCTGGATTTTTGCGAATCCTACAACACTCTCCCATCAAACACTCCCAGGGCATGTACAGCACGGGTTAGATACAGAGTAAAGCTCCCTCTCCACCGCCCCATCAAACACTCCCAGGTCAGACACAGCACGGGTTAGAGACAGAGTAAAGCTCCCACTACACTGTCCCATCAAACACTCCCAGGGCAGGTACAGCACACATTAGATACAGAGTAAAGCTCCCGCTACACTGTCCCATCAAACACTCCCAGGGCAGGTACAGCACGGGTTCAATACAGAGTAATGCTCCCGCTACACTGTCCCATCAAACACTCCCAGGGCAGGTACAGCACACGTTAGATACAGAGTAAAGCTCCCTCTACAATGTCCCATCAAACACTCCCCGGGTAGGTACAGCACGGGTTAGGTACAGAGTAAAGCTCCCTCTACACTGTCCCATCAAACATTCCCAGGGCAGGTACAGCACGGGTTAGATACAGAGTAAAGCTCCCTCTACACTGTCCCATCAAACACTCCCAGGGCAGATACAGCCCGGTTAGATATAGAGTAAAGCTCCCTCTACACTGTCCCATCAAACACTCCCAGGGCAGGTACAGCACGGGTTAGATACAGAATAAAGCTCCCTCTACACTATCCCATCAAACACTCCCAGGGCAGGTACAGCACAGGTTAGATACAGAGTAAAGAGCTCCCTCTACACTATCCCATCAAACACTCCCAGGGCAGGTACAGCACAGGTTAGATACAGAGTAAAGCTCCCTCTACACTGTCCCATCAAACACTCCCAGGGCAGGTACAGTGCGGGTTAGATACAGAGTAAAGCTTCCTCTACACTGTCCCATCAAACACTCCCAGGGCAGGTACAACACGGGTTCGATACAGAGTAAAGCTCCCTCTACACAGTCCCTTCAGATACTCTCAGGTCATTTAAAGCACTGGTCACATTTTAAATTAAAGCTCCCTATGCGCACTCCAATCAATTTGGTTCGAGGTCTATAATTAGGGCTGAGGGAAAACTATTGCAACACATTAACATCTTGTTTTAAATATTCTTCAGAGGCCAGTCAGTAGGTGGAAATAGGAGAGAGAGGCAGAGAGGGAGAGGATACAAGAAATCTCCACACACACATTGTGATGTCACTATGTGCGGAGACTTGTGGGAATCTTTCCCCATTCTGAACATGGATATCATCTTTACTTTATTCTCCTATAACTTAGGGAAGTGTCTCAAAAACAATTGTTGCTGGAATCCGTTGAGACATTTGCATTTCTCTCTTTGTTTCTGTTCTGTGTTGGTGGGGAAACATTTATTGTGTTTCTGTCGCTCAATACTCTAATCTGGGACTTCTATTTCTGTGTTTATTTACATAAACGCCTCACTGGTTTCCATGAAGTGTTCATGGCAGCAAAACCAGATCAACAAAGTCACTTATTGATTCGTTTCAACTCACAACAAGGGTTTATTTTAAGAGTATTGACAGTTGGTACAAAATTAGTAGAAATATCTTGAACAGTGACGTTGGCTTCAATTTTGTTCAATTCGAACAGATATGATTTATAACAGAGGAAAAAATATTAAAATTAATAATTCAGTTCTGAAAGTTCTGCTGCCGAAATCAATGGGACATCTCTGACCAGGCTGGTGTTCCACTGGATGTCCACTTAGTGGAAGCTTCAACCCATTAAAATGTTGTCATTTGGAAAGAACTTGTAATTAGACAGCACCTTTCACTGCCTCAGGGCATCCCAAAGCGCTTTACAGACAATGAGAGCTTTGGAAGTATAGTCACTGTTGTAAAGTAGGAAATGCGGAAGCCAATTTGTGCACAGCAAGATCCGACACACAGCGAGGGGATATTGACCAAAACATCTGTGTTTAGTGATTTTGATTGAGGGATAAATATTAAACAGGACACCAGGAGAAATCCCTGCTGTTATACAGTCATGGTGTCATACAGACATAACGGCACAGAAAGAGGCCATTTGGCCCATCAAGTCCCTCTACACTCTCCCATCCAACACTCCCAGGGCAGGTACAGTGCAGGTTAGATACAGAGTGTGACCACCTCTGCACTATCAGATCAAACACTCTCAGGGCAGGTACAGCATGGGTTAGATACAGAGTAAAGCTCCCTCTACACTGTCCCATCAAACACTCCCAGTGCAGGCCCAGCATGGTTTAGATATAGAATGAAACTCTCTCTAAACTGTCCTATCACACACACTCAGTGCAGGGACAACATGGGTTTGATGCAGATTAAACCTCCCTCTACACTGTCCCAACAAACACTCCCAGGGCAGGTACTGCACGGGTTAGATACAGAGTAAAGATTCCTCTACATTGTCCCATCAAAGACACCCAGGACAGGGACAGCATGAGTCATAGAGTCATAGAGTTATACAGCACAGAAAGAGGCCCTTCGGCCCATCGTGTCTGCGCCATCCATCAATCCCTGTCCAGTCTAATCCCATTTTCCAGCATTTGGTCCATAGCCTTGTATGCAGTGGCATTTCAAGTGTTCATCCAAATGCTTCTTGAATGTTGTGAGGGTTCCTGCCTCTACCACCCTTTCAGGCAGTGAGTTCCAGATTCCAACCACCCTCTGGGTGAAAAAGTTCCTCCTCAAATCCCCTCTAAATCTCCTGCCCCTTACCCTGAATCTATGCCCCCTTGTTATTGACCCCCCTACTAAGGGGAAAAGTTCCTCTTTATCTACCCTATCTATGCCCCTCATCATTTTGTACACCTCAATCAGGTCCCCCCTCAGCCTTCTTTGCTCCAAGGAAAACAACCCCAGCCTGTTTAGTCTTTCTTCATAGCTGAGGCGCTCCATCCCAGGTAACATCCTGGTGAATCTTCTCTGCGCCCTCTCCAAAGCAATCACATCCTTCCTATAGTGAGGCGACCAGAACTGCACACAGTACTCCAGCTGTGGCCTCACCAGCGTTTTGTACAGCTCCATCATAACCTCCCTGCTCTTATATTCTATGCCTCGGCTAATGAAGGCAAGTATCCCATATGCCTTTTTAACCACCTTATCTACCTGTTCCGCTGCCTTCAGGGATCTATGTACATGTACACCAAGGTCCCTCTGACCCTCTGTACTTCCTAGGGTCCTACCACTCATTGTGTATTCCCTTTCCTTATTTGTCCGTCCAAAATGCATCACCTCGCACTTTTCAGGGTTAAATTCCATTTGCCACTTTTCCGCCCATCTGACCAACCCGTTTATATCGTCCTGCAGCCTGAGGCTTTCCTCCTCGCAATTTACCACCCCACCAATTTTCGTGTCATCCGCGAACTTACTGATCATACCTTTTACATTCTCATCCAAATCATTTATGTAGATCACAAACAGCAAGGGACCCAGCACCGATCCCTGAGGTACCCCACTGGACACAGGCTTCCAGTCACAAAAGCAACCTTCGACCATCACCCTCTGCCTCCTGCCACTCAGCCAGTTTAGGATCCAACGCGCCAAGGCACCCTGGATCCCATGGGCTCTTACCTTCTTGACCAGTCTCCTATGCGGGACTTTGTCAAAAGCTTTGCTGAAGTCCATGTAAACCACATCCACAGCATTTCCCTCATCCACACACCTAGTCACCCCCTCGAAAAATTCAATCAGATTTGTCAGACATGATTTACCCTTGACAAAGCCATGCTGACTATCCCCGATTAATCCTTGCCTCTCCAAGTGGAGACTAATTTTGTCCCTCAGAATTTTTTCCAATAATTTCCCTACCACAGATGTTAGGCTCACTGGCCTGTAATTCCCTGGTTTATCCCTGCTACCCTTCTTGTATAATGGTACTATGTTAGCTGTTCTCCAGTCCTCTGGTACATCCCCTGTGGCCAGAGAGGTTCTGAAAATTTGTGTCAGAGCCCCTGCAATCTCCTCCTTTGCCTCATACAACAACCTGGGATACATCTCGTCCGGGCCTGGGGATTTATCCACTTTTTGGCCTGCTAAAACCGCTAGTACCTCCTCCCTCTCGATGCTAATATGTTCAAGTATGTCACAGTCCCCTTGCCCGATTTCTATGTCTACATCGTCTTTCTCCATAGTGAACACAGATGCAAAAAATTCATTTAAAACCCCGCCTACATCATCTGGCTCTGCACACAGATTACCACTTAGGTCCCTAATGGGCCCTACCCTTTCCCTGGTTATCCTCTTGCCCTTAATATACTTATAAAACATCTTAGGATTTTCCTTTATTTTGCTCGCCAGTGTTATTTCATGGCCCCTCCTCGCCCTCCTAATTTCTTTTTTAAGTATGCCCCTGCACTTTTTATACTCCTCTAGGGCTTCCTCCGTCTTTAGTCTTTTGTAACTGCCAAAAGCCCCCCTTTTTTTCCTAATGCATTTTTGTATATCCCTTGTCATCCAAGGTTCCCTTTGCTTGTTGGTCCCACCCTTGACCTTTACAGGGACATGTTGGCGCTGTACTCTCTCTATTTCCCTTCTGAAAGTCTCCCACTGTTTTGATGTGGATTTTCCTATAAGTAGCTGCTCCCAGTCCACTTTGGCCAGATCCTGCCTTATCATATTAAAATCGGCCTTCCCCCAATTTAGAACCCTTATTTCCGGGCCGTCTTTGTCTTTTTCCATGACCACCTTAAATCTCACCGAATTATGGTCATTGTCGCCAAAATGCTCTCCTACTGACACTTCCACCACTTGTCCGGCTACATTCCCTAGAATTAGGTCCAGTGCCGCCCCCTCTCTTGTAGGACTTTCTACATGTTGGCTCAAAAAGCTCTCCTGGATGCACTTTAAGAATTCTGCACCCTCTAAGCCTTTCACACTCTGACTATCCCAATTAATATTGGGGAAGTTGAAATCCCCCACTATTATTACCCTATTATTTTCACACTTCTCTGAGATTTGCCTACATATCTGTTCCTCTATCTCCCCCTGACTGTTTGGGGGCCTATAGTACACTCCCAGCAAAGTGCTTGCCCCCTTTTTGTTTTTAAGTTCTACCCATATGGCCTCATTTGAGGAACCCGCTAATATATCATCCCTCCTTACAGCAGTAATTGACTCCTTAGTTAATATTGCAACACCCCCTCCCCTTTTACACCCCCCTCTGTCTCGCCTGAAGATTCTATACCCCGGAATATTGAGCTGCCAGTGCTGACCCTCCCTCAACCATGTCTCCGTGATAGCAACAATATCGTACTCCCATGTGTTCAACAACAACTTCAGTTCATCCACCTTGTTTGCAAGACTCCTTGCATTAAAATAAATGCCTTCCAGCCTTGCCATATTCCCTTTTGCCTTCACATATTTGCTCTGCCTTCCCAGCTGACTTGTTTTTTCCTCCGTATTTGGCTGTAAATCACCCCCTACTATAGCTCCACTCTGTATCCCATCCCCCTGCCAAGTTAGCTTAAACCCCCCCCCAGCAGTGCTAGCAAACCTCCCCGCAAGGATATTGGTCCCCCTCTGGTTCAGGTGTAAACCGTCCGACTTGTACAAGTCCCACCTTTCCCAGAAGCAGACCCAGTGATCCAGGAAACTAAAGCCCTCCCTCCTGCACCATCCCTTTAGCCACGCATTCATCTGTTCTATCTTCCTATTCCTATACTCACTAGCACGTGGCACTGGGAGTAATCCAGAGATTACAACCTTTGAGGTCCTGCTCTTTAATCTTCCACCTAGCTCCCTAAATTCTTGCTGCAGGACCTCATCCCTCTTTTTACCTATGTCGTTGGTACCAATGTGGACCACAACCTCTGGCTATTCACCCTCCCCCTCCAGAATGCCCTGCAGCCGCTCAGTGACATCCTTGACCCTGGCACCAGGGAGGCAACAAACCATCCTGGATTCACGTCTATGGCCACAGAAACGCCTATCTGTTCCCCTTACTATAGAATCCCCTACCACTATTGCTCTCCCACTCTTTTTCCTCCCTTCCTGGGCAGCAGGAGCACCCCCAGTGCCAGGAAGTTGGCTGCTGCTGTCTTCCCCTGGTGAGTCATCCCCCTCAACAGTATCCAAATCGGTATACCTGTTTGAGAGGGGAATGGTCACAGGGGTCTCCTGCACTACCTGCCTGCTTCTATTGCTCCGCCTGGTGGTCACCCATTTCCTTTCTTCCTGTGCAGCCCTTACCTGCGGTGTGACCAACTCACTAAACGTGTTATCCACGTCCCTCTCAACATCGTGAATGCTCCACAACCCATCCACCTGCAGCTCCAGCGCCTCAATGCGGTCTGCTATTAGCTGCAGCTGGATGCATTTCCGGCACACGTGGTCATCAGGGGCACCGGCAGTGTCCCTGAATTCCCACATAGAGCAAGAGGAGCATAACACGGGGCTGGGCTCTCCTGGCATGACTTACCCTTTAATTAATTTAAATTAATTCACTATCACCAATTAAAGATATCTCTAAGGCGCTTGTATAGTCTACCAACAGTCCCTGCTACACCAGAAAAGACCCTAGTAACTATAAACTACAGAGTTAAAGTTTAAAAAAGAGAAATACTCACCAACCAATCACTTACCTGCTCCCTGGTGACGTCACACTCTGATTACTTTTTACCTCTCTCCCCGCTGCTGAGTTGGTGTGCCTCGGTGCTCGCGCCGGTTTTTATACCGGGCTCCGCCTCACCTCACTGCTCCCTGGAACTGGTCGGCCCTCGGTGCTCGTGCCGGTTAGAAACAGTGTAAATCTCACTCTACACTGTCCCATCAAACACTCACAGGGCAGGGCCAGCACGGGTTTCCTACAGAGTAAAGCTCCTTCTACAGTGTCTCATATCACAGGCCCAGGGTAGGGACAGCATGAGTTGGATACCGTTTTAATTTCCCTCTACACTGCCCGATCAAGCACTCCCAGGGCAGGTGTAGTACGGGTTAGATACAGAGTAAACTTCCATCTACTCTGTCCGATCAAACACTCCCAGGGCAGGTACAGCACGGGTTAGATATAGAGTAAAGCTCCCCCTACACTGTCCCATCAAACACTCCCAGGGCAGGTACAGCACGGGTTAGATACAGAGTAAAGCTCCCTCTACACTGTCCCATCAAACACTCCCAGGGCAGGTACAGCACGGGTTAGATACAGAGTAAAGCTCCCTCTGCACTGTCCCATCAAACACTCTCAGGGCAGGTATAGCATGGGTTAGATACAAAGTAAAGCTCCCTCTACACTGTCACATCAAATACTCCCAGGGCAGGTACAGCATGGGTTAGATACAGAGTAAAGCTCCCTCTATACTGTCCCATCAAACACTCCCAGGGCAGGTACAGCATGGGTTAGATGCAGAGTAAAGCTCCCTGTACACTATCCCATCAAACACTCCCAGGGCAGGTACAGCACGGGTTAGATACAGAGTAAAGCTCTCTCTATGCTGTCCCATCAAACACTCCCAGTGCAGGTACAGCACGGGTTAGATATAGAGTAAAGCTCCCTCTACACTGTCCCATCAAACACACCCAGGGCAGGCACAGCACGGGTTAGATACAAAGTAAAGTTCCCTCTACACTGTCACATCAAACACTCCCAGGGCAGGTACAGCACAGGTTATATACAGAGTAAAGCTCCCGCTACACTGTCCCATCAAACACTCCCAGGGCTGGTGCAGCACGGGTTAGATACAGAGTAAAGTTCCCTTTACACTGTGCCATCAAAGACTCCCAGGGCAGGTACAACACGGTTTAGCTAAAAAATAAAGCTCCTTCGACACTGTCCCAAGTCACACCCCCGGGGCAGGAACAGCACCTGTTAGATACAGTGAAAATCTCCCTCTACACTGCCCATCAAAAAATCCCAGGGCAGGTGCAGTGCAGGTTAGATACAGATTAAAGCTCCCTCTACACTGTCCATTCAAACACTCCCAGTACAGGGACAGCACGGGTTAGCTGCAGAGTAAAGCTCCTTCTACATTGTTCCGAATAACACACCAAGAGCAGGGACAGCACGGGTTATTTACAGTGTAAATCTACCTATTCACTGCCCAATCAAACACTCCCAGGGTAGTTACAGTGCAGGTTAGATAGAGATTAATGCTCCCTATATACTGTCCCATCAAACACTCCCAGGGCAGGTACAGTAAAGGTTAGATACAGAGTAAAGCTCCCTCTACACTGTCCCATCAAACAATCTCAGGGCAGATAGAGCACGGGTTAGATACAAAGTAAAGCTCCCTCTACACTGTCCCATCAAATACTACCAGGTCAGGTAAATTACTGGATAGATACAGAGTAAAGCTCTGCTTACACTGTTCCATCAAACACTCCAAGGGCAGGTACAGCACGGGTTAGATACAGAGTAAAGCTCCCTCTACACTGTCCCATCAAACACTCCCAGGGCAGGTACAGCACGGGTTAGATACAGGGTAAAGCTCCCTCTACACTGTCCCATCAAACACTCCCAGGGCAGGTACAGTGCGGGTTAGATACAAAGTAAAGCTCCATCTACACTGTCACATCCAACACTCCCAGGGCAGGTACAGCACAGGTTATATACAAAGTAAAGCTCCCTCTACACTGTCCCATCAAACACTCCCAGGGCAGGTACAGTGCGGGTTAGATACAAAGTAAAGCTCCCTCTGCACTGTCACATCAAACACTCCCAGGGCAGGTACAGCACAGGTTATATACAGAGTAAAGCTCCCGCTACACTGTCCCATCAAACACTCCCAGGGCAGGTGCAGCACGGGTTAGATACAGAGTAAAGTTCCCTTTACACTGTGCCATCAAAGACTCCCAGGGCAGGTACAACACGGTTTAGCTAAAAATTAAAGCTCCCTCGACACTGTCCCAAGTCACACCCCTGGGGCAGGAACAGCAACTGTTAGATACAGTGAAAATCTCCCTCTAAACTGCCCATCAAAAAATCCCAGGGCAGGTGCAGTGCAGGTTAGATACAGATTAAAGCTCCCTCTACACTGTCCATTCAAACACTCCCAGTACAGGGACAGCGCGGGTTAGCTACAGAGTAAAGCTCCTTCTACATTGTTCCGAATAGCACACCAAGAGCAGGGACAGCACGGGTTATATACAGTGTAAATCTACCTATTCACTGCCCAAACAAACACTCCCAGGGTAGTTACAGTGCAGGTTAGATAGAGATTAATGCTCCCTATATACTGTCCCATCAAACACTCCCAGGGCAGGTACAGTAAAGGTTAGATACAGAGTAAAGCCCCCTCTACACTGTCCCATCAAACAATCTCAGGGCAGATAGAGCGCGGGTTAGATACAAAGTAATGCTCCCTCTACACTGTCCCATCAAATACTCCCAGGTCAGGTAAATTACTGGATAGATACAGAGTAAAGCTCTGCTTACACTGTTCCATCAAACACTCCGAGGGCAGGTACAGCACGGATTAGATACAAAGTAACGCTCCCTCTATACTGTCCCATCAAACACTCCCAGGGCAGGTACAGCACGGGTTAGATATAGAGTAAAGCTCCCTCTACACTGTCCCATCAAACACTCCCAGGGCAGGTACAGCACGGGTTAGATACAAAGTAAAGCTCCATCTACACTGTCACATCCAACACTCCCAGGGCAGGTACAGCACAGGTTATATACAAAGTAAAGCTCCCTCTGCACTGTCACATCAAACACTCCCAGGGCAGGTACAGCACAGGTTATATACAGAGTAAAGCTCCCGCTACACTGTCCCATTAAACACTCCAAGGGCAGGTACAGCACGGGTTAGATACAGAGTAAAGCTCCCGCTACATTGTGCCATCAAAGACTCCCAGGGCAGGTACAACACGGTTTAGCTAAAAAATAAAGCTTCTTCTACACTGTCCCAAGTCAGACCCCCGGGACAGGAACAGCACCTGTTAGATACAATGTAAATCTCCCTCTACACTGCCCATCAAAAAATCCCAGGGCAGTTGCAGTGCAGGTTAGATACAGATTAAAGCTCCCTCTGCACTGTCCATTCAAACACTCCCAGTACAGGGACAGCGCGGGTTAGCTACAGAGTAAAGCTCCTTATACATTGTTCCGAATAACACACCAAGAGCAGGGACAGCATGGGTTATATACAATGTAAATCTACCTATTCAGTGCCCAATCAAACACTCCCAGGGTAGTTACAGTGCAGGTTAGATAGAGATTAATGCTCCCTATATACTGTCCCATCAAACACTCCCAGTGCAGGTACAGTAAAGGTTAGATACAGAGTAAAGCCCCCTCTACACTGTCCCATCAAACAATCTCAGGGCAGATAGAGCACGGGTTAGATACAAAGTAATGCTCCCTCTACACTGTCCCATCAAATACTCCCAGGTCAGGTAAATTACTGGATAGATACAGAGTAAAGCTCCCTCTACACTGTCCCATCAAACACTCCCAGGGCAGGTACAGCACGGGTTAGATGCAGAGTAAAGCTCCCTCTATACTGTCCCATCAAACACTCCCAGGGCAGGTACAGCACGGGTTAGATACAAAGTAAAGCTCTCTCTATACTGTCCCTTCAAACACTCCCAGGGCAGGTACAGCACGGATTAGATACAAAGTAAAGCTCTCTCTATACTGTCCCATCAAACACTCCGAGGGCGGGCAAAGCACGGGTTAGACACAAAGTACAGCTCCCTCTACACACTGCCATCACAGACACTCAGGGCAGGGACAACATGGGTTAGCTACAGGATAAAGCTCCTTCTGAACTGTCCAAATTCACACACCCACGGCTGGGACAACATTGGTTAGATACAGAGTAAATCTCCCTCTACACTGTCCCATCCATCATTCCCAGGGCAGATACAACTCGGGTTAGATCCAGATTAAAGCTTCCTCGACATTGTCCCATTAAACACTCCAAGGCCGGGTACAGCACGGTTTAGAAATAAAGTAAAGCTCTCTCTATACTTTCCCATCAAAGGCTCCGAGGGCAGGTGCAGCACAGGTTAGACACAAAGTAAAGCTGCCTCTACACTGTCCCAGCAAACACTCCGAGGGCAGGTACAGCAAGCGTTAGTTACAGAGTAAAGCTCCCTCTACACTGTCCCAGCAAACACTCCCAGGGCAGGTACAGCAGGGGTTAGGTACAGAGTAAAGCTCCATCTAAACTGTCCCCTGTCCCATCAAACACTGCCAGGGCAGGCACTGCACGGGTTAGATGGAGAGTAAACCTCTGTCTACACTGTCACATCAAACACTCCCAGGGCAGGTACTGCAAGGGTTAGATACAGAGTAAAGCTCCCTCTACACTGTCCCACCAAACACTCCCAGGCCATGTACAGCACGGTTTGATACACAGTAATGCTCCCTCTACACTCTACCATCAAACCCTCCCAGGGCAGGTACAGTGTGGGTTAGATACAGAGTAAAGCTCCCTCTATACTGTCCCAGCAAACACTCCCGGGGCAGGTACAGCACGTGTTAGATAGAGGGGAAAGCTCTCTCTTCAATGCCCCATGACACACTCCCAGGGCAGGGACTGCACGGGTAAGATACAAAGATAAGCTCCCCCTATACTGTCCGATCAAACATACCCAGAACTGGTACAGTACGGATTAGATACAGAATAAATCTCCCTCTGCATTGTCCCATCAAACACTCCCAGGGCAGGTACAGCACGGGTTAAATACAGAATAAAGCTCCCTCTACAATGTCCCATCAAACACTCTCAGGGCAGGTGCAGCACGCGTTAGGTACAGAATATATGACCCTCTACACTCGCCCATCAAACACTCCCAGGGCAGATACAGCACGGGTTAGATTCAGAGTAAAGCTCCCTCTAGACTGTCCCATCACCCCTCCCAGGGCAGGTACAGCATGGGTTAGATACAAAGTAAAGCTCCCTCGACAGTGTCCCATCAAACATTCCCAGGGCAGGTACAGCACGGGTTAGATACAGAGTAAAGCTCCCTCGACACTGTCCCATCAAACACTGCCAGGGCAGGTACAGCACGGGTTAGATTCAGAGTAAAGCTCCATCTAGACTGTCCCATCACCCCTCCCAGGGCAGGTACAGCACAGGTTAGACACAGAGTAAGGCTCCCTCTACACTGTCCTATCAAACACTCCCAGGCCAGGTACAGCACGGGTTAGATACACAGTAATGCTCCCTCTACACTGTCGCTGAAGGTAAGCATGCAGTTGCAGCAGGTGGTAAAGAAGACAAATGATATGTTGGCCTTCGTAGTGAGAGGGTTTGAGTACAGGAACGAGGATGTCTTGCTGCCGTTGTACTCGGCCTTGGTGAGACCACATCTTGAGTATTGTGTGCAGTTTTGGTCGCCTTATCTGAGGAAGGATGTTCTTGCCATGGAAGGAGTTCAGCGAAGATGCACCAGGCTGATACCTGGGATGGCAGGAATGACGTATGAGGAGATTGGGTCGATTGGACTTGTATTCACTGGAGTTTAGAAGAATGAGAGGGGATCTCATTGAAACTTATAAAATTTTGACAGGACTGGACAAACTAGATGCAGGAAGGATGTTCCCGATGGTCGGGGAGTCCAGAACCAGGGGTCACAGTCTAAAGATAAAGGGTAAGCCATTTTGGACAGAAATGAGGAGGAATTTCTTCACCCAGAGAGTGGTGAACCTGTGGAATTCTCTGCCACAGAGGGCGGTGGAGGACAGTTCATTAAATATATTCAAGAAGGAGTTGAATATATTTCTTAAGGCTAAAGGGATCAAGGGGTATGGGGAGAAGGCAGGGACAGGGTACTGAATTTGGATGATCAGCCATGATCGCATTGAATGGCGGAGCAGGCTTGAGGGGCCGAATGGCCTACTCCTGCTCCTATCGTCTATGTTTCTATGTTCCATCAAACATTCCCGAGCAGGTAGAGCATGGGCTAGATACTAATTAAAGCTCCCTCTACCTCTCCCTCTGGGATCAAATTGAAAACGAAGGCATACAATGTTGCCAAGATTGGTGGGAGACCACAGGATTGGGAAATTTTTAAAAACCAGCAGAAGATGACAAAAAAAACAAAGAGTGGGTATCTGAAATATGAGTGTAAACTGGCAAGAAACATTAAAACAGATAGTTGGAGTTTCTCCAAGTATATAAAAATGAAGAGGGGAGCTAAAGTAACGTTGGTCCCTTAGAGGGTGAGACTGGGGAATTAATCATGAGGAACGGGGAAATGCAGAGACTCTGAACAAATATTTTGTATCTGTCTTCACGGTAGAAGACACTCAGAACTACCCAATAATGGATAATCAAGGGGCCACAGAGAGGGCGGAACTAAAGACAATCACTATCACTAAGGAAATATTACTTGGTAAAATAATGGGACTAAAAGATGACAAGTCCCCTGGACCAGATGGCCTGCAGCCCAGGGTCCTAAAAGAAGTGGCTGCAGAGATAGTGGATGCATTGGTTGTAATATACCAAAATTCCCTGGACTCTGGAGAGGTCCCAGCGGATTGGAAAACCGCAAATGTAGCACCCCTATTTAGGAAAGGAGGAAGACAGGAAGCAGGAAACTATAGACCAGTTGCCGAACATCTGTCATTGGGAAAATGCTGCAGTCCTTCATTAAGGAAGCAGTAGCAGGGCATTTGGAAAATCATAATGCAGTCAAGCAGAGTCGGCATGGCTTTATGAAAGGGGAATCATGTTTAAGAAATTTGCTGGAGTTCTTTGAGGAGGTAACGAGCAGGGTGGACAGAGGTGAACCAGTGGATGTGGTGTATTTGGATTTCCAGAAGGCATTCGATAAGGTGCCACATAAAAGGTTATTACATAAGATAAGAACTCACGGAATTGGGGTAATATATTAGCATGGATAGAGAATTGGCTAACTAAAAGAAAGCAGATGTAGAATCTGTATGGGTAGAATTGAGAAATACTAAGGGGCAGAAAACGTTAGAGGGAGTGGTATGTAGACCTCCAAACAGTAAGGCGGAGGTTGGGGATGGCATTAAAAGGGAAATTAAAGAAGCGTGCAATAAGGGCACAGTAGTCATCATGGGTGACTTTAATCTACATATAGATTGGGCTAACCAAATTAGTAACAATACTGTGGAGGAGGAATTCCTGGAGTGTTTACGGGATGGTTTCCTGGACCAATATGTCGAGGAACCAACCAGAGATCAGGCCATCTTAGACTGGGTATTATGTAACGAGAAAGGATTAATTAGCAATCTTGTTGTACGAGGCCCCTTGGGTCGGAGCGATCATAATATGATCGAATTCTTCATTAAGATGGAGAATGAAGTAGTTGACTCAGAGACTAGGGTCCTAAATTTAAATAAAGGAAACTACGATGGTCTGAGGAGCGAGTTGGGTAGGATTGATTGGGGAATGCCACTCAAAGGGTTGACGGTGGATAGGCAATGGCAAACATTCAAAGGCCGAATGGATGAACTACAGAATTTGTTCATCACAGTTTGGCATAAAAATAAAACAAAAAAGGTGACTCAACCGTGGCTAACAAGGGAAATTAGGGATAGCATAGGATCCAAGGGGAGGACATATAAATTGGCCAGAAAAAGCAGTAAACCTGAGGATTGGGAGCAGTTTAGGATTCAACAAAGGAGGACAAAGGGATTAATTAAGAAGGGGAGAATAGAATATGAGAGTAAGCTTTCAGGGAACATAAAAACTGACTGTAAAAGCTTTTATAGATATGTGAAGAGAAAAAGATTGGTGAAGTCAAGCGCAGGTCCCTTGCAGTCAGAATCAGGGGAATTTATAATGGGGAACAAAGAAATGGCTGACCAACTAAATACATATTTTGGTTCTGTCTTCACAAAGGAGGACACAAATAACCTCCCAGAGATGTCGGGGAACATAGGGCCTGATGAAAGGGTGGAACTGAAAGAAATCAGTTTTTTTAGGGAAATGGTGTTAGGAAAATTGATGAGACTGAAGGCCGATAAATCCCCAGGGCCTGATAATCTACATCCTAGGGTACTTAAGGAAGTGGCCCTAGAAATAGTAGATGCATTGCTGGTCATCTTCCAGAACTCGATAGACTCTGGAACAGTACCCATGGATTGGAGGGTAGCTAATGTTACCCCACTATTCAAAAAAGGTGGTAGAGAAAAGGCGGGGAATTATAGACCAGTAAGCTTGACATCAGTAGTGGGGAAAATGCTAGAGTCCATTATAAAAGATGTAATAGCCGAGCACTTGGAAAGCAGTGACAGGATTGGACAAAGTCAACATGAATTTACAAAAGGTAAATCGTGCTTGACTAACCTACTGGAATTTTTTGAGGATGTAACTGGTAAAATAGATAAGGGAGAACCAGTGGATGTGGTGTATTTGAACTTTCAGAAGGCTTTCAGTAAGGTACCGCATAAGAGAATAGCGTGCAAAATTAAGGCACATGGGATTGGGGGCAAGGTATTGATTTGGATAGAGAAATGGTTGGCGGATAGAAATCAAAGAGTTGGAATAAACGGGTTGTTTTCCGAGTGGCAGGCAGTGACTAGTGGGGTACCGCAAGAATCGGCCCTAGGACCCCAGCTGTTCACAATATATAGTAATGATCTGGATGAGGGAATTGGATGTAATATCTCCAAATTTGCAGACGACACAAAGCTGGGTGGGAGGGTAGCTGTGAGGAGGATGTCGTGAAACTCCAGTACGATTTGGACAGATTGGCTGATTGGGCAGAAACATGGCAAATGCACAATAATGCTGATAAATGTGAGGTTATCCACTTTGGTGGCAAAAACAGGGAGGCAGATTATTATTTGAATGGTAATAGATTGGGAGAAGGGGAAGTGCAAAGAGACCTGGGTGTTCTTGTGCACCAGTCGCTGAAGGTAAGCATGCAGGTGCAGCAGGAGGTTAAGAAGGCAAATGGTATGTTGGCCTTCGTAGCAAGAGGGTTCGAGTACAGGAACAAGGATGTCTTGCTACAGTTGTACAGGGCCTTGGTGAGACTGCACCTTGAGTATTGCGTGCAGTTTTGGTCGCCTTACCTGAGGAAGGACGTTCTTGCCATGGAAGGAGTGCAGCGAAGATTCACCAGGCTGATACCTGGGATGGCAGGAATGACCTATGAGGAGAGATTGTGTCGATTGGGCTTATACTCACTGGAGTTTAGAAGATTGAGAGGAGATCTCATCGAAACCTATAAAATTCTGTCAGGCCTGGACAGACTAGATGCAGGAAGGATGTTTCTGATGGCTGGGGAGTCCAGAACCAGGGGTCATAGTCTAAGGATAAGGGGTAAGCCATTTAGGACTGGAATATGGAGGAATTTCTTCACCCAGAGAGTGGTGAACCTGTAGAATTCTCTGCCACAGAGGGCGGTGGAGGCCAGTTCATTAAATATATTCAAAAAAGAGTTGATATATTTCTTAACTCTAAAGGGATCAAGGGATATGGGGAGAAGGCAGGGACAGGGTACTGAATTTGGATGATCAGCCATGATCTCATTGAATGGCGGAGCAGGCTCGAAGGGCCGAATGGCCTACTCCTGCTCCTATCTTCTATGTTTCTATGTTTCTAGGCCCTGTCTCTGTTGATATTACACTAGACACAATCTCTGATTATGTTACACTAGACCCTGTCTCGGTTTATATTACACTCGACCCTGTCTCTGTTTATATTACACTAGACCAAGTCTCTATTTATATTACACTAGGTCCTGTCTCTGTTTATATTACACTAGTGTAGGAACGGAGGATCCTAACGAAAAGACTGAGTTCGACTCAGGCAATCAAAACAACGAACTTTAATGGAACAAAACAGGTTTTAACTAGAAACTGCTGTAATACATCGAATACAGATCTGATCTCTCTGAAGGCTCCACCAGGACTGCCCCTCTGGTCCGATGGCTGACGTCATCACGTCATCACGTTCTTCCCGCCATTGGGGGATCATGTGACGAACGGCATGACGTCATCACGTTGAAACCGCGCTGTAAAGGTAACTAGACATAGTACAGTTACACCGTGTAATTAAAGGTACAGATACAGGCTGTAACTACATTGCTGTTAAAGGTGTTATGTACAACTGCTTTGAGTCCTTTGGTGGCTCCGCCACATGCGCCCCCCCAGAATTGTCTTTAACAGAAAAAGTAAGACGAGGAGGAGGTCTGACAAGCCTGTCTGATCGGCTTCAATAACCTGGTAGAGGAAGTTGATGACCAGTGGTCGAGCTGTCAGGCGACTGTGGCTGAGCTGGTGAGGTAGGCATAGTCTAACTGGCGGGCGGCTGTGGTTGAAACGGCACGGTGGCTGCGGGCGGACAGCCACGTTTAGGCGGCTGAGCGATGACAACTGGGTTATCCAAGTCCAGATGAGCCAGCTTCAAGCGGTCCACCGAAATGTGATCCGGCTTCCCTCCGACGTCGACCGCTAAGGACTTGTCTCCTGGTTCGATGACACGAAATGGACCAGTGTAAGGAGGCTTAAGCGGGTCCCGGTGAGCGTCATGACGGATGAAGACGTACTCGGTGCTCTGCAGCTCAACCGGCACGTGGGAGCTCTGTAGGCTGTGGTTGGATGTAGGCACTGTGACAAAACACTTGGCCGCTTCCTGGTGGCTGACGAGCTGCTCGGCGGAGGACCATGGCTCCATCGGAGAAGGGAGGAAATCACCAGGAACCCGGAGTGGCTGGCCGTAAACAAGCTCTGCTGAAGAAGTTTGCAGGTCGTCCTTGGGCGAAATGCGAAGACCCAACAGGACCAAAGGGAGCCTGTCCACCCATCCCGCACCTTGAGGACTGGCCCGTAAGGAGACTTTAAGTGACCTGTGGAATCGCTCGCACAGGCCGTTCGCCTGTGGATGATAGGCGGTGGTGCGATGAAGTTTGGCGCCGAGCCCCTGAGCTACAGCGTTCCAAAGCTCCGAGGTAAATTGTGGCCCACGATCGGAGGAGATCTCTGATGGCACCCCGAAACGAGCCACCCAACAGGAGATGAAGGCTCTAGCGATGTCCGCCGAAGTGGTGGAAACCAAAGGAATTGGCTCTGGCCACCTGGTGGTGCGGTCCACCACGGTGAGGAGATGAGTAAAACCACAGGAAGGTGGTAGTGGTCCCACAAGGTCCACATGTACGTGGTCGAAACGATGTTCTGGAACAACGAACGGAGCCACTGGTGCTTTTGACATGCCGCTGGACCTTGGCCTTCTGGCAGACCACACAGGTGTTGGCCCAGTCTCGGATATTCAGGTGCATACCCTTCCAGACGAATTTCGTCGACATTAGACGTTGTGAAGCCCGCATACCAGGGAGCGACAATCCATGTGTTGCATCGAAAACCTTCCGACGCCACGCGGCTGGCACAATAGGTCGGGGCACGCCCATGGAGACATAGCAAAGGAGCGTGGTGCCTGTGGCCTGGAAACGGACGTCTGCTGTTTGGAAACTCGACGGGACGGTTCGGTATGCTTGGACCTCTGGGTCCGAAATCTGGTCCTCCGCCATGCGTGCGTAGTCAATTCTGAGATGAACCGCATATACCGTCGCGTGGGAGAGACAATCTGCCACCAGGTTGTCTTTACCAGACACATGCTGAATGTCCATAGTGAAGTCCGAAATGAACATCAGGTGACGTTGCTGATGCGCTGACCACGGTTCGGTGGTCTTTGACATGGCGAAGGTCAGTGGCTTGTGGTCGACAAAAGCCGTGAAGAGACGTCCCTCTGACAAAATCCTGAAATGGCGGATGGCCAGAAAAAGGGCCAGCAACTCCCGATCGAAGATGCTGTATTTTCTTTCATTTTTTCTCAGCTGCTGGCTGAAAAACGCCAGCGGTTGCCACGTGCCATTGACCCATTGCTCCTGCACTGCACCTATGGCGTAGTCGGATGTGTCTGTAGTAAGGGCGATGGTGGCGCCTGGATGTGGGTGTGCCAACATGGTTGCAGCAGCCAAGGCGCATTTGGTGTTCCCGAATGCCTGGTCCATCTCGGCCGTCCAGCCGATGGGGTCTTTGCCGGATTTGCCCTTGAGGGCCTCGTACAAAGGCTGCATTAGCAGAGCCACCTTGGGGACGAATCGGTGGTAGAAATTCACCATCCCAAGGAACTCCTGGAGGGCCCTGACGGTCTGCGGGTGCGGGAAAGCAGTAACCGCCACCACATTCGTTGCCAGGGGGACGGCGCCATCCGAGGTGATACGGTGTCCCAAAAAATCGATGCTTTTCAGGCCAAACTGGCACTTGGCCAGGTTGATAATTAACCCATGCTGGCTAAGGCGTGTGAAAAGAGTACGCAGATGACCGATGCGCTCTTCCTTGCTAGCACTGGCGATGAGGATGTCATCGAGATAAGCGAAAATGAAAGGCAGGTCTCGGAGCACAGAGTCCATCTGTCGCTGGAAAGCCTGTGCTGCGTTCTTTAGACCAAACTACATTCGTAGGAACTCAAAAAGCCCGAACGGTGTGATAACAGCGGTTTTTGGAACATCCTGCGGATGAACGGGCACCTGGTGATACCCGCGGACGAGTTCGACTTCAGAGAAGATGGAATTTTCCGCCAAATTGGGCTGAAAAATCTTGTATATGTGGGATCGGGTACCGATCAGGTGTAATGGCGTTGTTCAGGCATCGGTAGTCACCGCATGGCCGCCAGCCGCCACCAGGTTTCGGCACGATGTGGAGAGGTGAAGACCAGGGACTATTTGATCATCGAATAATTCCCAGCCGCTCCATTGTATCAAACTCCACCTTCGCAGCCGTGAGCTTGTCGGGTTCCAGCCTTCGAGCCCGTGCATAAACCGGGGAGCCCGTCGTGGTGATATGGTGCTCCACACCATGCTTCGTGACCGACGACGAGAAAGTGGGCCTGGTCAGCTACGGGAACTGCCCGAGAAGACGAGTGAATTCATCCGGCGATGGGTACGCGCAGGCAACCGACCACGACACGACGGTGCTGCGGTGGCATGGGAGTGAGTGGAAAGTGGCCGCGTTGACCAACCGGCAGCGCCGGACATCGACGAGGAACCCGTTTGCACACAGAAAATCCGCCCCTAGGATGGCCTGTGAGACCTTGGCCATGACGAACTCCCAACAGAAGCGCTGACCGCCGAAGCACAGTTGGACCCGCTGTTTCCCGAAGATACGAATCGCCGCGCCATTGGCTGCCTCGAGGGAAAGGCCATGGCCCCCAGCTTGGAGGTCAAGACACGACGCAGGCAATATACTACACTGCGACCCGGTGTCACAAAGGAAACGGCGACCTGAGAGGGAGTCTGTGGTGTAAAGCAGCTTCCCTGAAGATCCGATGGATATCGCCGTCGCGGTGCACCCTTTAGACCCGGTCCTCCTTCGCGAAACACGCTGCGGTAGCTTTCTTGTTTAGTTTTTGGGCGAAAAACTGCAGGGAGGATGGCAGCATCTGGCTTTCGCGCCAAAACAGGCATGGTAGAAGCACCAGCCCGCCGCCTGAGGAGCTGGAGTCGCATCTGTGGGGGCTGGGCACCTCGTGGCCGCGCAGGACTGCTGGGTTACCGTGAAAAATTTATCAGCTTCTGCTGCGAGTTCAGCACAGTCTGTGATCGCAGAGCTGGCTAAGACAGCTTGCACTGGCTCTGGAAGCTGGCAGAGGAACAACTCCCTAAAAAGGAAGCATTCCGGTTCGGCACCCAAGAGCGTGAGCATTTGGCTCATGAGCTCGGACGGTTTGGAGTCCCCGAGGCTGAGCATAGCGAGAAGATTGCGAGCGCGCTCTGACTTCAAGAGGCTGAAGACCTGTAGCAACCGCGCCTTTAAAGTATCGTACTTGCCATCATCTGGTGGGCTACCGAGGAGGCTGGTGATCCGCGAGGCTGTGGCGCTGTCGAGGGCGGAGACCACATAGTAATAACGGGTCGAATCTGCGATGAGGTTCCGGATGGCAAACTGAGCTTCAGCCTGGATAAACCACGCGGCTGGTCGTTGCTCCCAGAATTATGGCAGTTTCAGGGTCACGGCGTTGGTTTCCATGATAAATATCTTCCACGAAAACTGTTCGTAGACGTCGGAGTCACCAATGTAGGAACGGAGGTTCCTAATGAAAAGACTGAGTTCGACTCAGGCAATCGAAACAATTGTTGAGGCTGCCGCGGAACACGAATGGAGGCCGAACCGATCTGAGGAACACATGGCTTTTTATTACATTCTCTTGAGAGATGGCTGCCCCCTCTTCTCTCTGCTAAAACCGAAACCCGAATGAGGGCGATTTTGTGTACACACTGAGGGCGACGCCCGCTCCTTTGTCATGCCTTAAAGGCAGCATGCTTCTTAAAGGCAAGGTGCCCGATTTATTGTCCACGGACGGAAAACTGGATTGCGCCCGTTTAGGTGGCGATCCGCCACACAGCTCCCCCCAGAATCCGCTTAGGAGGTGTGGACAAGACGGTGCGGCGGTCTGATGGGCCGGCCGGAGCGCCTCTTGTAGGACGCCGGTGGACGTGGAACGGCCGGGCGTGGAGCAGCCGGGTGTACTGGCTTGAGGGCAGGTCGGCCGCGTGGCGGTGGACGAGCTACTGGAACCTGCTAACCAGGCTCCGAGTGTGCTGGCTTGAGTCGGTCAACCGACACTTTTTCAGTCCTGTCGCCCACTTGTAGGGCGAAAAATTTGTCCCCAGCCTGTAGCACTTTGTAGGGCCCGTCGTACGGGGGTTGAAGGGGTCCGCGGTGGGTGTCGTGCCGGACGAAAACGAACCGTGCCTGGTGCAGGCTTAGCGGGACGTGTGAGGTGGGTTCGCCGTGCCGGGCAATGGGCACCGGGGCGAACTGTAGCGCCGGTGAGGCGAAGTCGTGGCGTTGCTGGTCGGCTGACCAGGGTGTCGTGGCGGTGAGCAGGAACTCGCTGGGTACGCGCAGCGGCTGGCCGTACACGAGCTCTGCTGCCGATGCGTGGAGGGCTTCTTTAACCGCGGAGCGCAGGCCAAGGAGGACCCACGGGAGTCGGTCGGTCCAGGCGCCGTCCTGGAGGCTGGCTCGAAGAGATGCCTTCAAGGATCTGTGGAACCACTCACACAGTCCGTTGGCTTGGGGGTGGTATGCTGTGGTGTGGTGAATGGTCACCCCGAGATTGCGTGCGATGGCGGTCCAGAGTTCAGAGGTAAATTGCGGACCTCTGTCCGACATCATGTCGGAGGGGACGCCGAACCGTGCGACCCAGGTGCTGACGAAGGCTCTGGCGATGTCGGCGGTGGTGGTAGAGGTCAGTGGAATTGCCTCGGGCCAGCGCGTGGTGCGGTCGACGATCGTCAGCAAGTGCGTGTGGCCTTGCGTCGGCGGCAGGGGCCCGACGATGTCCACGTGGATGTGGTCGAATCTACGTGAAGGGACGGTGAACTCCTCGAGGGGTGCTTTCGTGTGTTGCTGCACCTTGGCCCGTTGGCAGGCTAGGCAGGAGTTGGCCCAAGTACGCACATCCTTGCGAAGGCCACGCCAGACAAAGCGGTTGGCTACCAATTTGATGGATGCGCGGGCGCCGGGGTGGGAGAGGTTGTGGAGAATCTCGAATACCCGGCGGCGCCAGGACGTTGGGACGACGGGCCGAGGTTGAGATAGGGATATGTCGCACTTGACCGTGACTGCGGTCGGGCCGCAGGCGACGTCGGCCAGGCGTAGCCCTGGTAGGTTGGGAGGTGCGGAGAGCAGATCAGGGTCCGTGAGCTGGTCTGCTGCGAGTTGAGCGTAGTCGACTGCCAGGTGTGCGGCGTGGATGGCGGGGCGGGAGAGGCAGTCGGCTACCACGTTGTCTCAGCCGGAGACGTGTTGGATGTCCGTGGTGAACTCGGACACTGCCACGAGCTGGCGATGCTGCCTGGCAGCCCAGGGGTCGGTTGTCTTTGTCATTGCGAATGTCAGGGGTTTGTGGTCGACAAACGCAGTGAAGGGGTGGCCCTCCAGCAAAAACTGAAAATGGCGGACCGCCAGGTACAGCGCGAGAAGCTCGCGGTCGAAGGTGCTGTACTTGACCTCCGGGGGGCGTAGTTGGCAGCTGAAGAAGGCAAGTGGTTGCCAGGCGCCGTCGACCCACTGCTCGTACACGGCGCCGACCGCGTGGTCGGAGACGTCCGTGGTGAGCGCTACTCTGGCATTGGGCCGTGGGTGCGCGAGCAAGGTGGCATCGGCGAGCGTGGTCTTGGTGGAGTTGAAGGCGGCTGATACGTCTGCCGTCCATTCAACCACCATCTTGCCGCTCCTGCCCCGGAGGGCTTCATACAGGGGCCTCATGAGGGACGCCATTTTGGGGATGAAGCGGTTGTAGAAATTCACCATCCCGAGGAACTCCTGAAGTCCTTTGATGGTGGTGGGGCGGGGAAATTGCTGGACGGCCTGCACCTTGGTGGGCAGGGGAATGGCCCCAGCATGGGTGATGTGGTGGCCGAGGAAGTCGATCTTGTCCAGGCTGAACTGGCACTTGGCTGGGCTGAGGATGAGCCCGTGGTCGCTGAGGCGCCCGAACAGGATGCGGAGGTGTTCGAGGTGTTCCTGCTTGGAGGAACTGGCTACCAGGATGTCGTCCAGGTAGACGAACAGGAACTTCAGGTCCCGAAGGACCGAGTCCATGAGCCGTTGGAATGCCTGGGCCGCGTTTTTGAGGCCGAAGGGCATCCGCAGGAACTCGAAAAGCCCGAAGGGGGTGATTACGGCCGTCTTGGGGACGTCCGCGGGTTGGACGGGGATTTGGTGGTAGCCGCGCACCAGGTCGACTTTGGAAAAGACTGAGCGGCCGGCCAGTCTAGCCGAGAAGTCCTGAATGTGCGGCACGGGGTACCGATCAGGGGTGGTGGCGTTGTTGAGGCGGCGGTAATCCCCGCAGGGGCGCCAACCCCCGCCTGGTTGAGGGGCGATGTGGAGTGGGGAGGCCCAGGGGCTGTTGGAGCGGCGAATGATGCCGAGCTGTTCCATAGTGGCAAACTCGGTCCGCGCGATCTCCCGTTTGGCCGGGTCCAGCCTGCGGGCGTGGGCGTACACTGGGGGGCCTGTGGTGGGGATGAAGTGTTCCACCCCGTGTTTGGTGACCTCCGCGGAGAAGGTCCTGGCCGAATTCCCCAGGAGTGCCGAGTAGTCATCCGTGGCCCGGGCGTGGCACTGTGACGCCATGTCGGCGGGTTGACGGGGGGCCATGGCACCCAGGATGGGGGACATGGTGTTCATGTCCACGAGGCGGTGTCGAGGGATGTCTACCAGTAGGCTGTGGGCACACAGGAAATCTGCGCCGATGAGAGGGGAGAGTACCTTGGCAGTGATGAACTCCCATCGGTAGCAGCGACCAGCGAGGTCGAGGGTGACTGTGCGGGTGCCATACGTCCGGATGTCCGAGCCGTTAGCGGCAGCCAGCGCCTGTCCTCGTTCGCCCTTTTGGATGTCGAGGGCGGAGGCCGGGATGATGCTGTGCTGAGCTCCAGTGTCGCACAGGAACCGGCGGCCGGTTTTGTCATCCGTGACGTACAGCAGGGAGCCCACGTGGCCCACGGCCATCGCGGGGGCTGGTACGGGGGCGGACTTGAAGGAGCAGGGAGGTGTGCACCGTTGTGCCCTGGCGCCGAACCGTGCGTGGTAGTAACAGTAGCCCAGGTTTGTGGGGCGCGTGGCTGGGCCTTGTGGCCATGTGGTGGCCGGTGAGGGGCGCGCCCAGGCTGTGGCTGCCAGGTCCGGAGCGACGTCGCGGCTGGAGTGAGCGGACAGCAGCTTGTCGGCCTCGTTGGCCAGGGCTTCTAGGTCCGTGAGGCCGGACGCCACGATCGCTGGGCAGATGCTGGGAGGTAGCTGGCGGATGAACAGCGTGCGGAAGAGGGACCCGGGTGGGCTCTCGTCGGTGAGTGAGAGCATGTGGGAGAGGAGGTCTGACGGTGAGGCGTCACCGAGGCCTGGAAGGTCGAGGGGGCGGCAGTTTCGCTGGTATGTCGAGGTCGTAAATTCTTTAAGGAGCGCGTCCTTAAGATGTGCATACTTGCCCTCCTCTGGTGAGTTCTGCAGCGCCATCCAGACCTTCGTGACTGTGGAGCTACCGAGTGATGCGACGAGGTAGTCATACTTCGTCCCATCTGTGGTGATGTGTCGCAGCCGGAATCGGGACTCAGCTTGGAGGAACCAGGCTTCGGGCTGGTTTTCCCAAAACTCCGGCAGTTTCACGGAAACTGCGTTCGTGTCCGCCATTGCAGTGCTCGGAATACGTTCTGAGCGTTGGGGTCACCAATGTTGAGGCTGCCGCGGAACACGAATGGAGGCCGAACCGATCTGAGGAACACATGGCTTTTTATTATTCTCTTGAGAGATGGCTGCCCCAGCTCCTCTCTCTGCTAAAACCGAAACCCGGATGAGGGCGACGCCCACGCTTTTGTATACACACTGAGGGCAACGCCTGCTCCTTTGTCATGCCTTAAAGGCAGCATGCTTCTTAAAGGCAAGGTGCCCGATTTATTGTCCGCGGACGGAAAAGTGGATTGCGCCCATTTAGGTGGCGATCCGCCACACAATAATCTTTAATGGAATAAAACAGGTTTTAACTAGAAACTGCTGGAATACATTGAATACAGGTCTGACCTCTCTGAAGGCTCCACCAGGCCAGCCCCTCTGGTCCGATGGCTGACGTCATGACATTATCACGTTCTTCCCGCCATTGGGGGATCATGTGACGAACGGCATGACGTCATCACGTTGAAACCGCGCTGTAAAGGTAACTAGACATAGTACAGTTACACAGTGTAATAAAAATCACAGATACAGGCTGTAACTACATTGCTGTGAAAGGAATCATGTACAACTGCTTTGAGTCCTTTGGTGGCTCCGCCACACTAGACCCTTTCTCTGGTTATATTACACTAGACCCTGTCTCTGTTTATATTACAATAGACACTGGCCTAGAAATTCACTATGGCCCCGCCAGCTGGCTAGCGCCCAAAAGTTAGCGCTGGGCGCGGAGCCATTTGCGACCGTCAGATATTCATTTTTTGCGCCCCAAGTCGGAACCGGGCGCTATTCCAGGGTGTGCCCGCCCCCGCTTGGGGCGCTGAAACTGAATTTCAGCGCTCTAGGTGCCGCTGCGCCACCCGATGCGGTGCGGCAGGCTGCAGTACTGCAGGCCTCCTCCTTCTCTTAAGGTGGAGGTGCCTGCAACGGGGAGATCGCCGCTGGATTGTGCCGGCAAATGAGCCCGGCACCACGGAGAAGTGCCGGGCTCGCGGAAAGCAGCCGGCAATGCCGCGGGGGGGGGTGGTGGAGGAGGCCGGGGAAGGAGGTGCAGGCAGGCGGCCGCCGAAAAAGCGGCCGGCCGCACCTCCACCTTTATACGCCCCACTGAGGCTGCAGTAAGGCCCTGGTCTCCGGATGTTAGTAGCGGCCGCCACGGAGGAGGCGGCGGCAACTGAATATGGGGGTTGGGCCGGCATCGGGGCGGAAACGGGGCACTGCGCACACCGATGACGTCATCGGTGCCAGCGCAGCGCTACCGGCTACCGCTGCCATTACCGCCGAGCTCAATATCAGCGCAACCTCCTCTACTGGCGCAGAAGCCCTCTTTAGGCGGTAACTGGGCGCAAAGCTTGCAGCGCCTTACTGAATTTCTAGGCCACTGTCTCTGTTTATATTGCACTAGACCCTGTCTCTGTTTATATTACACTAGACCCTGTCTCTGTTAATATTACACTAGACACTGTCTCTGTTTATATTACACTAGACCCTGTCTCTGTTTATATTACACTAGACTCTGTCTCTGTTTATATTACACTAGACCCTGTCTCTGTTTATATTACACGAGGCCCTCACAGCGTCGGCGGGAATCCTGAGTGGCACAGCGGGGCTATAAAAGGCCCCAGAGACCAGGTAAGGCCTCAGAGCATCGGCGGTAATCTTGAGCGGCAGAGCGGGGCTATAAAAGTCCCAGAGACCAGGTAAGGCCTCACAGCATCGGCGGGAATCTCGAGCGGCAGCAGCGGGGCTATAAAAGTCCCAGAGACCCAGGTAAGGCCTCACAGCGTCGGCGGGAATCCTGAGCGGCAGAGCGGGGCTATAAAAGGCCCCAGAGACCAGATAAGGCCTCACAGCGTCGGCGGGAATCCTGAGCGGCAGAGCGGGGCTATAAAGGGCCCCAGAGGCCAGGTAAGGTCTCACAGCGTCGGCGGGAATCCTGAGCGGCAGAGCGGGGCTATAAAAGTCCCAGAGACCAGGTAAGGCCTCACAGCGTCGGCCGGAATCCTGAGCGGCAGACCGGGGCTATAAAAGTCCCAGAGACCAGGTAAGGCCTCACAGCGTCGGCAGGAATCCTGAGCGGCAGAGCGGGGCTATAAAAGTCCCAGAGACCAGGTAAGGTCTCACAGCGTCGGCGGGAATCCTGAGCGGCAGAGCGGGGCTATAAAAGTCCCAGAGACCAGGTAAGGTCTCACAGCGTCGGCGGGAATCCTGAGTGGCAGACCGGGGCTATAAAAGTCCCAGAGACCAGGTAAGACCAGTCTTCGGTCTGGAAGGAGAGAGGTAAAAAGTAATCCAAGTGTGACGTCACCAGACAGCGGGTAAGTGATTGGTTGTAAGTATTTCTCCCTTTTAAGCTTAAATCTCTTTGGTTTACAGTTTCTAAGGTGTAATATTCACCATCTAGAATCGGGGCAGAGGATATTTAAGAATAATATTAATAAATTTAATTAATTACATAGAATGGGAGATCAGGCAATGTGTTGCTGCTGCAATATGTGGGAGCTGGTGGACACCATTGATGCTCACGGTGATCACATTTGCAGTAAGTGTTGGCTGCTCGAGGAACTCCGGCTCCGTCTTAAAGAGCTGGAGTCCGAGCTTCAAACACTGAGACACATCAGGGAGGGGGAGAGTTACCTGGACTCTGTGTATCAGGAGGTAGTCACACCAATTAGATTAATTAATTCAGATGTAGTCCGTGGCCAGGGTCAGGATGGCGTGACTAGAAGTGAGGCAGGTACGGGGATCCAGGAGGTAGTGTTGGAGGAGCCGCAGCCCTTGCACTTGTCCAACAGGTTCGAGGCTCTTACTCCCTGTGGGGACAGGAGCAGGGACTGCAGGGAGGATGCGCAACCTGGCCACAGCACCGTGGAGCAGGGGGCCATTGAAGTGGGGGGAGTTAAAAGAAATGTTGTAGTGGTAGGGGATAGTATCGTTAGGGGGATAGATAGAGTTCTTCGCAGCCGAGAGCGAGAGTCCCGAAGGCTGTGTTGCCTGCCCGGTGCCAGGGTTAAGGACATCTCCTCTGGACTGGAGAGAAACTTGGAGTGTGACGGGGAGGATCCAGTTGTCGTGGTCCATGTTGGTACCAACGACATAGATAGGACAAGGAAGGAGGTTCTGCAAAGGGAGTTTGAGCAGCTAGGGGCCAAATTAAAAAGCAGAACCACAAGGGTAATAATCTCTGGATTATTACCTGAGCCACGAGCGAATTTGGCTAGGGACAAATAAAATTAGAGAGTTAAATGCGTGGCTCAAAGACTGGTGTGGGAGAAATGGGTTTTGCTTCCTGGGACACTGGCACCAGTACTGGGGCAGGAGGGAGCTGTTCCGTTGGGACGGGCTTCAGTTGGCCAGTGCTGGGACTAGAGTCCTGGCGGATCATATAACTAGGGCTGTAGAGAGGGCTTTAAACTAACTAGTGGGGGGGAGGTTCCTAGAGAGCAAATAATAAAAATGACAACAGAGAAGGTCATAGACTTAGGTAGCAGTGGGGAAATTAAAAACCAGAGCGTGTCAGGAAGGGGCAGAAGGTATGGAGTAAAAGGTAAAGTAATAAAAAGGGCAAAAGCAGGAACTAAGTGTCACAAAACATCTTTGAAAGTTCTCTATCTGAATGCACGTAGCATTTGTAACAAAATAGACGAGTTAATGGCACAAATAAGTACATATGGGTATGATCTTGTGGCCATTACAGAAACATGGCTGCAGGGTGACAATGCCTGGGAATTAAACATACCAGGTTATTTAACGATCAGGAAGGACAGGCAGGAAGGAAGGGGAGGTGGGGTGGCTATGTTAATAAAGGAAGGAATCACTGTAATACAGAGAAATGATATTGGGTCAAAAGATCAGGATAATGAAACAGTTTGGGTGGAGGTAAGGAATAATAAGGGGAAAAAAACACTAGTGGGCGTAGTCTATAGGCCTGCGAACAGTGGCAACTCTGTTGGACGGAGTATCAATCAGGAAATAGTTGAGGCTTGTAATAAGGGAACATCTATAATTATGGGGGATTTTAACTATCATATTAATTGGACAAATCAAATTGGGCAGGGCTGCCTTGAGGATGAGTTCATTGAGTGTATTAGGGATGGGTTCCTTGAGCAGTATGTAACTGAACCGACCAGGGGGCAAGCAACCTTAGATCTGGTCCTGTGTAACGATATGGGATTAATTAAAAATGTCCTAGTAAAGGATCCCCTTGGAATGAATGACCATAACATGTTTGAATTCCATATTCAATTAGAGGGTGAGAAGGTTGGATCTCAAACAAGCGTGCTAAGCTTGAATAAAGGAGACTATGAAGGTATGAGAGCGGATTTGAGTAGAGTGGATTGGGAAAATAGATTAAAGGGTAAGACGATACATGATCAGTGGTGTACATTTAAGGAGTTATTTTACAGCTTCCAAAAAATATATATTCCACTGAGAAGAAAAGGGTGTAAAAGAAAAGACAGCCATCCGTGGCTAAGTAAAGAAATTAAGGATAGTATTCGACTAAAAACAAGGGCATATAAGGTAGCCAAATCTAGTGGGAGGATAGAGGATTGGGAAAACTTTAAAAGACAGCAAAAAATAACAAAAAGATTGATTAAGAAAGGGAAGATAGATTATGAAAGTAAATTAGCCAAAAATATAATAACAGATAGTAAGAGTTTTTATAGTTATATAAAAAGAAAAAGGGTGGCTAAAGTAAATGTTGGTCCCTTAGAGGATGAGACCGGGAAATTAATGGTGGGAAATATGGAGATGGCAAAAACACTAAATGAATATTTTACATCAGTCTTTACAGTAGTAGGCACTAAGAATATCCCAACACTGGACAAAAAAAAAAAGGGGAGGCACAGTGGCATAGTGGTTAGTGCTGTTGCTTCACAGCACCAGGGACCCGGGTTCAAATCCGGCCTCGGGCGACTGTCTGTGTGGAGTTTGCACATTCTCCCCGTGTCTGCGTGGGTTTCCTCCGGGTGCTCCGGTTTCCTCCCACAGTCCAAAGATGTGCGGGTTAGGTTGATTTGGCTATGATAAATTGACCCTTAGTGTTAGGGGATTAAATACGTGGGGTTACGGGGATAGGGTGGGATATGTGTCGGTGCAGGCTCGATGGGCCGAAATGGCCTCTATCTGCACTGTGGGGATTCTGTGATTCTGTGAAACAGGGGGCTAAAGGGGGGGAGGAGCTAAACACAATCAAAATCATTAAGGAAGTGGTACTCGGTAAAATAATGGGACTCAAGGCGGATAAATCACCTGGACCTGATGGCTTACATCCTAGGGTCTTGAGGGAAGTGGCGGTAGGGATTGTGGATGCATTGGTAATAATTTTCCAAAACTCCCTGGACTCGGCAAAGGTCCCGGCAGACTGGAAAACTGCTAATGTAACACCCTTATTTAAAAAGGGCAGTAGACAGAAGGCTGGAAACTATAGACCAGTTAGCCTAACATCTGTGGTAGGTAAAATTTTGGAGCCCATTATTAAGGAGACAGTAACAGGACATTTGGATAATCATAATTTAATGGGACAAAGTCAGCATGGTTTTATGAAGGGGAAGTCATGTTTGACAAATTTGCTGGAGTTCTTTGAGGAAGTAACGTATAGGGTGGATAAAGGGGAACCAGTGGACGTAGTGTATTTAGACTTCCAAAAGGCATTTGACAAGGTGCCACACAAAAGATTATTGCTTAAGATAAAAAATCACGGGATTGGGGGTAATATTCTGGCATGGATAGAGGATTGGCTATCTAACAGAAGGCAGAGAGTTGGGATAAATGGTTCATTCTCAGACTGGCAATCAGTAACTAGTGGTGTTCCGCAGGGGTCAGTTCTGGGTCCCCAACTCTTTACAATCTATATTAACGAATTGGAGGCGGGGACCGAGTGTAACATATCAAAGTTTGCAGATGATACTAAGGTGGGAGGGAAAGTAGTGAGTGAGGAGGACATAAAAAACCTGCAAGGGGACATCGACAGGCTAAGTAAGTGGGCAGAGATTTGGCAGATGGAATACAATACTGGAAAGTGTGAGGTTATGCACTTTGGCAGGAAAAATCGTAGAGCAAGTTATTATCTTAATGGCAAGAAACTGGAAAATACTGAAGTACAAAGGGATCTGGGGCTCCTGGTGCACGAAACTCAAAAGGTTAGTATGCAGGTGCAGCAAGTGATTAAGAAGGCCAATGGAATGTTGGCTTTCATTGCTAGGGGGATAGAATATAAAAATAGGGAGGTATTGCTTCAGTTGTACAAGGTATTGGTGAGACCGCACCTGGAATACTGCGTACAGTTTTGGTGTCCATACTTAAGAAAGGACATACTTGCTCTCAAGTCAGTACAAAGAAGGTTCACTCGGTTAATCCCGGGGATGAGGGGATGGACATATGAGGAGAGGTTGAGTAGATTGGGACTCTACTCATTGGAGTTCAGAAGAATGAGAGGCGATCTTATTGAAACATATAAGATTGTGAAGGGGTTGGATCGGGTGGATGCGGGGAAGAGGTTCCCGATGATGGGTGAAACTAGAACTAGGGGGCATAGTCTTAGAATAAGGGGCTGCTCTTTCAAAACTGAGATGAGGAGGAACTACTTCACTCAGAGGGTGGTAGGTCCATGGAATATGCTGCCCCAAAAAGCTGTAGAAGCTACATCATTACACAAATTTAAAACAGAAATAGACAGTTTCCTAGAAGTAAAGGGAATTAAAGGTTACGGGGAGCGGGCAGGAATTTGGACATGAGTCCAGGTTCGGATCAGACATGTCCCTGTGGGTAGTGGAGTGGGCCCAGGGGCCGTGTAGCCTGATCGTGCTCCTATTTTGTGTGTCTAATTCTGTTAGATTCAGGAGATGGTTCTGTGATAGTGGATTGGCGGTTAGGATCAGATCAGCCATGATCTTATTGAATGGCGGAGCAGGCTCGAGGGGTCGATTGGCCTACTCCTGCTCCTATTTTTTATGTTCTTATGTTCCTATGTAATCCCAGCTCATTTAATGCACAGGCCACATTTTATATTAAAGCTCCCTCTGCGCAATCCAATCAATTTGGTTCAAGGCCTATGAATAGGGCTGAGGGACAATGGCATCTTGTTTTGGGGTAAAGACAATGATCCATTCTTGAAAGGCAAGGCAGAAGGTGGAATTAGGAGAGAGAGGCAGAGAGGAAGAAGATACAGGAAATCCCCAGACACACATTTGCAATGTCATTATTTACGATGACTTGTGGGAATCCTTCCCCATTCTGAACATGGATATCATCTTTACTTTATTCTCCTATAACTGAGAGAAATGTCTCACAAACAATTGTTGCTGGAACCCATTGAGACATTTGCATTTCTCTCTTTATTTCTGTTCTGTGTTGGTGGGGAAACATTTATTGTGTTTCTGTTGCTCAATACTCTAATCTGGGACTTCTATTTCTATGTTTATTTACATAAACGCCTCACTGGTTTCCATGAAGTGTTCATGGCAGCAAAACCAGATCAACAAAGTCACTTATTGATTCGTTTCAACTCACAACAAGGGTTTATTTTAAGAATATTGACAGTTGGTACAAAATGAATAGAAATATCTCGAACAGTGACGTTGGCTTCAGTTTTATTCAATTACAACAGATGTGATTTATAACAGAGGAAAAATATTAAAATTAATAATTCAGTTCTGAAAGTTCTGCTGCCGAAATCAGTGGGACATCTCTGAACAGGCTGGTGATCCACTGGATGTCCATTTAGTGGAAGCTTCAACCCATTGAAACTAAACAAGTTAAAACAGTGAGCAGAGGAGTGTCCGACAGTCGCAGTAATGTCGGAGCTGTTAACAAATCGCAACTGGGATTTAAAATGTTGGCATTTAGAAAGAACTTACATTTATATAGCGCCTTTCACTGCCTCAGGACATCCCAAAGCACTTTACAGCCAATGAGAACTTTGGAACTATAGTCACTGTTGTAAAGTAGGAAATGCTGCAGCCAATTTGCGCACAGCAAGATCCCACACACAGCGAGGAGATATTGACCAAAATATCTGTGTTTAGTGATTTTGGTTGAGGGATAAATATTAACCAGGACACCCGGGCGAACTCCCTGCTCTTCTTTAAAATAGTGTCACAGGATCGTTTATATTAACTTGCGAGGGCAGACGGTGTCTCGATTTAACGTTACATCTGAAAGGTGGCATCTCCAACAGTGCAGCTCTCCCTCAGCACTGCACTGGGAGTGTCGGCCTAGATTATGGGCTCAAGCCTCTGGGTTCGGCTTGAACCTATGAACTCCTCACTCCGAGGCGAGAGTGATCCCACTGAGCCGACGCTGTTAACATATCACAGCTTGTATTTTAAAATGGTAGATGCATTGCTGGTCATCTTCCAGAACTCGATAGACTCTGGAACAGTACCCATGGATTGGAGGGTAGCTAATGTTACCCCACTATTCAAAAAAGGTGGCAGAGAAAAAGCGGGGAATTATAGACCGGTAAGCCTGACATCGGTAGTGGGGAAAATGCTAGAGTCCATTATAAAAGATGTAATAGCAGAGCACTTGGAAAACAGTGACAGGATCGGACAAAGTCAACATGGATTTACAAAAGGTAAATCATGCTTGACTAATCTACTGGAATTTTTTGAGGATGTAACTGGTAAAATAGATAAGGGAGAACCAGTGGATGTGGTGTATTTGGACTTTCAGAAGGCTTTCGATAAGGTCCCGCATAAGAGATTAGCGGGCAAAATTAAGGCACATGGGATTGGGGGCAAGGTATTGACTTGAATAGAGAACTAGTTGGCGGACAGAAAGCAAAGAGTTGGAATAAACGGGTCATTTTCCGAGTGGCAGGCAGTGACTAGTGTGGTACCGCAAGGCTCAGTCCTAGGACCCCAGCTGTTCACAATATATATTAATGATCTGGACGAGGGAATTGGATGTAATATCTCCAAATTTGCAGATGACACAAAGCTGGGTGGGAGGGTAAGCTGTGAGGAGGATGTCATGAAACTCCAGTACGATTTGGACAGGTTAGGTGATTGGGCAGAAACATGGCAAATGCACTATAATGTGGATAAATGTGAGGTTATCCACTTTGGAGGCAAAAACAGGAAGGCAGATTATTATTTGAATGGCAATAGATTGGGTGAAGGGGAAGTGCAAAGAGACCTGGGTGTTCTTGTGCACCAGTCGCTGAAGGTAAGCATGCAGGTGCAGCAGGCGGTTAAGAAGGCAAATGGTATGTTGGCCTTCGTAGCAAGAGGGTTCGAGTACAGGAATAAGGATGTCTTGCTACAGTTGTACAGGGCCTTGGTGAGACTGCCCCTTGAGTATTGTGTGCAGTTTTGGTCGCCTTATCGGAGGAAGGACGTTCTTGCCATGGAAGGAGTGCAGCGCAGATTCACCAGGCTGATACCTGGGATGGCAGGAATGACGTATGAGGAGAGATTGCGTCGATTGGGCTTATACTCGCTGGAGTTTAGAAGATTGAGAGGGGATCTCATCGAAACTTATCAAATTCTAACAGGACTAGACAGACTAGATGCAGGAAGGATGTTCCCAATGGCTGGGGAGTCCAGAACCAGGGGTCACAGTCTAAGGATAAGGGGTAAGCCATTTAGGACTGAGATGAGGAGGAATTTCTTCACCCAGAGAGTGGTGAACCTGTGGAATTCTCTGCCACAGAGGGCAGTGGAGGCCAATTCATTAAATATGTTCAAAAAAGAGTTGGATATATTTCTTAAGGCTAAAGGGATCAAGGGATATGGGGAGAAGGCAGGGACAGGGTACTGAATTTGAATGATCAGCCATGATCTCATTGAATGGCAGAGCAGGCTCGAAGGGCCGAATGGCCTACTCCAGCTCCTATCTTCTATGTTTCTATGTTTCTATGTTGCCATTTCTCTCAGTGTCTCTAAAGTTCAGGGCCTGAGCCCAGTCTCACACCGATCCATTTAATTGTCAGGGCCTGGTTCTCTTATCTTGCTCGAGATGTTACTCCCAGACTGTTGTAAAGGTGCACGGGATTTCCACTGGATCCATATAGAAGTGTCAGAGATTCCGCAAAGGAACATCTGTTCCTGCCTGAGGCAGAAGGACTCACGGAACTTGAGTTTTACTCTGCGTGAGGTGCAGCGTCAGAGCAGCTGGAAGCTGGGATTGTTCTCCTTAGAGCCGAGAATGTTCATTGAGATTTAATAGAGGTGTTCAAATTACAAGGGGTCTTGATCGACTAAACAGGGAGAAACTCCATCCCTTCCTCCCACCCTCCCAACATCCCTCTCCCCCTCCATCCATCCCTCCCACCATCTCACCCTCCACCATCTTCCCTCCTTCCCTCCCTTCCTCCACGTCTCCCTCGACCCCTCCCTCCCTCCATCCATCCATCTCTCCCTCACTCCATCCCTTGCTCCCTCACTCCATCCCTCGCTCCATTCCTCTCTCCATCACTCTCTCCATCCCTCCCTCCATCCCTCCCTTCCTCCACATCTCCCTCCACCCCTCCCTCCATCCCTCCATTTCGCCAGATGTCCCTCCCTCACGCCATCCCATCCCAATCTCTATCGCTTCCTCCATTTCAGCAGCCCTCCCTCCATCCCACCATCTCTCCATCCCTCCCTCCCTCAGCCCAGCCTCTCTCTGTCTCAGACAGCTCCTAACTCACTGAACCTCCCTCCTCCCTCTCCCTCTCTCAGGCAACACCTAACTCACTGAACCTCCCTCCTCCCGCTCTCTCTCTCAGACAACACCTAACTCACTGAACCTCCCTCCTCCCTCTCTCTGTCTCAGGCAACACCTAACTCACTGAACCTCCCTCCTCCCTCTCTCTCTCAGACAGCACCTAACTCACTGAACCTCCCTCCTCCCTCACTGTCTCAGACAGCACCTAACTCACTGAACCTCCCTCCTCCCTCTCTCTCTCAGACAGCACCTAACTCACTGAACCTCCCTCCTCCCTCTCTCTCTCTCAGACAGCACCTAACTCACTGAACCTCCCTCCTCCCTCTCTCTGTCTCAGACAGCACCTAACTCACTGAACCTCCCTCCTCCCTCTCTCTGTCTAAGACAGCACCTAACTCACTGAACCTCCCTCCTCCCTCTCTCTGTCTCACACAACACCTAACTCACTGAACCTCCCTTCTCCCTCTCTCTCTCTCACACAGCACCTAACTCACTGAACCTCCCTCCTCCCTCTCTCTCTCTCAGACAGCACCTAACTCACTGAAGCTCCCTCCTCCCTCTCTGTCTCAGACAACACCTAACTCACTGAACCTCCCTCCTCCCTCTCTCTGTCTAAGACAGCACCTAACTCACTGAACCTCCCTCCTCCCTCTCTCTGTCTCAGACAACACCTAACTCACTGAACCTCCCTCCTCCCTCTCTCTCTCTCAGACAGCACCTAACTCACTGAACCTCCCTCCTCTCTCTCTCTGTCTCAGACAGCACCTAACTCACTGAACCTCCCTCCTCTCTCTCTGTCTCAGACAGCACCTAACTCACTGAACCTCCCTCCTCCCTCTCTCTCTCTCAGACAGCACCTAACTCATTGAACCTCCCTCCTCCCTCTTTCTGTCTCAGACAGCACCTAACTCATTGAACCTCCCTTCTCCCTCTCTCTCTCTCACACAGCACCTAACTCACTGAACCTCCCTCCTCCCTCTCTCTCTCTCTCAGACAGCACCTAACTCTCTGAACCTCCCTCCTCCCTCTCTGTCTCAGACAGCACCTAACTTACTGAACCTCCCTCCTCCCTCTCTCTGCCTCACAGCACCTAACTCACTGAACCTCCCTCCTCCCTCTCTCTGTCTCAGACAGCACCTAACTCACTGAACCTCCCTCCTCCCTCTCTCTCTCTCAGACAGCACCTAACTCATTGAACCTCCCTCCTCCCTCTTTCTGTCTCAGACAGCACCTAACTCTCTGAACCTCCCTCCTCCCTCTCTGTCTCAGACAGCACCTAACTTACTGAACCTCCCTCCACCCTCTCTCTGTCTCACAGCACCTAACTCACTGAACCTCCCTCCTCCCTCTCTCTGTCTCAGGCAACACCTAACTCACTGAACCTCCCTCCTCCCTCTCTCTCTCTCAGACAACACCTAACTCACTGAACCTCCCTCCTCCCTCTCTCTGTCTCAGGCAACACCTAACTCACTGAACCTCCCTCCTCCCTCTCTCTCTCAGACAGCACCTAACTCACTGAACCTCCCTCCTCCCTCACTGTCTCAGACAGCACCTAACTCACTGAACCTCCCTCCTCCCTCTCTCTCTCAGACAGCACCTAACTCACTGAACCTCCCTCCTCCCTCTCTCTCTCTCAGACAGCACCTAACTCACTGAACCTCCCTCCTCCCTCTCTCTGTCTCGGACAGCACCTAACTCACTGAACCTCCCTCCTCCCTCTCTCTGTCTCAGACAGCACCTAACTCACTGAACCTCCCTCCTCCCTCTCTCTGTCTAAGACAGCACCTAACTCACTGAACCTCCCTCCTCCCTCTCTCTGTCTCACACAACACCTAACTCACTGAACCTCCCTTCTCCCTCTCTCTCTCTCACACAGCACCTAACTCACTGAACCTCCCTCCTCCCTCTCTCTCTCTCAGACAGCACCTAACACACTGAAGCTCCCTCCTCCCTCTCTGTCTCAGACAACACCTAACTCACTGAACCTCCCTCCTCCCTCTCTCTGTCTAAGACAGCACCTAACTCACTGAACCTCCCTCCTCCCTCTCTCTGTCTCAGACAACACCTAACTCACTGAACCTCCCTCCTCCCTCTCTCTCTCTCAGACAGCACCTAACTCACTGAACCTCCCTCCTCTCTCTCTCTGTCTCAGACAGCACCTAACTCACTGAACCTCCCTCCTCTCTCTCTGTCTCAGACAGCACCTAACTCACTGAACCTCCCTCCTCCCTCTCTCTCTCTCAGACAGCACCTAACTCATTGAACCTCCCTCCTCCCTCTTTCTGTCTCAGACAGCACCTAACTCTCTGAACCTCCCTCCTCCCTCTCTCTCTCTCAGACAACACCTAACTCACTGAACCTCCCTCCACCCTCTCTCTGTCTCAGACAGCACCTAACTCACTGAACCTCCCTCCTCTCTCTCTGTCTCAGACAGCACTTAACTCACTGAACCTCCCTCCTCCCTCTCTCTGTCTCAGACAGCACCGAACTCACTGAACCTCACTCCTCTCTCTCTGTCTCAGACAGCACCTAACTCTCTGAACCTCCCTCCTCCCTCTCTCTGTCTCAGACAGCACCTAACTCACTGAACCTCCCTCCTCCTCTCTCTGTCTCAGACAGCACCTAACTCACTGAACCTCCCTCCTCCCTCTCTCTGTCTCAGACAGCACCTAACTCACTGAACCTCCCTCCTCCCTCTCTCTCTCAGACAGCACCTAACTCACTGAACCTCCCTCCTCTCTCTCTCTGTCTCAGACAGCACCTAACTCACTGAACCTCCCTCCTCCCTCTCTCTCTCAGACAGCACCTAACTCACTGAACCTCCCTCCTCTCTCTCTCTCTCTCAGACAGCACCTAACTCATTGAACCTCCCTCCTCCCTCTCTCTGTCTCAGACAGCACCTAACTCACTGAACCTCCCTCCTCCCTCTCTGTCTCAGACAGCACCTAACTCACTGAACCTCCCTCCTCCCTCTCTCTCTGTCTCACAGCACCTAACTCACTGAACCTCCCTCCTCCCTCTCTCTGTCTCAGACAGCACCTAACTCACTGAATCTCCCTCCTCCCTCTCTGTCTCAGACAGCACCTAACTCACTGAACCTCCCTCCTCCCTCTCTCTGTCTCACAGCACCTAACTCACTGAACCTCCCTCCTCCCTCTCTCTGTCTAAGACAGCACCTAACTCACTGAACCTCTCTCCTCCCTCTCTCTGTCTCAGGCAGCACCTAACTCACTGAACCTTTCTCCTCCCTCTCTATCTGCCTCAGACAGCACCTAACTCACTGAACCTCCCTCCTCCCTCTCTCTCTCTCAGACAACACCTAACACACTGAACCTACCTCCTCCCTCTCTCTGTCTCAGACAGCACTTAACTCACTGAACCTCCCTCCTCCCTCTCTCTGTCTCAGACAGCACCGAACTCACTGAACCTCCCTCCTCCCTCTCTCTGTCTCAGACAGCACCTAACTCATTGAACCTCCCTCCTCCCTCTCTCTCTCTCAGACAGCACCTAACTCACTGAACCTCCCTCCTCCCTCCCTCTCTCTCACACAGCACCTAACTCACTGAACCTCCCTCCTCCCTCCCTCTCTCTCACACAGCACCTAACTCACTGAACCTCCCTCCTCCCTCTCTCTGTCTCAGACAGCACCTAACTCACTGAACCTCCCTCCTCCCTCGCTCTCTCTCAGACAGCACCTAACTCACTGAACCTCCCTCCTCCCTCTCTCTCAGACAGCACCTAACTCACTGAACCTCCCTCTCTCTGTCTCAGACAGCACCTGACTCACTGAACCTCCCTCCTCCATCTCTCTGTCTCAGACAGCACCTAACTCACTGAACCTCCCTCCTCCCACTCTGTCTCAGACAGCACCTAACTCACTGAACCTCCCTCCTCCCTCTCTGTCTCAGACAGCACCGAACTCACTGAACCTCCCTCCTCCCTCTCTCTGTCTCACAGCACCTAACTCACTGAACCTCCCTCCTCCCTCTCTCTCTCTCAGACAACACCTAACTCATTGAACCTCCCTCCTCTCTCTCTGTCTCAGACAGCACTTAACTCACTGACCCTCCCTCCTCCCTCTCTCTGTCTCAGACAGCACCTAACTCACTGAACCTCCCTCCTCTCTCTCTGTCTCAGACAGCACCTAACTCACTGAACCTCCCTCCTCCCTCTCTCTGTCTCAGACAGCACCTAACTCACTGAACCTCCCTCCTCCTCTCTCTGTCTCAGACAGCACCTAACTCACTGAACCTTCCTCCTCCCTCTCTCTGTCTCAGACAGCACCTAACTCACTGAACCTCCCTCCTCCCTCTCTCTGTCTCAGACAGCACCAAACTCACTGAACCTCCCTCCCCCTCTCTCTGTCTCAGACAGCACCCAACTCACTGAACCTCCCTCCTCCCTCTCTCTGTCTCAGACAGCACCTAACTCACTGAAACTCCCTCCTCCCTCGCCCTCTCTCAGACAGCACCTAACTCATTGAACCTCCCTCCTCCCTCTCTCTGTCTCAGACAACACCTAACTCACTGAACCTCCCTCCTCCCTCTCTCTGTCTCAGACAGCACCTAACTCACTGAACCTCCCTCCTCCCTCTCTCTGTCTCAGACAACACCTAACTCACTGAACCTCCCTCCTCCCTCTCTCTCTCAGACAGCATCTAACTCACTGAACCTCCCTCCTCCCTCTCTCTCTCAGACAGCATCTAACTCACTGAACCTCCCTCCTCCCTCTCTCTGTCTCAGACAACACCTAACTCACTGAACCTCCCTCCTCCCTCCTCCCTCTCTGTCTCAGACAGCACCTAACTCACTGTACCACCCTCCTCCCTCTCTCTGTCTCAGACGGCACCTAACTCACTGAACCTCCCTCCTCCCTCTCTCTCTCTGACAGCACCTAACTCACTGAACCTCCCTCCTCCCTCTCTGTCTCAGACAGCACCTAACTCACTGAACCTCCCTCCTCCCTCTCTCTCTCTGACAGCACCTAACTCACTGAACCTCCCTCCTCCCTCTCTCTCTCTGACAGCACCTAACTCACTGAACCTCCCTCCTCCCTCTCTCTCTCTCAGACAGCACCTAACTCACTGAACCTCCCTCCTCCCTCTCTCTGTCTCAGGCAGCACCTAACACACTGAACCTCCCTCCTCCCTCTCTCTCTCTCTCAGACAGCACCTAACTCACTGAACCTCCCTCCTCCCTCTCTCTCTCTCAGACAGCACCTAACTCACTGAACCTCCCTCCTCCCTCTCTCTGTCTCAGGCAGCACCTAACTCACTGAACCTCCCTCCTCCCTCTCTCTCTCTCTCAGACAGCACCTAACTCACTGAACCTCCCTCCTCCCTCTCCCTCTCTCAGACAGCACCTAACTCACTGAACCTCCCTGCTCCCTCTCTCTCTCTCTCAGACAGCACCTAACTCACTGAACCTCCCTCCTCCCTCTCCCTCTCTCAGACAGCACCTAACTCACTGAACCTCCCTCCACCCTCTCCCTCTCTCAGACAGCACCTAACTCACTGAACCTCCCTCCTCCCTCTCCCTCTCTCAGACAGCACCTAACTCACTGAACCTCCCTGCTCCCTCTCTCTCTCTCAGACAGCACGTAACTCACTGAACCTCCCTCCTCCTTCTCTCTGTCTCAGACAGCACATAACTCACTGAACCTCCCACCTCCTTCTCTCTCTCTGACTGCACCTAACTCACTGAACCTCCCTCCTCCCTCTCTCTGTCTCAGACAGCACCTAACTCACTGAACCTCCCTCCTCCCTCTCTGTCTCAGACAGCACCTAACTCACTGAACCTCTCTCCTCCCTCTCTCTCTCAGACAGCACCTAACTCACTGAACCTCCCTCCTACCTCTCTCTGTCTCAGACAGCACCTAACTCACTGAACCTCCCTCCTCCCTCTCTCTGTCTCAGACAGCACCTAACACACTGAACCTCCCTCCTCGCTCCTCTCTCTCTCAGACAGCACCTAACTCAATGAACCTCCCTCCTCCCTCTCTCTCACACAGCACCTAACTCACTGAAGCTACCTCATCCCTCTCTCTCTCAGACAGCACCTAACTCACTGAAGCTCCCTCCTCCCTCTCTCTCTCTCAGACAGCACCTAACTCACTGAACCTCCCTCCTCCCTCTCTCTGTCTCAGACAGCACCTAACTCACTGAATCTCCCTCCTCCCTCTCTCTCTCTGACACACCTAACTCACTGAACCTCCCTCCTCTCTCTCTCTGTCTCAGACAGCACCTAACTCACTGAAGCTCCCTCCTCCCTCTCTCTCTCTCAGACAGCACCTAACTCACGGAACTCCCTCCTCACTCTCTCTGTCTCAGGCAGCAACTAACTCACTGAACCTCCCTCCTGCCTCTATCTGTCTCAGACATCACCTAACTCACTGAACCTCCCTCCTCCCACTCTCTGTCTCAGACAGCACCTAACTCACTGAACCTCCCTCCTCCTTCTCTCTCTCAGACTGCACCTAACTCACTGAACCTCCCTCCTCCCTCTCTCTCTCTGTCTCAGACAGCACCTAACTCACTGAACCTCCCTCCTCACTCTCTCTGTCTCAGACAGCACCTAACTCACTGAACCTCTCTCCTCCCCCTCTCTCTCTGTCTCAGACAGCACCTAACTCACTGAACCTCCCTCCTCCCTCACTGTCTCAGTTAGCACCTAACTCACTGAACCTCCCTCCTCCCTCTCTGTCTCAGACAGCACCTAACTCACTCAACCTCCCTCCTCCCTCACTGTCTCAGTTAGCACCTAACTCACTGAACCTCCCTCCTCCCTCTCTCTGTCTCCCACAGCACCTAACTCACTGAACCTCCCTGCTCCCTCTCTCTCTCTGACAGCACCGAACTCACTAAACCTCCCTCCTCTCTCTCTCTGTCTCAGACAGCACCTAACTCACTGACCCTCCCTCCTCCCTCTCTCTGTCTCAGACAGCACCTAACTCACTGAACCTCCCTCCTCTCTCTCTGTCTCAGACAGCACCTAACTCACTGAACCTCCCTCCTCCCTCTCTCTCTCTGACAGCACCTAACTCACTGAACCTCCCTCCTCCCTCTCTCTCTCTGACAGCACCTAACTCACTGAACCTCCCTCCTCCCTCTCTCTCTCTCAGACAGCACCTAACTCACTGAACCTCCCTCCTCCCTCTCTCTGTCTCAGGCAGCACCTAACACACTGAACCTCCCTCCTCCCTCTCTCTCTCTCTCAGACAGCACCTAACTCACTGAACCTCCCTCCTCCCTCTCTCTCTCTCAGACAGCACCTAACTCACTGAACCTCCCTCCTCCCTCTCTCTGTCTCAGGCAGCACCTAACTCACTGAACCTCCCTCCTCCCTCTCTCTCTCTCTCAGACAGCACCTAACTCACTGAACCTCCCTCCTCCCTCTCCCTCTCTCAGACAGCACCTAACTCACTGAACCTCCCTGCTCCCTCTCTCTCTCTCTCAGACAGCACCTAACTCACTGAACCTCCCTCCTCCCTCTCCCTCTCTCAGACAGCACCTAACTCACTGAACCTCCCTCCTCCCTCTCCCTCTCTCAGACAGCACCTAACTCACTGAACCTCCCTCCTCCCTCTCCCTCTCTCAGACAGCACCTAACTCACTGAACCTCCCTGCTCCCTCTCTATCTCTCAGACAGCACGTAACTCACTGAACCTCCCTCCTCCTTCTCTCTGTCTCAGACAGCACATAACTCACTGAACCTCCCACCTCCTTCTCTCTCTCTGACTGCACCTAACTCACTGAACCTCCCTCCTCCCTCTCTCTGTCTCAGACAGCACCTAACTCACTGAACCTCCCTCCTCCCTCTCTGTCTCAGACAGCACCTAACTCACTGAACCTCTCTCCTCCCTCTCTCTCTCAGACAGCACCTAACTCACTGAACCTCCCTCCTACCTCTCTCTGTCTCAGACAGCACCTAACTCACTGAACCTCCCTCCTCCCTCTCTCTGTCTCAGACAGCACCTAACACACTGAACCTCCCTCCTCGCTCCTCTCTCTCTCAGACAGCACCTAACTCAATGAACCTCCCTCCTCCCTCTCTCTCACACAGCACCTAACTCACTGAAGCTACCTCATCCCTCTCTCTCTCAGACAGCACCTAACTCACTGAAGCTCCCTCCTCCCTCTCTCTCTCTCAGACAGCACCTAACTCACTGAACCTCCCTCCTCCCTCTCTCTGTCTCAGACAGCACCTAACTCACTGAATCTCCCTCCTCCCTCTCTCTCTCTGACACACCTAACTCACTGAACCTCCCTCCTCTCTCTCTCTGTCTCAGACAGCACCTAACTCACTGAACCTCCCTCCTTCCTCACTGTCTCAGTTAGCACCTAACTCACGGAACTCCCTCCTCACTCTCTCTGTCTCAGGCAGCAACTAACTCACTGAACCTCCCTCCTGCCTCTATCTGTCTCAGACATCACCTAACTCACTGAACCTCCCTCCTCCCACTCTCTGTCTCAGACAGCACCTAACTCACTGAACCTCCCTCCTCCTTCTCTCTCTCAGACTGCACCTAACTCACTGAACCTCCCTCCTCCCTCTCTCTCTCTGTCTCAGACAGCACCTAACTCACTGAACCTCCCTCCTCACTCTCTCTGTCTCAGACAGCACCTAACTCACTGAACCTCTCTCCTCCCCCTCTCTCTCTGTCTCAGACAGCACCTAACGCACTGAACCTCCCTCCTCCCTCACTGTCTCAGTTAGCACCTAACTCACTGAACCTCCCTCCTCCTTCTCTCTCTCAGACTGCACCTAACTCACTGAACCTCCCTCCTCCCTCTCTCTCTCTGTCTCAGACAGCACCTAACTCACTGAACCTCCCTCCTCACTCTCTCTGTCTCAGACAGCACCTAACTCACTGAACCTCTCTCCTCCCCCTTCTCTCTCTGTCTCAGACAGCACCTAACTCACTGAACCTCCCTCCTCCCTCACTGTCTCAGTTAGCACCTAACTCACTCAACCTCCCTCCTCCCTCACTGTCTCAGTTAGCACCTAACTCACTGAACCTCCCTCCTCCCTCTCTCTGTCTCCCACAGCACCTAACTCACTGAACCTCCCTGCTCCCTCTCTCTCTCTGACAGCACCGAACTCACTAAACCTCCCTCCTCTCTCTCTCTGTCTCAGACAGCACCTAACTCACTGACCCTCCCTCCTCCCTCTCTCTGTCTCAGACAGCACCTAACTCACTGAACCTCCCTCCTCTCTCTCTGTCTCAGACAGCACCTAACTCACTGAACCTCCCTCCTCCCTCTCTCTGTCTCAGACAGCACCTAACTCACTGAACCTCCCTCCTCCTCTCTCTGTCTCAGACAGCACCTAACTCACTGAACCTTCCTCCTCCCTCTCTCTGTCTCAGACAGCACCTAACTCACTGAACCTCCCTCCTCCCTCTCTCTGTCTCAGACAGCACCAAACTCACTGAACCTCCCTCCCCCTCTCTCTGTCTCAGACAGAACCCAACTCACTGAACCTCCCTCCTCCCTCTCTCTGTCTCAGACAGCACCTAACTCACTGAAACTCCCTCCTCCCTCGCCCTCTCTCAGACAGCACCTAACTCATTGAACCTCCCTCCTCCCTCTCTCTGTCTCAGACAACACCTAACTCACTGAACCTCCCTCCTCCCTCTCTCTGTCTCAGACAGCACCTAACTCACTGAACCTCCCTCCTCCCTCTCTCTGTCTCAGACAACACCTAACTCACTGAACCTCCCTCCTCCCTCTCTCTCTCAGACAGCATCTAACTCACTGAACCTCTCTCCTCCCCCTCTCTCTCTGTCTCAGACAGCAGCTAACTCACTGAACCTCCCTCCTCCCTCACTGTCTCAGTTAGCACCTAACTCACTGAACCTCCCTCCTCCCTCTCTGTCTCAGACAGCACCTAACTCACTCAACCTCCCTCCTCCCTCACTGTCTCAGTTAGCACCTAACTCACTGAACCTCCCTCCTCCCTCTCTCTGTCTCCCACAGCACCTAACTCACTGAACCTCCCTGCTCCCTCTCTCTCTCTGACAGCACCGAACTCACTAAACCTCCCTCCTCTCTCTCTCTGTCTCAGACAGCACCTAACTCACTGACCCTCCCTCCTCCCTCTCTCTGTCTCAGACAGCACCTAACTCACTGAACCTCCCTCCTCTCTCTCTGTCTCAGACAGCACCTAACTGACTGAACCTCCCTCCTCCCTCTCTCTCTCTGACAGCACCTAACTCACTGAACCTCCCTCCTCCCTCTCTCTCTCTGACAGCACCTAACTCACTGAACCTCCCTCCTCCCTCTCTCTCTCTCAGACAGCACCTAACTCACTGAACCTCCCTCCTCCCTCTCTCTGTCTCAGGCAGCACCTAACACACTGAACCTCCCTCCTCCCTCTCTCTCTCTCTCAGACAGCACCTAACTCACTGAACCTCCCTCCTCCCTCTCTCTCTCTCAGACAGCACCTAACTCACTGAACCTCCCTCCTCCCTCTCTCTCTCTCAGACAGCACCTAACTCACTGAACCTCCCTCCTCCCTCTCTCTGTCTCAGGCAGCACCTAACTCACTGAACCTCCCTCCTCCCTCTCTCTCTCTCTCAGACAGCACCTAACTCACTGAACCTCCCTCCTCCCTCTCCCTCTCTCAGACAGCACCTAACTCACTGAACCTCCCTGCTCCCTCTCTCTCTCTCTCAGACAGCACCTAACTGACTGAACCTCCCTCCTCCCTCTCCCTCTCTCAGACAGCACCTAACTCACTGAACCTCCCTCCTCCCTCTCCCTCTCTCAGACAGCACCTAACTCACTGAACCTCCCTGCTCCCTCTCTCTCTCTCAGACAGCACGTAACTCACTGAACCTCCCTCCTCCTTCTCTCTGTCTCAGACAGCACATAACTCACTGAACCTCCCACCTCCTTCTCTCTCTCTGACTGCACCTAACTCACTGAACCTCCCTCCTCCCTCTCTCTGTCTCAGACAGCACCTAACTCACTGAACCTCCCTCCTCCCTCTCTGTCTCAGACAGCACCTAACTCACTGAACCTCTCTCCTCCCTCTCTCTCTCAGACAGCACCTAACTCACTGAACCTCCCTCCTACCTCTCTCTGTCTCAGACAGCACCTAACTCACTGAATCTCCCTCCTCCCTCTCTCTGTCTCAGACAGCACCTAACACACTGAACCTCCCTCCTCGCTCCTCTCTCTCTCAGACAGCACCTAACTCAATGAACCTCCCTCCTCCCTCGCTCTCACACAGCACCTAACTCACTGAAGCTACCTCATCCCTCTCTCTCTCAGACAGCACCTAACTCACTGAAGCTCCCTCCTCCCTCTCTCTCTCTCAGACAGCACCTAACTCACTGAACCTCCCTCCTCCCTCTCTCTGTCTCAGACAGCACCTAACTCACTGAATCTCCCTCCTCCCTCTCTCTCTCTGACACACCTAACTCACTGAACCTCCCTCCTCTCTCTCTCTGTCTCAGACAGCACCTAACTCACTGAACCTCCCTCCTTCCTCACTGTCTCAGTTAGCACCTAACTCACGGAACTCCCTCCTCACTCTCTCTGTCTCAGGCAGCAACTAACTCACTGAACCTCCCTCCTGCCTCTATCTGTCTCAGACATCACCTAACTCACTGAACCTCCCTCCTCCTTCTCTCTCTCAGACTGCACCTAACTCACTGAACCTCCCTCCACCCTCTCTCTCTCTGTCTCAGACAGCACCTAACTCACTGAACCTCCCTCCTCACTCTCTCTGTCTCAGACAGCACCTAACTCACTGAACCTCTCTCCTCCCCCTCTCTCTCTGTCTCAGACAGCACCTAACTCACTGATCCTCCCTCCTCCCTCACTGTCTCAGTTAGCACCTAACTCACTGAACCTCCCTCCTCCTTCTCTCTCTCAGACTGCACCTAACTCACTGAACCTCCCTCCTCCCTCTCTCTCTCTGTCTCAGACAGCACCTAACTCACTGAACCTCCCTCCTCACTCTCTCTGTCTCAGACAGCACCTAACTCACTGAACCTCTCTCCTCCCCCTCTCTCTCTGTCTCAGACAGCACCTAACTCACTGAACCTCCCTCCTCCCTCACTGTCTCAGTTAGCACCTAACTCACTCAACCTCCCTCCTCCCTCACTGTCTCAGTTAGCACCTAACTCACTGAACCTCCCTCCTCCCTCTCTCTGTCTCCCACAGCACCTAACTCACTGAACCTCCCTGCTCCCTCTCTCTCTCTGACAGCACCGAACTCACTAAACCTCCCTCCTCTCTCTCTCTGTCTCAGACAGCACCTAACTCACTGACCCTCCCTCCTCCCTCTCTCTGTCTCAGACAGCACCTAACTCACTGAACCTCCCTCCTCTCTCTCTGTCTCAGACAGCACCTAACTCACTGAACCTCCCTCCTCCCTCTCTCTGTCTCAGACAGCACCTAACTCACTGAACCTCCCTCCTCCTCTCTCTGTCTCAGACAGCACCTAACTCACTGAACCTTCCTCCTCCCTCTCTCTGTCTCAGACAGCACCTAACTCACTGAACCTCCCTCCTCCCTCTCTCTGTCTCAGACAGCACCAAACTCACTGAACCTCCCTCCCCCTCTCTCTGTCTCAGACAGCACCCAACTCACTGAACCTCCCTCCTCCCTCTCTCTGTCTCAGACAGCACCTAACTCACTGAAACTCCCTCCTCCCTCGCCCTCTCTCAGACAGCACCTAACTCATTGAACCTCCCTCCTCCCTCTCTCTGTCTCAGACAACACCTAACTCACTGAACCTCCCTCCTCCCTCTCTCTGTCTCAGACAGCACCTAACTCACTGAACCTCCCTCCTCCCTCTCTCTGTCTCAGACAACACCTTACTCACTGAACCTCCCTCCTCCCTCTCTCTCTCAGACAGCATCTAACTCACTGAACCTCCCTCCTCCCTCTCTCTCTCAGACAGCATCTAACTCACTGAACCTCCCTCCTCCCTCTCTCTGTCTCAGACAACACCTAACTCACTGAACCTCCCTCCTCCCTCCTCCCTCTCTGTCTCAGACAGCACCTAACTCACTGTACCTCCCTCCTCCCTCTCTCTGTCTCAGACGGCACCTAACTCACTGAACCTCCCTCCTCCCTCTCTCTCTCTGACAGCACCTAACTCACTGAACCTCCCTCCTCCCTCTCTGTCTCAGACAGCACCTAACTCACTGAACCTCCCTCCTCCCTCTCTCTCTCTGACAGCACCTAACTCACTGAACCTCCCTCCTCCCTCTCTCTCTCTGACAGCACCTAACTCACTGAACCTCCCTCCTCCCTCTCTCTCTCTCAGACAGCACCTAACTCACTGAACCTCCCTCCTCCCTCTCTCTGTCTCAGGCAGCACCTAACACACTGAACCTCCCTCCTCCCTCTCTCTCTCTCTCAGACAGCACCTAACTCACTGAACCTCCCTCCTCCCTCTCTCTCTCTCAGACAGCACCTAACTCACTGAACCTCCCTCCTCCCTCTCTCTGTCTCAGGCAGCACCTAACTCACTGAACCTCCCTCCTCCCTCTCTCTCTCTCTCAGACAGCACCTAACTCACTGAACCTCCCTCCTCCCTCTCCCTCTCTCAGACAGCACCTAACTCACTGAACCTCCCTGCTCCCTCTCTCTCTCTCTCAGACAGCACCTAACTCACTGAACCTCCCTCCTCCCTCTCCCTCTCTCAGACAGCACCTAACTCACTGAACCTCCCTCCTCCCTCTCCCTCTCTCAGACAGCACCTAACTCACTGAACCTCCCTCCTCCCTCTCCCTCTCTCAGACAGCACCTAACTCACTGAACCTCCCTGCTCCCTCTCTCTCTCTCAGACAGCACGTAACTCACTGAACCTCCCTCCTCCTTCTCTCTGTCTCAGACAGCACATAACTCACTGAACCTCCCACCTCCTTCTCTCTCTCTGACTGCACCTAACTCACTGAACCTCCCTCCTCCCTCTCTCTGTCTCAGACAGCACCTAACTCACTGAACCTCCCTCCTCCCTCTCTGTCTCAGACAGCACCTAACTCACTGAACCTCTCTCCTCCCTCTCTCTCTCAGACAGCACCTAACTCACTGAACCTCCCTCCTACCTCTCTCTGTCTCAGACAGCACCTAACTCACTGAACCTCCCTCCTCCCTCTCTCTGTCTCAGACAGCACCTAACACACTGAACCTCCCTCCTCGCTCCTCTCTCTCTCAGACAGCACCTAACTCAATGAACCTCCCTCCTCCCTCTCTCTCACACAGCACCTAACTCACTGAAGCTACCTCATCCCTCTCTCTCTCAGACAGCACCTAACTCACTGAAGCTCCCTCCTCCCTCTCTCTCTCTCAGACAGCACCTAACTCACTGAACCTCCCTCCTCCCTCTCTCTGTCTCAGACAGCACCTAACTCACTGAATCTCCCTCCTCCCTCTCTCTCTCTGACACACCTAACTCACTGAACCTCCCTCCTCTCTCTCTCTGTCTCAGACAGCACCTAACTCACTGAACCTCCCTCCTTCCTCACTGTCTCAGTTAGCACCTAACTCACGGAACTCCCTCCTCACTCTCTCTGTCTCAGGCAGCAACTAACTCACTGAACCTCCCTCCTGCCTCTATCTGTCTCAGACATCACCTAACTCACTGAACCTCCCTCCTCCCACTCTCTGTCTCAGACAGCACCTAACTCACTGAACCTCCCTCCTCCTTCTCTCTCTCAGACTGCACCTAACTCACTGAACCTCCCTCCTCCCTCTCTCTCTCTGTCTCAGACAGCACCTAACTCACTGAACCTCCCTCCTCACTCTCTCTGTCTCAGACAGCACCTAACTCACTGAACCTCTCTCCTCCCCCTCTCTCTCTGTCTCAGACAGCACGTAACTCACTGAACCTCCCTCCTCCCTCACTGTCTCAGTTAGCACCTAACTCACTGAACCTCCCTCCTCCCTCTCTGTCTCAGACAGCACCTAACTCACTCAACCTCCCTCCTCCCTCACTGTCTCAGTTAGCACCTAACTCACTGAACCTCCCTCCTCCCTCTCTCTGTCTCCCACAGCACCTAACTCACTGAACCTCCCTGCTCCCTCTCTCTCTCTGACAGCACCGAACTCACTAAACCTCCCTCCTCTCTCTCTCTGTCTCAGACAGCACCTAACTCACTGAACCTCCCTCCTCCCTCTCTCTGTCTCAGACAGCACCTAACTCATTGAACCTCCCTCCTCCCTCTCTCTCTCTCAGACAGCACCTAACTCAATGAACCTCCCTCCTCCCTCTCTCTGTCTCAGACAGCACCTAACTCATTGAACCTCCCTCCTCCCTCTCTCTCTCTCAGACAGCACCTAACTCACTGAACCTCCCTCCTCCCTCTCTCTCTGTCTCAGACAGCACCTAACTCACTGAACCTCCCCCTTCCCTCTCGCTGTCTCAGACAGCACCTAACTCACTGAACCTCCCTCCTTCCTCTCTCTGTCTCAGACAGCACCTAACTCATTGAACCTCCCTCCTCACTCTCTCTGTCTCAGACAGCAACTAACTCACTGAACCTCCCTCCTCCCTCTCTCTGTCTCAGACAGCACCTAACTCACTGAACCTCTCTCCTCCCCCTCTCTCTGTCTCAGACAGCACCTAACTCACTGAACCTCCCTCCTCCCTCACTGTCTCAGTTAGCACCTAACTCACTGAACCTCCCTCCTCCCTCTCTGTCTCAGACAGCACCTAACTCACTCAACCTCCCTCCTCCCTCTCTCTCTCAGTTAGCACCTAACTCACTGAACCTCCCTCCTCCCTCTCTCTCTCTCTGACAGCACCTAACTCACTGAACCTCCCTCCTCCCTCTCTCTCTCAGACAGCACCTAACTCACAACCTCCCTCCTCCCTCTCTCTCTGTCTCAGACAGCACCTAACTCACTGAACCGCCCTCCTCCCTCTCTCTCTGTCTCAGACAGCACCTAACTCACTGAACCTCCCTCCTCCCTCTCTGTCTCAGACAATACCCAACTCACTGAACCACCCTCCTCCCTCTCTCTGTCTCAGACAGCACCTAACTCACTGAACCTCCCTCCTCCCTCTCTCTGTCTCAGACAGCACCTAACTCACTGAACCTCCCTCCTCCCTCTCTCTGTCTCAGACAGCAACTAACTCACTGAACCTCCTTCCTCCCTCTCGCTGTCTCAGACAGCACGTAACTCACTGAACCTCCCTCCTCCTTCTCTCTGTCTCAGACAGCACATAACTCACTGAACCTCCCTCCTCCTTCTCTCTCTCTGACAGCACCTAACTCACTGAACCTCCCTCCTCCGTCTCTCTGTCTCAGACAGCACCTAACTCACTGAACCTCTCTCCTCCCTCTCTCTGTCTCAGACAGCACCAAACTCACTGAACCTCCCTCCCCCTCTCTCTGTCTCAGACAGCACCCAACTCACTGAACCTCCCTCCTCCCTCTCTCTGTCTCAGACACCACCTAACTCACTGAAACTCCCTCCTCCCTCGCCCTCTCTCAGACAGCACCTAACTCATTGAACCTCCCTCCTCCCTCTCTCTGTCTCAGACAACACCTAACTCACTGAACCTCCCTCCTCCCTCTCTCTGTCTCAGACAGCACCTAACTCACTGAACCTCCCTCCTCCCTCTCTCTGTCTCAGACAACACCTAACTCACTGAACCTCCCTCCTCCCTCTCTCTCTCTCAGACAGCATCTAACTCACTGAACCTCTCTCCTCCCCCTCTCTCTCTGTCTCAGACAGCACCTAACTCACTGAACCTCCCTCCTCCCTCACTGTCTCAGTTAGCACCTAACTCACTGAACCTCCCTCCTCCCTCTCTGTCTCAGACTGCACCTAACTCACTCAACCTCCCTCCTCCCTCACTGTCTCAGTTAGCACCTAACTCACTGAACCTCCCTCCTCCCTCTCTCTGTCTCCCACAGCACCTAACTCACTGAACCTCCCTGCTCCCTCTCTCTCTCTGACAGCACCGAACTCACTAAACCTCCCTCCTCTCTCTCTCTGTCTCAGACAGCACCTAACTCACTGACCCTCCCTCCTCCCTCTCTCTGTCTCAGACAGCACCTAACTCACTGAACCTCCCTCCTCTCTCTCTGTCTCAGACAGCACCTAACTCACTGAACCTCCCTCCTCCCTCTCTCTCTCTGACAGCACCTAACTCACTGAACCTCCCTCCTCCCTCTCTCTCTCTGACAGCACCTAACTCACTGAACCTCCCTCCTCCCTCTCTCTCTCTCAGACAGCACCTAACTCACTGAACCTCCCTCCTCCCTCTCTCTGTCTCAGGCAGCACCTAACACACTGAACCTCCCTCCTCCCTCTCTCTCTCTCTCAGACAGCACCTAACTCACTGAACCTCCCTCCTCCCTCTCTCTCTCTCAGACAGCACCTAACTCACTGAACCTCCCTCCTCCCTCTCTCTGTCTCAGGCAGCACCTAACTCACTGAACCTCCCTCCTCCCTCTCTCTCTCTCTCAGACAGCACCTAACTCACTGAACCTCCCTCCTCCCTCTCCCTCTCTCAGACAGCACCTAACTCACTGAACCTCCCTGCTCCCTCTCTCTCTCTCTCAGACAGCACCTAACTCACTGAACCTCCCTCCTCCCTCTCCCTCTCTCAGACAGCACCTAACTCACTGAACCTCCCTCCTCCCTCTCCCTCTCTCAGACAGCACCTAACTCACTGAACCTCCCTCCTCCCTCTCCCTCTCTCAGACAGCACCTAACTCACTGAACCTCCCTGCTCCCTCTCTCTCTCTCAGACAGCACGTAACTCACTGAACCTCCCTCCTCCTTCTCTCTGTCTCAGACAGCACATAACTCACTGAACCTCCCACCTCCTTCTCTCTCTCTGACTGCACCTAACTCACTGAACCTCCCTCCTCCCTCTCTCTGTCTCAGACAGCACCTAACTCACTGAACCTCCCTCCTCCCTCTCTGTCTCAGACAGCACCTAACTCACTGAACCTCCCTCCTCCCTCTCTCTCTCAGACAGCACCTAACTCACTGAACCTCCCTCCTACCTCTCTCTGTCTCAGACAGCACCTAACTCACTGAACCTCCCTCCTCCCTCTCTCTGTCTCAGACAGCACCTAACACACTGAACCTCCCTCCTCGCTCCTCTCTCTCTCAGACAGCACCTAACTCAATGAACCTCCCTCCTCCCTCTCTCTCACACAGCACCTAACTCACTGAAGCTACCTCATCCCTCTCTCTCTCAGACAGCACCTAACTCACTGAAGCTCCCTCCTCCCTCTCTCTCTCTCAGACAGCACCTAACTCACTGAACCTCCCTCCTCCCTCTCTCTGTCTCAGACAGCACCTAACTCACTGAATCTCCCTCCTCCCTCTCTCTCTCTGACACACCTAACTCACTGAACCTCCCTCCTCTCTCTCTCTGTCTCAGACAGCACCTAACTCACTGAACCTCCCTCCTTCCTCACTGTCTCAGTTAGCACCTAACTCACGGAACTCCCTCCTCACTCTCTCTGTCTCAGGCAGCAACTAACTCACTGAACCTCCCTCCTGCCTCTATCTGTCTCAGACATCACCTAACTCACTGAACCTCCCTCCTCCCACTCTCTGTCTCAGACAGCACCTAACTCACTGAACCTCCCTCCTCCTTCTCTCTCTCAGACTGCACCTAACTCACTGAACCTCCCTCCTCCCTCTCTCTCTCTGTCTCAGACAGCACCTAACTCACTGAACCTCCCTCCTCACTCTCTCTGTCTCAGACAGCACCTAACTCACTGAACCTCTCTCCTCCCCCTCTCTCTCTGTCTCAGACAGCACCTAACTCACTGAACCTCCCTCCTCCCTCACTGTCTCAGTTAGCACCTAACTCACTGAACCTCCCTCCTCCTTCTCTCTCTCAGACTGCACCTAACTCACTGAACCTCCCTCCTCCCTCTCTCTCTCTGTCTCAGACAGCACCTAACTCACTGAACCTCCCTCCTCACTCTCTCTGTCTCAGACAGCACCTAACTCACTGAACCTCTCTCCTCCCCCTCTCTCTCTGTCTCAGACAGCACCTAACTCACTGAACCTCCCTCCTCCCTCACTGTCTCAGTTAGCACCTAACTCACTCAACCTCCCTCCTCCCTCACTGTCTCAGTTAGCACCTAACTCACTGAACCTCCCTCCTCCCTCTCTCTGTCTCCCACAGCACCTAACTCACTGAACCTCCCTGCTCCCTCTCTCTCTCTGACAGCACCGAACTCACTAAACCTCCCTCCTCTCTCTCTCTGTCTCAGACAGCACCTAACTCACTGACCCTCCCTCCTCCCTCTCTCTGTCTCAGACAGCACCTAACTCACTGAACCTCCCTCCTCTCTCTCTGTCTCAGACAGCACCTAACTCACTGAACCTCCCTCCTCCCTCTCTCTGTCTCAGACAGCACCTAACTCACTGAACCTCCCTCCTCCTCTCTCTGTCTCAGACAGCACCTAACTCACTGAACCTTCCTCCTCCCTCTCTCTGTCTCAGACAGCACCTAACTCACTGAACCTCCCTCCTCCCTCTCTCTGTCTCAGACAGCACCAAACTCACTGAACCTCCCTCCCCCTCTCTCTGTCTCAGACAGCACCCAACTCACTGAACCTCCCTCCTCCCTCTCTCTGTCTCAGACAGCACCTAACTCACTGATACTCCCTCCTCCCTCGCCCTCTCTCAGACAGCACCTAACTCATTGAACCTCCCTCCTCCCTCTCTCTGTCTCAGACAACACCTAACTCACTGAACCTCCCTCCTCCCTCTCTCTGTCTCAGACAGCACCTAACTCACTGAACCTCCCTCCTCCCTCTCTCTGTCTCAGACAACACCTAACTCACTGAACCTCCCTCCTCCCTCTCTCTCTCAGACAGCATCTAACTCACTGAACCTCCCTCCTCCCTCTCTCTCTCAGACAGCATCTAACTCACTGAACCTCCCTCCTCCCTCTCTCTGTCTCAGACAACACCTAACTCACTGAACCTCCCTCCTCCCTCCTCCCTCTCTGTCTCAGACAGCACCTAACTCACTGTACCTCCCTCCTCCCTCTCTCTGTCTCAGACGGCACCTAACTCACTGAACCTCCCTCCTCCCTCTCTCTCTCTGACAGCACCTAACTCACTGAACCTCCCTCCTCCCTCTCTCTCTCTGACAGCACCTAACTCACTGAACCTCCCTCCTCCCTCTCTCTCTCTCAGACAGCACCTAACTCACTGAACCTCCCTCCTCCCTCTCTCTGTCTCAGGCAGCACCTAACACACTGAACCTCCCTCCTCCCTCTCTCTCTCTCTCAGACAGCACCTAACTCACTGAACCTCCCTCCTCCCTCTCTCTCTCTCAGACAGCACCTAACTCACTGAACCTCCCTCCTCCCTCTCTCTGTCTCAGGCAGCACCTAACTCACTGAACCTCCCTCCTCCCTCTCTCTCTCTCTCAGACAGCACCTAACTCACTGAACCTCCCTCCTCCCTCTCCCTCTCTCAGACAGCACCTAACTCACTGAACCTCCCTGCTCCCTCTCTCTCTCTCTCAGACAGCACCTAACTCACTGAACCTCCCTCCTCCCTCTCCCTCTCTCAGACAGCACCTAACTCACTGAACCTCCCTCCTCCCTCTCCCTCTCTCAGACAGCACCTAACTCACTGAACCTCCCTCCTCCCTCTCCCTCTCTCAGACAGCACCTAACTCACTGAACCTCCCTGCTCCCTCTCTCTCTCTCAGACAGCACGTAACTCACTGAACCTCCCTCCTCCTTCTCTCTGTCTCAGACAGCACATAACTCACTGAACCTCCCACCTCCTTCTCTCTCTCTGACTGCACCTAACTCACTGAACCTCCCTCCTCCCTCTCTCTGTCTCAGACAGCACCTAACTCACTGAACCTCCCTCCTCCCTCTCTGTCTCAGACAGCACCTAACTCACTGAACCTCTCTCCTCCCTCTCTCTCTCAGACAGCACCTAACTCACTGAACCTCCCTCCTACCTCTCTCTGTCTCAGACAGCACCTAACTCACTGAACCTCCCTCCTCCCTCTCTCTGTCTCAGACAGCACCTAACACACTGAACCTCCCCCTCGCTCCTCTCTCTCTCAGACAGCACCTAACTCAATGAACCTCCCTCCTCCCTCTCTCTCACACAGCACCTAACTCACTGAAGCTACCTCATCCCTCTCTCTCTCAGACAGCACCTAACTCACTGAAGCTCCCTCCTCCCTCTCTCTCTCTCAGACAGCACCTAACTCACTGAACCTCCCTCCTCCCTCTCTCTGTCTCAGACAGCACCTAACTCACTGAATCTCCCTCCTCCCTCTCTCTCTCTGACACACCTAACTCACTGAACCTCCCTCCTCTCTCTCTCTGTCTCAGACAGCACCTAACTCACTGAACCTCCCTCCTTCCTCACTGTCTCAGTTAGCACCTAACTCACGGAACTCCCTCCTCACTCTCTCTGTCTCAGGCAGCAACTAACTCACTGAACCTCCCTCCTGCCTCTATCTGTCTCAGACATCACCTAACTCACTGAACCTCCCTCCTCCCACTCTCTGTCTCAGACAGCACCTAACTCACTGAACCTCCCTCCTCCTTCTCTCTCTCAGACTGCACCTAACTCACTGAACCTCCCTCCTCCCTCTCTCTCTCTGTCTCAGACAGCACCTAACTCACTGAACCTCCCTCCTCACTCTCTCTGTCTCAGACAGCACCTAACTCACTGAACCTCTCTCCTCCCCCTCTCTCTCTGTCTCAGACAGCACCTAACTCACTGAACCTCCCTCCTCCCTCACTGTCTCAGTTAGCACCTAACTCACTGAACCTCCCTCCTCCCTCTCTGTCTCAGACAGCACCTAACTCACTCAACCTCCCTCCTCCCTCACTGTCTCAGTTAGCACCTAACTCACTGAACCTCCCTCCTCCCTCTCTCTGTCTCCCACAGCACCTAACTCACTGAACCTCCCTGCTCCCTCTCTCTCTCTGACAGCACCGAACTCACTAAACCTCCCTCCTCTCTCTCTCTGTCTCAGACAGCACCTAACTCACTGAACCTCCCTCCTCCCTCTCTCTGTCTCAGACAGCACCTAACTCATTGAACCTCCCTCCTCCCTCTCTCTCTCTCAGACAGCACCTAACTCAATGAACCTCCCTCCTCCCTCTCTCTGTCTCAGACAGCACCTAACTCATTGAACCTCCCTCCTCCCTCTCTCTCTCTCAGACAGCACCTAACTCACTGAACCTCCCTCCTCCCTCTCTCTCTGTCTCAGACAGCACCTAACTCACTGAACCTCCCCCTTCCCTCTCGCTGTCTCAGACAGCACCTAACTCACTGAACCTCCCTCCTTCCTCTCTCTGTCTCAGACAGCACCTAACTCATTGAACCTCCCTCCTCACTCTCTCTGTCTCAGACAGCACCTAACTCACTGAACCTCCCTCCTCCCTCTCTCTGTCTCAGACAGCACCTAACTCACTGAACCTCTCTCCTCCCCCTCTCTCTGTCTCAGACAGCACGTAACTCACTGAACCTCCCTCCTCCCTCACTGTCTCAGTTAGCACCTAACTCACTGAACCTCCCTCCTCCCTCTCTGTCTCAGACAGCACCTAACTCACTCAACCTCCCTCCTCCCTCTCTCTCTCAGTTAGCACCTAACTCACTGAACCTCCCTCCTCCCTCTCTCTCTCTCTGACAGCACCTAACTCACTGAACCTCCCTCCTCCCTCTCTCTCTCAGACAGCACCTAACTCACAACCTCCCTCCTCCCTCTCTCTCTGTCTCAGACAGCACCTAACTCACTGAACCGCCCTCCTCCCTCTCTCTCTGTCTCAGACAGCACCTAACTCACTGAACCTCCCTCCTCCCTCTCTGTCTCAGACAATACCCAACTCACTGAACCACCCTCCTCCCTCTCTCTGTCACAGACAGCACCTAACTCACTGAACCTCCCTCCTCCCTCTCTCTGTCTCAGACAGCACCGAACTCACTGAACCTCCCTCCTCCCTCTCTCTGTCTCAGACAGCAACTAACTCACTGAACCTCCTTCCTCCCTCTCGCTGTCTCAGACAGCACGTAACTCACTGAACCTCCCTCCTCCTTCTCTCTGTCTCAGACAGCACATAACTATCTGAACCTCCCTCCTCACTCTCTCTGTCTCAGACAGCACCTAACTCACTGAACCTCTCTCCTCCCCCTCTCTCTCTGTCTCAGACAGCACCTAACTCACTGAACCTCCCTCCTCCCTCACTGTCTCAGTTAGCACCTAACTCACGGAACTCCCTCCTCACTCTCTCTGTCTCAGGCAGCAACTAACTCACTGAACCTCCCTCCTGCCTCTATCTGTCTCAGACATCACCTAACTCACTGAACCTCCCTCCTCCCACTCTCTGTCTCAGACAGCACCTAACTCACTGAACCTCCCTCCTCCTTCTCTCTCTCAGACTGCACCTAACTCACTGAACCTCCCTCCTCCCTCTCTCTCTCTGTCTCAGACAGCACCTAACTCACTGAACCTCCCTCCTCACTCTCTCTGTCTCAGACAGCACCTAACTCACTGAACCTCTCTCCTCCCCCTCTCTCTCTGTCTCAGACAGCACCTAACTCACTGAACCTCCCTCCTCCCTCACTGTCTCAGTTAGCACCTAACTCACTGAACCTCCCTCCTCCTTCTCTCTCTCAGACTGCACCTAACTCACTGAACCTCCCTCCTCCCTCTCTCTCTCTGTCTCAGACAGCACCTAACTCACTGAACCTCCCTCCTCACTCTCTCTGTCTCAGACAGCACCTAACTCACTGAACCTCTCTCCTCCCCCTCTCTCTCTGTCTCAGACAGCACCTAACTCACTGAACCTCCCTCCTCCCTCACTGTCTCAGTTAGCACCTAACTCACTCAACCTCCCTCCTCCCTCACTGTCTCAGTTAGCACCTAACTCACTGAACCTCCCTCCTCCCTCTCTCTGTCTCCCACAGCACCTAACTCACTGAACCTCCCTGCTCCCTCTCTCTCTCTGACAGCACCGAACTCACTAAACCTCCCTCCTCTCTCTCTCTGTCTCAGACAGCACCTAACTCACTGACCCTCCCTCCTCCCTCTCTCTGTCTCAGACAGCACCTAACTCACTGAACCTCCCTCCTCTCTCTCTGTCTCAGACAGCACCTAACTCACTGAACCTCCCTCCTCCCTCTCTCTGTCTCAGACAGCACCTAACTCACTGAACCTCCCTCCTCCTCTCTCTGTCTCAGACAGCACCTAACTCACTGAACCTTCCTCCTCCCTCTCTCTGTCTCAGACAGCACCTAACTCACTGAACCTCCCTCCTCCCTCTCTCTGTCTCAGACAGCACCAAACTCACTGAACCTCCCTCCCCCTCTCTCTGTCTCAGACAGCACCCAACTCACTGAACCTCCCTCCTCCCTCTCTCTGTCTCAGACAGCACCTAACTCACTGAAACTCCCTCCTCCCTCGCCCTCTCTCAGACAGCACCTAACTCATTGAACCTCCCTCCTCCCTCTCTCTGTCTCAGACAACACCTAACTCACTGAACCTCCCTCCTCCCTCTCTCTGTCTCAGACAGCACCTAACTCACTGAACCTCCCTCCTCCCTCTCTCTGTCTCAGACAACACCTAACTCACTGAACCTCCCTCCTCCCTCTCTCTCTCAGACAGCATCTAACTCACTGAACCTCCCTCCTCCCTCTCTCTCTCAGACAGCATCTAACTCACTGAACCTCCCTCCTCCCTCTCTCTGTCTCAGACAACACCTAACTCACTGAACCTCCCTCCTCCCTCCTCCCTCTCTGTCTCAGACAGCACCTAACTCACTGTACCTCCCTCCTCCCTCTCTCTGTCTCAGACGGCACCTAACTCACTGAACCTCCCTCCTCCCTCTCTCTCTCTGACAGCACCTAACTCACTGAACCTCCCTCCTCCCTCTCTCTCTCTGACAGCACCTAACTCACTGAACCTCCCTCCTCCCTCTCTCTCTCTCAGACAGCACCTAACTCACTGAACCTCCCTCCTCCCTCTCTCTGTCTCAGGCAGCACCTAACACACTGAACCTCCCTCCTCCCTCTCTCTCTCTCTCAGACAGCACCTAACTCACTGAACCTCCCTCCTCCCTCTCTCTCTCTCAGACAGCACCTAACTCACTGAACCTCCCTCCTCCCTCTCTCTGTCTCAGGCAGCACCTAACTCACTGAACCTCCCTCCTCCCTCTCTCTCTCTCTCAGACAGCACCTAACTCACTGAACCTCCCTCCTCCCTCTCCCTCTCTCAGACAGCACCTAACTCACTGAACCTCCCTGCTCCCTCTCTCTCTCTCTCAGACAGCACCTAACTCACTGAACCTCCCTCCTCCCTCTCCCTCTCTCAGACAGCACCTAACTCACTGAACCTCCCTCCTCCCTCTCCCTCTCTCAGACAGCACCTAACTCACTGAACCTCCCTCCTCCCTCTCCCTCTCTCAGACAGCACCTAACTCACTGAACCTCCCTGCTCCCTCTCTCTCTCTCAGACAGCACGTAACTCACTGAACCTCCCTCCTCCTTCTCTCTGTCTCAGACAGCACATAACTCACTGAACCTCCCACCTCCTTCTCTCTCTCTGACTGCACCTAACTCACTGAACCTCCCTCCTCCCTCTCTCTGTCTCAGACAGCACCTAACTCACTGAACCTCCCTCCTCCCTCTCTGTCTCAGACAGCACCTAACTCACTGAACCTCTCTCCTCCCTCTCTCTCTCAGACAGCACCTAACTCACTGAACCTCCCTCCTACCTCTCTCTGTCTCAGACAGCACCTAACTCACTGAACCTCCCTCCTCCCTCTCTCTGTCTCAGACAGCACCTAACACACTGAACCTCCCCCTCGCTCCTCTCTCTCTCAGACAGCACCTAACTCAATGAACCTCCCTCCTCCCTCTCTCTCACACAGCACCTAACTCACTGAAGCTACCTCATCCCTCTCTCTCTCAGACAGCACCTAACTCACTGAAGCTCCCTCCTCCCTCTCTCTCTCTCAGACAGCACCTAACTCACTGAACCTCCCTCCTCCCTCTCTCTGTCTCAGACAGCACCTAACTCACTGAATCTCCCTCCTCCCTCTCTCTCTCTGACACACCTAACTCACTGAACCTCCCTCCTCTCTCTCTCTGTCTCAGACAGCACCTAACTCACTGAACCTCCCTCCTTCCTCACTGTCTCAGTTAGCACCTAACTCACGGAACTCCCTCCTCACTCTCTCTGTCTCAGGCAGCAACTAACTCACTGAACCTCCCTCCTGCCTCTATCTGTCTCAGACATCACCTAACTCACTGAACCTCCCTCCTCCCACTCTCTGTCTCAGACAGCACCTAACTCACTGAACCTCCCTCCTCCTTCTCTCTCTCAGACTGCACCTAACTCACTGAACCTCCCTCCTCCCTCTCTCTCTCTGTCTCAGACAGCACCTAACTCACTGAACCTCCCTCCTCACTCTCTCTGTCTCAGACAGCACCTAACTCACTGAACCTCTCTCCTCCCCCTCTCTCTCTGTCTCAGACAGCACCTAACTCACTGAACCTCCCTCCTCCCTCACTGTCTCAGTTAGCACCTAACTCACTGAACCTCCCTCCTCCCTCTCTGTCTCAGACAGCACCTAACTCACTCAACCTCCCTCCTCCCTCACTGTCTCAGTTAGCACCTAACTCACTGAACCTCCCTCCTCCCTCTCTCTGTCTCCCACAGCACCTAACTCACTGAACCTCCCTGCTCCCTCTCTCTCTCTGACAGCACCGAACTCACTAAACCTCCCTCCTCTCTCTCTCTGTCTCAGACAGCACCTAACTCACTGAACCTCCCTCCTCCCTCTCTCTGTCTCAGACAGCACCTAACTCATTGAACCTCCCTCCTCCCTCTCTCTCTCTCAGACAGCACCTAACTCAATGAACCTCCCTCCTCCCTCTCTCTGTCTCAGACAGCACCTAACTCATTGAACCTCCCTCCTCCCTCTCTCTCTCTCAGACAGCACCTAACTCACTGAACCTCCCTCCTCCCTCTCTCTCTGTCTCAGACAGCACCTAACTCACTGAACCTCCCCCTTCCCTCTCGCTGTCTCAGACAGCACCTAACTCACTGAACCTCCCTCCTTCCTCTCTCTGTCTCAGACAGCACCTAACTCATTGAACCTCCCTCCTCACTCTCTCTGTCTCAGACAGCACCTAACTCACTGAACCTCCCTCCTCCCTCTCTCTGTCTCAGACAGCACCTAACTCACTGAACCTCTCTCCTCCCCCTCTCTCTGTCTCAGACAGCACGTAACTCACTGAACCTCCCTCCTCCCTCACTGTCTCAGTTAGCACCTAACTCACTGAACCTCCCTCCTCCCTCTCTGTCTCAGACAGCACCTAACTCACTCAACCTCCCTCCTCCCTCTCTCTCTCAGTTAGCACCTAACTCACTGAACCTCCCTCCTCCCTCTCTCTCTCTCTGACAGCACCTAACTCACTGAACCTCCCTCCTCCCTCTCTCTCTCAGACAGCACCTAACTCACAACCTCCCTCCTCCCTCTCTCTCTGTCTCAGACAGCACCTAACTCACTGAACCGCCCTCCTCCCTCTCTCTCTGTCTCAGACAGCACCTAACTCACTGAACCTCCCTCCTCCCTCTCTGTCTCAGACAATACCCAACTCACTGAACCACCCCCCTCCCTCTCTCTGTCACAGACAGCACCTAACTCACTGAACCTCCCTCCTCCCTCTCTCTGTCTCAGACAGCACCTAACTCACTGAACCTCCCTCCTCCCTCTCTCTGTCTCAGACAGCAACTAACTCACTGAACCTCCTTCCTCCCTCTCGCTGTCTCAGACAGCACGTAACTCACTGAACCTCCCTCCTCCTTCTCTCTGTCTCAGACAGCACATAACTATCTGAACCTCCCTCCTCCTTCTCTCTCTCTGACTGCACCTAACTCACTGAACCTCCCTCCTCCCTCTCTCTGTCTCAGACAGCACCTAACTCACTGAACCTCCCTCCTCCCTCTCTGTCTCAGACAGCACCTAACTCACTGAACCTCCCTCCTCCCTCTCTCTCTCAGACAGCACCTAACTCACTGAACATCCCTCCTACCTCTCTCTGTCTCAGACAGCACCGAACTCACTGAACCTCCCTCCTCCCTCTCTCTGTCTCAGACAGCACCTAACTCACTGAACCTCCCTCCTCCCTCTCTCTGTCTCAGACAGCACCTAACTCACTGAACCTCCCTCCTCCCTCTCTGTCTCAGACAGCACCTAACTCACTGAACGTCCCTCCTCCCTCTCTCTCTCAGACAGCACCTAACTCACTGAACCTCCCTCCTCCCTCTCTGTCTCAGACAGCACCTAACACACTGAACCTCCATCCTCGCTCCTCTCTCTCTCAGACAGCACCTAACTCAATGAACCTCCCTCCTCCCTCTCTCTCACACAGCACCGAACTCACTGAAGCTCCCTCATCCCTCTCTCTCTCAGACGGCACCTAACTCACTGAAGCTCCCTCCTCCCTCTCTCTCTCTCAGACAGCACCTAACTCACTGAACCTCCATCCTCCCTCTCTCTTTCTCAGACAGCACCTAACTAACTGAACCTCCCTCCTCCCTCTCTCTGTCTCAGACAGTACCTAACTCACTGAACCTCCCTCCTTCCTCACTGTCTCAGTTAGCACCTAACTCACGGAACTCCCTCCTCACTCTCTCTGTCTCAGACAGCAACTAACTCACTGAACCTCCCTCCTGCCTCTATCTGTCTCAGACATCACCTAACTCACTGAACCTCCCTCCTCCCACTCTCTGTCTCAGACAGCACCTAACTCACTGAACCTCCCTCCTCCTTCTCTCTCTCAGACTGCACCTAACTCACTGAACCTCCCTCCTCCCTCTCTCTGTCTCAGACAGCACCTAACTCACTGAACCTCCCTCCTCCCTCTCTCTCTCAGACAGCACCTAACTCACTGAACCTCCCTCCTCCCTCTCTCTGTCTCAGACAGCACCTAACGCACTGAACCTCCCTCCTCCCCCTCTCTCTCTGTCTCAGACAGCACCTAACTCACTGAACCTCCCTCCTCACTCTCTCTGTCTCAGACAGCAGCTAACTCACTGAACCACCCTCCTCCCTCTCTCTGTCTCAGACAGCACCTAACTCACTGAACCTCCCTCCTCCCTCTCTCTCTGTCTCAGACAGCACCTAACTCACTGAACCTCCCTCCTCCCTCTCTCTCTCTCAGACAGCACCTAACTCATTGAACCTCCCTCCTCCCTCTCTCTCTCTCAGACAGCACCTAACTCACTGAACCTCCCTCCTCCCTCCCTCTCTCTCAGACAGCACCTAACTCATTGAACCTCCCTCCTCCCTCTCTCTCTCTCAGACAGCACCTAACTCACTGAACCTCCCTCCTCCCTCTCTCTGTCTCAGACAACACCTAACTCATTGAACCTCCCTCCTCCCTCCCTCTCTCTCAGACAGCACCTAACTCACTGAACCTCCCTCCTCCCTCTCTCTGTCTCAGACAGCACCTAACTCACTGAACCTCCCTCCTCCCTCCCTCTCTCTCAGACAGCACCTAACTCATTGAACCTCCCTCCTCCCTCTCTATCTCTCAGACAGCACCTAACTCACTGAACCTCCCTCCTCCCTCTCTCTGTCTCAGACAGCACCTAACTCATTGAACCTCCCTCCTCCCTCTCTCTCTCTCAGACAGCACCTAACTCACTGGACCTCCCTCCTCCATCTCTCTCTGTCTCAGACAGCACCTAACTCACTGAACCTCCCTCCTTCCTCTCTCTGTCTCAGACAGCACCTAACTCACTGAACCTCCCTCCTCCCTCTCTCTCTCTGACAGCACCTAACTCACTGAACCTCCCTCCTCCCTCTCTCTCTCAGACAGCACCTAACTCACTGAACCTCCCTCCTCCCTCTCTCTCTGTCTCAGACAGCACCTAACTCACTGAACCGCCCTCCTCCCTCTCTCTCTGTCTGAGACAGCACCTAACTCACTGAACCTCCCTCCTCCCTCTCTCTGTCTCAGACAGCACCTAACTCACTGAACCTCCCTCCTCCCTCTCTGTCTCAGACAACAACTAACTCACTGAACCTCCCTCCTCCCTCTCTCTGTCTCAGACAGCACCTAACTCACTGAACCTCCCTCTTCCCTCTCTCTATCTCTGACAGCACCTAACTCACTGAACCTCCCTCCTCCCTCTCTCTGTCTCAGACAGCACCTAACTCACTGAACCTCCCTCCTCCCTCTCTCTGTCTCAGACAGCACCTAACTCACTGAACCTCCCTCCTCCCTCTCTCTGTCTCAGACAGCAACTAACTCACTGAACCTCCCTCCTCCCTCTCTCTGTCTCAGACATTAACTCACTGAACCTCCCTCCTCCCTCTCTCTGTCTCAGACATTAACTCACTGAACCTCCCTCCTCCCTCTCTCTCTGTCTCAGACAGCACCTAACTCACTGAACCTGCTCCTCCGTCTCTCAGACAGCACCTAACTCACTGAACCTCCCTCCTCCCTCTCTCTGTCTCAGACAGCACTTAACTCACTGAACCTCCCTCCTCCCTCTCTCTCTGACAGCACCTAACTTACTGAACCTCCCTCCTCACTCTCTCTGTCTCAGACAGCACCTAACTCACTGAACCTCCCTCCTCCCTCACTGTCTCAGTTAGCACCTAACTCACTGAACCTCCCTGCTCTCTCTCTCTCTGTCTCAGACAGCACCGAACTCACTAAACCTCCCTCCTCTCTCTCTCTCTGTCTCAGACAGCACCTAACTCACTGAACCTCCCTCCTCCCTCTCCCGGTCTCAGACAGCACCTAACTCATTGAACCTCCCTCCTCCCTCTCTCTCTCAGACAGCACCTAACTCACTGAACCTCCCTCCTCCATCTCTCTCTGTCTCAGACAGCACCTAACTCACTGAAGCTCCCTCCTCCCTCTCTCTCTCAGACAGCACCTAACTCACTGAACCTCCCTCCTCCCTCTCTCTCTCAGACAGCACCTAACTCACTGAACCTCCCTCCTCCCTCTCTCTCTGTCTCAGACAGCACCTAACTCACTGAACCGCCCTCCTCCCTCTCTCTCTGTCTCAGACAGCACCTAACTCACTGAACCTCCCTCCTCCCTCTCTCTGTCTCAGACAGCACCTAACTCACTGAACCTCCCTCCTTCCTCTCTGTCTCAGACAACAACTAACTCACTGAACCTCCCTCCTCCCTCTCTCTGTCTCAGACAGCACCTAACTCACTGAACCTCCCTCCTCCCTCTCTCTATCTCTGACAGCTCCTAACTCACTGAACCTCCCTCCTCCCTCTCTCTGTCTCAGACAGCACCTAACTCACTGAGCCTCCCTCCTCCCTCTCTCTGTCTCAGACAGCAACTAACTCACTGAACCTCCTTCCTCCCTCTCGCTGTCTCAGACAGCACCTAACTCACTGAACCTCCCTCCTCCCTCTCTCTGTCTCAGACAGCACCTAACTCACTGAACCTTCCTCCTCCCTCTCTCTGTCTCAGACAGCACCTAACTCACTGAACCTCCCTCCTCCCTCTCTCTGTCTCAGACAGCACCTAACTCACTAAACCTCCCTCCTCACTCTCTCTCTGTCTCAGACAGCACCTAACTCACTGAACCTTCCTCCCCTCTCTCTCAGACAGCACCTAACTCACTGAACCTCCCCCTTCCCTCTCGCTGTCTCAGACAGCACCTAACTCACTGAACCTCCCTCCTTCCTCTCTCTGTCTCAGACAGCACCTAACTCATTGAACCTCCCTCCTCACTCTCTCTGTCTCAGACAGCACCTAACTCACTGAACCTCCCTCCTCCCTCTCTCTGTCTCAGACAGCACCTAACTCACTGAACCTCTCTCCTCCCCCTCTCTCTGTCTCAGACAGCACCTAACTCACTGAACCTCCCTCCTCCCTCACTGTCTCAGTTAGCACCTAACTCACTGAACCTCCCTCCTCCCTCTCTGTCTCAGACAGCACCTAACTCACTCAACCTCCCTCCTCCCTCTCTCTCTCAGTTAGCACCTAACTCACTGAACCTCCCTCCTCCCTCTCTCTCTCTCTGACAGCACCTAACTCACTGAACCTCCCTCCTCCCTCTCTCTCTCAGACAGCACCTAACTCACGACCTCCCTCCTCCCTCTCTCTCTGTCTCAGACAGCACCTAACTCACTGAACCGCCCTCCTCCCTCTCTCTCTGTCTCAGACAGCACCTAACTCACTGAACCTCCCTCCTCCCTCTCTGTCTCAGACAATACCCAACTCACTGAACCACCCTCCTCCCTCTCTCTGTCTCAGACAGCACCTAACTCACTGAACCTCCCTCCTCCCTCTCTCTGTCTCAGACAGCACCTAACTCACTGAACCTCCCTCCTCCCTCTCTCTGTCTCAGACAGCAACTAACTCACTGAACCTCCTTCCTCCCTCTCGCTGTCTCAGACAGCACGTAACTCACTGAACCTCCCTCCTCCTTCTCTCTGTCTCAGACAGCACATAACTCACTGAACCTCCCTCCTCCTTCTCTCTCTCTGACTGCACCTAACTCACTGAACCTCCCTCCTCCCTCTCTCTGTCTCAGACAGCACCTAACTCACTGAACCTCCCTCCTCCCTCTCTGTCTCAGACAGCACCTAACTCACTGAACCTCCCTCCTCCCTCTCTCTCTCAGACAGCACCTAACTCACTGAACATCCCTCCTACCTCTCTCTGTCTCAGACAGCACCGAACTCACTGAACCTCCCTCCTCCCTCTCTCTGTCTCAGACAGCACCTAACTCACTGAACCTCCCTCCTCCCTCTCTCTGTCTCAGACAGCACCTAACTCACTGAACCTCCCTCCTCCCTCTCTGTCTCAGACAGCACCTAACTCACTGAACCTCCCTCCTCCCTCTCTCTCTCAGACAGCACCTAACTCACTGAACCTCCCTCCTCCCTCTCTGTCTCAGACAGCACCTAACACACTGAACCTCCATCCTCGCTCCTCTCTCTCTCAGACAGCACCTAACTCAATGAACCTCCCTCCTCCCTCTCTCTCACACAGCACCGAACTCACTGAAGCTCCCTCATCCCTCTCTCTCTCAGACAGCACCTAACTCACTGAAGCTCCCTCCTCCCTCTCTCTCTCTCAGACAGCACCTAACTCACTGAACCTCCATCCTCCCTCTCTCTTTCTCAGACGGCACCTAACTCACTGAACCTCCCTCCTCCCTCTCTCTGTCTCAGACAGCACCTAACTCACTGAACCTCCCTCCTTCCTCACTGTCTCAGTTAGCACCTAACTCACGGAACTCCCTCCTCACTCTCTCTGTCTCAGACAGCAACTAACTCACTGAACCTCCCTCCTGCCTCTATCTGTCTCAGACATCACCTAACTCACTGAACCTCCCTCCTCCCACTCTCTGTCTCAGACAGCACCTAACTCACTGAACCTCCCTCCTCCTTCTCTCTCTCAGACTGCACCTAACTCACTGAACCTCCCTCCTCCCTCTCTCTGTCTCAGACAGCACCTAACTCACTGAACCTCCCTCCTCCCTCTCTCTCTCAGACAGCACCTAACTCACTGAACCTCCCTCCTCCCTCTCTCTGTCTCAGACAGCACCTAACGCACTGAACCTCCCTCCTCCCCCTCTCTCTCTGTCTCAGACAGCACCTAACTCACTGAACCTCCCTCCTCACTCTCTCTGTCTCAGACAGCAGCTAACTCACTGAACCACCCTCCTCCCTCTCTCTGTCTCAGACAGCACCTAACTCACTGAACCTCCCTCCTCCCTCTCTCTCTGTCTCAGACAGCACCTAACTCACTGAACCTCCCTCCTCCATCTCTCTCTCTCAGACAGCACCTAACTCATTGAACCTCCCTCCTCCCTCTCTCTCTCTCAGACAGCACCTAACTCACTGAACCTCCCTCCTCCCTCCCTCTCTCTCAGACAGCACCTAACTCATTGAACCTCCCTCCTCCCTCTCTCTCTCTCAGACAGCACCTAACTCACTGAACCTCCCTCCTCCCTCTCTCTGTCTCAGACAACACCTAACTCATTGAACCTCCCTCCTCCCTCCCTCTCTCTCAGACAGCACCTAACTCATTGAACCTCCCTCCTCCCTCTCTCTCTCTCAGACAGCACCTAACTCACTGAACCTCCCTCCTCCCTCTCTCTGTCTCAGACAGCACCTAACTCACTGAACCTCCCTCCTCCCTCCCTCTCTCTCAGACAGCACCTAACTCATTGAACCTCCCTCCTCCCTCTCTATCTCTCAGACAGCACCTAACTCACTGAACCTCCCTCCTCCCTCTCTCTGTCTCAGACAGCACCTAACTCATTGAACCTCCCTCCTCCCTCTCTCTCTCTCAGACAGCACCTAACTCACTGGACCTCCCTCCTCCATCTCTCTCTGTCTCAGACAGCACCTAACTCACTGAACCTCCCTCCTTCCTCTCTCTGTCTCAGACAGCACCTAACTCACTGAACCTCCCTCCTCCCTCTCTCTCTCTGACAGCACCTAACTCACTGAACCTCCCTCCTCCCTCTCTCTCTCAGACAGCACCTAACTCACTGAACCTCCCTCCTCCCTCTCTCTCTGTCTCAGACAGCACCTAACTCACTGAACCGCCCTCCTCCCTCTCTCTCTGTCTGAGACAGCACCTAACTCACTGAACCTCCCTCCTCCCTCTCTCTGTCTCAGACAGCACCTAACTCACTGAACCTCCCTCCTCCCTCTCTGTCTCAGACAACAACTAACTCACTGAACCTCCCTCCTCCCTCTCTCTGTCTCAGACAGCACCTGACTCACTGAACCTCCCTCTTCCCTCTCTCTATCTCTGACAGCACCTAACTCACTGAACCTCCCTCCTCCCTCTCTCTGTCTCAGACAGCACCTAACTCACTGAACCTCCCTCCTCCCTCTCTCTGTCTCAGACAGCACCTAACTCACTGAACCTCCCTCCTCCCTCTCTCTGTCTCAGACAGCAACTAACTCACTGAACCTCCCTCCTCCCTCTCTCTGTCTCAGACATTAACTCACTGAACCTCCCTCCTCCCTCTCTCTGTCTCAGACATTAACTCACTGAACCTCCCTCCTCCCTCTCTCTCTGTCTCAGACAGCACCTAACTCACTGAACCTGCTCCTCCGTCTCTCAGACAGCACCTAACTCACTGAACCTCCCTCCTCCCTCTCTCTGTCTCAGACAGCACTTAACTCACTGAACCTCCCTCCTCCCTCTCTCTCTGACAGCACCTAACTTACTGAACCTCCCTCCTCACTCTCTCTGTCTCAGACAGCACCTAACTCACTGAACCTCCCTCCTCCCTCACTGTCTCAGTTAGCACCTAACTCACTGAACCTCCCTGCTCTCTCTCTCTCTGTCTCAGACAGCACCGAACTCACTAAACCTCCCTCCTCTCTCTCTCTCTGTCTCAGACAGCACCGAACTCACTAAACCTCCCTCCTCTCTCTCTCTCTGTCTGAGACAGCACCTAACTCACTGAACCTCCCTCCTCCCTCTCCCTGTCTCAGACAGCACCTAACTCATTGAACCTCCCTCCTCCCTCTCTCTCTCAGACAGCACCTAACTCACTGAACCTCCCTCCTCCATCTCTCTCTGTCTCAGACAGCACCTAACTCACTGAACCTCCCTCCTCCCTCTCTCTCTCAGACAGCACCTAACTCACTGAACCTCCCTCCTCCCTCTCTCTCTCAGACAGCACCTAACTCACTGAACCTCCCTCCTCCCTCTCTCTCTGTCTCAGACAGCACCTAACTCACTGAACCGCCCTCCTCCCTCTCTCTCTGTCTCAGACAGCACCTAACTCACTGAACCTCCCTCCTCCCTCTCTCTGTCTCAGACAGCACCTAACTCACTGAACCTCCCTCCTTCCTCTCTGTCTCAGACAACAACTAACTCACTGAACCTCCCTCCTCCCTCTCTCTGTCTCAGACAGCACCTAACTCACTGAACCTCCCTCCTCCCTCTCTCTATCTCTGACAGCTCCTAACTCACTGAACCTCCCTCCTCCCTCTCTCTGTCTCAGACAGCACCTAACTCACTGAGCCTCCCTCCTCCCTCTCTCTGTCTCAGACAGCAACTAACTCACTGAACCTCCTTCCTCCCTCTCGCTGTCTCAGACAGCACCTAACTCACTGAACCTTCCTCCTCCCTCTCTCTGTCTCAGACAGCACCTAACTCACTGAACCTCCCTCCTCCCTCTCTCTGTCTCAGACAGCACCTAACTCACTAAACCTCCCTCCTCACTCTCTCTCTGTCTCAGACAGCACCTAACTCACTGAACCTTCCTCCCCTCTCTCTCAGACAGCACCTAACTCACTGAACCTCCCTCCTCCCTCTCTCAGACAGCACCTAACTCACTGAACCTCTCTCCTCCCTCTCTCTGTCTCAGACAGCACTTAACTCACTGAACCTCCCTCCTCCCTCTCTCTCTGACAGCACCTAACTCACTGAACCTCCCTCCTCCCTCTCTCTGTCTCAGACAGCACCTAACTCACTGAAATCCCTCCTCCCTCTCTCTGTCTCAGACAGCACCTAACTCACTGAACCTCCCTCCTCCCTCTCTCTGTCTCAGACAGCACCAAACTCACTGAACCTCCCTCCTCCCTCTCTCTCTCTCAGACAGCACCTAACTCACTGAACCTCCCTCCTCCCTCTCTCTGTCTCAGACAGCACCTAACTCACTGAACCTCCCTCCTCTCTCTCTCTGTCTCAGACAGCACCTAACTCACTGAACCTCCCTCCTCCCTCCCTCTCTCAGACAGCACCTAACTCACTGAACCTCCCTCCTCCCGATCTGTCTCAGACAGCACCTAACTCACTGAACCTCCCTCCTCCCTCTCTCTCTCTGACAGCACCTAACTCACTGAACCTCCCTCCTCCCTCTCCCTCTGTCTCAGACAGCACCTAACTCACTGAACCTCGCTCCTCCCTCTCTGTCTCAGACAGCACCTAACTCACTGAACCTCCCTCCTCCCTCTCTCTGTCTCAGACAGCACCTAACTCACTGAACCTCCCTCCTCCCTCTCTCTCTCAGACGGTACCTAACTCACTGAACCTCCCTCCTCCCTCTCTCTGTCTCAGACAGCACCTAACTCACTGAACCTCCCTCCTCCCTCTCTCTGTCTCAGACAGCACCTAACTCACTGAACCTCCCTCCTCACTCTCTCTGCCTCAGACAGCACCTAACTCACTGAACCTCCCTCCTCCCTCTCTCTGCGTCAGACAGCACCTAACTCACTGAACCTCCCTCCTCCCTCTCTCTGTATCAGACAGCACCTAACTCACTGAACCTCCCTCCTCTCTCTCTCTGTCTCAGACCGCACCTAACTCACTGAACCTCCCTCCTCCCTCTCTCTGTCTCAGACAGCACCTAACTCACTGAACCTCCCTCCTCCCTCTCTCTGTCTCAGACAGCACCTAACCCACTGAACCTCCCTCCTCCCTCTCTCTCTCTCTGACAGCACCTAACTCACTGAACCTCCCTCCTCCCTCTCTCTGTCTCAGACAGCACCGAACTCACTGAACCTCCCTCCTCCCTCTCTCAGACAGCACCTAACTCACTGAACCTGCCTCCTCCCTCTCTGTCTCAGACAGCACCTAACTCACTGAACCTCCCTCCTCCCTCTCTCTGTCTCAGACAGCACCTAACTCACTGAACCTCCCTCCTCCCTCTCTCTGTCTCAGACAGCACCTAACTCACTGAACCTCCCTCCTCCCTCTCTCTCTCTCAGACAGCACCTAACTCACTGAACCTCCCTCCTCCCTCGCTCTCTCTCAGACAGCACCTAACTCACTGAACCTCCCTCCTCTCTCTCTCTCTCAGACAGCACCTAACTCACTGAACCTCCCTCCTCCCTCTCTCTGTCTCAGACAGCACCTAACTCACTGAACCTCCCTCTCTCTGTCTCAGACACCACCGAACTCACTGAACCTCCCTCCTCCCTCTCTCTTTCTCAGACAGCACCTAACTCACTGAACCTCACTCTCTCTGTCTCAGACAGCACCTAACTCACGGAACCGCCGTCCTCCCTCTCTCTCTCTGACAGCACCTAACTCACTGAACCTCCCTCCTCCCTCTCTCTGTCTCAGACAGCACCTAACTCACTGAACCTCCCTCCTCCCTCTCTCTGTCTCAGACAGCACCTAACTCACTGAACCTCCCTCCTCCCTCTCTCTGTCTCAGACAGCACCTAACTCACTGAACCTCCCTCCTCCCTCTCTCTCTCTCAGACAGCACCTAACTCATTGAATCTCCCTCCTCCCTCTCTCTGTCTCAGACAGCGCCTAACTCACTGAACCTCCCTCCTCCCTGTCTCTGTCAGACAGCACCTAACTCACTGAACCTCCCTCCTCCCTCTCTCTGTCTCAGACAGCACCTAACTCACTGAACCTCCCTCCTCCCTCTCTCTCTCTCACACAGCACCTAACTCACTGAACCTCCCTCCTCCCTCTCTCTGTCTCAGACAGCACCTAACTCACTGAACCTCCCTCCTCCCTCTCTCTGTCTCAGACAGCACCTAACTCACTGAACCTCCCTCCTCCCTCTCTCTCTCTCAGACAGCACCTAACTCATTGAATCTCCCTCCTCCCTCTCTCTGTCTCAGACAGCACCTAACTCACTGAACCTCCCTCCTCCCTCTCTCTGTCTCAGACAGCACCTAACTCATTGAATCTCCCTCCTCCCTCTCTCTGTCTCAACAGCACCTAACTCACTGAACCTCCCTCCTCCCTGTCTCTCTGTCAGACAGCACCTAACTCACTGAAACTCCCTCCTCCCTCTCTCTGTCTCAGACAGCACCTAACTCATTGAATCTCCCTCCTCCCTCTCTCTCTGACAGCACCTAACTCACTCAACCTCTCTGATGTGCCTCAATAAATCCGAGACTCAATGTTTGCAGAACAAAACAAGGCTTTTATTAACTTAGAAGGTAACACACAGTGGAGAGGTGTCTTCCATCCAGAGGTCTGCAGTACTGGATGTGAGGCACGCTGAGCCTGCTTACATAGGGGCCAGGTATGGGCGGAGCCCTACACACAATACAATACAAGGAGGAAACGGAACTGAGGTAAGGGAAATGAAACTGAAACTAAACCACAGTCACAGGCACAATCACACAGAGAATACAGATGAGTGATGAATGGCATATTTCATCACATTCACCCCTTCTATAGCTTTAGTCTGTTCGGGGGTTTGATAGTCCTCTGTGACCGACGTGGCTGTTGTGGTGCCGCGGGTGTCGGCTGGGTGTCCCCGGTGGCCTCCTGGGTCTCTGCCGGGGGCGCCGCCAGGGTTGTTGAAGGGGTAGTTGGTGGGGGTACTCTTGGTCGATGTTTTTCCGGGGGTGATGAAAGAGTAGTGGGTGGGTAATAGTTGCTGTGATCGTTGTTGCTGCTGTTGTCGTGGTTGTTGTCGTTACCGGCTGGGGCGACGTCTTTTATGGACACGGCGTCCTCCCTTCCGTCGGCGTGCCGGACATACGCGTATTGGGGGTTGGCGTGGAGTAGGTGCACTGACTCCACGAGAGGGTCCGTCTTGTGGCCCCTCACATGCCTTCGCACGAATACCGGACCTGGGGTGGAGAGCCATGACGGCATGGATACGCCTGAGGTGTATTTCCGGGGAAAGACAAACATTCGTTCATGAGGCATGGCATTAGTGGCAGTACACAATAGCGACCGTATCGAATGGAGCACATCTGAGAGGACTTCCTGCCAGCGGGAGATAGGGAGGCCCTTGGTCCTTAGAGCTAGAGTGACTGCTTTCCATACTGTCCCGTTCTCTCGCTCCACTTGACCGTTACCCCGGGGGTTGTAGCTGGTGGTACAGCTCGTGGCGATCCCCCTGGACAGCATGTACTGGCGTAGCTCTTCACTCATGAAGGACGCCCCCCTATCCGTATGGATGTAGCTCGGCATACCGAACAGGCAGAACAGGCTGTTGAGGCATTTAATGACCGTGGCGCTGGTCATGTCTGGGCAGGGGAAGGCGAATGGGAAATGGGAGTATTCGTCCACAATGTTCAGGAAGTAAACATTGCGGTCGACGGACGGGAGGGGGCCCTTGAAGTCTAAGCTGAGCCGCTCAAAGGGCCGTGTAGCTTTGATTAAGTGGGCTCTATCTGGGCGGTAGAACCGAGGCTTGCACTCAGCGCAAGTGCGGCAGTTCCTGGTCAGAGACCGAACTTCCTCAATCGAGTAGGGTAAGTTATGGGACTTTATGAAGTGGAACAGCCACGTGACCCCTGGGTGGCAGAGGTCGTTGTGGAGGGTCTGTAGCCGATCCCCGGTGGCGCTGGCACACATCCCTCGTGAGAGGGCATCGGGGGATTCGTTAAGGGCCCCTGGCCGGTAAATGATGTCATAATCGAAGGTGGAGAGCTCGATCCGCCACCTAAGAATCTTATCATTTTTAATCTTCCCCCTCTGTTTATTGTTGAACATAAACGCTACCGACCGCTGGTCGGTAAGTAGGGTGAAGCGTTTGCCGGCTAGGTAGTAGCGCCAGTGGCGCACTGCCTCCACGATGGCTTGGGCCTCCTTTTCCACGGAGGAGTGTCTGATCTCGGGCCCTTGGAGGGTCCTCGAGAAGAAAGCTACGGGCTGCCCCGCCTGGTTGAGGGTGGCCGCCAAGGCAAAGTCAGACGCATCGCTTTCCACTTGAAAGGGAGTGTTCTCGTCCACTGCCTGTAGCGTGGCCCGCTCAATATCCCGCTTAATGCTTTTGAAGGCGGCGTGGGCCTCAGCAGAGAGCGGAAAAGAGGATGCTTTCAAGAGGGGGCGGGCTTTGTCGGAGTAGTTGGGGACCCATTGGGAATAATAAGAAAATAACCCCAGGCACCTTTTCAGGGCTTTGGGAGTGTTGGGCAGGGGCAGCTCCCGTAGGGGGCTCAATCGGTCGGGGTCTGGTCCGATTTCCCCATTCTCCACCACGCTGCCTAGTATGCAGAGGCGCGTGGTGTTGTAAACGCACTTGTCCTCGTTGTAAGTGAGGTTGAGTTTTTGTGCGGTTTTCAGGAACCTCTCGAGGTTCGAGTCGTGATCCTGCTGGTTGTGACCGCAGATGGTGACGTTGTCGAGGTAGGGGAAGGTTGCCTGCAAGTGGTGGTCATCGACCATGCGGTCCATCTCCCTCTGGAAGACCGAGACTCCATTCGTCACCCCAAAGGGGACGCTGAGGAATTAGTAGAGGCGTCCGTTCGCCTCGAAGGCGGTGTACGGGCGGTCCTCTGGTCTGATAGGGAGCTGGTGTTACGCTGACTTGAGGTCGATGGTGGAGAACACCCGGTATTGGGCGATTTGGTTCACCATTTCTGATATGCGGGGTAGCGGGTAGGCGTCTAGTTGGGTGTACCTGTTGATCGTTTGGCTATAGTCGATCACCATCCGTTTCTTCTCGCTACCCCTTACCACCACCACTTGGGCGTGCCACGGGCTGTTGCTGCGTTCAATAATGCGCTCCTTCAGGAGCCTGTCTACCTCGGTCGCGATAAACCGCCTGTCCTCCCAGCTGTACCTCCTGCTTTTGGTCGCTATTGGCCGGCAGTTAGGGGTAAGGTTCGCGAATAGCGAAGGTGGCTTTACCGTCAGGGTAGCCAGACCGCACACTGTGAGGGGCGGCTGGGACCCACCGTAATTGAGCGTGATGCTTTGGTGGTGGCACTGGAAATCCAGGCCCAAGATCACGCTCGCACATAGATTCTTCATGATTAGTACTTTAAAATTATCGTATACAGTTCCGTTAACGGACAATTGTATCGTGCAGTAACCCATAATGGTCGATGTCTGGGTTTTATCAGCCATAGAGATGGTACCCCGAGTAGGGACCACCTTTAGGGAGAGTTGTTGTGCTAGTTCAGGGTGGATAAAACTCTCCGTGCTTCCACTGTCAATTAAACATTTAACCCCGCACCCGTTTACCTCGATGTCCACCATTGATTTGGATAGCGGGTGCGGCCTGGTCTGGTCCACTGTGACCGATGCCACTGTAGGGCCCTGATCAAGACAAGATGGCGTCCACGCTGTCTGCTCACAAGATGGCGGACCCCACGAGGTCTGGCAAGATGGCATCCAAGATGGCCGCTCCCACGGCGCACACGTGGCGGTGGCGGGTTTTCCGGCGGGGTTCCCTCTGCACACCTTCCCGAAGTGCCCCTTCTTACCGCACTTAAAGCAGGTGGTGCCTTTCGCCGGGCACAGGTTTCTGGTGTGCTTCGACTGCCCGCAGAAGTAGCAGTTGGGTCCCCGACGCGTCGCGGCTGTCGTAGGGCTTCTCGGGGGAGAGCGGGGCCCCGACGGTGTCGGGCTGCCGGGCGGGGAAGATGCCTTCCAAGATGGCGGCGCCCTTGGTGCACACGTGGCGGCGTGGGCGGCGCGGGCTGAAGAGTAGGCGTCCGAGTTTCTCTGGGCCACAGCCTGTTTCAGGTCCAATCCCGTTTTTTCCAGCAGTCTCTGCCGGATGTAAGTGGAGCTGAGGCCTGTGATGAAGGCATCGCGAACAAGCTCGTCAGTGTACACTGCGGCTTTTACATCTTGGCACTTGCAGTCTTTGCCAAGCGTTTTCAGGGTGACTAGGAACTCATCCAGCGATTCCCCAGGTCGCTGTGCGCGAGTAGCGAGCAGATGCCTAGCATACACCTCATTCGTAGGCTGCTGGTAATGCGCCTTTAAGATGTCGCAGACGGCCGGGTACGTGTCGGCGTCTTGGATGATGGGGTAAACCCTGTGGCTTACCCAATTCCGCAGGATTCCGAGTATTATACTTTCAGCGTCCGTAGCGCCTGTGACGGCTGCGGAATTTTCCAGGAAGAATTCCATACACATAAACCAGTGTCCGAAGCGTGTCGATGCATCCAAAGCATGCTGGTCCAAATCCAAACGTTCGGGTTTCAAGAGTTGATCCATTGTGTTGAAAAGTAAGTTAATAAAATTGATGTGCCTCAATAAATCCGAGACTCAATGTTAGCGGAACAAAGCAAGGCTTTTATTAACTTAGAAGGTAACACACAGTGGAGAGGTGTCTTCCATCCAGAGGTCTGCAGTACTGGATGTGAGGCACGCTGAGCCTGCTTACATAGGGGCCAGGTATGGGCGGAGCCCTACACACAATACAATACAAGGTGAGGAAACGGAACTGAGGTGAGGGAAATGAAACTGAAACTAAACCACAGTCACAGGCACAATCACACAGGGAATACAGATGAGTGATGAATGGCAAATTTCATCACACTCCCTCCTCCCTCTCTCTCTCTCAGACAGCACCTAACTCACTGAACCTCCCTCCTCCCTCTCTCAGACAGCACCTAACTCACTGAACCTCCCTCCTCCCTCTCTCTCTCTCTGACAGCACCTAACTCACTGAAGCTCGCTCCACCCTCTCTCTGTCTCAGACAGCACCGAACTCACTGAACCTCATTCCTCCCTCTCTCTCTCTCAGACAGCACCTAACTCACTGAACCTCCCTCCTCCCTCTCTGTCTCAGACAGCACCTAACTCACTGAACCTCCCTCCTCCCTCTGTCTCAGACAGCACCTAACTCACTGAACCTCCCTCCTCCCTCTCTCTCTCTCTCATGGTGTGGAGATGCCGGAGTTGGACTGGGGTGGAGAAATGTAAAAAGTCACACAACACCAAGTTATAGTCCAACAGCTTTATTTGAAATCACAAGCTTTCGGAGCGCTGCTCCTTCTTCAGGTGAAGTGGAGAAATGCATAAAGACACAGCTTATATAGTCAGAGAATCATGTCAGATGTTTACAGGTAACCTTTCCAACTGCCATTTATCACACCTCGGCAGAGAGATAATCACAGCAGTCAAAGGTGTGAATGGTGTCCAAACAGGTCAGTCAGGGAAACATTACATCAAAGAACAATGCGGTGGGGTCACAGGGGTCAAATATTGCAGATGCTGGGGTCTGTATGAAAAACAAAAAAACAGATAAAAAACATTTTTTTTTTTGGCTGGAAATCACAGCAGGTCCGGCCGCATCCGTGTAGACAGACAGCTCTCTCAGACAGCACCTAACTCACTGAACCTCCCTCCTCCCTCTCTCTGTTTCAGACAGCATCTAACTCACTGAACCTCCCTCCTCCCTCTCTCTCTCTCTGACAGCACCGAACTCATTGAACCTCCCTCCTCCCTCTCTGTCTCAGACAGAACCTAACTCACTGAACCTCCCTCCTCCCTCTCTCTCTGTCTCACACAGCAGCTAACTCACTGAACCTCCCTCCTCCCTCTCTCTCTCAGACAGCACCTAACTCACTGAACCTCCCTCCTCCCTCTCTCTGTCTCAGACAGCACCTAACTCACTGAACCTCCCTCCTCCCTCTCTCTGTCTCAGACAGCACCCAACTCACTGAACCTCCCTCCTCCCTCTCTCTGTCTCAGACAGCACCTAACACATTGAACCTCCCTCCTCCCTCTCTCTGTCTCAGACAGCACCTAACTCACTGAACCTCCCTCCTTCCTCTCTCTCTCGGACAGCACCTAACTCACTGAACCTCACTCCTCCCTCTCTCTGTCTCAGACAGCACCTAACTCACTGAAACTCCCTCCTCCCTCTCTCTCTCAGACAACACCTAACTCATTGAACCTCCCTCCTCCCTCTCTCTCTCTCAGACAGCACCTAACTCACTGAACCTCCCTCCTCCCTCTCTCTGGCAGCACCTAACTCACTGAACCTCCCTCCTCCCTCTCTCTCTCTCAGACAGCACCTAACTCACTGAACCTCCCTCCTCCCTCTCTCTCTCTGTCTCAGACAGCACCTAACTCACTGAACCTCCCTCCTCCCTCTCTCTCTCAGACAGCACCTAACTCACTGAACCTCCCTCCTCCCTCTCTCTCTCAGACAGCACCTAACTCACTGAACCTCCCTCCTCCCTCTCTCTCTCTCAGACAGCACCTAACTCACTCAATCTCCCTCCGCCCTCTCTCTGTCTCAGACAGCACCTAATTCACTGAACCTCCCTCCTCCCTCTCTCTCTCACACAGCACCTAACTCACTGAACCTCCCTCCTCCCTCTCTGTCTCACACAGCACCTAACTCACTGAACCTCCCTCCTCCCTCTCTCTGACTCAGACAGCACCTAACTCACTGAACCTCCCTCCTCCCTCTCTGTCTCACACAGCACCTAACGCACTGAACCTCCCTCCTCCTTCTGTCTCAGACAGCACCTAACTCACTGAACCTCCCTCCTCCCTCTCTGTCTCACACAGCACCTAACTCACTGAACCTCCCTCCTCCCTCTCTCTCTCTCAGACAGCATCTAACTCACTGAACCTCCCTCCTCCCTCTCAGACAGCACCTAACTCATTGAACCTCCCTCCTCCCTCTCTCTGTCTCAGACAGCACCTAACTCACTGAATCTCCCTCCTCCCTCTCTCTGTCTCAGACAGCACCTAACTCACTGAACCTCCCTCGTCCCTCTATCTCTCTCAGGCAGCACCTAACTCACTGAACCTCCCTCCTCCCTCTCTCAGTCTCAGACAGCACCTAACTCACCGAACCTCCCTCCTCCCTCTCTCTGTCACAGACAGCACCTAACTCATTGAACCTCCCTTCTCCCTCTCTCAGTCTCAGACAGCACCTAACTCACTGAACCTCTCTCCTCCCTCTCTCTGTCTCAGACAGCACCTAACTCACTGAACCTCCCTCCTCCCTCTCTCTCAGACAGCACCAAACTCACTGAACCTCCCTCCTCCCTCTCTCTCAGACAGCACCTAACTCACTGAACCTCCCTCCTCCCTCTCTCTCAGACAGCACCGAACTCACTGAACCTCCCTCCTCCCTCTCTCTGTCTCGGACAGCACCTAACTCACTGAACCTCCCTCCTCCGTCTCAGACAGCACCTAACTCACTGAACCTCCCTCCTCCCTCTCTCTCTCTCAGACAGCACCTAACTCACTGAACCTCCCTCCTCCCTCTCTCTGTCTCAGACAGCACCTAACTCACTGAACCTCCCTCCTCCCTCTCTCTGTCTCAGACAGCACCTAACTCACTGAACCTCCCTCCTCCCTCTCTCTGTCTCAGACAGCACCTAACTCATTGAACCTCCCTCCTCCCTCTCTCTGGCAGCACCTAACTCACTGAACCTCCCTCCTCCCTCTCTCTGGCAGCACCTAACTCACTGAACCTCCCTCCTCCCTCTCTCTCTCAGACAGCACCTAACTCATTGAACCTCCCTCCTCCCTCTCTCTCTGACAGCATTGAACTCACTGAACCACACTCCTCCCTCTCTCTCTCTCAGACAGCACCTAACTCACTGAACCTCCCTCCACCCTCTCTCTGTCTCAGACAGCATCTAACTCACTGAACCGCCCTCCTCCCTCTCTCTGTCTCAGACAGCACCTAACTCACTGAACCGCCCTCCTCCCTCCTCTTTCTCTCTGACAGCACCTAACTCACTGAACCTCCCTCCTCCCTCTCTCTCAGACAGCACCTAACTCACTGAACCTCCCTCCTCCCTCTCTCTGTCTCAGACAGCACCTAACTCACTGAACCTCCCTCCTCCCTCTCTCTCTCAGACAGCACCTAACTCACTCAATCTCCCTTCGCCCTCTCTCTGTCTCAGACAGCACCTAACTCACTGAATCTCCCTCCTCCCTCTCTCTCTCAGACAGCACCTAACTCACTGAACCTCCCTCCTCCCTCTCTCTCTCAGACAGCACCTAACTCACTGAACCTCCCTCCTCCCTCTCTCTGTCTCAGACAGCACCTAACTCACTGAACCTCCCTCCTCCCTCTCTCTGTCTCAGACAGCACCTAACTCACTGAACCTCCCTCCTCCCTCTCTCTGTCTCAGACAGCACCTAACTCACTGAACCTCCCTCCTCCCTCTATCTCTCTCAGACAGCACCTAACTCACTGAACCTCCCTCCTGCCTCTCTCAGTCTCAGACAGCAGCTAACTCACTGAACCTCCCTCCTCTCTCTCTCTCAGACAGCACCTAACTCACTGAACCTCCCTCCTCCCTCTCTCTGTCACAGACAGCACCTAACTCACTGAACCTCCCTCCTCCCTCTCTCTCTGTCTCAGACAGCACCTAACTCACTGAACCTCCCTCCTCCCTCTCTGTCTCAGACAGCACCTAACTCACTGAACCTCCCTCCTCCCTCTCTCTCTCAGACAGCACCTAACTCACGGAACCTCCATCCTCCCTCACTCTGTCTCAGACAGCACCTAACTCACTGAACCTCCCTCCTCCCTCTCTCTGTCTCGGACAGCACCTAACTCACTTAACCTCCCTCCTCCCTCTCTCTGTCTCAGACAGCACCTAACTCACTTAACCTCCCTCCTCCCTCTCTCTGTCTCAGACAGCACCTAACTCACTGAACCTCCCTCCTCCCTCTCTCTCTGTCTCAGACAGCACCTAACTCACTGAACCTCCCTCCTCCCTCTCTCTGTCTCAGACAGCACCTAACTCACTGAACCTCCCTCCTCCCTCTCTCTCTGTCTCAGACAGCACCTAGCTCACTGAACCTCCCTCCTCAAACTCTCTCTCTCAGACAGCACCTAACTCACTGAACCTCCCTCCTCCCTCTCTCTCTCTCAGACAGCACCTAACTCACTGAACCTCCCTCCTCCCTCTCTCTGTCTCAGACAGCACCTAACTCACTGAACCTCCCTCCTCCCTCTCTCTCTCTCTCAGACAGCACCTAACTCATTGAACCTCCCTCCTCCCTCTCTCTGGCAGCACCTAACTCACTGAACCTCCCTCCTCCCTCTCTCTGGCAGCACCTAACTCACTGACCCTCCCTCCTCCCTCTCTCTGTCTCAGACAGCACCTAACTCACTGAACGTCCCTCCTCCCTCTCTCTCTCAGACAGCACCTAACTCATTGAACCTCCCTCCTCCCTCTCTCTCTGACAGCATTGAACTCACTGAACCACACTCCTCCCTCTCTCTCAGACAGCACCTAACTCACTGAACCTCCCTCCACCCTCTCTCTGTCTCAGACAGCACCTAACTCACTGAACCGCCCTCCTCCCTCTCTCTGTCTCAGACAGCACCGAACTCACTGAACCGCCCTCCTCCCTCCTCTCTCTCTCTGACAGCACCTTACTCACTGAAACTCCCTCCTCCCTCTCTCTCAGACAGCACCTAACTCACTGAACGTCCCTCCTCCCTCTCTCAGTCTCAGACAGCACCTAACTCACTGAACCTCCCTCCTCCCTCTCTCTGTCTCAGACAGCACCTAACTCACTGAACCTCCCTCCTCCCTCTCTCTCTCAGACAGCACCTAACTCACTCAATCTCCCTCCGCCCTCTCTCTGTCTCAGACAGCACCTAATTCACTGAACCTCCCTCCTCCCTCTCTGTCTCACACAGCACCTAACTCACTGAACCTCCCTCCTCCCTCTCTGTCTCACACAGCACCTAACTCACTGAACCTCCCTCCTCCCTCTCTGTCTCAGACAGCACCTAACTCACTCAATCTCACTCCGCCCTCTCTCTGTCTCAGACATCACCTAATTCACTGAACCTCCCTCCTCCCTCTCTCTCTCAGACAGCACCTGACTCACTGAACCTCCCTCCTCCCTCTCTCTGTCTCAGACAGCACCTAACTCACTGAACCTCCCTCCTCCCTCTCTCTCTCTGACAGCACCTAACTCACTGAACCTCCCTCCTCCCTCTCTCTCTGACGGCACCTAACTCACTGAACCTCCCTCCTCCCTCTCTCTCTCTGACAGCACCTAACTCACTGAACCTCCCTCCTCCCTCTCTCTGTCTCAGACAGCACCTAACTCACTGAACCTCCCTCCTCCCTCTATCTCTCTCAGACAGCACCTAACTCACTGAACCTCCCTCCTCCCTCTCTCAGTCTCAGACAGCACCTAACTCACTGAACCTCCCTCCTCCCTCTCTCTGTCACAGACAGCACCTAACTCACTGAACCTCCCTCCTCCCTCTCTCTGTCTCAGACAGCACCTAACTCACTGAACCTCCCTCCTCCCTCTCTCTCTGTCTCAGGCAGCACCTAACTCACTGAACCTCCCTCCTCCCTCTCTCTCTGTCTCAGACAGCACCTAACTCACTGAACCTCCCTCCTCCCTCACTCTGAATCAGACAGCACCTAACTCACTGAACCTCCCTCCTCCCTCTCTCTGTCTCAGACAGCACCTAACTCACTGAACCTCCCTCCTCCCTCACTCTGAATCAGACAGCACCTAACTCACTGAACCTCCCTCCTCCCTCTCTCTCTCTCTCAGACAGCACCTAACTCACTGAACCTCCCTCCTCCCTCTCTGTCTCAGACAGCACCTAACTCACTGAACCTCCCTCCTCCCTCTCTCTGTCTCGGACAGCACCTAACTCACTTAACCTCCCTCCTCCCTCTCTCTGTCTCAGACAGCACCTAACTCACTGAACCTCCCTCCTCCCTCTCTCTCTGTCTCAGACAGCACCTAACTCACTGAACCTCCCTCCTCCCTCTCTCTGTCTCAGACAGCACCTAACTCACTGAACCTCCCTCCTCCCTCTCTCTCTGTCTCAGACAGCACCTAACTCACTGAACCTCCCTCCTCCCTCTCTCTGTCTCAGACAGCACCTAACTCACTGAACCTCCCTCCTCCCTCTCTCTGTCTCAGACAGCACCTAACTCACTGAACCTCCCTCCTCCCTCTCTCTCTCAGACAGCACCTAACTCACTGAACCTCCCTCCTCCCTCTCTCTCTCTGACAGCACCTAACTCACTGAACCACCCTCCTCCCTCTCTCTGTCTCAGACAGCACCTAACTCACTGAACCTCCCTCCTCCCTCTCTCTGTCTCAGACAGCACCTAACTCACTGAACCTCCCTCCTCCCTCTCTCTCTCTCAGACAGCACCTAACTCACTGAACCTCCCTCCTCCCTCTCTCTCTGTCTCAGACAGCACCTAACTCACTGAACCTCCCTCCTCCCTCTCTCTCTGTCTCAGACAGCACCTAACTCACTGAACCTCCCTCCTCCCTCTCCCTCTCTCAGACAGCACCTAACTCACTGAACCTCCCTCCTCCCTCTCTCTGTCTCAGACAGCACCTAACTCACTGAACCTCCCTCCTCCCTCTCTCTGTCTCAGACAGCACCTAACTCACTGAACCTCCCTCCTCCCTCTATCTCTCTCAGACAGCACCTAACTCACTGAACCTCTCTCCTCCCTCTCTCTGTCTCAGACAGCACCTAACTCACTGAACCTCGCTCCTCCCTCTCTCTGTCTCAGACAGCACCTAACTCACTGAACCTCCCTCCTCCCTCACTCTGAATCAGACAGCACCTAACTCACTGAACCTCCCTCCTCCCTCTCTCTGTCTCAGACAGCACCTAACTCACTGAACCTCCCTCCTCCCTCTCTGTCTCAGACAGCACCTAACTCACTGAACCTCCCTCCTCCCTCTCTCTGTCTCAGACAGCACCTAACTCACTGAACCTCCCTCCTCCCTCTCTCTGTCTCGGACAGCACCTAACTCACTTAACCTCCCTCCTCCCTCTCTCTCTCTCAGACAGCACCTAACTCACTGAACCTCTCTCCTCCCTCTCTCTGTCTCAGACAGCACCTAACTCACTGAACCTCCCTCCTCCCTCGCTCTCTGTCTCAGACAGCACCTAACTCACTGAACCTCCCTCCTCCCTCTCTCTGTCTCAGACAGCACCTAACTCACTGAACCTCCCTCCTCCCTCTCTCTGTCTCAGACAGCACCTAACTCACTGAACCTCCCTCCTCCCTCTCTCTCTGTCTCAGACAGCACCTAACTCACTGAACCTCCCTCCTCCCTCTCTCTGTCTCAGACAGCACCTAACTCACTGAACCTCCCTCCTCCCTCTGTCTCAGACAGCACCTAACTCACTGAACCTCCCTCCTCCCTCTCTCTCTCAGACAGCACCTAACTCACTGAACCTCCCTCCTCCCTCTCTCTCTCTGACAGCACCTAACTCACTGAACCTCCCTCCTCCCTCTCTCTCTCAGACAGCACCTAACTCACTGAACCTCCCTCCTCCCTCGCTCTCTCTGACAGCACCTAACTCACTGAACCTCCCTCCTCCGTCTCTCTGTCTCAGACAGCACCTAACTCACTGAACCTCCCTCCTCCCTCTCTCTGTCTCAGACAGCACCTAACTCACTGAACCTCCCTCCTCCCTCTCTCTGTCTCAGACAGCACCTAACTCACTGAACCTCCCTGCTCCCTCTGTCTCAGACAGCACCTAACTCACTGAACCTCCCTCCTCCCTCTCTCTCTCAGACAGCACCTAACTCACTGAACCTCCCTCCTCCCTCTCTCTCTCTGACAGCACCTAACTCACTGAACCTCCCTCTTCCCTCTCTCTGTCTCAGACAGCACCTAACTCACTGAACCTCCCTCCTCCCTCTCTCTGTCTCAGACAGCACCTAACTCACTGAACCTCCCTCCTCCCTCTATCTCTCTCAGACAGCACCTAACTCACTGAACCTCCCTCCTCCCTCTCTCTGTCACAGACAGCACCTAACTCACTGAACCTCCCTCCTCCCTCTCTCTGTCTCAGACAGCACCTAACTCACTGAACCTCCCTCCTCCCTCTCTCTGTCTCAGACAGCACCTAACTCACTGCACCTCCCTCCTCCCTCTCTCTCTGTCTCAGACAGCACCTAACTCACTGAACCTCCCTCCTCCCTCTCTCTCAGACAGCACCTAACTCACTGAACCTCCCTCCTCCCTCACTCTGTCTCAGACAGCACCTAACTCACTGAACCTCCCTCCTCCCTCACTCTGTCACAGACAGCACCTAACTCACTGAACCTCCCTCCTCCCTCTCTCTGTCTCAGACAGCACCTAACTCACTGAACCTCCCTCCTCCCTCTCTCTCTGTCTCAGGCAGCACCTAACTCACTGAACCTCCCTCCTCCCTCTCTCTCTGTCTCAGGCAGCACCTAACTCACTGAACCTCCCTCCTCCCTCTCTCTGTCTCAGACAGCACCTAACTCACTGAACCTCCCTCCTCCCTCTCTCTGTCTCAGACAGCACCTAACTCACTGAACCTCCCTCCTCCCTCTCTCTCTCTCAGACAGCACCTAACTCACTGAACCTCCCTCCTCCCTCTCTCTCTGTCTCAGACAGCACCTAACTCACTGAACCTCCCTCCTCCCTCTCTCTGTCTCAGACAGCACCTAACTCACTGAACCTCCCTCCTCCCTCTCTCTGTCTCAGACAGCACCTAACTCACTGAACCTCCCTCCTCCCTCTATCTCTCTCAGACAGCACCTAACTCACTGAACCTCTCTCCTCCCTCTCTCTGTCTCAGACAGCACCTAACTCACTGAACCTCCCTCCTCCCTCTCTCTCTGTCTCAGACAGCACCTAACTCACTGAACCTCCCTCCTCCCTCACTCTGTCTCAGACAGCACCTAACTCACTGAACCTCCCTCCTCCCTCACTCTGAATCAGACAGCACCTAACTCACTGAACCTCCCTCCTCCCTCTCTCTGTCTCAGACAGCACCTAACTCACTGAACCTCCCTCCTCCCTCTCTGTCTCAGACAGCACCTAACTCACTGAACCTCCCTCCTCCCTCTCTCTGTCTCAGACAGCACCTAACTCACTGAACCTCCCTCCTCCCTCTCTCTCTGTCTCAGACAGCACCTAACTCACTGAACCTCCCTCCTCCCTCTCTCTGTCTCAGACAGCACCTAACTCACTGAACCTCCCTCCTCCCTCTCTCTGTCTAAGACAGCACCTAACTCACTGAACCTCCCTCCTCCCTCTCTCTGTCTCAGACAGCACCTAACTCACTGAACCTCCCTCCTCCCTCTCTCTGTCTCAGACAGCACCTAACTCACTGAACCTCCCTCCTCCCTCTCTCTCTCAGACAGCACCTAACTCACTGAACCTCCCTCCTCCCTCTCTCTGTCTCAGACAGCACCTAACTCACTGAACCTCCCTCCTCCCTCTATCTCTCTCAGACAGCACCTAACTCACTGAACCTCCCTCCTCCCTCTCTCTGTCACAGACAGCACCTAACTCACTGAACCTCCCTCCTCCCTCTCTCTGTCTCAGACAGCACCTAACTCACTGAACCTCCCTCCTCCCTCTCTCTGTCTCAGACAGCACCTAACTCACTGCACCTCCCTCCTCCCTCTCTCTCTGTCTCAGACAGCACCTAACTCACTGAACCTCCCTCCTCCCTCTCTCTCAGACAGCACCTAACTCACTGAACCTCCCTCCTCCCTCACTCTGTCTCAGACAGCACCTAACTCACTGAACCTCCCTCCTCCCTCTCTCTCTGTCTCAGGCAGCACCTAACTCACTGAACCTCCCTCCTCCCTCTCTCTCTCTCAGACAGCACCTAACTCACTGAACCTCCCTCCTCCCTCTCTCTCTGTCTCAGACAGCACCTAACTCACTGAACCTCCCTCCTCCCTCTCTCTCTGTCTCAGACAGCACCTAACTCACTGAACCTCCCTCCTCCCTCTCTCTGTCTCAGACAGCACCTAACTCACTGAACCTCCCTCCTCCCTCACTCTGAATCAGACAGCACCTAACTCACTGAACCTCCCTCCTCCCTCTCTCTGTCTCAGACAGCACCTAACTCACTGAACCTCCCTCCTCCCTCTCTGTCTCAGACAGCACCTAACTCACTGAACCTCCCTCCTCCCTCTCTCTGTCTCAGACAGCACCTAACTCACTGAACCTCCCTCCTCCCTCTCTCTGTCTCGGACAGCACCTAACTCACTTAACCTCCCTCCTCCCTCTCTCTGTCTCAGACAGCACCTAACTCACTGAACCTCCCTCCTCCCTCTCTCTCTGTCTCAGACAGCACCTAACTCACTGAACCTCCCTCCTCCCTCTCTCTGTCTCAGACAGCACCTAACTCACTGAACCTCCCTCCTCCCTCTCTCTGTCTCAGACAGCACCTAACTCACTGAACCTCCCTCCTCCCTCTCTCTCTCAGACAGCACCTAACTCACTGAACCTCCCTCCTCCCTCGCTCTCTCTGACAGCACCTAACTCACTGAACCTCCCTCCTCCGTCTCTCTGTCTCAGACAGCACCTAACTCACTGAACCTCCCTCCTCCCTCTCTCTGTCTCAGACAGCACCTAACACACTGAACCTCCCTCCTCCGTCTCTCTGTCTCAGACAGCACCTAACTCACTGAACCTCCCTCCTCCCTCTATCTCTCTCAGACAGCACCTAACTCACTGAGCCTCCCTCCTCCCTCTCTCTCTCTCACACAGCACCTAACTCACTGAACCTCCCTCCTCCCTCTCTCTGTCACAGACAGCACCTAACTCACTGAACCTCCCTCCTCCCTCTCTCTCTGTCTCAGACAGCACCTAACTCACTGAACCTCCCTCCTCCCTCTCTCTCAGACAGCAGCTAACTCACTGAACCTCCCTCCTCCCTCTCTCTGTCTCAGACAGCACCTAACTCACTGAACCTCCCTCCTCCCTCTCTCTCAGACAGCACCTAACTCACTGAACCTCCCTCCTCCCTCACTCTGTCTCAGACAGCACCTAACTCACTGAACCTCCCTCCTCCCTCTCTGTCTCAGACAGCACCTAACTCACTGAACCTCCCTCCTCCCTCTCTCTCTGACAGCACCTAACTCACTGAACCTCCCTCCTCCCTCTCTGTCTCAGACAGCACCTAACTCACTGAACGTCCCTCCTCCCTCTCTCTCTGACAGCACCTAACTCACTGAACCTCCCTCCTCCCTCTCTCTCTCAGACAGCACCTAACTCACTGAACCTCCCTCCTCCCTCTCTCTGTCTCAGACAGCACCCAACTCACTGAACCTCCCTCCTCCCTCTCTCTGTCTCAGACAGCACCTAACTCACTGAACCTCCCTCCTCCCTCTCTCTCTCAGACAGCACCTAACTCATTGAACCTCCCTCATCCCTCTCTCTGGCAGCACCTAACTCACTGAACCTCCCTCCTCCCTCTCTCTCTCAGACAGCACCTAACTCATTGAACCTCCCTCCTCCCTCTCTCTGTCTCAGACAGCACCTAACTCACTGAACCTCCCTCCTCCCTCTCCCTCTCTCAGACAGCACCTAACTCACTGAACCTCCCTCCTCACTCTCTCTCAGACAGCACCTAACTCATTTAACCTCCCTCCTCCCTCTCTCTGTCTCAGACAGCACCTAACTCACTGAACCTCCCTCCTCCCTCTCTCTCAGTCTCAGACAGCACCTAACTCACTGAACCTCCCTCCTCCCTCTCTCTGTCTCAGACAGCACCTAACTCACTGATCCTCGCTCCTCCCTCTCTCTGTCTCAGACAGCACCTAACTCACTGAACCTCCCTCCTCCCTCTCTCTGTCTCAGACAGCACCTAACTCACTGAACCTCCCTCCTCCCTCTCTCTCTCTCACACAGCACCTAACTCACTGAACCTCCCTCCTCCCTCTCTCTGTCACAGACAGCACCTAACTCACTGAACCTCACTCCTCCCTCTCTCTGTCTCAGACAGCACCTAACTCACTGAACCTCCCTCCTCCCTCTCTCTCTGTCTCAGACAGCACCCAACTCACTGAACCTCCCTCCTCCCTCTCTCTGTCTCAGACAGCACCTAACTCACTGAACCTCCCTCCTCCCTCTCTCTGTCTCAGACAGCACCTAACTCACTGAACCTCCCTCCTCCCTCTCTCTGTCTCAGACAGCACCCAACTCACTGAGCCTCCCTCCTCCCTCTCTCTGTCTCAGACAGCACCTAACTCACTGAACCTCCCTCCTCCCTCTCTGTCTCAGACAACACCTAACTCACTGAACCTCCCTCCTCCCTCTCTCTGTCTCAGACAGCATCTAACTCACTGAACCTCCCTCCTCCCTCTCTGTCTCAGACAGCACCTAACTCACTGAACCTCCCTCCTCCCTCACTCTGACTCAGACAGCACCTAACTCACTGAACCTCCCTTCTCCCTCTCTCTCTGTCTCAGACAGCACCTAACTCACTGAACCTCCCTCCTCCCTCTCTCTGTCTCAGACAGCACCTAACTGACTGAACCTCCCTCCTCCCTCTCTCTCTCTCTGACAGCACCTAACTCACTGAACCTCCCTCCTCCCTCTCTCTCAGACAGCACCTAACTCACTGAACCTCCCTCCTCCCTCCCTGTCTCACACAGCACCTAACTCACTGAACCTCCCTCCTCCCTCTCTGTCTCACACAGCACCTAACTCACTGAACCTCCCTCCTCCCTCTCTCTGTCTCAGACAGCACCTAACTCACTCAATCTCCCTCCCCCCTCTCTCTGTCTCAGACATCACCTAATTCACTGAACCTCCCTCCTCCCTCTCTGTCTCACACAGCACCTAACTCACTGAACCTCCCTCCTCCCTCTCTCTCTCAGACAGCACCTAACTCACTGAACCTCCCTCCTCCCTCTCTCTGTCTCAGACAGCACCGAACTCACTGAACCTCCCTCCTCCCTCTCTGTCTCAGACAGCACCTAACTCACTGAACCGCCCTCCTCCCTCTCTCTCTCAGACAGCACCTAACTCACTGAACCTCCCTCCTCCCTCTCTCTCTCTGACAGCACCTAACTCACTGAACCTCCCTCCTCCCTCTCTGTCTCAGACAGCACCTAACTCACTGAACCTCCCTCCTCCCTCTCTCTGTCTCTGACAGCACCTAACTCACTGAACCTCCCTCCTCCCTCTCTCTGTCACAGACAGCACCTAACTCACTGAACCTCCCTCCTCCCTCTCTCTCTGTCTCAGGCAGCACCTAACTCACTCAACCTCCCTCCTCCCTCTCTCTGTCTCAGACAGCACCTAACTCACTGAACCTCCCTCCTCCCTCTCTCTCTGTCTCAGACAGCACCTAACTCACTGAACCTCCCTCCTCCCTCTCTCCGTCTCAGACAGCACCTAACTCACTGAACCTCCCTCCTCCCTCTCTCTGTCTCAGACAGCACCTAACTCACTGAACCTCCCTCCTCCCTCTCTCTGTCTCAGACAGCACCTAACTCACTGAACCTCCCTCCTCCCTCTCTCTCTCTCTGACAGCAACTAACTCACTGAACCTCCCTCCTCCCTCTCTCTGTCTCAGACAGCACCTAACTCACTGAACCTCCCTCCTCCCTCTCTCTCTGTCTCAGGCAGCACCTAACTCACTCAACCTCACTCCTCCCTCTCTCTGCAGACAGCACCTAACTCACTGAACCTCCGCCCTCGGTCTCAGACAGCATCTAACTCACTGAACCTCCCTCCTCCCTCACTCTGTCTCAGACAGCACCTAACTCACTGAACCTCCCTCCTCCCTCACACTGAATCAGACAGCACCTAACTCACTGAACCTCCCTCCTCCCTCTCTCTGAATCAGACAGCACCTAACTCACTGAACCTCCCTCCTCCCTCTCTCTGTCTCAGACAGCACCTAACTCACTGAACCTCCCTCCTCCCTCTCTCTGTCTCGGACAGCACCTAACTCACTGAACCTCCCTCCTCCCTCTCTCTGTCTCAGACAGCACCTAACTCACTTAACCTCCCTCCTCCCTCTCTCTGTCTCAGACAGCACCTAACTCACTGAAACTCCCTCCTCCCTCTCTCTCTGTCTCAGACAGCACCTAACTCACTGAACCTCCCTCCTCCCTCTCTCTCTCAGACAGCACCTAACTCATTGAACCTCCCTCCTCCCTCTCTCTGTCTCAGACAGCACCTAACTCACTGAACCTCCCTCCTCCCTCTCCCTCTCTCAGACAGCACCTAACTCACTGAACCTCCCTCCTCTCTCTCTCTCTCAGACAGCACCTAACTCATTGAACCTCCCTCCTCCCTCTCTATCAGTCTCAGACAGCACCTAACTCACTGAACCTCCCTCCTCCCTCTCTCTCTCAGACAGCACCTAACTCACTGAACCTCCCTCCTCCCTCTCTCTGTCTCAGACAGCACCTAACTCACTGAACCTCCCTCCTCCCTCTCTCTCAGTCTCAGACAGCACCTAACTCACTGAACCTCCCTCCTCCCTCTCTCTGTCTCAGACAGCACCTAACTCACTGATCCTCGCTCCTCCCTCTCTCTGTCTCAGACAGCACCTAACTCACTGAACCTCCCTCCTCCCTCTCTCTGTCTCAGACAGCACCTAACTCACTGAACCTCCCTCCTCCCTCTCTCTCTCTCACACAGCACCTAACTCACTGAACCTCCCTCCTCCCTCTCTCTGTCACAGACAGCACCTAACTCACTGAACCTCCCTCCTCCCTCTCTCTGTCTCAGACAGCACCTAACTCACTGAACCTCCCTCCTCCCTCTCTCTCTGTCTCAGACAGCACCCAACTCACTGAACCTCCCTCCTCCCTCTCTCTGTCTCAGACAGCACCTAACTCACTGAACCTCCCTCCTCCCTCTCTCTCTGTCTCAGACAGCACCTAACTCACTGAACCTCCCTCCTCCCTCTCTCTGTCTCAGACAGCACCCAACTCACTGAGCCTCCCTCCTCCCTCTCTCTGTCTCAGACAGCACCTAACTCACTGAACCTCCCTCCTCCCTCTCTGTCTCAGACAACACCTAACTCACTGAACCTCCCTCCTCCCTCTCTCTGTCTCAGACAGCATCTAACTCACTGAACCTCCCTCCTCCCTCTCTGTCTCAGACAGCACCTAACTCACTGAACCTCCCTCCTCCCTCACTCTGACTCAGACAGCACCTAACTCACTGAACCTCCCTCCTCCCTCTCTCTGTCTCAGACAGCACCTAACTCACTGAACCTCCCTCCTCCCTCTCTCTGTCTCAGACAGCACCTAACTGACTGAACCTCCCTCCTCCCTCTCTCTCTCTCTGACAGCACCTAACTCACTGAACCTCCCTCCTCCCTCTCTCTCAGACAGCACCTAACTCACTGAACCTCCCTCCTCCCTCTCAGTCTCAGACAGCACCTAACTCACTGAACCTCCCTCCTCCCTCTCTCTGTCTCAGACAGCACCTAACTCACTGAGCCTCCCTCCTCCCTCTGACAGCACCTAACTCACTTAATCTCCCTCCGCCCTCTCTCTGTCTCAGACAGCACCTAATTCACTGAACCTCCCTCCTCCCTCCCTGTCTCACACAGCACCTAACTCACTGAACCTCCCTCCTCCCTCTCTGTCTCACACAGCACCTAACTCACTGAACCTCCCTCCTCCCTCTCTCTGTCTCAGACAGCACCTAACTCACTCAATCTCCCTCCCCCCTCTCTCTGTCTCAGACATCACCTAATTCACTGAACCTCCCTCCTCCCTCTCTGTCTCACACAGCACCTAACTCACTGAACCTCCCTCCTCCCTCTCTCTGTCTCAGACAGCACCGAACTCACTGAACCTCCCTCCTCCCTCTCTCTGTCTCAGACAGCACCTAACTCACTGAACCTCCCTCCTCCCTCTCTCTCTCAGACAGCACCTAACTCACTGAACCTCCCTCCTCCCTCTCTCTCTCTGACAGCACCTAACTCACTGAACCTCCCTCCTCCCTCTCTCTGTCTCAGACAGCACCTAACTCACTGAACCTCCCTCCTCCCTCTCTCTGTCTCTGACAGCACCTAACTCACTGAACCTCCCTCCTCCCTCTCTCTGTCACAGACAGCACCTAACTCACTGAACCTCCCTCCTCCCTCTCTCTCTGTCTCAGGCAGCACCTAACTCACTCAACCTCCCTCCTCCCTCTCTCTGTCTCAGACAGCACCTAACTCACTGAACCTCCCTCCTCCCTCTCTCTCTGTCTCAGACAGCACCTAACTCACTGAACCTCCCTCCTCCCTCTCTCCGTCTCAGACAGCACCTAACTCACTGAACCTCCCTCCTCCCTCTCTCTGTCTCAGACAGCACCTAACTCACTGAACCTCCCTCCTCCCTCTCTCTGTCTCAGACAGCACCTAACTCACTGAACCTCCCTCCTCCCTCTCTCTCTCTCTGACAGCACCTAACTCACTGAACCTCCCTGCTCCCTCTCTCTGTCTCAGACAGCACCTAACTCACTGAACCTCCCTCCTCCCTCTCTCTCTGTCTCAGGCAGCACCTAACTCACTCAACCTCCCTCCTCCCTCTCTCTGCAGACAGCACCTAACTCACTGAACCTCCGCCCTCGGTCTCAGACAGCACCTAACTCACTGAACCTCCCTCCTCCCTCTCTCTGTCTCAGACAGCATCTAACTCACTGAACCTCCCTCCTCCCTCTCTCTCAGACAGCACCTAACTCACTGAACCTCCCTCCTCCCTCACTCTGTCTCAGACAGCACCTAACTCACTGAACCTCCCTCCTCCCTCACACTGAATCAGACAGCACCTAACTCACTGAACCTCCCTCCTCCCTCTCTCTGAATCAGACAGCACCTAACTCACTGAACCTCCCTCCTCCCTCTCTCTGTCTCAGACAGCACCTAACTCACTGAACCTCCCTCCTCCCTCTCTCTGTCTCGGACAGCACCTAACTCACTGAACCTCCCTCCTCCCTCTCTCTGTCTCAGACAGCACCTAACTCACTTAACCTCCCTCCTCCCTCTCTCTGTCTCAGACAGCACCTAACTCACTGAACCTCCCTCCTCCCTCTCTCTCTGTCTCAGACAGCACCTAACTCACTGAACCTCCCTCCTCACTCTCTCTCTCTCAGACAGCACCTAACTCACTGAACCTCCCTCCTCCCTCTCTCTGTCTCAGACAGCACCTAACTCACTGAACCTCCCTCCTCCCTCTCTCAGTCTCAGACAGCACCTAACTCACTGAACCTCCCTCCTCCCTCTCTCTCTCTCTCAGACAGCACCTAACTCACTGAACCTCCCTGCTCCCTCTCTCTCTCTGACAGCACCTAACTCACTGAACCTCCCTCCTCGCTCTCTCTGTCTCAGACAGCACCTAACTCACTGAACCTCCCTCCTCCCTCTCTCTGTCTCAGACAGCACCTAACTCACTGAACCTCCCTCCTCGCTCTCTCTGTCTCAGACAGCACCTAACTCACTGAACCTCCCTCCTCCCTCTATCTCTCTCAGACAGCACCTAACTCACTGAACCTACCTCCTCCCTCTCTCAGTCTCAGACAGCACCTAACTCACTCAACCTCCCTCCTCCCTCTCTCTGTCTCAGACAGCACCTAACTCACTGAACCTCCCTCCTCCCTCACTCTGAATCAGACAGCACCTAACTCACTGAACCTCCCTCCTCCCTCTCTCTGTCTCAGACAGCACCTAACTCACTGAACCTCCCTCCTCCCTCTCTCTGTCTCGGACAGCACCTAACTCACTTAACCTCCCTCCTCCCTCTCTCTGTCTCAGACAGCACCTAACTCACTGAACCTCCCTCCTCCCTCTCTCTCTGTCTCAGACAGCACCTACCTCACTGAACCTCCCTCCTCCCTCTCTCTGTCTCAGACAGCACCTAACTCACTGAACCTCCCTCCTCCCTCTCTCTGTCTCAGACAGCACCTAACTCACTGAACCTCCCTCCTCCCTCTCTCTGTGTCTCAGACAGCACCTAACTCACTGAACCTCCCTCCTCACTCTCTCTCTCTCAGATAGCACCTAACTCACTGAACCTCCCTCCTCCCTCTCTGTCTCAGACAACACCCAACTCACTGAACCACCGTCCTCCCTCTCTCTGTCTCAGACAGCACCTAACTCACTGAACCTCCCTCCTCCCTCTCTCTCTGTCTCAGACAGCACCTAACTCACTGAACCTCCCTCCTCCCTCTCTCTGTCTCAGACAGCACCTAACTCACTGAACCTCCCTCCTCCCTCTCTGTCTCAGACAGCACCTAACTCACTGAGCCTCCCTCCTCCCTCTCTCTCTCAGACAGCACCTAACTCACTGAACCTCCCTCCTCCCTCTCTCTCTCTGACAGCACCTAACTCACTGAACCTCCCTCCTCCCTCTCTGTCTCAGACAGCACCTAACTCACTGAACCTCCCTCCTCGCTCTCTCTGTCTCAGACAGCACCTAACTCACTGAACCTCCCTCCTCCCTCTCTCAGTCTCAGACAGCACCTAACTCACTGAACCTCCCTCCTCCCTCTCTCTGTCTCAGACAGCACCTAACTCACTGAACCTCCCTCCTCCCTCTCTCTCTGTCTCAGACAGCACCTAACTCACTGAACCTCACTCCTCCCTCTCTCTGTCTCAGACAGCACCTAACTCACTGAACCTCCCTCCTCCCTCTCTCTCTCTCTCAGACAGCACCTAACTCACTGAACCTCCCTCCTCCCTCTCTCTCAGGCAGCACCTAACTCACTGAACCTCCCTCCTCCCTCACTGTCTCAGACAGCACCTAACTCACTGAACCTCCCTCCTCCCTCACTCTGAATCAGACAGCACCTAACTCACTGAACCTCCCTCCTCCCTCTCTGTCTCAGACAACACCCAACTCACTGAACCACCCTCCTCCCTCTCTCTGTCTCAGACAGCACCTAACTCACTGAACCTCCCTCCTCCCTCTCTCTCTGACAGCACCTAACTCACTGAACCTCCCTCCTCCCTCTCTCTCTCAGACAGCACCTAACTCACTGAACCTCCCTCCTCCCTCTCTCTGTCTCAGACAGCACCCAACTCACTGAACCTCCCTCCTCCCTCTCTCTGGCAGCACCTAACTCACTGAACCTCCCTCCTCCCTCGCTCTGTCTCAGACAGCACCTAACTCACTGAACCTCCCTCCTCCCTCTCTCTCTCAGACAGCACCTAACTCATTGAACCTCCCTCCTCCCTCTCTGTCTCAGACAGCACCTAACTCACTGAACCTCCCTCCTCCCTCTCCCTCTCTCAGACAGCACCTAACTCACTGAACCTCCCTCCTCTCTCTCTCTCAGACAGCACCTAACTCATTGAACCTCCCTCCTCCCTCTCTCTGTCTCAGACAGCACCTAACTCACTGAACCTCCCTCCTCCCTCTCTCTCTCAGACAGCACCTAACTCACTGAACCTCCCTCCTCCCTCTCTCTGTCTCAGACAGCACCTAACTCACTGAACCTCCCTCCTCCCTCTCTCTCAGTCTCAGACAGCACCTAACTCACTGAACCTCCCTCCTCCCTCTCTCTGTCTCAGACAGCACCTAACTCACTGAACCTCCCTCCTCCCTCTCTCTGTCTCAGACAGCAGCGAACTCACTGAACCTCCCTCCTCCCTCTCTCTGTCTCAGACAGCACCTAACTCACTGAACCTCCCTCTCTCTCTCTCACACAGCACCTAACTCACTGAACCTCCCTCCTCCCTCTCTCTCTCTCACACAGCACCTAACTCACTGAACCTCCCTCCTCCCTCTCTCTGTCACAGACAGCACCTAACTCACTGAACCTCCCTCCTCCCTCTCTCTGTCTCAGACAGCACCTAACTCACTGAACCTCCCTCCTCCCTCTCTCTGTCTCAGACAGCACCTAACTCACTGAACCTCCCTCCTCCCTCTCTCTCAGACAGCACCTAACTCACTGAACCTCCCTCCTCCCTCACTCTGTCTCAGACAGCACCTAACTCACTGAACCTCCCGCCTCCCTCACTCTGAATCAGACAGCACCTAACTCACTGAACCTCCCTCCTCCCTCTCTCTGTCTCAGACAGCACCTAACTCACTGAACCTCCCTCCTCCCTCTCTCTGTCTCGGACAGCACCTAACTCACTTAACCTCCCTCCTCCCTCTCTCTGTCTCAGACAGCACCTAACTCACTGAACCTCCCTCCTCCCTCTCTCTCTGTCTCAGACAGCACCTAACTCACTGAACCTCCCTCCTCCCTCTCTCTGTCTCAGACAGCACCTAACTCACTGAACCTCCCTCCTCCCTCTCTCTCTGTCTCAGACAGCACCTAACTCACTGAACCTCCCTCCTCACTCTCTCTCTCTCAGACAGCACCTAACTCACTGAACCTCCCTCCTCCATCTCTCTGTCTCAGACAGCACCTAACTCACTGAACCTCCCTCCTCCCTCTCTGTCTCAGACAACGCCCAACTCACTGAACCACCCTCCTCCCTCTCTCTGTCTCAGACATCACCTAACTCACTGAACCTCCCTCCTCCCTCTCTCTCTGACAGCACCTAACTCACTGAACCTCCCTCCTCCCTCTCTCTCTCAGACAGCACCTAACTCACTGAACCTCCCTCCTCCCTCTCTCTGTCTCAGACAGCACCCAACTCACTGAACCTCCCTCCTCCCTCTCTCTGTCTCAGACAGCACCCAACTCACTGAGCCTCCCTCCTCCCTCTCTGTCTCAGACAGCACCTAACTCACTGAACCTCCCTCCTCCCTCTCTGTCTCAGACAACACCTAACTCACTGAACCTCCCTCCTCCCTCTCTCTGTCTCAGACAGCATCTAACTCACTGAACCTCCCTCCTCCCTCTCTGTCTCAGACAGCACCTAACTCACTGAACCTCCCTCCTCCCTCACTCTGACTCAGACAGCACCTAACTCACTGAACCTCCCTCCTCCCTCTCTCTCTGTCTCAGACAGCACCTAACTCACTGAACCTCCCTCCTCCCTCTCTCTGTCTCAGACAGCACCTAACTGACTGAACCTCCCTCCTCCCTCTCTCTCTCTCTGACAGCACCTAACTCACTGAACCTCCCTCCTCCCTCTCTCTGACAGCACCTAACTCACTGAACCTCCCTCCTCCCTCTCAGTCTCAGACAGCACCTAACTCACTGAACCTCCCTCCTCCCTCTCTCTGTCTCAGACAGCACCTAACTCACTGAGCCTCCCTCCTCCCTCTCTCTCTGACAGCACCTAACTCACTCAATCTCCCTCCGCCCTCTCTCTGTCTCAGACAGCACCTAATTCACTGAACCTCCCTCCTCCCTCCCTGTCTCACACAGCACCTAACTCACTGAACCTCCCTCCTCCCTCTCTGTCTCACACAGCACCTAACTCACTGAACCTCCCTCCTCCCTCTCTCTGTCTCAGACAGCACCTAACTCACTCAATCTCCCTCCCCCCTCTCTCTGTCTCAGACAGCACCTAACTCACTGAACCTCCCTCCTCCCTCTCTCTGTCTCAGACAGCACCTAACTCACTGAACCTCCCTCCTCCCTCTCTCTGTCTCAGACAGCACCTAACTCACTGAACCTCCCTCCTCCCTCTCTCTGTCTCAGACAGCACCTAACTCACTGAACCTCCCTCCTCACTCTCTCTCTCTCAGACAGCACCTAACTCACTGAACCTCCCTCCTCCATCTCTCTGTCTCAGACAGCACCTAACTCACTGAACCTCCCTCCTCCCTCTCTGTCTCAGACAACGCCCAACTCACTGAACCACCCTCCTCCCTCTCTCTGTCTCAGACATCACCTAACTCACTGAACCTCCCTCCTCCCTCTCTCTCTGACAGCACCTAACTCACTGAACCTCCCTCCTCCCTCTCTCTCTCAGACAGCACCTAACTCACTGAACCTCCCTCCTCCCTCTCTCTGTCTCAGACAGCACCCAACTCACTGAACCTCCCTCCTCCCTCTCTCTGTCTCAGACAGCACCCAACTCACTGAGCCTCCCTCCTCCCTCTCTCTGTCTCAGACAGCACCTAACTCACTGAACCTCCCTCCTCCCTCTCTGTCTCAGACAACACCTAACTCACTGAACCTCCCTCCTCCCTCTCTCTGTCTCAGACAGCATCTAACTCACTGAACCTCCCTCCTCCCTCACTCTGACTCAGACAGCACCTAACTCACTGAACCTCCCTCCTCCCTCTCTCTCTGTCTCAGACAGCACCTAACTCACTGAACCTCCCTCCTCCCTCTCTCTGTCTCAGACAGCACCTAACTGACTGAACCTCCCTCCTCCCTCTCTCTCTCTCTGACAGCACCTAACTCACTGAACCTCCCTCCTCCCTCTCTCTCAGACAGCACCTAACTCACTGAACCTCCCTCCTCCCTCTCAGTCTCAGACAGCACCTAACTCACTGAACCTCCCTCCTCCCTCTCTCTGTCTCAGACAGCACCTAACTCACTGAGCCTCCCTCCTCCCTCTCTCTCTGACAGCACCTAACTCACTCAATCTCCCTCCGCCCTCTCTCTGTCTCAGACAGCACCTAATTCACTGAACCTCCCTCCTCCCTCCCTGTCTCACACAGCACCTAACTCACTGAACCTCCCTCCTCCCTCTCTGTCTCACACAGCACCTAACTCACTGAACCTCCCTCCTCCCTCTCTCTGTCTCAGACAGCACCTAACTCACTCAATCTCCCTCCCCCCTCTCTCTGTCTCAGACATCACCTAATTCACTGAACCTCCCTCCTCCCTCTCTGTCTCACACAGCACCTAACTCACTGAACCTCCCTCCTCCCTCTCTCTCAGACAGCACCTAACTCACTGAACCTCCCTCCTCCCTCTCTCTGTCTCAGACAGCACCTAACTCACTGAACCTCCCTCCTCCCTCTCTCTCTCAGACAGCACCTAACTCATTGAACCTCCCTCCTCCCTCTCTCTGTCTCAGACAGCACCTAACTCACTGAACCTCCCTCCTCCCTCTCCCTCTCTCAGACAGCACCTAACTCACTGAACCTCCCTCCTCTCTCTCTCTGACAGCACCTAACTCATTGAACCTCCCTCCTCCCTCTCTCTGTCTCAGACAGCACCTAACTCACTGAACCTCCCTCCTCCCTCTCTCTCTGACAGCACCTAACTCACTGAACCTCCCTCCTCCCTCTCTCTGTCTCAGACAGCACCTAACTCACTGAACCTCCCTCCTCCCTCTCTCTCAGTCTCAGACAGCACCTAACTCACTGAACCTCCCTCCTCCCTCTCTCTGTCTCAGACAGCACCTAACTCACTGAACCTCCCTCCTCCCTCTCTCTGTCTCAGACAGCACCTAACTCACTGAACCTCCCTCCTCCCTCTCTCTGTCTCAGACAGCACCTAACTCACTGAACCTCCCTCCTCCCTCTCTCTCAGACAGCACCTAACTCACTGAACCTCCCTCCTCCCTCACTCTGTCTCAGACAGCACCTAACTCACTGAACCTCCCTCCTCCCTCTCTCTGTCTCAGACAGCACCTAACTCACTCAATCTCCCTCCCCCCTCTCTCTGTCTCAGACATCACCTAATTCACTGAACCTCCCTCCTCCCTCTCTGTCTCACACAGCACCTAACTCACTGAACCTCCCTCCTCCCTCTCTCTCTCAGACAGCACCTAACTCACTGAACCTCCCTCCTCCCTCTCTCTGTCTCAGACAGCACCTAACTCACTGAACCTCCCTCCTCCCTCTCTCTCTCTGACAGCACCTAACTCACTGAACCTCCCTCCTCCCTCTCTCTGTCTCAGACAGCACCTAACTCACTGAACCTCCCTCCTCCCTCTCTCTGTCTCTGACAGCACCTAACTCACTGAACCTCCCTCCTCCCTCTCTCTGTCACAGACAGCACCTAACTCACTGAACCTCCCTCCTCCCTCTCTCTCTGTCTCAGGCAGCACCTAACTCACTCAACCTCCCTCCTCCCTCTCTCTGTCTCAGACAGCACCTAACTCACTGAACCTCCCTCCTCCCTCTCTCTCTGTCTCAGACAGCACCTAACTCACTGAACCTCCCTCCTCCCTCTCTCCGTCTCAGACAGCACCTAACTCACTGAACCTCCCTCCTCCCTCTCTCTGTCTCAGACAGCACCTAACTCACTGAACCTCCCTCCTCCCTCTCTCTGTCTCAGACAGCACCTAACTCACTGAACCTCCCTCCTCCCTCTCTCTCTCTCTGACAGCACCTAACTCACTGAACCTCCCTCCTCCCTCTCTCTGTCTCAGACAGCACCTAACTCACTGAACCTCCCTCCTCCCTCTCTCTCTGTCTCAGGCAGCACCTAACTCACTCAACCTCCCTCCTCCCTCTCTCTGCAGACAGCACCTAACTCACTGAACCTCCGCCCTCGGTCTCAGACAGCACCTAACTCACTGAACCTCCCTCCTCCCTCTCTCTGTCTCAGACAGCATCTAACTCACTGAACCTCCCTCCTCCCTCTCTCTCAGACAGCACCTAACTCACTGAACCTCCCTCCTCCCTCACTCTGTCTCAGACAGCACCTAACTCACTGAACCTCCCTGCTCCCTCACACTGAATCAGACAGCACCTAACTCACTGAACCTCCCTCCTCCCTCTCTCTGAATCAGACAGCACCTAACTCACTGAACCTCCCTCCTCCCTCTCTCTGTCTCAGACAGCACCTAACTCACTGAACCTCCCTCCTCCCTCTCTCTGTCTCAGACAGCACCTCACTGACTGAACCTCCCTCCTCCTTCTCTCTGTCTCAGACAGCACCTAACTCACTGAACCTCCCTCCTCCCTCTCTCTGTCTCAGACAGCACCTAACTCACTGAACCTCCCTCCTCCCTCTCTCTCTGTCTCAGACAGCACCTAACTCACTGAACCTCCCTCCTCCCTCTCTCTGTCTCAGACAGCACCTAACTCACTGAACCTCCCTCCTCCCTCTCTCTCTGTCTCAGACAGCACCTAACTCACTGAACCTCCCTCCTCACTCTCTCTCTCTCAGACAGCACCTAACTCACTGAACCTCCCTCCTCCATCTCTCTGTCTCAGACAGCACCTAACTCACTGAACCTCCCTCCTCCCTCTCTCTGTCTCAGACAGCACCTAACTCACTGAACCTCCCTCCTCCCTCTCTCTCTGTCTCAGACAGCACCTAACTCACTGAACCTCCCTCCTCCCTCTCTCTGTCTCAGACAGCACCTAACTCACTGAACCTCCCTCCTCCCTCTCTCTCTGTCTCAGACAGCACCTAACTCACTGAACCTCCCTCCTCACTCTCTCTCTCTCTCAGACAGCACCTAACTCACTGAACCTCCCTCCTCCATCTCTCTGTCTCAGACAGCACCTAACTCACTGAACCTCCCTCCTCCCTCTCTGTCTCAGACAACGCCCAACTCACTGAACCACCCTCCTCCCTCTCTCTGTCTCAGACATCACCTAACTCACTGAACCTCCCTCCTCCCTCTCTCTCTGACAGCACCTAACTCACTGAACCTCCCTCCTCCCTCTCTCTCTCAGACAGCACCTAACTCACTGAACCTCCCTCCTCCCTCTCTCTGTCTCAGACAGCACCCAACTCACTGAACCTCCCTCCTCCCTCTCTCTGTCTCAGACAGCACCCAACTCACTGAGCCTCCCTCCTCCCTCTCTCTGTCTCAGACAGCACCTAACTCACTGAACCTCCCTCCTCCCTCTCTGTCTCAGACAACACCTAACTCACTGAACCTCCCTCCTCCCTCTCTCTGTCTCAGACAGCATCTAACTCACTGAACCTCCCTCCTCCCTCTCTGTCTCAGACAGCACCTAACTCACTGAACCTCCCTCCTCCCTCACTCTGACTCAGACAGCACCTAACTCACTGAACCTCCCTCCTCCCTCTCTCTCTGTCTCAGACAGCACCTAACTCACTGAACCTCCCTCCTCCCTCTCTCTGTCTCAGACAGCACCTAACTGACTGAACCTCCCTCCTCGCTCTCTCTCTCTCTGACAGCACCTAACTCACTGAACCTCCCTCCTCCCTCTCTCTCAGACAGCACCTAACTCACTGAACCTCCGTCCTCCCTCTCAGTCTCAGACAGCACCTAACTCACTGAACCTCCCTCCTCCCTCTCTCTGTCTCAGACAGCACCTAACTCACTGAGCCTCCCTCCTCCCTCTCTCTCTGACAGCACCTAACTCACTCAATCTCCCTCCGCCCTCTCTCTGTCTCAGACAGCACCTAATTCACTGAACCTCCCTCCTCCCTCCCTGTCTCACACAGCACCTAACTCACTGAACCTCCCTCCTCCCTCTCTGTCTCACACAGCACCTAACTCACTGAACCTCCCTCCTCCCTCTCTCTGTCTCAGACAGCACCTAACTCACTCAATCTCCCTCCCCCCTCTCTCTGTCTCAGACATCACCTAATTCACTGAACCTCCCTCCTCCCTCTCTGTCTCACACAGCACCTAACTCACTGAACCTCCCTCCTCCCTCTCTCTCAGACAGCACCTAACTCACTGAACCTCCCTCCTCCCTCTCTCTGTCTCAGACAGCACCTAACTCACTGAACCTCCCTCCTCCCTCTCTCTCTCAGACAGCACCTAACTCATTGAACCTCCCTCCTCCCTCTCTCTGTCTCAGACAGCACCTAACTCACTGAACCTCCCTCCTCCCTCTCCCTCTCTCAGACAGCACCTAACTCACTGAACCTCCCTCCTCTCTCTCTCTCAGACAGCACCTAACTCATTGAACCTCCCTCCTCCCTCTCTCTGTCTCAGACAGCACCTAACTCACTGAACCTCCCTCCTCCCTCTCTCTCTCAGACAGCACCTAACTCACTGAACCTCCCTCCTCCCTCTCTCTGTCTCAGACAGCACCTAACTCACTGAACCTCCCTCCTCCCTCTCTCTGTCTCAGACAGCAGCGAACTCACTGAACCTCCCTCCTCCCTCTCTCTGTCTCAGACAGCACCTAACTCACTGAACCTCCCTCTCTCTCTCTCACACAGCACCTAACTCACTGAACCTCCCTCCTCCCTCTCTCTCTCTCACACAGCACCTAACTCACTGAACCTCCCTCCTCCCTCTCTCTGTCACAGACAGCACCTAACTCACTGAACCTCCCTCCTCCCTCTCTCTGTCTCAGACAGCACCTAACTCACTGAACCTCCCTCCTCCCTCTCTCTGTCTCAGACAGCACCTAACTCACTGAACCTCCCTCCTCCCTCTCTCTCAGACAGCACCTAACTCACTGAACCTCCCTCCTCCCTCACTCTGTCTCAGACAGCACCTAACTCACTGAACCTCCCGCCTCCCTCACTCTGAATCAGACAGCACCTAACTCACTGAACCTCCCTCCTCCCTCTCTCTGTCTCAGACAGCACCTAACTCACTGAACCTCCCTCCTCCCTCTCTCTCTGTCTCAGACAGCACCTAACTCACTGAACCTCCCTCCTCCCTCTCTCTGTCTCAGACAGCACCTAACTCACTGAACCTCCCTCCTCCCTCTCTCTCTGTCTCAGACAGCACCTAACTCACTGAACCTCCCTCCTCACTCTCTCTCTCTCAGACAGCACCTAACTCAATGAACCTCCCTCCTCCATCTCTCTGTCTCAGACAGCACCTAACTCACTGAACCTCCCTCCTCCCTCTCTGTCTCAGACAACGCCCAACTCACTGAACCACCCTCCTCCCTCTCTCTGTCTCAGACATCACCTAACTCACTGAACCTCCCTCCTCCCTCTCTCTCTGACAGCACCTAACTCACTGAACCTCCCTCCTCCCTCTCTCTCTCAGACAGCACCTAACTCACTGAACCTCCCTCCTCCCTCTCTCTGTCTCAGACAGCACCCAACTCACTGAACCTCCCTCCTCCCTCTCTCTGTCTCAGACAGCACCCAACTCACTGAGCCTCCCTCCTCCCTCTCTCTGTCTCAGACAGCACCTAACTCACTGAACCTCCCTCCTCCCTCTCTGTCTCAGACAACACCTAACTCACTGAACCTCCCTCCTCCCTCTCTCTGTCTCAGACAGCATCTAACTCACTGAACCTCCCTCCTCCCTCTCTGTCTCAGACAGCACCTAACTCACTGAACCTCCCTCCTCCCTCACTCTGACTCAGACAGCACCTAACTCACTGAACCTCCCTCCTCCCTCTCTCTCTGTCTCAGACAGCACCTAACTCACTGAACCTCCCTCCTCCCTCTCTCTGTCTCAGACAGCACCTAACTGACTGAACCTCCCTCCTCCCTCTCTCTCTCTCTGACAGCACCTAACTCACTGAACCTCCCTCCTCCCTCTCTCTGTCTCAGACAGCACCTAACTCACTGAGCCTCCCTCCTCCCTCTCTCTGACAGCACCTAACTCACTCAATCTCCCTCCGCCCTCTCTCTGTCTCAGACAGCACCTAATTCACTGAACCTCCCTCCTCCCTCCCTGTCTCACACAGCACCTAACTCACTGAACCTCCCTCCTCCCTCTCTGTCTCACACAGCACCTAACTCACTGAACCTCCCTCCTCCCTCTCTCTGTCTCAGACAGCACCTAACTCACTCAATCTCCCTCCCCCCTCTCTCTGTCTCAGACATCACCTAATTCACTGAACCTCCCTCCTCCCTCTCTGTCTCACACAGCACCTAACTCACTGAACCTCCCTCCTCCCTCTCTCTCTCTGACAGCACCTAACTCACTGAACCTCCCTCCTCCCTCTCTCTGTCTCAGACAGCACCTAACTCACTGAACCTCCCTCCTCCCTCTCTCTGTCTCTGACAGCACCTAACTCACTGAACCTCCCTCCTCCCTCTCTCTGTCACAGACAGCACCTAACTCACTGAACCTCCCTCCTCCCTCTCTCTCTGTCTCAGGCAGCACCTAACTCACTCAACCTCCCTCCTCCCTCTCTCTGTCTCAGACAGCACCTAACTCACTGAACCTCCCTCCTCCCTCTCTCTCTGTCTCAGACAGCACCTAACTCACTGAACCTCCCTCCTCCCTCTCTCCGTCTCAGACAGCACCTAACTCACTGAACCTCCCTCCTCCCTCTCTCTGTCTCAGACAGCACCTAACTCACTGAACCTCCCTCCTCCCTCTCTCTGTCTCAGACAGCACCTAACTCACTGAACCTCCCTCCTCCCTCTCTCTCTCTCTGACAGCACCTAACTCACTGAACCTCCCTCCTCCCTCTCTCCGTCTCAGACAGCACCTAACTCACTGAACCTCCCTCCTCCCTCTCTCTCTGTCTCAGGCAGCACCTAACTCACTCAACCTCCCTCCTCCCTCTCTCTGCAGACAGCACCTAACTCACTGAACCTCCGCCCTCGGTCTCAGACAGCACCTAACTCACTGAACCTCCCTCCTCCCTCTCTCTGTCTCAGACAGCATCTAACTCACTGAACCTCCCTCCTCCCTCTCTCTCAGACAGCACCTAACTCACTGAACCTCCCTCCTCCCTCACTCTGTCTCAGACAGCACCTAACTCACTGAACCTCCCTGCTCCCTCACACTGAATCAGACAGCACCTAACTCACTGAACCTCCCTCCTCCCTCTCTCTGAATCAGACAGCACCTAACTCACTGAACCTCCCTCCTCCCTCTCTCTGTCTCAGACAGCACCTAACTCACTGAACCTCCCTCCTCCCTCTCTCTGTCTCGGACAGCACCTAACTCACTGAACCTCCCTCCTCCCTCTCTCTGTCTCAGACAGCACCTAACTCACTTAACCTCCCTCCTCCCTCTCTCTGTCTCAGACAGCACCTAACTCACTGAACCTCCCTCCTCCCTCTCTCTCTGTCTCAGACAGCACCTAACTCACTGAGCCTCCCTCCTCACTCTCTCTCTCTCAGACAGCACCTAACTCACTGAACCTCCCTCCTCCCTCTCTCTGTCTCAGACAGCACCTAACTCACTGAACCTCCCTCCTCCCTCTCTCAGTCTCAGACAGCACCTAACTCACTGAACCTCCCTCCTCCCTCTCTCTCTCTCAGACAGCACCTAACTCACTGAGCCTCCCTGCTCCCTCTCTCTCTCTGACAGCACCTAACTCACTGAACCTCCCTCCTCCCTCTCTCTGTCTCAGACAGCACCTAACTCACTGAACCTCCCTCCTCGCTCTCTCTGTCTCAGACAGCACCTAACTCACTGAACCTCCCTCCTCCCTCTCTCTGTCTCAGACAGCACCTAACTCACTGAACCTCCCTCCTCGCTCTCTCTGTCTCAGACAGCACCTAACTCACTGAACCTCCCTCCTCCCTCTATCTCTCTCAGACAGCACCTAACTCACTGAACCTCCCTCCTCCCTCTCTCAGTCTCAGACAGCACCTAACTCACTCAACCTCCCTCCTCCCTCTCTCTGTCTCAGACAGCACCTAACTCACTGAACCTCCCTCCTCCCTCACTCTGAATCAGACAGCACCTAACTCACTGAACCTCCCTCCTCCCTCACTCTGTCTCAGACAGCACCTAACTCACTGAACCTCCCTCCTCCCTCACTCTGAATCAGACAGCACCTAACTCACTGAACCTCCCTCCTCCCTCTCTCTGTCTCAGACAGCACCTAACTCACTGAACCTCCCTCCTCCCTCTCTCTGTCTCGGACAGCACCTAACTCACTTAACCTCCCTCCTCCCTCTCTCTGTCTCAGACAGCACCTAACTCACTGAACCTCCCTCCTCCCTCTCTCTCTGTCTCAGACAGCACCTAACTCACTGAACCTCCCTCCTCCCTCTCTCTGTCTCAGACAGCACCTAACTCACTGAACCTCCCTCCTCCCTCTCTCTGTCTCAGACAGCACCTAACTCACTGAACCTCCCTCCTCCCTCTCTCTCTGTCTCAGACAGCACCTAACTCACTGAACCTCCCTCCTCACTCTCTCTCTCTCAGATAGCACCTAACTCACTGAACCTCCCTCCTCCCTCTCTGTCTCAGACAACACCCAACTCACTGAACCACCGTCCTCCCTCTCTCTGTCTCAGACAGCACCTAACTCACTGAACCTCCCTCCTCCCTCTCTCTCTGTCTCAGACAGCACCTAACTCACTGAACCTCCCTCCTCCCTCTCTCTCTGTCTCAGACAGCACCTAACTCACTGAACCTCCCTCCTCCCTCTCTCTGTCTCAGACAGCACCTAACTCACTGAACCTCCCTCCTCCCTCTCTGTCTCAGACAGCACCTAACTCACTGAGCCTCCCTCCTCCCTCTCTCTCTCAGACAGCACCTAACTCACTGAACCTCCCTCCTCCCTCTCTCTCTCTGACAGCACCTAACTCACTGAACCTCCCTCCTCCCTCTCTCTGTCTCAGACAGCACCTAACTCACTGAACCTCCCTCCTCGCTCTCTCTGTCTCAGACAGCACCTAACTCACTGAAACTCCCTCCTCCCTCTCTCAGTCTCAGACAGCACCTAACTCACTGAACCTCCCTCCTCCCTCTCTCTGTCTCAGACAGCACCTAACTCACTGAACCTCCCTCCTCCCTCTCTCTCTGTCTCAGACAGCACCTAACTCACTGAACCTCCCTCCTCCCTCTCTCTGTCTCAGACAGCACCTAACTCACTGAACCTCCCTCCTCCCTCTCTCTCTCTCAGACAGCACCTAACTCACTGAACGTCCCTCCTCCCTCTCTCTCAGGCAGCACCTAACTCACTGAACCTCCCTCCTCCCTCACTCTGTCTCAGACAGCACCTAACTCACTGAACCTCCCTCCTCCCTCACTCTGAATCAGACAGCACCTAACTCACTGAACCTCCCTCCTCCCTCTCTGTCTCAGACAAGACCCAACTCACTGAACCACCCTCCTCCCTCTCTCTGTCTCAGACAGCACCTAACTCACTGAACCTCCCTCCTCCCTCTCTCTCTGACAGCACCTAACTCACTGAACCTCCCTCCTCCCTCTCTCTCTCAGACAGCACCTAACTCACTGAACCTCCCTCCTCCCTCTCTCTGTCTCAGACAGCACCCAACTCACTGAACCTCCCTCCTCCCCCTCTCTGTCTCAGACAGCACCTAACTCATTGAACCTCCCTCCTCCCTCTCTCTCTCAGACAGCACCTAACTCATTGAACCTCCCTCCTCCCTCTCTCTGGCAGCACCTAACTCACTGAACCTCCCTCCTCCCTCGCTCTGTCTCAGACAGCACCTAACTCACTGAACCTCCCTCCTCCCTCTCTCTCTCAGACAGCACCTAACTCATTGAACCTCCCTCCTCCCTCTCTCTGTCTCAGACAGCACCTAACTCACTGAACCTCCCTCCTCCCTCTCCCTCTCTCAGACAGCACCTAACTCACTGAACCTCCCTCCTCTCTCTCTCTCAGACAGCACCTAACTCATTGAACCTCCCTCCTCCCTCTCTCTCAGTCTCAGACAGCACCTAACTCACTGAACCTCCCTCCTCCCTCTCTCTCTCAGACAGCACCTAACTCACTGAACCTCCCTCCTCCCTCTCTCTGTCTCAGACAGCACCTAACTCACTGAACCTCCCTCCTCCCTCTCTCTCAGTCTCAGACAGCACCTAACTCACTGAACCTCCCTCCTCCCTCTCTCTGTCTCAGACAGCACCTAACTCACTGAACCTCCCTCCTCCCTCTCTCTGTCTCAGACAGCAGCGAACTCACTGAACCTCCCTCCTCCCTCTCTCTGTCTCAGACAGCACCTAACTCACTGAACCTCCCTCCTCCCTCTCTCTCTCTCACACAGCACCTAACTCACTGAACCTCCCTCCTCCCTCTCTCTCTCTCACACAGCACCTAACTCACTGAACCTCCCTCCTCCCTCTCTCTGTCACAGACAGCACCTAACTCACTGAACCTCCCTCCTCCCTCTCTCTGTCTCAGACAGCACCTAACTCACTGAACCTCCCTCCTCCCTCTCTCTGTCTCAGACAGCACCTAACTCACTGAACCTCCCTCCTCCCTCTCTCTCAGACAGCACCTAACTCACTGAACCTCCCTCCTCCCTCACTCTGTCTCAGACAGCACCTAACTCACTGAACCTCCCGCCTCCCTCACTCTGAATCAGACAGCACCTAACTCACTGAACCTCCCTCCTCCCTCTCTCTGTCTCAGACAGCACCTAACTCACTGAACCTCCCTCCTCCCTCTCTCTGTCTCGGACTGCACCTAACTCACTTAACCTCCCTCCTCCCTCTCTCTGTCTCAGACAGCACCTAACTCACTGAACCTCCCTCCTCCCTCTCTCTCTGTCTCAGACAGCACCTAACTCACTGAACCTCCCTCCTCCCTCTCTCTGTCTCAGACAGCACCTAACTCACTGAACCTCCCTCCTCCCTCTCTCTCTGTCTCAGACAGCACCTAACTCACTGAACCTCCCTCCTCACTCTCTCTCTCTCAGACAGCACCTAACTCACTGAACCTCCCTCCTCCATCTCTCTGTCTCAGACAGCACCTAACTCACTGAACCTCCCTCCTCCCTCTCTGTCTCAGACAACGCCCAACTCACTGAACCACCCTCCTCCCTCTCTCTGTCTCACACATCACCTAACTCACTGAACCTCCCTCCTCCCTCTCTCTCTGACAGCACCTAACTCACTGAACCTCCCTCCTCCCTCACTCTGAATCAGACAGCACCTAACTCACTGAACCTCCCTCCTCCCTCTCTGTCTCAGACAAGACCCAACTCACTGAACCACCCTCCTCCCTCTCTCTGTCTCAGACAGCACCTAACTCACTGAACCTCCCTCCTCCCTCTCTCTCTGACAGCACCTAACTCACTGAACCTCCCTCCTCCCTCTCTCTCTCAGACAGCACCTAACTCACTGAACCTCCCTCCTCCCTCTCTCTGTCTCAGACAGCACCCAACTCACTGAACCTCCCTCCTCCCCCTCTCTGTCTCAGACAGCACCTAACTCATTGAACCTCCCTCCTCCCTCTCTCTCTCAGACAGCACCTAACTCATTGAACCTCCCTCCTCCCTCTCTCTGGCAGCACCTAACTCACTGAACCTCCCTCCTCCCTCGCTCTGTCTCAGACAGCACCTAACTCACTGAACCTCCCTCCTCCCTCTCTCTCTCAGACAGCACCTAACTCATTGAACCTCCCTCCTCCCTCTCTCTGTCTCAGACAGCACCTAACTCACTGAACCTCCCTCCTCCCTCTCCCTCTCTCAGACAGCACCTAACTCACTGAACCTCCCTCCTCTCTCTCTCTCAGACAGCACCTAACTCATTGAACCTCCCTCCTCCCTCTCTCTCAGTCTCAGACAGCACCTAACTCACTGAACCTCCCTCCTCCCTCTCTCTCTCAGACAGCACCTAACTCACTGAACCTCCCTCCTCCCTCTCTCTGTCTCAGACAGCACCTAACTCACTGAACCTCCCTCCTCCCTCTCTCTCAGTCTCAGACAGCACCTAACTCACTGAACCTCCCTCCTCCCTCTCTCTGTCTCAGACAGCACCTAACTCACTGAACCTCCCTCCTCCCTCTCTCTGTCTCAGACAGCAGCGAACTCACTGAACCTCCCTCCTCCCTCTCTCTGTCTCAGACAGCACCTAACTCACTGAACCTCCCTCCTCCCTCTCTCTCTCTCACACAGCACCTAACTCACTGAACCTCCCTCCTCCCTCTCTCTCTCTCACACAGCACCTAACTCACTGAACCTCCGTCCTCCCTCTCTCTGTCACAGACAGCACCTAACTCACTGAACCTCCCTCCTCCCTCTCTCTGTCTCAGACAGCACCTAACTCACTGAACCTCCCTCCTCCCTCTCTCTGTCTCAGACAGCACCTAACTCACTGAACCTCCCTCCTCCCTCTCTCTCAGACAGCACCTAACTCACTGAACCTCCCTCCTCCCTCACTCTGTCTCAGACAGCACCTAACTCACTGAACCTCCCGCCTCCCTCACTCTGAATCAGACAGCACCTAACTCACTGAACCTCCCTCCTCCCTCTCTCTGTCTCAGACAGCAACTAACTCACTGAACCTCCCTCCTCCCTCTCTCTGTCTCGGACAGCACCTAACTCACTTAACCTCCCTCCTCCCTCTCTCTGTCTCAGACAGCACCTAACTCACTGAACCTCCCTCCTCCCTCTCTCTCTGTCTCAGACAGCACCTAACTCACTGAACCTCCCTCCTCCCTCTCTCTGTCTCAGACAGCACCTAACTCACTGAACCTCCCTCCTCCCTCTCTCTCTGTCTCAGACAGCACCTAACTCACTGAACCTCCCTCCTCACTCTCTCTCTCTCAGACAGCACCTAACTCACTGAACCTCCCTCCTCCATCTCTCTGTCTCAGACAGCACCTAACTCACTGAACCTCCCTCCTCCCTCTCTGTCTCAGACAACGCCCAACTCACTGAACCACCCTCCTCCCTCTCTCTGTCTCACACATCACCTAACTCACTGAACCTCCCTCCTCCCTCTCTCTCTGACAGCACCTAACTCACTGAACCTCCCTCCTCCCTCTCTCTCTCAGACAGCACCTAACTCACTGAACCTCCCTCCTCCCTCTCTCTGTCTCAGACAGCACCCAACTCACTGAACGTCCCTCCTCCCTCTCTCTGTCTCAGACAGCACCTAACTCATTGAACCTCCCTCCTCCCTCTCTCTCTCAGACAGCACCTAACTCATTGAACCTCCCTCCTCCCTCTCTCTGGCAGCACCTAACTCACTGAACCTCCCTCCTCCCTCTCTCTGTCTCAGACAGCACCTAACTCATTGAACCTCCCTCCTCCCTCTCTCTGTCTCAGACAGCACCTAACTCACTGAACCTCCCTCCTCCCACTCCCTCTCTCAGACAGCACCTAACTCACTGAACCTCCCTCCTCCCTCTCTCTCTCAGAAAGCACCTAACTCATTGAACCTCCCTCCTCCCTCTCTCTGTCTCAGACAGCACCTAACTCACTGAACCTCCCTCCTCCCTCTCTCTCTCTGACAGCACCTAACTCACTGAACCTCCCTCCTCCCTCTCTCTGTCTCAGACAGCACCTAACTCACTGAACCTCCCTCCTCCCTCAGTCTCAGACAGCACCTAACTCACTGAACCTCCCTCCTCCCTCTCTCTGTCTCAGACAGCACCTAACTCACTGATCCTCCATCCTCCCTCTCTCTGTCTCAGACAGCACCTAACTCACTGAACCTCCCTCCTCCCTCTCTCTGTCTCAGACAGCACCTAACTCACTGAACCTCCTTCCTCCCTCTCTCTCTCTCACACAGCACCTAACTCGCTGAACCTCCCTCCTCCCTCTCTCTGTCAGACAGCACCTAACTCACTGAACCTCCCTCCTCCCTCTCTCTGTCTCAGACAGCACCTAACTCACTGAACCTCCCTCCTCCCTCTCTCTCTGTCTCAGACAGCACCTAACTCACTGAACCTCCCTCCTCACTCTCTCTCTGTCTCAGACAGCACCCAACTCACTGAACCTCCCTCCTCCCTCTCTCTGTCTCAGACAGCACCTAACTCACTGAACCTCCCTCCTCCCTCTCTCTCTGTCTCAGACAGCACCTAACTCACTGAACCTCCCTCCTCCCTCTCTCTGTCTCAGACAGCACCCAACTCACTGAGCCTCCCTCCTCCCTCTCTCTGTCTCAGACAGCACCTAACTCACTGAACCTCCCTCCTCCCTCTGTCTCAGACAACACCTAACTCACTGAACCTCCCTCCTCCCTCTCTCTGTCTCAGACAGCATCTAACTCACTGAAACTCCCTCCTCCCTCTCTGTCTCAGACAGCACCTAACTCACTGAACCTCCCTCCTCCCTCACTGACTCAGACAGCACCTAACTCACTGAACCTCCCTCCTCCCTCTCTCTGTCTCAGACAGCACCTAACTCACTGAACCTCCCTCCTCCCTCTCTCTCTGTCTCAGACAGCACCTAACTCACTGAACCTCCCTCCTCCCTCTCTCTGTCTCAGACAGCACCTCACTGACTGAACCTCCCTCCTCCTTCTCTCTCTCTCTGACAGCACCTAACTCACTGAACCTCCCTCCTCCCTCTCTCTCAGACAGCACCTAACTCACTGAAGCTCCCTCCTCCCTCTCTCAGTCTCAGACAGCACCTAACTCACTGAACCTCCCTCCTCCCTCTCTCTGTCTCAGACAGCACCTAACTCACTGAACCTCCCTCCTCCCTCTCTGTCTCACACAGCACCTAACTCACTGAACCTCCCTCCTCCCTCTCTGTCTCACACAGCACCTAACTCACTGAACCTCCCTCCTCCCTCTCTCTGTCTCAGGCAGCACCTAACTCACTCAATCTCCCTCCGCCCTCTCTCTGTCTCAGACATCACCTAATTCACTGAACCTCCCTCCTCCCTCTCTGTCTCACACAGCACCTAACTCACTGAACCTCCCTCCTCCCTCTCTCTCTCAGACAGCACCTAACTCACTGAACCTCCCTCCTCCCTCTCTCTCTGACAGCACCTAACTCACTGAACCTCCCTCCTCCCACTCTCTGTCTCAGACAGCACCTAACTCACTGAACCTCCCTCCTCCCTCTCTCTGTCTCAGGCAGCACCTAACTCACTGAACCTCCCTCCTCCCTCTCTCTCTCTCTCAGACAGCACCTAACTCACTGAACCTCCCTCCTCCCTCACTCTGTCTCAGACAGCACCTAACTCACTGAACCTCCCTCCTCCCTCTCTCTGTCTCAGACAGCACCTAACTCACTGAACCTCCGCCCTCTCTCTCACACAGCACCTAACTCACTGAACCTCCCTCCTCCCTCTCTCTGTCTCGGACAGCACCTAACTCACTTAACCTCCCTCCTCCCTCTCTCTGTCTCAGACAGCACCTAACTCACTGAACCTCCCTCCTCCCTCTCTCTGTCTCAGACAGCACCTAACTCACTGAACCTCCCTCCTCCCTCTCTCTCAGACAGCACCTAACTCACTGAACCTCCCTCCTCCCTCACTCTGTCTCAGACAGCACCTAACTCACTGAACCTCCCGCCTCCCTCACTCTGAATCAGACAGCACCTAACTCACTGAACCTCCCTCCTCCCTCTCTCTGTCTCAGACAGCACCTAACTCACTGAACCTCCCTCCTCCCTCTCTCTGTCTCGGACAGCACCTAACTCACTTAACCTCCCTCCTCCCTCTCTCTGTCTCAGACAGCACCTAACTCACTGAACCTCCCTCCTCCCTCTCTCTCTGTCTCAGACAGCACCTAACTCACTGAACCTCCCTCCTCCCTCTCTCTGTCTCAGACAGCACCTAACTCACTGAACCTCCCTCCTCCCTCTCTCTCTGTCTCAGACAGCACCTAACTCACTGAACCTCCCTCCTCACTCTCTCTCTCTCAGACAGCACCTAACTCACTGAACCTCCCTCCTCCATCTCTCTGTCTCAGACAGCACCTAACTCACTGAACCTCCCTCCTCCCTCTCTGTCTCAGACAACGCCCAACTCACTGAACCACCCTCCTCCCTCTCTCTGTCTCAGACATCACCTAACTCACTGAACCTCCCTCCTCCCTCTCTCTCTGACAGCACCTAACTCACTGAACCTCCCTCCTCCCTCTCTCTCTCAGACAGCACCTAACTCACTGAACCTCCCTCTCTCTGTCTCAGACAGCACCCAACTCACTGAACCTCCCTCCTCCCACTCCCTCTCTCAGACAGCACCTAACTCACTGAACCTCCCTCCTCCCTCTCTCTCTCAGAAAGCACCTAACTCATTGAACCTCCCTCCTCCCTCTCTCTCAGTCTCAGACAGCACCTAACTCACTGAACCTCCCTCCTCCCTCTCTCTCTCAGACAGCACCTAACTCACTGAACCTCCCTCCTCCCTCTCTGTCTCAGACAGCACCTAACTCACTGAACCTCCCTCCTCCCTCAGTCTCAGACAGCACCTAACTCACTGAACCTCCCTCCTCCCTCTCTCTGTCTCAGACAGCACCTAACTCACTGAACCTCCTTCCTCCCTCTCTCTCACACAGCACCTAACTCGCTGAACCTCCCTCCTCCCTCTCTCTGTCACAGACAGCACCTAACTCACTGAACCTCCCTCCTCCCTCTCTCTGTCTCAGACAGCACCTAACTCACTGAACCTCCCTCCTCCCTCTCTCTCTGTCTCAGACAGCACCTAACTCACTGAACCTCCCTCCTCACTCTCTCTCTGTCTCAGACAGCACCCAACTCACTGAACCTCCCTCCTCCCTCTCTCTGTCTCAGACAGCACCTAACTCACTGAACCTCCCTCCTCCCTCTCTCTCTGTCTCAGACAGCACCTAACTCACTGAACCTCCCTCCTCCCTCTCTCTGTCTCAGACAGCAGCCAACTCACTGAGCCTCCCTCCTCCCTCTCTCTGCCTCAGTCAGCACCTAACTCACTGAACCTCCCTCCTCCCTCTGTCTCAGACAGCATCTAACTCACTGAAACTCCCTCCTCCCTCTCTCAGTCTCAGACAGCACCTCACTGACTGAACCTCCCTCCTCCTTCTCTCTCTCTCTGACAACACCTAACTCACTGAACCTCCCTCCTCCCTCTCTCTCAGACAGCACCTAACTCACTGAAGCTCCCTCCTCCCTCTCTCAGTCTCAGACAGCACCTAACTCACTGAACCTCCCTCCTCCCTCTCTCTGTCTCAGACAGCACCTAACTCACTGAACCTCCCTCCTCCCTCTCTGTCTCACACAGCACCTAACTCACTGAACCTCCCTCCTCCCTCTCTGTCTCACACAGCACCTAACTCACTGAACCTCCCTCCTCCCTCTCTCTGTCTCAGGCAGCACCTAACTCACTCAATCTCCCTCCGCCCTCTCTCTGTCTCAGACATCACCTAATTCACTGAACCTCCCTCCTCCCTCTCTGTCTCACACAGCACCTAACTCACTGAACCTCCCTCCTCCCTCTCTCTCTCAGACAGCACCTAACTCACTGAACCTCCCTCCTCCCTCTCTGACAGCACCTAACTCACTGAACCTCCCTCCTCCCACTCTCTGTCTCAGACAGCACCTAACTCACTGAACCTCCCTCCTCCCTCTCTCTGTCTCAGGCAGCACCTAACTCACTCAACCTCCCTCCTCCCTCTCTCTGCAGACAGCACCTAACTCACTGAACCTCCCTCCTCCCTCTCTCTGCCTCAGACAGCACCTAACTCACTGAACCTCCCTCCTCCCTCTCTCTCTCTCTCAGACAGCACCTAACTCACTGAACTTCCCTCCTCCCTCACTCTGTCTCAGACAGCACCTAACTCACTGAACCTCCCTCCTCCCTCTCTCTGTCTCAGACAGCACCTAACTCACTGAACCTCCGCCCTCTCTCTCACACAGCACCTAACTCACTGAACCTCCCTCCTCCCTCTCTCTGTCTCGGACAGCACCTAACTCACTTAACCTCCCTCCTCCCTCTCTCTGTCTCAGACAGCACCTAACTCACTGAACCTCCCTCCTCCCTCTCTCTCTGTCTCAGACAGCACCTAACTCACTGAACCTCCCTCCTCCCTCTCTCTGTCTCAGACAGCACCTAACTCACTGAACCTCCCTCCTCCCTCTCTCTCTCTCAGATAGCACCTAACTCACTGAACCTCCCTCCTCCATCCCTCTCTCTCACACAGCACCTAACTCACTGAACCTCCCTCCTCCCTCTCTCTGTCTCAGGCAACACCTAACTCACTGAACCTCCCTCCTCCCTCTCTCTCTCTGACAGCACCTAACTCACTGAACCTCCCTCCTCCCTCACTGTCTCAGACAGCACCTAACTCACTGAACCTCCCTCCTCCCTCTCTCTCTCAGACAGCACCTAACTCACTGAACCTCCCTCCTCCCTCTCTCTGTCTCAGGCAACACCTAACTCACTGAACCTCCCTCCTCCCTCTCTCTCTCTCAGACAGCACCTAACTCACTGAACCACCCTCCTCCCTCTCTCTGTCTCAGACAGCACCTAACTCACTGAACCTCCCTCCTCCCTCTCTCTGTCTCAGACAGCACCTAACTCACTGAACCTCCCTCCTCCCTCTCTCTGTCTCAGACAGCACCTAACTCACTGAACCTCCCTCCTCCCTCTCTCTGTCTCAGACAGCACCTAACTCACTGAACCTCCCTCCTCCCTCTATCTCTCTCAGACAGCACCTAACTCACTAAACCTCCCTCCTCCCTCTCAGTCTCAGACAGCACCTAACTCACTGAACCGCCCTCCTCCCTCTCTCTGTCACAGACAGCACCTAACTCACTGAACCTCCCTCATCCCTCTCTCTGTCTCAGACAGCACCTAACTCACTGAACCTCCCTCCTCCCTCTCTCTCTGTCTCAGACAGCGCCTAACTCACTGAACCTCCCTCCTCCCTCTCTCTGTCTCAGACAGCACCTAACTCACTGAACCTCCCTCCTCCCTCTCTGTCTCAGACAGCACCTAACTCACTGAACCTCCCTCCTCCCTCTCTCTGTCTCAGACAGCACCTAACTCACTGAACCTCCCTCCTCCCTCTCTCTCAGACAGCACCTAACTCACTGAACCTCCCTCCTCCCTCTCTCTGTCTCAGACAGCACCTAACTCACTGAACATCCCTCCTCCCTCTCTCTGTCTCAGACAGCACCTAACTCACTGAACCTCCCTCCTCCCTCTCTCTGTCTCAGACAGCACCTAACTCACTGAACCTCCCTCCTCCCTCTCTCTCTGTCTCAGACAGCACCTAACTCACTGAACCTCCCTCCTCACTCTCTCTCTCTCTCAGACAGCACCTAACTCACTGAACCTCCCTCCTCCATCTCTCTGTCTCAGACAGCACCTAACTCACTGAACCTCCCTCCTCCCTCTCTCTCTCAGACAACACCCAACTCACTGAACCACCCTCCTCCCTCTCTGTCTCAGACAGCACCTAACTCACTGAACCTCCCTCCTCCCTCTCTCTCTGACAGCACCCAACTCACTGAACCTCCCTCCTCCCTCTTTCTCTCAGACAGCACCTAACTCACTGAACCTCCCTCCTCCCGCTCTCTGTCTCAGACAGCACCCAACTCACTGAACCTCCCTCCTCCCTCTCTCTGTTTCAGACAGCACCTAACTCATTGAACCTCCCTCCTCCCTCTCTCTCTGACAGCACCTAACTCATTGAACCTCCCTCCTCCCTCTCTCTCTCAGACAGCACCTAACTCACTGAACCTCCCTCCTCCCTCTCTCTGTCTCAGACAGCACCCAACTCACTGAACCTCCCTCCTCCCTCTCTCTGTCTCAGACAGCACCTAACTCATTGAACCTCCCTCCTCCCTCTCTCTCTGACAGCACCTAACTCATTGAACCTCCCTCCTCCCTCTCTCTGGCAGCACCTAACTCACTGAACCTCCCTCCTCCCTCTCTCTGTCTCAGACAGCACCTAACTCACTGAACCTCCCTCCTCCCTCTCTCTCTCAGACAGCACCTAACTCATTGAACCTCCCTCCTCCCTCTCTCTGTCTCAGACAGCACCTAACTCACTGAACCTCCCTCCTCCCACTCCCTCTCTCAGACAGCACCTAACTCACTGAACCTCCCTCCTCCCTCTCTCTCTCAGACAGCACCTAACTCATTGAACCTCCCTCCTCCCTCTCTCTCAGTCTCAGACAGCACCTAACTCACTGAACCTCCCTCCTCCCTCTCTCTCTCAGACAGCACCTAACTCACTGAACCTCCCTCCTCCCTCTCTCTGTCTCAGACAGCACCTAACTCACTGAACCTCCCTCCTCCCTCAGTCTCAGACAGCACCTAACTCACTGAACCTCCCTCCTCCCTCTCTCTGTCTCAGACAGCACCTAACTCACTGATCCTCCATCCTCCCTCTCTCTGTCTCAGACAGCACCTAACTCACTGAACCTCCCTCCTCCCTCTCTCTGTCTCAGACAGCACCTAACTCACTGAACCTCCTTCCTCCCTCTCTCTCTCTCACACAGCACCTAACTCGCTGAACCTCCCTCCTCCCTCTCTCTGTCACAGACAGCACCTAACTCACTGAACCTCCCTCCTCCCTCTCTCTGTTTCAGACAGCACCTAACTCACTGAACCTCCCTCCTCCCTCTCTCTGTCTCAGACAGCACCTAACTCACTGAACCTCCCTCCTCCCTCTCTCTGTCTCAGACAGCACCCAACTCACTGAGCCTCCCTCCTCCCTCTCTCTGTCTCAGACAGCACCTAACTCACTGAACCTCCCTCCTCCCTCTCTGTCTCAGACAACACCTAACTCACTGAACCTCCCTCCTCCCTCTCTCTGTCTCAGACAGCATCTAACTCACTGAAACTCCCTCCTCCCTCTCTGTCTCAGACAGCACCTAACTCACTGAACCTTCCTCCTCCCTCACTCTGACTCAGACAGCACCTAACTCACTGAACCTCCCTCCTCCCTCTCTCTGTCTCAGACAGCACCTAACTCACTGAACCTCCCTCCTCCCTCTCTCTCAGACAGCACCTAACTCACTGAAGCTCCCTCCTCCCTCTCTCAGTCTCAGACAGCACCTAACTCACTGAACCTCCCTCCTCCCTCTCTCTGTCTCAGACAGCACCTAACTCACTGAACGTCCCTCCTCCCTCTCTCTCTCAGACAGCACCTAACTCACTCAATCTCCCTCCGCCCTCTCTCTGTCTCAGACAGCACCTAATTCATTGAACCTCCCTCCTCCCTCTCTGTCTCACACAGCACCTAACTCACTGAACCTCCCTCCTCCCTCTCTGTCTCACACAGCACCTAACTCACTGAACCTCCCTCCTCCCTCTCTGTCTCACACAGCACCTAACTCACTGAACCTCCCTCCTCCCTCTCTCTGTCTCAGGCAGCACCTAACTCACTCAATCTCCCTCCGCCCTCTCTCTGTCTCAGACATCACCTAATTCACTGAACCTCCCTCCTCCCTCTCTGTCTCACACAGCACCTAACTCACTGAACCTCCCTCCTCCCTCTCTCTCTCAGACAGCACCTAACTCACTGAACCTCCCTCCTCCCTCTCTCTCTCTGACAGCACCTAACTCACTGAACCTCCCTCCTCCCACTCTCTGTCTCAGACAGCACCTAACTCACTGAACCTCCCTCCTCCCTCTCTCTGTCTCAGGCAGCACCTAACTCACTCAACCTCCCTCCTCCCTCTCTCTGCAGACAGCACCTAACTCACTGAACCTCCCTCCTCCCTCAGACAGCACCTAACTCACTGAACCTCCCTCCTCCCTCTCTCTCTCTCTCAGACAGCACCTAACTCACTGAACCTCCCTCCTCCCTCACTCTGTCTCAGACAGCACCTAACTCACTGAACCTCCCTCCTCCCTCTCTCTGTCTCAGACAGCACCTAACTCACTGAACCTCCGCCCTCTCTCTCACACAGCACCTAACTCACTGAACCTCCCTCCTCCCTCTCTCTGTCTCGGACAGCACCTAACTCACTTAACCTCCCTCCTCCCTCTCTCTGTCTCAGACAGCACCTAACTCACTGAACCTCCCTCCTCCCTCTCTCTCTGTCTCAGACAGCACCTAACTCACTGAACCTCCCTCCTCCCTCTCTCTGTCTCAGACAGCACCTAACTCACTGAACCTCCCTCCTCCCTCTCTCTCTCTCTCTCAGATAGCACCTAACTCACTGAACCTCCCTCCTCCATCCCTCTCTCTCACACAGCACCTAACTCACTGAACCTCCCTCCTCCCTCTCTCTGTCTCAGGCAACACCTAACTCACTGAACCTCCCTCCTCCCTCTCTCTCTCTCAGACAGCACCTAACTCACTGAACCTCCCTCCTCCCTCACTGTCTCAGACAGCACCTAACTCACTGAACCTCCCTCCTCCCTCTCTCTCTCAGACAGCACCTAACTCACTGAACCTCCCTCCTCCCTCTCTCTCTGTCTCAGACAGCACCTAACTCACTGAACCTCCCTCCTCCCTCTCTCTCTGTCTCAGACAGCACCTAACTCACTGAACCTCCCTCCTCCCTCTCTGTCTCAGACAATACCCAACTCACTGAACCACCCTCCTCCCTCTCTCTGTCTCAGACAGCACCTAACTCACTGAACCTCCCTCCTCCCTCTCTCTGTCTCAGACAGCACCTAACTCACTGAACCTCCCTCCTCCCTCTCTCTCTCAGACAGCACCTAACTCACTGAACCTCCCTCCTCCCTCTCTCTCTCTGACAGCACCTAACTCACTGAACCTCCCTCCTCTCTCTCTCTGTCTCAGACAGCACCTAACTCACTGAACCTCCCTCCTCCCTCTATCTCTCTCAGACAGCACCTAACTCACTGAACCTCCCTCCTCCCTCTCTCAGTCTCAGACAGCACCTAACTCACTGAACCTCCCTCCTCCCTCTCTCTGTCACAGACAGCACCTAACTCACTGAACCTCCCTCCTCCCTCTCTCTGTCTCAGACAGCACCTAACTCACTGAACCTCCCTCCTCCCTCTCTCTCTGTCTCAGACAGCGCCTAACTCACTGAACCTCCCTCCTCCCTCTCTCTGTCTCAGACAGCACCTAACTCACTGAACCTCCCTCCTCCCTCTCTCTGTCTCAGACAGCACCTAACTCACTGAACCTCCCTCCTCCCTCTCTCTGTCTCAGACAGCACCTAACTCACTGAACCTCCCTCCTCCCTCTCTCTCAGACAGCACCTAACTCACTGAACCTCCCTCCTCCCTCTCTCTGTCTCAGACAGCACCTAACTCACTGAACATCCCTCCTCCCTCTCTCTGTCTCAGACAGCACCTAACTCACTGAACCTCCCTCCTCCCTCTCTCTGTCTCAGACAGCACCTAACTCACTGAACCTCCCTCCTCCCTCTCTCTCTGTCTCAGACAGCACCTAACTCACTGAACCTCCCTCCTCACTCTCTCTCTCTCAGACAGCACCTAACTCACTGAACCTCCCTCCTCCATCTCTCTGTCTCGGACAGCACCTAACTCACTGAACCTCCCTCCTCCCTCTCTCTCTCAGACAACACCCAACTCACTGAACCACCCTCCTCCCTCTCTGTCTCAGACAGCACCTAACTCACTGAACCTCCCTCCTCCCTCTCTCTCTGACAGCACCCAACTCACTGAACCTCCCTCCTCCCTCTTTCTCTCAGACAGCACCTAACTCACTGAACCTCCCTCCTCCCTCTCTCTGTCTCAGACAGCACCCAACTCACTGAACCTCCCTCCTCCCTCTCTCTGTTTCAGACAGCACCTAACTCATTGAACCTCCCTCCTCCCTCTCTCTCTCAGACAGCACCTAACTCATTGAACCTCCCTCCTCCCTCTCTCTAGCAGCACCTAACTAACTGAACCTCCCTCCTCCCTCACTCTGTCTCAGACAGCACCTAAGTCACTGAACCTCCCTCCTCCCTCTCTCTGTCTCAGACAGCACCTAACTCATTGAACCTCCCTCCTCCCTCTCTCTGTCTCAGACAGCACCTAACTCACTGAACCTCCCTCCTCCCTCTCCCTCTCTCAGACAGCACCTAACTCACTGAACCTCCCACCTCTCTCTCTCTCAGTCTCAGACAGCACTTAACTCACTGAACCTCCCTCCTCCCTCTCTCGCTCAGACAGCACCTAACTCACTGAACCTCCCTCCTCCCTCTCTCTGTCTCAGACAGCACCTAACTCACTGAACCTCCCTCCTCCCTCTCTCTCAGTCTCAGACAGCACCTAACTCACTGAACCTCCCTCCTCCCTCTCTGTCTCAGACAGCACCTAACTCACTGAACCTCCCTCCTCCCTCTCTCTGTCTCAGACAGCACCTAACTCACTGAACCTCCCTCCTCCCTCTCTCTGTCTCAGACAGCACCTAACTCACTGAACCTCCCTCCTCCCTCTCTCTCTCTCACACAGCACCTAACTCACTGAACCTCCCTCCTCCCTCTCTCTGTCACAGACAGCACCTAACTCACTGAACCTCCCTCCTCCCTCTCTCTGTCTCAGACAGCACCTAACTCACTGAACCTCCCTCCTCCCTCTCTCTCTGTCTCAGACAGCACCCAACTCACTGAACCTCCCTCCTCCCTCTCTCTGTCTCAGACAGCACCTAACTCACTGAACCTCCCTCCTCCCTCTCTCTGTCTCAGACAGCACCCAACTCACTGAGCCTCCCTCCTCCGTCTCAGACAGCACCTAACTCACTGAACCTCCCTCCTCCCTCTCTGTCTCAGACAACACCTAACTCACTGAACCTCTGTCCTCCCTCTCTCTGCAGACAGCACCTAACTCACTGAACCTCCGCCCTCTGTCTCAGACAGCACCTAACTCATTGAACCTCCCTCCTCCCTCTCTCTGTCTCAGACAGCACCTAACTCACTGAACCTCCCTCCGCCCTCTCTCTCAGACAGCACCTAACTCACTGGACCTCCCTCCTCCCTCTCTCTCTGTCTCAGACAGCACCTAACTCACTGAACCTCCCTCCTCCCTCACTCTGTCTCAGACAGCACCTAACTCACTGAACCTCCCTCCTCCCTCACTCTGAATCAGACAGCACCTAACTCACTGAACCTCCCTCCTCCCTCTCTCTGTCTCAGACAGCACCTAACTCACTGAACCTCCCTCCTCCCTCTCTCTGTCTCAGACAGCACCTAACTCATTGAACCTCCCTCCTCCTTCTCTCTCTCAGACAGCACCTAACTCACTGAACCTCCCTCCTCCCTCTGTCTCAGACAGCACCTAACTCACTGAACCTCCCTCTCTCTCTCAGACAGCACCTAACTCATTGAACCTCCCTCCTCCCTCTCTCTGTCTCAGACAGCACCTAACTCACTGAACCTCCCTCCTCCCTCTCCCTCTCTCAGACAGCACCTAACTCACTGAACCTCCCTCCTCTCTCTCTCTCAGACAGCACCTAACTCATTGAACCTCCCTCCTCCCTCTCTCTCTCAGACAGCACCTAACTCACTGATCCTCCCTCCTCCCTCTCTCTGTCTCAGACAGCACCTAACTCACTGAACCTCCCTCCTCCCTCTCTCTCTCTCAGACAGCACCTAACTCACTGATCCTCCCTCCTCCCTCTCTCTGTCTCTGTCTCAGACAGCACCTAACTCACTGAACCTCCCTCCTCCCTCTCTCTGTCTCAGACAGCACCTAACTCACTGAACCTCCCTCCTCCCTCTCTCTCTCTCACACAGCACCTAACTCACTGAACCTCCCTCCTCCCTCTCTCTCTGTCTCAGACAGCACCCAACTCACTGAACCTCCCTCCTCCCTCTCTCTGTCTCAGACAGCACCTAACTCACTGAACCTCCCTCCTCCCTCTCTCTGTCTCAGACAGCACCTAACTCACTGAACCTCCCTCCTCCCTCTCTCTGTCTCAGACAGCACCTAACTCACTGAACCTCCCTCCTCCCTCTCTCTCAGACAGCACCTAACTCACTCAATCTCCCTCCGCCCTCTCTCTGTCTCAGACAGCACCTAATTCACTGAACCTCCCTCCTCCCTCTCTGTCTCACACAGCACCTAACTCACTGAACCTCCCTCCTCCCTCTCTGTCTCACACAGCACCTAACTCACTGAACCTCCCTCCTCCCTCTCTGTCTCACACAGCACCTAACTCACTGAACCTCCCTCCTCCCTCTCTCTGTCTCAGGCAGCACCTAACTCACTCAATCTCCCTCCGCCCTCTCTCTGTCTCAGACATCACCTAATTCACTGAACCTCCCTCCTCCCTCTCTGTCTCACACAGCACCTAACTCACTGAACCTCCCTCCTCCCTCTCTCTCTCAGACAGCACCTAACTCACTGAACCTCCCTCCTCCCTCTCTCTCTCTGACAGCACCTAACTCACTGAACCTCCCTCCTCCCACTCTCTGTCTCAGACAGCACCTAACTCACTGAACCTCCCTCCTCCCTCTCTCTGTCTCAGGCAGCACCTAACTCACTCAACCTCCCTCCTCCCTCTCTCTGCAGACAGCACCTAACTCACTGAACCTCCCTCCTCCCTCTCTCTGCCTCAGACAGCACCTAACTCACTGAACCTCCCTCCTCCCTCTCTCTCTCTCTCTCAGACAGCACCTAACTCACTGAACCTCCCTCCCTCCCTCACTCTGTCTCAGACAGCACCTAACTCACTGAACCTCCCTCCTCCCTCTCTCTGTCTCAGACACCACCTAACTCACTGAACCTCCGCCCTCTCTCTCACACAGCACCTAACTCACTGAACCTCCCTCCTCCCTCTCTCTGTCTCGGACAGCACCTAACTCACTTAACCTCCCTCCTCCCTCTCTCTGTCTCAGACAGCACCTAACTCACTGAACCTCCCTCCTCCCTCTCTCTCTGTCTCAGACAGCACCTAACTCACTGAACCTCCCTCCTCCCTCTCTCTGTCTCAGACAGCACCTAACTCACTGAACCTCCCTCCTCCCTCTCTCTCTCTCAGATAGCACCTAACTCACTGAACCTCCCTCCTCCATCCCTCTCTCTCACACAGCACCTAACTCACTGAACCTCCCTCCTCCCTCTCTCTCTCTCAGACAGCACCTAACTCACTGAACCTCCCTCCTCCCTCACTGTCTCAGACAGCACCTAACTCACTGAACCTCCCTCCTCCCTCTCTCTCTCAGACAGCACCTAACTCACTGAACCTCCCTCCTCCCTCCCTCTCTGTCTCAGACAGCACCTAACTCACTGAACCTCCCTCCTCCCTCTCTCTCTGTCTCAGACAGCACCTAACTCACTGAACCTCCCTCCTCCCTCTCTGTCTCAGACAATACCCAACTCACTGAACCACCCTCCTCCCTCTCTCTGTCTCAGACAGCACCTAACTCACTGAACCTCCCTCCTCCCTCTCTCTGTCTCAGACAGCACCTAACTCACTGAACCTCCCTCCTCCCTCTCTCTGTCTCAGACAGCACCTAACTCACTGAACCTCCCTCCTCCCTCTCTCTCTCAGACAGCACCTAACTCACTGAACCTCCCTCCTCCCTCTCTCTCTCTGACAGCACCTAACTCACTGAACCTCCCTCCTCTCTCTCTGTCTCAGACAGCACCTAACTCACTGAACCTCCCTCCTCCCTCTCTTTGTCTCAGACAGCACCTAACTCACTGAACCTCCCTCCTCCCTCTATCTCTCTCAGACAGCACCTAACTCACTGAACCTCCCTCCTCCCTCTCTCAGTCTCAGACAGCACCTAACTCACTGAACCTCCCTCCTCCCTCTCTCTGTCACAGACAGCACCTAACTGACTGAACCTCCCTCCTCCCTCTCTCTGTCTCAGACAGCACCTAACTCACTGAACCTCCCTCCTCCCTCTCTCTGTCTCAGACAGCGCCTAACTCACTGAACCTCCCTCCTCCCTCTCTCTGTCTCAGACAGCACCTAACTCACTGAACCTCCCTCCTCCCTCTCTCTGTCTCAGACAGCACCTAACTCACTGAACCTCCCTCCTCCCTCTCTCTGTCTCAGACAGCACCTAACTCACTGAACCTCCCTCCTCCCTCTCTCTGTCTCAGACAGCACCTAACTCACTGAACCTCCCTCCTCCCTCTCTCTGTCTCAGACAGCACCTAACTCACTGAACCTCCCTCCTCCCTCTCTCTCAGACAGCACCTAACTCACTGAACCTCCCTCCTCCCTCTCTCTGTCTCAGACAGCACCTAACTCACTGAACATCCCTCCTCCCTCTCTCTGTCTCAGACAGCACCTAACTCACTGAACCTCCCTCCTCCCTCTCTCTGTCTCAGACAGCACCTAACTCACTGAACCTCCCTCCTCCCTCTCTCTCTGTCTCAGACAGCACCTAACTCACTGAACCTCCCTCCTCACTCTCTCTCTCTCAGCCAGCACCTAACTCACTGAACCTCCCTCCTCCATCTCTCTGTCTCAGACAGCACCTAACTCACTGAACCTCCCTCCTCCCTCTCTCTCTCAGACAACACCCAACTCACTGAACCACCCTCCTCCCTCTCTGTCTCAGACAGCACCTAACTCACTGAACCTCCCTCCTCCCTCTCTCTCTGACAGCACCCAACTCACTGAACCTCCCTCCTCCCTCTTTCTCTCAGACAGCACCTAACTCACTGAACCTCCCTCCTCCCTCTCTCTGTCTCAGACAGCACCCAACTCACTGAACCTCCCTCCTCCCTCTCTCTGTTTCAGACAGCACCTAACTCATTGAACCTCCCTCCTCCCTCTCTCTCTCAGACAGCACCTAACTCATTGAACCTCCCTCCTCCCTCTCTCTAGCAGCACCTAACTAACTGAACCTCCCTCCTCCCTCGCTCTGTCTCAGACAGCACCTAAGTCACTGAACCTCCCTCCTCCCTCTCTCTCTCAGGCAGCACCTAACTCATTGAACCTCCCTCCTCCCTCTCTCTGTCTCAGACAGCACCTAACTCACTGAACCTCCCTCCTCCCTCTCCCTCTCTCAGACAGCACCTAACTCACTGAACCTCCCTCCTCTCTCTCTCTCAGACAGCACCTAACTCATTGAACCTCCCTCCTCCCTCTCTCTCAGTCTCAGACAGCACCTAACTCACTGAACCTCCCTCCTCCCTCTCTCTCTCAGACAGCACCTAAGTCACTGAACCTCCCTCCTCCCTCTCTCTGTCTCAGACAGCACCTAACTCACTGAACCTCCCTCCTCCCTCTCTCTCAGTCTCAGACAGCACCTAACTCACTGAACCTCCCTCCTCCCTCTCTGTCTCAGACAGCACCTAACTCACTGAACCTCCCTCCTCCCTCTCTCTGTCTCAGACAGCACCTAACTCACTGAACCTCCCTCCTCCCTCTCTCTGTCTCAGACAGCACCTAACTCACTGAACCTCCCTCCTCCCTCTCTCTCAGACAGCACCTAACTCACTGAACCTCCCTCCTCCCTCTCTCTCTCTGACAGCACCTAACTCACTGAACCTCCCTCCTCTCTCTCTCTGTCTCAGACAGCACCTAACTCACTGAACCTCCCTCCTCCCTCTCTCTGTCTCAGACAGCACCTAACTCACTGAACCTCCCTCCTCCCTCTATCTCTCTCAGACAGCACCTAACTCACTGAACCTCCCTCCTCCCTCTCTCAGTCTCAGACAGCACCTAACTCACTGAACCTCCCTCCTCCCTCTCTCTGTCTCAGACAGCACCTAACTCACTGAACCTCCCTCCTCCCTCTCTCTCTGTCTCAGACAGCGCCTAACTCACTGAACCTCCCTCCTCCCTCTCTCTGTCTCAGACAGCACCTAACTCACTGAACCTCCCTCCTCCCTCTCTCTGTCTCAGACAGCACCTAACTCACTGAACCTCCCTCCTCCCTCTCTCTCTGTCTCTCTCTCTCACACAGCACCTAACTCACTGAACCTCCCTCCTCCCTCTCTCTGTCGCAGACAGCACCTAACTCACTGAACCTCCCTCCTCCCTCTCTCTGTCTCAGACAGCACCTAACTCACTGAACCTCCCTCCTCCCTCTCTCTCTGTCTCAGACAGCACCCAACTCACTGAACCTCCCTCCTCCCTCTCTCTGTCTCAGACAGCACCCAACTCACTGAGCCTCCCTCCTCCGTCTCAGACAGCACCTAACTCACTGAACCTCCCTCCTCCCTCTCTGTCTCAGACAACACCTAACTCACTGAACCTCCGTCCTCCCTCTCTCTGCAGACAGCACCTAACTCACTGAACCTCCGCCCTCTGTCTCAGACAGCACCTAACTCACTGAACCTCCCTCCTCCCTCTCTCTGTCTCAGACAGCACCTAACTCACTGAATCTCCCTCCGCCCTCTCTCTCAGACAGCACCTAACTCACTGAACCTCCCTCCTCCCTCTCTCTCTGTCTCAGACAGCACCTAACTCACTGAACCTCCCTCCTCCCTCACTCTGTCTCAGACAGCACCTAACTCACTGAACCTCCCTCCTCCCTCACTCTGAATCAGACAGCACCTAACTCACTGAACCTCCCTCCTCCCTCTCTCTGTCTCAGACAGCACCTAACTCACTGAACCTTCCTCCTCCCTCTCTCTGTCTCTGACAGCACCTAACTCACTGAACCTCCCTCCTCCCTCTCTCTGTCTCAGACAGCACCTAACTCACTGAACCTCCCTCCTCCCTCTCTCTCTCTCAGACAGCACCTAACTCACTGAACCTCCCTCCTCCATCTCTCTGTCTCAGACAGCACCTAACTCACTGAACCTCCCTCCTCCCTCTCTGTCTCAGACAACGCCCAACTCACTGAACCACCCTCCTCCCTCTCTCTGTCTCAGACAGCACCTAACTCACTGAACCTCCCTCCTCCCTCTCTCTCTCAGACAGCACCTAACTCACTGAACCTCCCTCCTCCCTCTCTCTGTCTCAGACAGCACCCAACTCACTGAACCTCCCTCCTCCCTCTCTCTGTCTCAGACAGCACCTAACTCATTGAACCTCCCTCCTCCTTCTCTCTCTCAGACAGCACCTAACTCACTGAACCTCCCTCCTCCCTCTCTCTCTCTCACACAGCACCTAACTCACTGAACCTCCCTCCTCCCTCTCTCTGTCACAGACAGCACCTAACTCACTGAACCTCCCTCCTCCCTCTCTCTGTCTCAGACAGCACCTAACTCACTGAACCTCCCTCCTCCCTCTCTCTCTGTCTCAGACAGCACCCAACTCACTGAATCTCCCTCCTCCCTCTCTCTGTCTCAGACAGCACCTAACTCACTGAACCTCCCTCCTCCCTCTCTGTCTCAGACAGCACCTAACTCACTGAACCTCCCTCCTCCCTCTCTCTGTCTCAGACAGCACCTAACTCACTGAACCTCCCTCCTCCCTCTCTCTCTCAGACAGCACCTAACTCACTCAATCTCCCTCCGCCCTCTCTCTGTCTCAGACAGCACCTAATTCACTGAACCTCCCTCCTCCCTCTCTGTCTCACACAGCACCTAACTCACTGAACCTCCCTCCTCCCTCTCTGTCTCACACAGCACCTAACTCACTGAACCTCCCTCCTCCCTCTCTGTCTCACACAGCACCTAACTCACTGAACCTCCCTCCTCCCTCTCTCTGTCTCAGGCAGCACCTAACTCACTCAATCTCCCTCCGCCCTCTCTCTGTCTCAGACATCACCTAATTCACTGAACCTCCCTCCTCCCTCTCTGTCTCACACAGCACCTAACTCACTGAACCTCCCTCCTCCCTCTCTCTCTCAGACAGCACCTAACTCACTGAACCTCCCTCCTCCCTCTCTCTCTCTGACAGCACCTAACTCACTGAACCTCCCTCCTCCCACTCTCTGTCTCAGACAGCACCTAACTCACTGAACCTCCCTCCTCCCTCTCTCTGTCTCAGGCAGCACCTAACTCACTGAACCTCCGCCCTCTCTCTCACACAGCACCTAACTCACTGAACCTCCCTCCTCCCTCTCTCTGTCTCGGACAGCACCTAACTCACTTAACCTCCCTCCTCCCTCTCTCTGTCTCAGACAGCACCTAACTCACTGAACCTCCCTCCTCCCTCTCTCTCTGTCTCAGACAGCACCTAACTCACTGAACCTCCCTCCTCCCTCTCTCTGTCTCAGACAGCACCTAACTCACTGAACCTCCCTCCTCCCTCTCTCTCTCTCAGATAGCACCTAACTCACTGAACCTCCCTCCTCCATCCCTCTCTCTCACACAGCACCTAACTCACTGAACCTCCCTCCTCCCTCTCTCTGTCTCAGGCAACACCTAACTCACTGAACCTCCCTCCTCCCTCTCTCTCTCTCAGACAGCACCTAACTCACTGAACCTCCCTCCTCCCTCACTGTCTCAGACAGCACCTAACTCACTGAACCTCCCTCCTCCCTCTCTCTCTCAGACAGCACCTAACTCACTGAACCTCCCTCCTCCCTCTCTCTCTGTCTCAGACAGCACCTAACTCACTGAACCTCCCTCCTCCCTCTCCCTCTGTCTCAGACAGCACCTAACTCACTGAACCTCCCTCCTCCCTCTCTGTCTCAGACAATACCCAACTCACTGAACCACCCTCCTCCCTCTCTCTGTCTCAGACAGCACCTAACTCACTGAACCTCCCTCCTCCCTCTCTCTGTCTCAGACAGCACCTAACTCATTGAACCTCCCTCCTCACTCTCTCTGTCTCAGACAGCACCTAACTCACTGAGAGAGAGAGGGAGGAGGGAGGTTCAGACAGCACCTAACTCACTGAACCTCCCTCCTCCCTCTCTCTCTCTGACAGCACCTAACTCACTGAACCTCCCTCCTCTCTCTCTCTGTCTCAGACAGCACCTAACTCACTGAACCTCCCTCCTCCCTCTCTCTGTCTCAGACAGCACCTAACTCACTGAACCTCCCTCCTCCCTCTATCTCTCTCAGACAGCACCTAACTCACTGAACCTCCCTCCTCCCTCTCTCAGTCTCAGACAGCACCTAACTCACTGAACCTCCCTCCTCCCTCTCTCTGTCACAGACAGCACCTAACTCACTGAACCTCCCTCCTCCCTCTCTCTGTCTCAGACAGCACCTAACTCACTGAACCTCCCTCCTCCCTCTCTCTCTGTCTCAGACAGCGCCTAACTCACTGAACCTCCCTCCTCCCTCTCTGTCTCAGACAGCACCTAACACACTGAACCTCCCTCCTCCCTCTCTCTGTCTCAGACAGCACCTAACTCACTGAACCTCCCTCCTCCCTCTCTCTGTCTCAGACAGCACCTAACTCACTGAACCTCCCTCCTCCCTCTCTCTCAGACAGCACCTAACTCACTGAACCTCCCTCCTCCCTCTCTCTGTCTCAGACAGCACCTAACTCACTGAACATCCCTCCTCCCTCTCTCTGTCTCAGACAGCACCTAACTCACTGAACCTCCCTCCTCCCTCTCTCTGTCTCAGACAGCACCTAACTCACTGAACCTCCCTCCTCCCTCTCTCTCTGTCTCAGACAGCACCTAACTCACTGAACCTCCCTCCTCACTCTCTCTCTCTCTCTCTCAGCCAGCACCTAACTCACTGAACCTCCCTCCTCCATCTCTCTGTCTCAGACAGCACCTAACTCACTGAACCTCCCTCCTCCCTCTCTCTCTCAGACAACACCCAAGTCACTGAACCACCCTCCTCCCTCTCTGTCTCAGACAGCACCCAACTCACTGAACCTCCCTCCTCCCTCTTTCTCTCAGACAGCACCTAACTCACTGAACCTCCCTCCTCCCTCTCTGTCTCAGACAGCACCCAACTCACTGAACCTCCCTCCTCCCTCTCTCTGTTTCAGACAGCACCTAACTCATTGAACCTCCCTCCTCCCTCTCTCTCTGACAGCACCTAACTCATTGAACCTCCCTCCTCCCTCTCTCTAGCAGCACCTAACTAACTGAACCTCCCTCCTCCCTCGCTCTGTCTCAGACAGCACCTAAGTCACTGAACCTCCCTCCTCCCTCTCTCTCTCAGACAGCACCTAACTCATTGAACCTCCCTCCTCCCTCTCTCTGTCTCAGACAGCACCTAACTCACTGAACCTCCCTCCTCCCTCTCCCTCTCTCAGACAGCACCTAACTCACTGAACCTCCCTCCTCTCTCTCTCTCAGACAGCACCTAACTCATTGAACCTCCCTCCTCCCTCTCTCTCAGTCTCAGACAGCACCTAACTCACTGAACCTCCCTCCTCCCTCTCTCTCAGACAGCACCTAAGTCACTGAACCTCCCTCCTCCCTCTCTCTGTCTCAGACAGCACCTAACTCACTGAACCTCCCTCCTCCCTCTCTCTCAGTCTCAGACAGCACCTAACTCACTGAACCTCCCTCCTCCCTCTCTGTCTCAGACAGCACCTGACTCACTGAACCTCCCTCCTCCCTCTCTCTGTCTCAGACAGCACCTAACTCACTGAACCTCCCTCCTCCCTCTCTCTGTCTCAGACAGCACCTAACTCACTGAACCTCCCTCCTCCCTCTCTCTCTCAGACAGCACCTAACTCACTGAACCTCCCTCCTCCCTCTCTCTCTCTGACAGCACCTAACTCACTGAACCTCCCTCCTCTCTCTCTCTGTCTCAGACAGCACCTAACTCACTGAACCTCCCTCCTCCCTCTCTCTGTCTCAGACAGCACCTAACTCACTGAACCTCCCTCCTCCCTCTCTCAGTCTCAGACAGCACCTAACTCACTGAACCTCCCTCCTCCCTCTCTCTGTCACAGACAGCACCTAACTCACTGAACCTCCCTCCTCCCTCTCTCTGTCTCAGACAGCACCTAACTCACTGAACCTCCCTCCTCCCTCTCTCTCTGTCTCAGACAGCGCCTAACTCACTGAACCTCCCTCCTCCCTCTCTCTGTCTCAGACAGCACCTAACTCACTGAACCTCCCTCCTCCCTCTCTCTGTCTCAGACAGCACCTAACTCACTGAACCTCCCTCCTCCCTCTCTCTGTCTCAGACAGCACCTAACTCACTGAACCTCCCTCCTCCCTCTCTCTCAGACAGCACCTAACTCACTGAACCTCCCTCCTCCCTCTCTCTGTCTCAGACAGCACCTAACTCACTGAACATCCCTCCTCCCTCTCTCTGTCTCAGACAGCACCTAACTCACTGAACCTCCCTCCTCCCTCTCTCTCTCTCAGATAGCACCTAACTCACTGAACCTCCCTCCTCCATCCCTCTCTCTCACACAGCACCTAACTCACTGAACCTCCCTCCTCCCTCTCTCTGTCTCAGGCAACACCTAACTCACTGAACCTCCCTCCTCCCTCTCTCTCTCTCAGACAGCACCTAACTCACTGAACCTCCCTCCTCCCTCACTGTCTCAGACAGCACCTAACTCACTGAACCTCCCTCCTCCCTCTCTCTCTCAGACAGCACCTAACTCACTGAACCTCCCTCCTCCCTCTCTCTCTGTCTCAGACAGCACCTAACTCACTGAACCTCCCTCCTCCCTCTCCCTCTGTCTCAGACAGCACCTAACTCACTGAACCTCCCTCCTCCCTCTCTGTCTCAGACAATACCCAACTCACTGAACCACCCTCCTCCCTCTCTCTGTCTCAGACAGCACCTAACTCACTGAACCTCCCTCCTCCCTCTCTCTGTCTCAGACAGCACCTAACTCATTGAACCTCCCTCCTCACTCTCTCTGTCTCAGACAGCACCTAACTCACTGAACCTCCCTCCTCCCTCTCTCTCTCAGACAGCACCTAACTCACTGAACCTCCCTCCTCCCTCTCTCTCTCTGACAGCACCTAACTCACTGAACCTCCCTCCTCTCTCTCTCTGTCTCAGACAGCACCTAACTCACTGAACCTCCCTCCTCCCTCTCTCTGTCTCAGACAGCACCTAACTCACTGAACCTCCCTCCTCCCTCTATCTCTCTCAGACAGCACCTAACTCACTGAACCTCCCTCCTCCCTCTCTCAGTCTCAGACAGCACCTAACTCACTGAACCTCCCTCCTCCCTCTCTCTGTCACAGACAGCACCTAACTCACTGAACCTCCCTCCTCCCTCTCTCTGTCTCAGACAGCACCTAACTCACTGAACCTCCCTCCTCCCTCTCTCTGTCTCAGACAGCGCCTAACTCACTGAACCTCCCTCCTCCCTCTCTGTCTCAGACAGCACCTAACACACTGAACCTCCCTCCTCCCTCTCTCTGTCTCAGACAGCACCTAACTCACTGAACCTCCCTCCTCCCTCTCTCTGTCTCAGACAGCACCTAACTCACTGAACCTCCCTCCTCCCTCTCTCTCAGACAGCACCTAACTCACTGAACCTCCCTCCTCCCTCTCTCTGTCTCAGACAGCACCTAACTCACTGAACATCCCTCCTCCCTCTCTCTGTCTCAGACAGCACCTAACTCACTGAACCTCCCTCCTCCCTCTCTCTGTCTCAGACAGCACCTAACTCACTGAACCTCCCTCCTCCCTCTCTCTCTGTCTCAGACAGCACCTAACTCACTGAACCTCCCTCCTCACTCTCTCTCTCTCTCTCTCAGCCAGCACCTAACTCACTGAACCTCCCTCCTCCATCTCTCTGTCTCAGACAGCACCTAACTCACTGAACCTCCCTCCTCCCTCTCTCTCTCAGACAACACCCAACTCACTGAACCACCCTCCTCCCTCTCTGTCTCAGACAGCACCTAACTCACTGAACCTCCCTCCTCCCTCTCTCTCTGACAGCACCCAACTCACTGAACCTCCCTCCTCCCTCTTTCTCTCAGACAGCACCTAACTCACTGAACCTCCCTCCTCCCTCTCTCTGTCTCAGACAGCACCCAACTCACTGAACCTCCCTCCTCCCTCTCTCTGTTTCAGACAGCACCTAACTCATTGAACCTCCCTCCTCCCTCTCTCTCTGACAGCACCTAACTCATTGAACCTCCCTCCTCCCTCTCTCTAGCAGCACCTAACTAACTGAACCTCCCTCCTCCCTCGCTCTGTCTCAGACAGCACCTAAGTCACTGAACCTCCCTCCTCCCTCTCTCTCTCAGACAGCACCTAACTCATTGAACCTCCCTCCTCCCTCTCTCTGTCTCAGACAGCACCTAACTCACTGAACCTCCCTCCTCCCTCTCCCTCTCTCAGACAGCACCTAACTCACTGAACCTCCCTCCTCTCTCTCTCTCAGACAGCACCTAACTCATTGAACCTCCCTCCTCCCTCTCTCTCAGTCTCAGACAGCACCTAACTCACTGAACCTCCCTCCTCCCTCTCTCTCAGACAGCACCTAAGTCACTGAACCTCCCTCCTCCCTCTCTCTGTCTCAGACAGCACCTAACTCACTGAACCTCCCTCCTCCCTCTCAGTCTCAGACAGCACCTAACTCACTGAACCTCCCTCCTCCCTCTCTGTCTCAGACAGCACCTGACTCACTGAACCTCCCTCCTCCCTCTCTCTGTCTCAGACAGCACCTAACTCACTGAACCTCCCTCCTCCCTCTCTCTGTCTCAGACAGCACCTAACTCACTGAACCTCCCTCCTCCCTCTCTCTCTCAGACAGCACCTAACTCACTGAACCTCCCTCCTCCCTCTCTCTCTCTGACAGCACCTAACTCACTGAACCTCCCTCCTCTCTCTCTCTGTCTCAGACAGCACCTAACTCACTGAACCTCCCTCCTCCCTCTCTCTGTCTCAGACAGCACCTAACTCACTGAACCTCCCTCCTCCCTCTCTCAGTCTCAGACAGCACCTAACTCACTGAACCTCCCTCCTCCCTCTCTCTGTCACAGACAGCACCTAACTCACTGAACCTCCCTCCTCCCTCTCTCTGTCTCAGACAGCACCTAACTCACTGAACCTCCCTCCTCCCTCTCTCTCTGTCTCAGACAGCGCCTAACTCACTGAACCTCCCTCCTCCCTCTCTCTGTCTCAGACAGCACCTAACTCACTGAACCTCCCTCCTCCCTCTCTCTGTCTCAGACAGCACCTAACTCACTGAACCTCCCTCCTCCCTCTCTCTGTCTCAGACAGCACCTAACTCACTGAACCTCCCTCCTCCCTCTCTCTCAGACAGCACCTAACTCACTGAACCTCCCTCCTCCCTCTCTCTGTCTCAGACAGCACCTAACTCACTGAACATCCCTCCTCCCTCTCTCTGTCTCAGACAGCACCTAACTCACTGAACCTCCCTCCTCCCTCTCTGTCTCAGACAGCACCTAACTCACTGAACCTCCCTCCTCCCTCTCTCTCTGTCTCAGACAGCACCTAACTCACTGAACCTCCCTCCTCACTCTCTCTCTCTCAGACAGCACCTAACTCACTGAACCTCCCTCCTCCATCTCTCTGTCTCAGACAGCACCTAACTCACTGAACCTCCCTCCTCCCTCTCTCTCTCAGACAACACCCAACTCACTGAACCTCCCTCCTCCCTCTCTCTGTCTCAGACAGCACCTAACTCACTGAACCTCCCTCCTCCCTCTCTCTCTCAGACAACACCTAACTCACTGAACCTCCCTCCTCCCTCTCTGTCTCAGACAGCACCTAACTCACTGAACCTCCCTCCTCCCTCTCTCTCTGACAGCACCCAACTCACTGAACCTCCCTCCTCCCTCTTTCTCTCAGACAGCACCTAACTCACTGAACCTCCCTCCTCCCTCTCTCTGTCTCAGACAGCACCCAACTCACTGAACCTCCCTCCTCCCTCTCTCTGTTTCAGACAGCACCTAACTCATTGAACCTCCCTCCTCCCTCTCTCTCTCAGACAGCACCTAACTCATTGAACCTCCCTCCTCCCTCTCTCTAGCAGCACCTAACTAACTGAACCTCCCTCCTCCCTCGCTCTGTCTCAGACAGCACCTAAGTCACTGAACCTCCCTCCTCCCTCTCTCTCTCAGACAGCACCTAACTCATTGAACCTCCTTCCTCCCTCTCTCTGTCTCAGACAGCACCTAACTCACTGAACCTCCCTCCTCCCTCTCCCTCTCTCAGACAGCACCTAACTCACTGAACCTCCCTCCTCTCTCTCTCTCAGACAGCACCTAACTCATTGAACCTCCCTCCTCCCTCTCTCTCAGTCTCAGACAGCACCTAACTCACTGAACCTCCCTCCTCCCTCTCTCTCTCAGACAGCACCTAACTCACTGAACCTCCCTCCTCCCTCTCTCTGTCTCAGACAGCACCTAACTCACTGAACCTCCCTCCTCCCTCTCTCTCAGTCTCAGACAGCACCTAACTCACTGAACCTCCCTCCTCCCTCTCTGTCTCAGACAGCACCTAACTCACTGAACCTCCCTCCTCCCTCTCTCTGTCTCAGACAGCACCTAACTCACTGAACCTCCCTCCTCCCTCTCTCTCAGACAGCACCTAACTCACTGAACCTCCCTCCTCCCTCTCTCTCTCTCACACAGCACCTAACTCACTGAACCTCCCTCCTCCCTCTCTCTGTCACAGACAGCACCTAACTCACTGAACCTCCCTCCTCCCTCTCTCTGTCTCAGACAGCACCTAACTCACTGAACCTCCCTCCTCCCTCTCTCTCTGTCTCAGACAGCACCCAACTCACTGAACCTCCCTCCTCCCTCTCTCTGTCTCAGACAGCACCTAACTCACTGAACCTCCCTCCTCCCTCTCTCTGTCTCAGACAGCACCCAACTCACTGAGCCTCCCTCCTCCGTCTCAGACAGCACCTACCTCACTGAACCTCCCTCCTCCCTCTCTGTCTCAGACAACACCTAACTCACTGAACCTCCGTCCTCCCTCTCTCTGCAGACAGCACCTAACTCACTGAACCTCCGCCCTCTGTCTCAGACAGCACCTAACTCACTGAACCTCCCTCCTCCCTCTCTCTGTCTCAGACAGCACCTAACTCACTGAACCTCCCTCCGCCCTCTCTCTCAGACAGCACCTAACTCACTGAACCTCCCTCCTCCCTCTCTCTGTCTCAGACAGCACCTAACTCACTGAACCTCCCTCCTCCCTCACTCTGTCTCAGACAGCACCTAACTCACTGAACCTCCCTCCTCCCTCACTCTGAATCAGACAGCACCTAACTCACTGAACCTCCCTCCTCCCTCTCTCTGTCTCAGACAGCACCTAACTCACTGAACCTCCCTCCTCCCTCTCTCTGTCTCTGACAGCACCTAACTCACTGAACCTCCCTCCTCCCTCTCTCTGTCTCAGACAGCACCTAACTCACTGAACCTCCCTCCTCCCTCTCTCTCTCTCAGACAGCACCTAACTCACTGAACCTCCCTCCTCCATCTCTCTGTCTCAGACAGCACCTAACTCACTGAACCTCCCTCCTCCCTCTCTGTCTCAGACAACGCCCAACTCACTGAACCACCCTCCTCCCTCTCTCTGTCTCAGACAGCACCTAACTCACTGAACCTCCCTCCTCCCTCTCTCTCTGACAGCACCTAACTCACTGAACCTCCCTCCTCCCTCTCTCTGTCTCAGACAGCACCCAACTCACTGAACCTCCCTCCTCCCTCTCTCTGTCTCAGACAGCACCTAACTCATTGAACCTCCCTCCTCCTTCTCTCTCTCAGACAGCACCTAACTCACTGAACCTCCCTCCTCCCTCTCTCTGTCTCAGACAGCACCTAACTCACTGAACCTCCCTCTCTCTCTCAGACAGCACCTAACTCATTGAACCTCCCTCCTCCCTCTCTCTGTCTCAGACAGCACCTAACTCACTGAACCTCCCTCCTCCCTCTCCCTCTCTCAGACAGCACCTAACTCACTGAACCTCCCTCCTCTCTCTCTCTGACAGCACCTAACTCATTGAACCTCCCTCCTCCCTCTCTCTCTCAGACAGCACCTAACTCACTGATCCTCCCTCCTCCCTCTCTCTGTCTCAGACAGCACCTAACTCACTGAACCTCCCTCCTCCCTCTCTCTCTCAGACAGCACCTAACTCACTGATCCTCCCTCCTCCCTCTCTCTGTCTCAGACAGCACCTAACTCACTGAACCTCCCTCCTCCCTCTCTCTCTCTCACACAGCACCTAACTCACTGAACCTCCCTCCTCCCTCTCTCTGTCACAGACAGCACCTAACTCACTGAACCTCCCTCCTCCCTCTCTCTCTGTCTCAGACAGCACCCAACTCACTGAACCTCCCTCCTCCCCCTCTCTGTCTCAGACAGCACCTAACTCACTGAACCTCCCTCCTCCCTCTCTCTGTCTCAGACAGCACCCAACTCACTGAGCCTCCCTCCTCCGTCTCAGACAGCACCTAACTCACTGAACCTCCCTCCTCCCTCTCTGTCTCAGACAACACCTAACTCACTGAACCTCCGTCCTCCCTCTCTCTGCAGACAGCACCTAACTCACTGAACCTCCGCCCTCTGTCTCAGACAGCACCTAACTCACTGAACCTCCCTCCTCCCTCTCTCTGTCTCAGACAGCACCTAACTCACTGAACCTCCCTCCGCCCTCTCTCTCAGACAGCACCTAACTCACTGAACCTCCCTCCTCCCTCTCTCTCTGTCTCAGACAGCACCTAACTCACTGAACCTCCCTCCTCCCTCTCTCTGTCTCAGACAGCACCTAACTCACTGAACCTCCCTCCTCCCTCTCTCTGTCTCAGACAGCACCTAACTCACTGAACCTCCCTCCTCCCTCTCTCTCAGACAGCACCTAACTCACTGAACCTCCCTCCTCCCTCTCTCTGTCTCAGACAGCACCTAACTCACTGAACATCCCTCCTCCCTCTCTCTGTCTCAGACAGCACCTAACTCACTGAACCTCCCTCCTCCCTCTCTCTCTGTCTCAGACAGCACCTAACTCACTGAACCTCCCTCCTCACTCTCTCTCTCTCAGCCAGCACCTAACTCACTGAACCTCCCTCCTCCATCTCTCTGTCTCAGACAGCACCTAACTCACTGAACCTCCCTCCTCCCTCTCTCTCTCAGACAACACCCAACTCACTGAACCACCCTCCTCCCTCTCTGTCTCAGACAGCACCTAACTCACTGAACCTCCCTCCTCCCTCTCTCTCTGACAGCACCCAACTCACTGAACCTCCCTCCTCCCTCTTTCTCTCAGACAGCACCTAACTCACTGAACCTCCCTCCTCCCTCTCTCTGTCTCAGACAGCACCCAACTCACTGAACCTCCCTCCTCCCTCTCTCTGTTTCAGACAGCACCTAACTCATTGAACCTCCCTCCTCCCTCTCTCTCTCAGACAGCACCTAACTCATTGAACCTCCCTCCTCCCTCTCTCTAGCAGCACCTAACTAACTGAACCTCCCTCCTCCCTCGCTCTGTCTCAGACAGCACCTAAGTCACTGAACCTCCCTCCTCCCTCTCTCTCTCAGGCAGCACCTAACTCATTGAACCTCCCTCCTCCCTCTCTCTGTCTCAGACAGCACCTAACTCACTGAACCTCCCTCCTCCCTCTCCCTCTCTCAGACAGCACCTAACTCACTGAACCTCCCTCCTCTCTCTCTCTCAGACAGCACCTAACTCATTGAACCTCCCTCCTCCCTCTCTCTCTGTCTCAGACAGCACCTAACTCACTGAACCTCCCTCCTCCCTCTCTCTCTCAGACAGCACCTAAGTCACTGAACCTCCCTCCTCCCTCTCTCTGTCTCAGACAGCACCTAACTCACTGAACCTCCCTCCTCCCTCTCTCTCAGTCTCAGACAGCACCTAACTCACTGAACCTTACTCCTCCCTCTCTGTCTCAGACAGCACCTAACTCACTGAACCTCCCTCCTCCCTCTCTCTGTCTCAGACAGCACCTAACTCACTGAACCTCCCTCCTCCCTCTCTCTGTCTCAGACAGCACCTAACTCACTGAACCTCCCTCCTCCCTCTCTCTCAGACAGCACCTAACTCACTGAACCTCCCTCCTCCCTCTCTCTCTCTGACAGCACCTAACTCACTGAACCTCCCTCCTCTCTCTCTCTGTCTCAGACAGCACCTAACTCACTGAACCTCCCTCCTCCCTCTCTCTGTCTCAGACAGCACCTAACTCACTGAACCTCCCTCCTCCCTCTATCTCTCTCAGACAGCACCTAACTCACTGAACCTCCCTCCTCCCTCTCTCAGTCTCAGACAGCACCTAACTCACTGAACCTCCCTCCTCCCTCTCTCTGTCACAGACAGCACCTAACTCACTGAACCTCCCTCCTCCCTCTCTCTGTCTCAGACAGCACCTAACTCACTGAACCTCCCTCCTCTCTCTCTCTCAGACAGCACCTAACTCATTGAACCTCCCTCCTCCCTCTCTCTCAGTCTCAGACAGCACCTAACTCACTGAACCTCCCTCCTCCCTCTCTCTCTCAGACAGCACCTAAGTCACTGAACCTCCCTCCTCCCTCTCTCTGTCTCAGACAGCACCTAACTCACTGAACCTCCCTCCTCCCTCTCTCTCAGTCTCAGACAGCACCTAACTCACTGAACCTCCCTCCTCCCTCTCTGTCTCAGACAGCACCTAACTCACTGAACCTCCCTCCTCCCTCTCTCTGTCTCAGACAGCACCTAACTCACTGAACCTCCCTCCTCCCTCTCTCTGTCTCAGACAGCACCTAACTCACTGAACCTCCCTCCTCCCTCTCTCTCAGACAGCACCTAACTCACTGAACCTCCCTCCTCCCTCTCTCTCTCTGACAGCACCTAACTCACTGAACCTCCCTCCTCTCTCTCTCTGTCTCAGACAGCACCTAACTCACTGAACCTCCCTCCTCCCTCTCTCTGTCTCAGACAGCACCTAACTCACTGAACCTCCCTCCTCCCTCTATCTCTCTCAGACAGCACCTAACTCACTGAACCTCCCTCCTCCCTCTCTCAGTCTCAGACAGCACCTAACTCACTGAACCTCCCTCCTCCCTCTCTCTGTCACAGACAGCACCTAACTCACTGAACCTCCCTCCTCCCTCTCTCTGTCTCAGACAGCACCTAACTCACTGAACCTCCCTCCTCCCTCTCTCTCTGTCTCAGACAGCGCCTAACTCACTGAACCTCCCTCCTCCCTCTCTCTGTCTCAGACAGCACCTAACTCACTGAACCTCCCTCCTCCCTCTCTCTGTCTCAGACAGCACCTAACTCACTGAACCTCCCTCCTCCCTCTCTCTCTGTCTCTCTCTCTCACACAGCACCTAACTCACTGAACCTCCCTCCTCCCTCTCTCTGTCGCAGACAGCACCTAACTCACTGAACCTCCCTCCTCCCTCTCTCTGTCTCAGACAGCACCTAACTCACTGAACCTCCCTCCTCCCTCTCTCTCTGTCTCAGACAGCACCCAACTCACTGAACCTCCCTCCTCCCTCTCTCTGTCTCAGACAGCACCCAACTCACTGAGCCTCCCTCCTCCGTCTCAGACAGCACCTAACTCACTGAACCTCCCTCCTCCCTCTCTGTCTCAGACAACACCTAACTCACTGAACCTCCGTCCTCCCTCTCTCTGCAGACAGCACCTAACTCACTGAACCTCCGCCCTCTGTCTCAGACAGCACCTAACTCACTGAACCTCCCTCCTCCCTCTCTCTGTCTCAGACAGCACCTAACTCACTGAACCTCCCTCCGCCCTCTCTCTCAGACAGCACCTAACTCACTGAACCTCCCTCCTCCCTCTCTCTCTGTCTCAGACAGCACCTAACTCACTGAACCTCCCTCCTCCCTCACTCTGTCTCAGACAGCACCTAACTCACTGAACCTCCCTCCTCCCTCACTCTGAATCAGACAGCACCTAACTCACTGAACCTCCCTCCTCCCTCTCTCTGTCTCAGACAGCACCTAACTCACTGAACCTTCCTCCTCCCTCTCTCTGTCTCTGACAGCACCTAACTCACTGAACCTCCCTCCTCCCTCTCTCTGTCTCAGACAGCACCTAACTCACTGAACCTCCCTCCTCCCTCTCTCTCTCTCAGACAGCACCTAACTCACTGAACCTCCCTCCTCCATCTCTCTGTCTCAGACAGCACCTAACTCACTGAACCTCCCTCCTCCCTCTCTGTCTCAGACAACACCCAACTCACTGAACCACCCTCCTCCCTCTCTCTGTCTCAGACAGCACCTAACTCACTGAACCTCCCTCCTCCCTCTCTCTCTCAGACAGCACCTAACTCACTGAACCTCCCTCCTCCCTCTCTCTGTCTCAGACAGCACCCAACTCACTGAACCTCCCTCCTCCCTCTCTCTGTCTCAGACAGCACCTAACTCATTGAACCTCCCTCCTCCTTCTCTCTCTCAGACAGCACCTAACTCACTGAACCTCCCTCCTCCCTCTCTCTCTCACACAGCACCTAACTCACTGAACCTCCCTCCTCCCTCTCTCTGTCACAGACAGCACCTAACTCACTGAACCTCCCTCCTCCCTCTCTCTGTCTCAGACAGCACCTAACTCACTGAACCTCCCTCCTCCCTCTCTCTCTGTCTCAGACAGCACCCAACTCACTGAATCTCCCTCCTCCCTCTCTCTGTCTCAGACAGCACCTAACTCACTGAACCTCCCTCCTCCCTCTCTCTGTCTCAGACAGCACCTAACTCACTGAACCTCCCTCCTCCCTCTCTCTGTCTCAGACAGCACCTAACTCACTGAACCTCCCTCCTCCCTCTCTCTCTCAGACAGCACCTAACTCACTCAATCTCCCTCCGCCCTCTCTCTGTCTCAGACAGCACCTAATTCACTGAACCTCCCTCCTCCCTCTCTGTCTCACACAGCACCTAACTCACTGAACCTCCCTCCTCCCTCTCTGTCTCACACAGCACCTAACTCACTGAACCTCCCTCCTCCCTCTCTGTCTCACACAGCACCTAACTCACTGAACCTCCCTCCTCCCTCTCTCTGTCTCAGGCAGCACCTAACTCACTCAATCTCCCTCCGCCCTCTCTCTGTCTCAGACATCACCTAATTCACTGAACCTCCCTCCTCCCTCTCTGTCTCACACAGCACCTAACTCACTGAACCTCCCTCCTCCCTCTCTCTCTCAGACAGCACCTAACTCACTGAACCTCCCTCCTCCCTCTCTCTCTCTGACAGCACCTAACTCACTGAACCTCCCTCCTCCCACTCTCTGTCTCAGACAGCACCTAACTCACTGAACCTCCCTCCTCCCTCTCTCTGTCTCAGGCAGCACCTAACTCACTCAACCTCCCTCCTCCCTCTCTCTGCAGACAGCACCTAACTCACTGAACCTCCCTCCTCCCTCTCTCTGCCTCAGACAGCACCTAACTCACTGAACCTCCCTCCTCCCTCTCTCTCTCTCTCTCTCAGACAGCACCTAACTCACTGAACCTCCCTCCTCCCTCACTCTGTCTCAGACAGCACCTAACTCACTGAACCTCCCTCCTCCCTCTCTCTGTCTCAGACAGCACCTAACTCACTGAACCTCCGCCCTCTCTCTCACACAGCACCTAACTCACTGAACCTCCCTCCTCCCTCTCTCTGTCTCGGACAGCACCTAACTCACTTAACCTCCCTCCTCCCTCTCTCTGTCTCAGACAGCACCTAACTCACTGAACCTCCCTCCTCCCTCTCTCTCTGTCTCAGACAGCACCTAACTCACTGAACCTCCCTCCTCCCTCTCTCTGTCTCAGACAGCACCTAACTCACTGAACCTCCCTCCTCCCTCTCTCTCTCTCAGATAGCACCTAACTCACTGAACCTCCCTCCTCCATCCCTCTCTCTCACACAGCACCTAACTCACTGAACCTCCCTCCTCCCTCTCTCTGTCTCAGGCAACACCTAACTCACTGAACCTCCCTCCTCCCTCTCTCTTTCTCAGACAGCACCTAACTCACTGAACCTCCCTCCTCCCTCACTGTCTCAGACAGCACCTAACTCACTGAACCTCCCTCCTCCCTCTCTCTCTCAGACAGCACCTAACTCACTGAACCTCCCTCCTCCCTCTCTCTCTGTCTCAGACAGCACCTAACTCACTGAACCTCCCTCCTCCCTCTCCCTCTGTCTCAGACAGCACCTAATTCACTGAACCTCCCTCCTCCCTCTCTGTCTCAGACAATACCCAACTCACTGAACCACCCTCCTCCCTCTCTCTGTCTCAGACAGCACCTAACTCACTGAACCTCCCTCCTCCCTCTCTCTGTCTCAGACAGCACCTAACTCATTGAACCTCCCTCCTCACTCTCTCTGTCTCAGACAGCACCTAACTCACTGAACCTCCCTCCTCCCTCTCTCTCTCAGACAGCACCTAACTCACTGAACCTCCCTCCTCCCTCTCTCTCTCTGACAGCACCTAACTCACTGAACCTCCCTCCTCTCTCTCTCTGTCTCAGACAGCACCTAACTCACTGAACCTCCCTCCTCCCTCTCTCTGTCTCAGACAGCACCTAACTCACTGAACCTCCCTCCTCCCTCTATCTCTCTCAGACAGCACCTAACTCACTGAACCTCCCTCCTCCCTCTCTCAGTCTCAGACAGCACCTAACTCACTGAACCTCCCTCCTCCCTCTCTCTGTCACAGACAGCACCTAACTCACTGAACCTCCCTCCTCCCTCTCTCTGTTTCAGACAGCACCTAACTCACTGAACCTCCCTCCTCCCTCGCTCTCTGTCTCAGACAGCGCCTAACTCACTGAACCTCCCTCCTCCCTCTCTGTCTCAGACAGCACCTAACTCACTGAACCTCCCTCCTCCCTCTCTCTGTCTCAGACAGCACCTAACTCACTGAACCTCCCTCCTCCCTCTCTGTCTCAGACAGCACCTAACTCACTGAACCTCCCTCCTCCCTCTCTCTCAGACAGCACCTAACTCACTGAACCTCCCTCCTCCCTCTCTCTGTCTCAGACAGCACCTAACTCACTGAACATCCCTCCTCCCTCTCTCTGTCTCAGACAGCACCTAACTCACTGAACCTCCCTCCTCCCTCTCTCTGTCTCAGACAGCACCTAACTCACTGAACCTCCCTCCTCCCTCTCTCTCTGTCTCAGACAGCACCTAACTCACTGAACCTCCCTCCTCACTCTCTCTCTCTCAGCCAGCACCTAACTCACTGAACCTCCCTCCTCCATCTCTCTCTCAGACAACACCCAACTCACTGAACCACCCTCCTCCCTCTCTGTCTCAGACAGCACCTAACTCACTGAACCTCCCTCCTCCCTCTCTCTCTGACAGCACCCAACTCACTGAACCTCCCTCCTCCCTCTTTCTCTCAGACAGCACCTAACTCACTGAACCTCCCTCCTCCCTCTCTCTGTCTCAGACAGCACCCAACTCACTGAACCTCCCTCCTCCCTCTCTCTGTTTCAGACAGCACCTAACTCATTGAACCTCCCTCCTCCCTCTCTCTCTGACAGCACCTAACTCATTGAACCTCCCTCCTCCCTCTCTCTAGCAGCACCTAACTAACTGAACCTCCCTCCTCCCTCGCTCTGTCTCAGACAGCACCTAAGTCACTGAACCTCCCTCCTCCCTCTCTCTCTCAGACAGCACCTAACTCATTGAACCTCCCTCCTCCCTCTCCCTCTCTCAGACAGCACCTAACTCACTGAACCTCCCTCCTCTCTCTCTCTCAGACAGCACCTAACTCATTGAACCTCCCTCCTCCCTCTCTCTCAGTCTCAGACAGCACCTAACTCACTGAACCTCCCTCCTCCCTCACTCTGAATCAGACAGCACCTAACTCACTGAACCTCCCTCCTCCCTCTCTCTGTCTCAGACAGCACCTAACTCACTGAACCTCCCTCCTCCCTCTCTCTGTCTCAGACAGCACCTAACTCACTGAACCTCCCTCCTCCCTCTCTCTCTCTCAGACAGCACCTAACTCACTGAACCTCCCTCCTCCATCTCTCTGTCTCAGACAGCACCTAACTCACTGAACCTCCCTCCTCCCTCTCTGTCTCAGACAACGCCCAACTCACTGAACCACCCTCCTCCCTCTCTCTGTCTCAGACAGCACCTAACTCACTGAACCTCCCTCCTCCCTCTCTCTCTGACAGCACCTAACTCACTGAACCTCCCTCCTCCCTCTCTCTGTCTCAGACAGCACCCAACTCACTGAACCTCCCTCCTCCCTCTCTCTGTCTCAGACAGCACCTAACTCATTGAACCTCCCTCCTCCTTCTCTCTCTGACAGCACCTAACTCACTGAACCTCCCTCCTCCCTCTCTCTGTCTCAGACAGCACCTAACTCACTGAACCTCCCTCTCTCTCTCAGACAGCACCTAACTCATTGAACCTCCCTCCTCCCTCTCTCTGTCTCAGACAGCACCTAACTCACTGAACCTCCCTCCTCCCTCTCCCTCTCTCAGACAGCACCTAACTCACTGAACCTCCCTCCTCTCTCTCTCTCAGACAGCACCTAACTCATTGAACCTCCCTCCTCCCTCTCTCTCTCAGACAGCACCTAACTCACTGATCCTCCCTCCTCCCTCTCTCTGTCTCAGACAGCACCTAACTCACTGAACCTCCCTCCTCCCTCTCTCTCTCAGACAGCACCTAACTCACTGATCCTCCCTCCTCCCTCTCTCTGTCTCAGACAGCACCTAACTCACTGAACCTCCCTCCTCCCTCTCTCTGTCTCAGACAGCACCTAACTCACTGAACCTCCCTCCTCCCTCTCTCTCTCTCACACAGCACCTAACTCACTGAAGCTCCCTCCTCCCTCTCTCTGTCACAGACAGCACCTAACTCACTGAACCTCCCTCCTCCCTCTCTCTCTGTCTCAGACAGCACCCAACTCACTGAACCTCCCTCCTCCCTCTCTCTGTCTCAGACAGCACCTAACTCACTGAACCTCCCTCCTCCCTCTCTCTGTCTCAGACAGCACCCAACTCACTGAGCCTCCCTCCTCCGTCTCAGACAGCACCTAACTCACTGAACCTCCCTCCTCCCTCTCTGTCTCAGACAACACCTAACTCACTGAACCTCCGTCCTCCCTCTCTCTGCAGACAGCACCTAACTCACTGAACCTCCGCCCTCTGTCTCAGACAGCACCTAACTCACTGAACCTCCCTCCTCCCTCTCTCTGTCTCAGACAGCACCTAACTCACTGAACCTCCCTCCGCCCTCTCTCTCAGACAGCACCTAACTCACTGAACCTCCCTCCTCCCTCTCTCTCTGTCTCAGACAGCACCTAACTCACTGAACCTCCCTCCTCCCTCTCTCTGTCTCAGACAGCACCTAACTCACTGAACCTCCCTCCTCCCTCTCTCTGTCTCAGACAGCACCTAACTCACTGAACCTCCCTCCTCCCTCTCTCTCAGACAGCACCTAACTCACTGAACCTCCCTCCTCCCTCTCTCTGTCTCAGACAGCACCTAACTCACTGAACATCCCTCCTCCCTCTCTCTGTCTCAGACAGCACCTAACTCACTGAACCTCCCTCCTCCCTCTCTCTCTGTCTCAGACAGCACCTAACTCACTGAACCTCCCTCCTCACTCTCTCTCTCTCAGCCAGCACCTAACTCACTGAACCTCCCTCCTCCATCTCTCTGTCTCAGACAGCACCTAACTCACTGAACCTCCCTCCTCCCTCTCTCTCTCAGACAACACCCAACTCACTGAACCACCCTCCTCCCTCTCTGTCTCAGACAGCACCTAACTCACTGAACCTCCCTCCTCCCTCTCTCTCTGACAGCACCCAACTCACTGAACCTCCCTCCTCCCTCTTTCTCTCAGACAGCACCTAACTCACTGAACCTCCCTCCTCCCTCTCTGTCTCAGACAGCACCCAACTCACTGAACCTCCCTCCTCCCTCTCTCTGTTTCAGACAGCACCTAACTCATTGAACCTCCCTCCTCCCTCTCTCTCTCAGACAGCACCTAACTCATTGAACCTCCCTCCTCCCTCTCTCTAGCAGCACCTAACTAACTGAACCTCCCTCCTCCCTCGCTCTGTCTCAGACAGCACCTAAGTCACTGAACCTCCCTCCTCCCTCTCTCTCTCAGGCAGCACCTAACTCACTGAACCTCCCTCCTCCCTCTCTCTGTCTCAGACAGCACCTAACTCATTGAACCTCCCTCCTCCCTCTCTCTGTCTCAGACAGCACCTAACTCACTGAACCTCCCTCCTCCCTCTCCCTCTCTCAGACAGCACCTAACTCACTGAACCTCCCTCCTCTCTCTCTCTCAGACAGCACCTAACTCATTGAACCTCCCTCCTCCCTCTCTCTCAGTCTCAGACAGCACCTAACTCACTGAACCTCCCTCCTCCCTCTCTCTCTCAGACAGCACCTAAGTCACTGAACCTCCCTCCTCCCTCTCTCTGTCTCAGACAGCACCTAACTCACTGAACCTCCCTCCTCCCTCTCTCTCAGTCTCAGACAGCACCTAACTCACTGAACCTCCCTCCTCCCTCTCTGTCTCAGACAGCACCTAACTCACTGAACCTCCCTCCTCCCTCTCTCTGTCTCAGACAGCACCTAACTCACTGAACCTCCCTCCTCCCTCTGTCTCAGACAGCACCTAACTCACTGAACCTCCCTCCTCCCTCTCTCTCAGACAGCACCTAACTCACTGAACCTCCCTCCTCCCTCTCTCTCTCTGACAGCACCTAACTCACTGAACCTCCCTCCTCTCTCTCTCTGTCTCAGACAGCACCTAACTCACTGAACCTCCCTCCTCCCTCTCTCTGTCTCAGACAGCACCTAACTCACTGAACCTCCCTCCTCCCTCTATCTCTCTCAGACAGCACCTAACTCACTGAACCTCCCTCCTCCCTCTCTCAGTCTCAGACAGCACCTAACTCACTGAACCTCCCTCCTCCCTCTCTCTGTCACAGACAGCACCTAACTCACTGAACCTCCCTCCTCCCTCTCTCTGTCTCAGACAGCACCTAACTCACTGAACCTCCCTCCTCCCTCTCTCTCTGTCTCAGACAGCGCCTAACTCACTGAACCTCCCTCCTCCCTCTCTCTGTCTCAGACAGCACCTAACTCACTGAACCTCCCTCCTCCCTCTCTCTGTCTCAGACAGCACCTAACTCACTGAACCTCCCTCCTCCCTCTCTCTCTGTCTCTCTCTCTCACACAGCACCTAACTCACTGAACCTCCCTCCTCCCTCTCTCTGTCGCAGACAGCACCTAACTCACTGAACCTCCCTCCTCCCTCTCTCTGTCTCAGACAGCACCTAACTCACTGAACCTCCCTCCTCCCTCTCTCTCTGTCTCAGACAGCACCCAACTCACTGAACCTCCCTCCTCCCTCTCTCTGTCTCAGACAGCACCCAACTTACTGAGCCTCCCTCCTCCGTCTCAGACAGCACCTAACTCACTGAACCTCCCTCCTCCCTCTCTGTCTCAGACAACACCTAACTCACTGAACCTCCGTCCTCCCTCTCTCTGCAGACAGCACCTAACTCACTGAACCTCCGCCCTCTGTCTCAGACAGCACCTAACTCACTGAACCTCCCTCCTCCCTCTCTCTGTCTCAGACAGCACCTAACTCACTGAACCTCCCTCCGCCCTCTCTCTCAGACAGCACCTAACTCACTGAACCTCCCTCCTCCCTCTCTCTCTGTCTCAGACAGCACCTAACTCACTGAACCTCCCTCCTCCCTCACTCTGTCTCAGACAGCACCTAACTCACTGAATCTCCCTCCTCCCTCACTCTGAATCAGACAGCACCTAACTCACTGAACCTCCCTCCTCCCTCTCTCTGTCTCAGACAGCACCTAACTCACTGAACCTTCCTCCTCCCTCTCTCTGTCTCTGACAGCACCTAACTCACTGAACCTCCCTCCTCCCTCTCTCTGTCTCAGACAGCACCTAACTCACTGAACCTCCCTCCTCCCTCTCTCTCTCTCAGACAGCACCTAACTCACTGAACCTCCCTCCTCCATCTCTCTGTCTCAGACAGCACCTAACTCACTGAACCTCCCTCCTCCCTCTCTGTCTCAGACAACGCCCAACTCACTGAACCACCCTCCTCCCTCTCTGTCTCAGACAGCACCTAACTCACTGAACCTCCCTCCTCCCTCTCTCTCTCAGACAGCACCTAACTCACTGAACCTCCCTCCTCCCTCTCTCTGTCTCAGACAGCACCCAACTCACTGAACCTCCCTCCTCCCTCTCTCTGTCTCAGACAGCACCTAACTCATTGAACCTCCCTCCTCCTTCTCTCTCTCAGACAGCACCTAACTCACTGAACCTCCCTCCTCCCTCTCTCTCTCTCACACAGCACCTAACTCACTGAACCTCCCTCCTCCCTCTCTCTGTCACAGACAGCACCTAACTCACTGAACCTCCCTCCTCCCTCTCTCTGTCTCAGACAGCACCTAACTCACTGAACCTCCCTCCTCCCTCTCTCTCTGTCTCAGACAGCACCCAACTCACTGAATCTCCCTCCTCCCTCTCTCTGTCTCAGACAGCACCTAACTCACTGAACCTCCCTCCTCCCTCTCTCTGTCTCAGACAGCACCTAACTCACTGAACCTCCCTCCTCCCTCTCTCTGTCTCAGACAGCACCTAACTCACTGAACCTCCCTCCTCCCTCTCTCTCTCAGACAGCACCTAACTCACTCAATCTCCCTCCGCCCTCTCTCTGTCTCAGACAGCACCTAATTCACTGAACCTCCCTCCTCCCTCTCTGTCTCACACAGCACCTAACTCACTGAACCTCCCTCCTCCCTCTCTGTCTCACACAGCACCTAACTCACTGAACCTCCCTCCTCCCTCTCTGTCTCACACAGCACCTAACTCACTGAACCTCCCTCCTCCCTCTCTCTGTCTCAGGCAGCACCTAACTCACTCAATCTCCCTCCGCCCTCTCTCTGTCTCAGACATCACCTAATTCACTGAACCTCCCTCCTCCCTCTCTGTCTCACACAGCACCTAACTCACTGAACCTCCCTCCTCCCTCTCTCTCTCAGACAGCACCTAACTCACTGAACCTCCCTCCTCCCTCTCTCTCTCTGACAGCACCTAACTCACTGAACCTCCCTCCTCCCACTCTCTGTCTCAGACAGCACCTAACTCACTGAACCTCCCTCCTCCCTCTCTCTGTCTCAGGCAGCACCTAACTCACTCAACCTCCCTCCTCCCTCTCTCTGCAGACAGCACCTAACTCACTGAACCTCCCTCCTCCCTCTCTCTGCCTCAGACAGCACCTAACTCACTGAACCTCCCTCCTCACTCTCTCTCTCTCAGCCAGCACCTAACTCACTGAACCTCCCTCCTCCCTCTCTCTCAGACAGCACCTAACTCACTGAACCTCCCTCCTCCCTCTCTCTGTCTCAGACAGCACCTAACTCACTGAACATCCCTCCTCCCTCTCTCTGTCTCAGACAGCACCTAACTCACTGAACCTCCCTCCTCCCTCTCTCTGTCTCAGACAGCACCTAACTCACTGAACCTCCCTCCTCCCTCTCTCTCTGTCTCAGACAGCACCTAACTCACTGAACCTCCCTCCTCACTCTCTCTCTCTCAGACAGCACCTAACTCACTGAACCTCCCTCCTCCATCTCTCTGTCTCAGACAGCACCTAACTCACTGAACCTCCCTCCTCCCTCTCTCTCTCAGACAACACCCAACTCACTGAACCACCCTCCTCCCTCTCTGTCTCAGACAGCACCTAACTCACTGAACCTCCCTCCTCCCTCTCTCTCTGACAGCACCCAACTCACTGAACCTCCCTCCTCCCTCTTTCTCTCAGACAGCACCTAACTCACTGAACCTCCCTCCTCCCTCTCTCTGTCTCAGACAGCACCCAACTCACTGAACCTCCCTCCTCCCTCTCTCTGTTTCAGACAGCACCTAACTCATTGAACCTCCCTCCTCCCTCTCTCTCTCAGACAGCACCTAACTCATTGAACCTCCCTCCTCCCTCTCTCTAGCAGCACCTAACTAACTGAACCTCCCTCCTCCCTCGCTCTGTCTCAGACAGCACCTAAGTCACTGAACCTCCCTCCTCCCTCTCTCTCTCAGACAGCACCTAACTCATTGAACCTCCCTCCTCCCTCTCTCTGTCTCAGACAGCACCTAACTCACTGAACCTCCCTCCTCCCTCTCCCTCTCTCAGACAGCACCTAACTCACTGAACCTCCTCCCTCTCTCTCAGTCTCAGACAGCACCTAACTCACTGAACCTCCCTCCTCCCTCTCTCTCTGTCTCAGACAGCACCTAACTCACTGAACCTCCCTCCTCCCTCTCTCTCTGTCTCAGACAGCACCTAACTCACTGAACCTCCCTCCTCACTCTCTCTCTCTCAGCCAGCACCTAACTCACTGAACCTCCCTCCTCCATCTCTCTGTCTCAGACAGCACCTAACTCACTGAACCTCCCTCCTCCCTCTCTCTCTCAGACAACACCCAACTCACTGAACCACCCTCCTCCCTCTCTGTCTCAGACAGCACCTAACTCACTGAACCTCCCTCCTCCCTCTCTCTCTGACAGCACCCAACTCACTGAACCTCCCTCCTCCCTCTTTCTCTCAGACAGCACCTAACTCACTGAACCTCCCTCCTCCCTCTCTCTGTCTCAGACAGCACCCAACTCACTGAACCTCCCTCCTCCCTCTCTCTGTTTCAGACAGCACCTAACTCATTGAACCTCCCTCCTCCCTCTCTCTCTGACAGCACCTAACTCATTGAACCTCCCTCCTCCCTCTCTCTAGCAGCACCTAACTAACTGAACCTCCCTCCTCCCTCGCTCTGTCTCAGACAGCACCTAAGTCACTGAACCTCCCTCCTCCCTCTCTCTCTCAGACAGCACCTAACTCATTGAACCTCCCTCCTCCCTCTCTCTGTCTCAGACAGCACCTAACTCACTGAACCTCCCTCCTCCCTCTCCCTCTCTCAGACAGCACCTAACTCACTGAACCTCCCTCCTCTCTCTCTCTGACAGCACCTAACTCATTGAACCTCCCTCCTCCCTCTCTCTCAGTCTCAGACAGCACCTAACTCACTGAACCTCCCTCCTCCCTCTCTCTCTCAGACAGCACCTAAGTCACTGAACCTCCCTCCTCCCTCTCTCTGTCTCAGACAGCACCTAACTCACTGAACCTCCCTCCTCCCTCTCTCTCAGTCTCAGACAGCACCTAACTCACTGAACCTCCCTCCTCCCTCTCTGTCTCAGACAGCACCTGACTCACTGAACCTCCCTCCTCCCTCTCTCTGTCTCAGACAGCACCTAACTCACTGAACCTCCCTCCTCCCTCTCTCTGTCTCAGACAGCACCTAACTCACTGAACCTCCCTCCTCCCTCTCTCTCTCAGACAGCACCTAACTCACTGAACCTCCCTCCTCCCTCTCTCTCTCTGACAGCACCTAACTCACTGAACCTCCCTCCTCTCTCTCTCTGTCTCAGACAGCACCTAACTCACTGAACCTCCCTCCTCCCTCTCTCTGTCTCAGACAGCACCTAACTCACTGAACCTCCCTCCTCCCTCTCTCAGTCTCAGACAGCACCTAACTCACTGTACCTCCCTCCTCCCTCTCTCTGTCACACAGCACCTAACTCACTGAACCTCCCTCCTCCCTCTCTCTGTCTCAGACAGCACCTAACTCACTGAACCTCCCTCCTCCCTCTCTCTCTGTCTCAGACAGCGCCTAACTCACTGAACCTCCCTCCTCCCTCTCTCTGTCTCAGACAGCACCTAACTCACTGAACCTCCCTCCTCCCTCTCTCTGTCTCAGACAGCACCTAACTCACTGAACCTCCCTCCTCCCTCTCTCTGTCTCAGACAGCACCTAACTCACTGAACCTCCCTCCTCCCTCTCTCTCAGACAGCACCTAACTCACTGAACCTCCCTCCTCCCTCTCTCTGTCTCAGACAGCACCTAACTCACTGAACATCCCTCCTCCCTCTCTCTGTCTCAGACAGCACCTAACTCACTGAACCTCCCTCCTCCCTCTCTCTGTCTCAGACAGCACCTAACTCACTGAACCTCCCTCCTCCCTCTCTCTCTGTCTCAGACAGCACCTAACTCACTGAACCTCCCTCCTCACTCTCTCTCTCTCAGACAGCACCTAACTCACTGAACCTCCCTCCTCCATCTCTCTGTCTCAGACAGCACCTAACTCACTGAACCTCCCTCCTCCCTCTCTCTCTCAGACAACACCCAACTCACTGAACCACCCTCCTCCCTCTCTGTCTCAGACAGCACCTAACTCACTGAACCTCCCTCCTCCCTCTCTCTCTGACAGCACCCAACTCACTGAACCTCCCTCCTCCCTCTTTCTCTCAGACAGCACCTAACTCACTGAACCTCCCTCCTCCCTCTCTCTGTCTCAGACAGCACCCAACTCACTGAACCTCCCTCCTCCCTCTCTCTGTTTCAGACAGCACCTAACTCATTGAACCTCCCTCCTCCCTCTCTCTCTCAGACAGCACCTAACTCATTGAACCTCCCTCCTCCCTCTCTCTAGCAGCACCTAACTAACTGAACCTCCCTCCTCCCTCGCTCTGTCTCAGACAGCACCTAAGTCACTGAACCTCCCTCCTCCCTCTCTCTCTCAGACAGCACCTAACTCATTGAACCTCCCTCCTCCCTCTCTCTGTCTCAGACAGCACCTAACTCACTGAACCTCCCTCCTCCCTCTCCCTCTCTCAGACAGCACCTAACTCACTGAACCTCCCTCCTCTCTCTCTCTCAGACAGCACCTAACTCATTGAACCTCCCTCCTCCCTCTCTCTCAGTCTCAGACAGCACCTAACTCACTGAACCTCCCTCCTCCCTCTCTCTCTCAGACAGCACCTAACTCACTGAACCTCCCTCCTCCCTCTCTCTGTCTCAGACAGCACCTAACTCACTGAACCTCCCTCCTCCCTCTCTCTCAGTCTCAGACAGCACCTAACTCACTGAACCTCCCTCCTCCCTCTCTGTCTCAGACAGCACCTAACTCACTGAACCTCCCTCCTCCCTCTCTCTGTCTCAGACAGCACCTAACTCACTGAACCTCCCTCCTCCCTCTCTCTCAGACAGCACCTAACTCACTGAACCTCCCTCCTCCCTCTCTCTCTCTCACACGGCACCTAACTCACTGAACCTCCCTCCTCCCTCTCTCTGTCACAGACAGCACCTAACTCACTGAACCTCCCTCCTCCCTCTCTCTGTCTCAGACAGCACCTAACTCACTGAACCTCCCTCCTCCCTCTCTCTCAGACAGCACCTAACTCACTGAACCTCCCTCCTCCCTCTCTCTCTCTCACACAGCACCTAACTCACTGAACCTCCCTCCTCCCTCTCTCTGTCACAGACAGCACCTAACTCACTGAACCTCCCTCCTCCCTCTCTCTCTGTCTCAGACAGCACCTAACTCACTGAACCTCCCTCCTCCCTCACTCTGTCTCAGACAGCACCTAACTCACTGAATCTCCCTCCTCCCTCACTCTGAATCAGACAGCACCTAACTCACTGAACCTCCCCTCCTCCCTCTCTCTGTCTCAGACAGCACCTAACTCACTGAACCTTCCTCCTCCCTCTCTCTGTCTCTGACAGCACCTAACTCACTGAACCTCCCTCCCTCCCTCTCTCTGTCTCAGACAGCACCTAACTCACTGAACCCTCCTCCTCCCTCTCTCTCTCTCAGACAGCACCTAACTCACTGAACCTCCCTCCTCCATCTCTCTGTCTCAGACAGCACCTAACTCACTGAACCTCCCTCCTCCCTCTCTGTCTCAGACAACGCCCAACTCACTGAACCACCCTCCTCCCTCTCTGTCTCAGACAGCACCTAACTCACTGAACCTCCCTCCTCCCTCTCTCTCTCAGACAGCACCTAACTCACTGAACCTCCCTCCTCCCTCTCTCTGTCTCAGACAGCACCCAACTCACTGAACCTCCCTCCTCCCTCTCTCTGTCTCAGACAGCACCTAACTCATTGAACCTCCCTCCTCACTTCTCTCTCTCAGACAGCACCTAACTCACTGAACCTCCCATCCTCCCTCTCTCTCTCTCACACAGCACCTAACTCACTGAACCTCCCTCCTCCCTCTCTCTGTCACAGACAGCACCTAACTCACTGAACCTCCCTCCTCCCTCTCTCTGTCTCAGACAGCACCTAACCTCACTGAACCTCCCTCCTCCCTCTCTCTCTGTCTCAGACAGCACACCAACTCACTGAATCTCCCTCCTCCCTCTCTCTGTCTCAGACAGCACCTAACTCACTGAACCTCCCTCCTCCCTCTCTCTGTCTCAGACAGCACCTAACTCACTGAAACCTCCCTCCTCCCTCTCTCTGTCTCAGACAGCACCTAACTCACTGAACCTCCCTCCTCCCTCTCTCTCTCAGACAGCACCTAACTCACTCAATCTCCCTCCGCCCTCTCTCTGTCTCAGACAGCACCTAATTCACTGAACCTCCCTCCTCCCTCTCTGTCTCACACAGCACCTAACTCACTGAACCTCCCTCCTCCCCTCTCTGTCTCACACAGCACCTAACTCACTGAACCTCCCTCCCTCCCTCTCTGTCTCACACAGCACCTAACTCACTGAACCTCCCTCCTCCCTCTCTCTGTCTCAGGCAGCACCTAACTCACTCAATCTCCCTCCGCCCTCTCTCTGTCTCAGACATCACCTAATTCACTGAACCCCTCCTCCCTCTCTGTCTCACACAGCACCTAACTCACTGAACCTCCCTCCTCCCTCTCTCTCTCAGACAGCACCTAACTCACTGAACCTCCCTCCTCCCTCTCTCTCTCTGACAGCACCTAACTCACTGAACCTCCCTCCTCCCACTCTCTGTCTCAGACAGCACCTAACTCACTGAACCTCCCTCCTCCCTCTCTCTGTCTCAGGCAGCACCTAACTCACTCAACCTCCCTCCTCCCTCTCTCTGCAGACAGCACCTAACTCACTGAACCTCCCTCCTCCCTCTCTCTGCCTCAGACAGCACCTAACTCACTGAACCTCCCTCCTCACTCTCTCTCTCTCAGCCAGCACCTAACTCACTGAACCTCCCTCCTCCCTCTCTCTCAGACAGCACCTAACTCACTGAACCTCCCTCCTCCCTCTCTCTGTCTCAGACAGCACCTAACTCACTGAACATCCCTCCTCCCTCTCTCTGTCTCAGACAGCACCTAACTCACTGAACCTCCCTCCTCCCTCTCTCTGTCTCAGACAGCACCTAACTCACTGAACCTCCCTCCTCCCTCTCTCTCTGTCTCAGACAGCACCTAACTCACTGAACCTCCCTCCTCACTCTCTCTCTCTCAGACAGCACCTAACTCACTGAACCTCCCTCCTCCATCTCTCTGTCTCAGACAGCACCTAACTCACTGAACCTCCCTCCTCCCTCTCTCTCTCAGACAACACCCAACTCACTGAACCACCCTCCTCCCTCTCTGTCTCAGACAGCACCTAACTCACTGAACCTCCCTCCTCCCTCTCTCTCTGACAGCACCCAACTCACTGAACCTCCCTCCTCCCTCTTTCTCTCAGACAGCACCTAACTCACTGAACCTCCCTCCTCCCTCTCTCTCAGTCTCAGACAGCACCTAACTCACTGAACCTCCCTCCTCCCTCTCTGTCTCAGACAGCACCTAACTCACTGAACCTCCCTCCTCCCTCTCTCTGTCTCAGACAGCACCTAACTCACTGAACCTCCCTCCTCCCTCTCTCTCAGACAGCACCTAACTCACTGAACCTCCCTCCTCCCTCTCTCTCTCTCACACGGCACCTAACTCACTGAACCTCCCTCCTCCCTCTCTCTGTCACAGACAGCACCTAACTCACTGAACCTCCCTCCTCCCTCTCTCTGTCTCAGACAGCACCTAACTCACTGAACCTCCCTCCTCCCTCTCTCTCAGACAGCACCTAACTCACTGAACCTCCCTCCTCCCTCTCTCTCTCTCACACAGCACCTAACTCACTGAACCTCCCTCCTCCCTCTCTCTGTCACAGACAGCACCTAACTCACTGAACCTCCCTCCTCCCTCTCTCTCTGTCTCAGACAGCACCTAACTCACTGAACCTCCCTCCTCCCTCACTCTGTCTCAGACAGCACCTAACTCACTGAATCTCCCTCCTCCCTCACTCTGAATCAGACAGCACCTAACTCACTGAACCTCCCTCCTCCCTCTCTCTGTCTCAGACAGCACCTAACTCACTGAACCTTCCTCCTCCCTCTCTCTGTCTCTGACAGCACCTAACTCACTGAACCTCCCTCCTCCCTCTCTCTGTCTCAGACAGCACCTAACTCACTGAACCTCCCTCCTCCCTCTCTCTCTCTCAGACAGCACCTAACTCACTGAACCTCCCTCCTCCATCTCTCTGTCTCAGACAGCACCTAACTCACTGAACCTCCCTCCTCCCTCTCTGTCTCAGACAACGCCCAACTCACTGAACCACCCTCCTCCCTCTCTGTCTCAGACAGCACCTAACTCACTGAACCTCCCTCCTCCCTCTCTCTCTCAGACAGCACCTAACTCACTGAACCTCCCTCCTCCCTCTCTCTGTCTCAGACAGCACCCAACTCACTGAACCTCCCTCCTCCCTCTCTCTGTCTCAGACAGCACCTAACTCATTGAACCTCCCTCCTCCTTCTCTCTCTCAGACAGCACCTAACTCACTGAACCTCCCTCCTCCCTCTCTCTCTCTCACACAGCACCTAACTCACTGAACCTCCCTCCTCCCTCTCTCTGTCACAGACAGCACCTAACTCACTGAACCTCCCTCCTCCCTCTCTCTGTCTCAGACAGCACCTAACTCACTGAACCTCCCTCCTCCCTCTCTCTCTGTCTCAGACAGCACCCAACTCACTGAATCTCCCTCCTCCCTCTCTCTGTCTCAGACAGCACCTAACTCACTGAACCTCCCTCCTCCCTCTCTCTGTCTCAGACAGCACCTAACTCACTGAACCTCCCTCCTCCCTCTCTCTGTCTCAGACAGCACCTAACTCACTGAACCTCCCTCCTCCCTCTCTCTCTCAGACAGCACCTAACTCACTCAATCTCCCTCCGCCCTCTCTCTGTCTCAGACAGCACCTAATTCACTGAACCTCCCTCCTCCCTCTCTGTCTCACACAGCACCTAACTCACTGAACCTCCCTCCTCCCTCTCTGTCTCACACAGCACCTAACTCACTGAACCTCCCTCCTCCCTCTCTGTCTCACACAGCACCTAACTCACTGAACCTCCCTCCTCCCTCTCTCTGTCTCAGGCAGCACCTAACTCACTCAATCTCCCTCCGCCCTCTCTCTGTCTCAGACATCACCTAATTCACTGAACCTCCCTCCTCCCTCTCTGTCTCACACAGCACCTAACTCACTGAACCTCCCTCCTCCCTCTCTCTCTCAGACAGCACCTAACTCACTGAACCTCCCTCCTCCCTCTCTCTCTCTGACAGCACCTAACTCACTGAACCTCCCTCCTCCCACTCTCTGTCTCAGACAGCACCTAACTCACTGAACCTCCCTCCTCCCTCTCTCTGTCTCAGGCAGCACCTAACTCACTCAACCTCCCTCCTCCCTCTCTCTGCAGACAGCACCTAACTCACTGAACCTCCCTCCTCCCTCTCTCTGCCTCAGACAGCACCTAACTCACTGAACCTCCCTCCTCACTCTCTCTCTCTCAGCCAGCACCTAACTCACTGAACCTCCCTCCTCCCTCTCTCTCAGACAGCACCTAACTCACTGAACCTCCCTCCTCCCTCTCTCTGTCTCAGACAGCACCTAACTCACTGAACATCCCTCCTCCCTCTCTCTGTCTCAGACAGCACCTAACTCACTGAACCTCCCTCCTCCCTCTCTCTGTCTCAGACAGCACCTAACTCACTGAACCTCCCTCCTCCCTCTCTCTCTGTCTCAGACAGCACCTAACTCACTGAACCTCCCTCCTCACTCTCTCTCTCTCAGACAGCACCTAACTCACTGAACCTCCCTCCTCCATCTCTCTGTCTCAGACAGCACCTAACTCACTGAACCTCCCTCCTCCCTCTCTCTCTCAGACAACACCCAACTCACTGAACCACCCTCCTCCCTCTCTGTCTCAGACAGCACCTAACTCACTGAACCTCCCTCCTCCCTCTCTCTCTGACAGCACCCAACTCACTGAACCTCCCTCCTCCCTCTTTCTCTCAGACAGCACCTAACTCACTGAACCTCCCTCCTCCCTCTCTCTGTCTCAGACAGCACCCAACTCACTGAACCTCCCTCCTCCCTCTTTCTCTCAGACAGCACCTAACTCACTGAACCTCCCTCCTCCCTCTCTCTGTCTCAGACAGCACCCAACTCACTGAACCTCCCTCCTCCCTCTCTCTCTCAGACAGCACCTAACTCATTGAACCTCCCTCCTCCCTCTCTCTAGCAGCACCTAACTAACTGAACCTCCCTCCTCCCTCGCTCTGTCTCAGACAGCACCTAAGTCACTGAACCTCCCTCCTCCCTCTCTCTCTCAGACAGCACCTAACTCATTGAACCTCCCTCCTCCCTCTCTCTGTCTCAGACAGCACCTAACTCACTGAACCTCCTCCCTCTCTCTCAGTCTCAGACAGCACCTAACTCACTGAACCTCCCTCCTCCCTCTCTCTCTGTCTCAGACAGCACCTAACTCACTGAACCTCCCTCCCTCTCTGTCTCAGACAGCACCTAACTCACTGAACCTCCCTCCTCACTCTCTCTCTCTCAGCCAGCACCTAACTCACTGAACCTCCCTCCTCCATCTCTCTGTCTCAGACAGCACCTAACTCACTGAACCTCCCTCCTCCCTCTCTCTCTCAGACAACACCCAACTCACTGAACCACCCTCCTCCCTCTCTGTCTCAGACAGCACCTAACTCACTGAACCTCCCTCCTCCCTCTCTCTCTGACAGCACCCAACTCACTGAACCTCCCTCCTCCCTCTTTCTCTCAGACAGCACCTAACTCACTGAACCTCCCTCCTCCCTCTCTCTGTCTCAGACAGCACCCAACTCACTGAACCTCCCTCCTCCCTCTCTCTGTTTCAGACAGCACCTAACTCATTGAACCTCCCTCCTCCCTCTCTCTCTGACAGCACCTAACTCATTGAACCTCCCTCCTCCCTCTCTCTAGCAGCACCTAACTAACTGAACCTCCCTCCTCCCTCGCTCTGTCTCAGACAGCACCTAAGTCACTGAACCTCCCTCCTCCCTCTCTCTCTCAGACAGCACCTAACTCATTGAACCTCCCTCCTCCCTCTCTCTGTCTCAGACAGCACCTAACTCACTGAACCTCCCTCCTCCCTCTCCCTCTCTCAGACAGCACCTAACTCACTGAACCTCCCTCCTCTCTCTCTCTGACAGCACCTAACTCATTGAACCTCCCTCCTCCCTCTCTCTCAGTCTCAGACAGCACCTAACTCACTGAACCTCCCTCCTCCCTCTCTCTCTCAGACAGCACCTAAGTCACTGAACCTCCCTCCTCCCTCTCTCTGTCTCAGACAGCACCTAACTCACTGAACCTCCCTCCTCCCTCTCTCTCAGTCTCAGACAGCACCTAACTCACTGAACCTCCCTCCTCCCTCTCTGTCTCAGACAGCACCTGACTCACTGAACCTCCCTCCTCCCTCTCTCTGTCTCAGACAGCACCTAACTCACTGAACCTCCCTCCTCCCTCTCTCTGTCTCAGACAGCACCTAACTCACTGAACCTCCCTCCTCCCTCTCTCTCTCAGACAGCACCTAACTCACTGAACCTCCCTCCTCCCTCTCTCTCTCTGACAGCACCTAACTCACTGAACCTCCCTCCTCTCTCTCTCTGTCTCAGACAGCACCTAACTCACTGAACCTCCCTCCTCCCTCTCTCTGTCTCAGACAGCACCTAACTCACTGAACCTCCCTCCTCCCTCTCTCAGTCTCAGACAGCACCTAACTCACTGTACCTCCCTCCTCCCTCTCTCTGTCACACAGCACCTAACTCACTGAACCTCCCTCCTCCCTCTCTCTGTCTCAGACAGCACCTAACTCACTGAACCTCCCTCCTCCCTCTCTCTCTGTCTCAGACAGCGCCTAACTCACTGAACCTCCCTCCTCCCTCTCTCTGTCTCAGACAGCACCTAACTCACTGAACCTCCCTCCTCCCTCTCTCTGTCTCAGACAGCACCTAACTCACTGAACCTCCCTCCTCCCTCTCTCTGTCTCAGACAGCACCTAACTCACTGAACCTCCCTCCTCCCTCTCTCTCAGACAGCACCTAACTCACTGAACCTCCCTCCTCCCTCTCTCTGTCTCAGACAGCACCTAACTCACTGAACATCCCTCCTCCCTCTCTCTGTCTCAGACAGCACCTAACTCACTGAACCTCCCTCCTCCCTCTCTCTGTCTCAGACAGCACCTAACTCACTGAACCTCCCTCCTCCCTCTCTCTCTGTCTCAGACAGCACCTAACTCACTGAACCTCCCTCCTCACTCTCTCTCTCTCAGACAGCACCTAACTCACTGAACCTCCCTCCTCCATCTCTCTGTCTCAGACAGCACCTAACTCACTGAACCTCCCTCCTCCCTCTCTCTCTCAGACAACACCCAACTCACTGAACCACCCTCCTCCCTCTCTGTCTCAGACAGCACCTAACTCACTGAACCTCCCTCCTCCCTCTCTCTCTGACAGCACCCAACTCACTGAACCTCCCTCCTCCCTCTTTCTCTCAGACAGCACCTAACTCACTGAACCTCCCTCCTCCCTCTCTCTGTCTCAGACAGCACCCAACTCACTGAACCTCCCTCCTCCCTCTCTCTGTTTCAGACAGCACCTAACTCATTGAACCTCCCTCCTCCCTCTCTCTCTCAGACAGCACCTAACTCATTGAACCTCCCTCCTCCCTCTCTCTAGCAGCACCTAACTAACTGAACCTCCCTCCTCCCTCGCTCTGTCTCAGACAGCACCTAAGTCACTGAACCTCCCTCCTCCCTCTCTCTCTCAGACAGCACCTAACTCATTGAACCTCCCTCCTCCCTCTCTCTGTCTCAGACAGCACCTAACTCACTGAACCTCCCTCCTCCCTCTCCCTCTCTCAGACAGCACCTAACTCACTGAACCTCCCTCCTCTCTCTCTCTCAGACAGCACCTAACTCATTGAACCTCCCTCCTCCCTCTCTCTCAGTCTCAGACAGCACCTAACTCACTGAACCTCCCTCCTCCCTCTCTCTCTCAGACAGCACCTAACTCACTGAACCTCCCTCCTCCCTCTCTCTGTCTCAGACAGCACCTAACTCACTGAACCTCCCTCCTCCCTCTCTCTCAGTCTCAGACAGCACCTAACTCACTGAACCTCCCTCCTCCCTCTCTGTCTCAGACAGCACCTAACTCACTGAACCTCCCTCCTCCCTCTCTCTGTCTCAGACAGCACCTAACTCACTGAACCTCCCTCCTCCCTCTCTCTCAGACAGCACCTAACTCACTGAACCTCCCTCCTCCCTCTCTCTCTCTCACACAGCACCTAACTCACTGAACCTCCCTCCTCCCTCTCTCTGTCACAGACAGCACCTAACTCACTGAACCTCCCTCCTCCCTCTCTCTGTCTCAGACAGCACCTAACTCACTGAACCTCCCTCCTCCCTCTCTCTCTGTCTCAGACAGCACCCAACTCACTGAACCTCCCTCCTCCCTCTCTCTGTCTCAGACAGCACCTAACTCACTGAACCTCCCTCCTCCCTCTCTCTGTCTCAGACAGCACCCAACTCACTGAGCCTCCCTCCTCCGTCTCAGACAGCACCTACCTCACTGAACCTCCCTCCTCCCTCTCTGTCTCAGACAACACCTAACTCACTGAACCTCCGTCCTCCCTCTCTCTGCAGACAGCACCTAACTCACTGAACCTCCGCCCTCTGTCTCAGACAGCACCTAACTCACTGAACCTCCCTCCTCCCTCTCTCTGTCTCAGACAGCACCTAACTCACTGAACCTCCCTCCGCCCTCTCTCTCAGACAGCACCTAACTCACTGAACCTCCCTCCTCCCTCTCTCTGTCTCAGACAGCACCTAACTCACTGAACTTCCCTCCTCCCTCACTCTGTCTCAGACAGCACCTAACTCACTGAACCTCCCTCCTCCCTCACTCTGAATCAGACAGCACCTAACTCACTGAACCTCCCTCCTCCCTCTCTCTGTCTCAGACAGCACCTAACTCACTGAACCTCCCTCCTCCCTCTCTCTGTCTCTGACAGCACCTAACTCACTGAACCTCCCTCCTCCCTCTCTCTGTCTCAGACAGCACCTAACTCACTGAACCTCCCTCCTCCCTCTCTCTCTCTCAGACAGCACCTAACTCACTGAACCTCCCTCCTCCATCTCTCTGTCTCAGACAGCACCTAACTCACTGAACCTCCCTCCTCCCTCTCTGTCTCAGACAACGCCCAACTCACTGAACCACCCTCCTCCCTCTCTCTGTCTCAGACAGCACCTAACTCACTGAACCTCCCTCCTCCCTCTCTCTCTGACAGCACCTAACTCACTGAACCTCCCTCCTCCCTCTCTCTGTCTCAGACAGCACCCAACTCACTGAACCTCCCTCCTCCCTCTCTCTGTCTCAGACAGCACCTAACTCATTGAACCTCCCTCCTCCTTCTCTCTCTCAGACAGCACCTAACTCACTGAACCTCCCTCCTCCCTCTCTCTGTCTCAGACAGCACCTAACTCACTGAACCTCCCTCTCTCTCTCAGACAGCACCTAACTCATTGAACCTCCCTCCTCCCTCTCTCTGTCTCAGACAGCACCTAACTCACTGAACCTCCCTCCTCCCTCTCCCTCTCTCAGACAGCACCTAACTCACTGAACCTCCCTCCTCTCTCTCTCTCAGACAGCACCTAACTCATTGAACCTCCCTCCTCCCTCTCTCTCTCAGACAGCACCTAACTCACTGATCCTCCCTCCTCCCTCTCTCTGTCTCAGACAGCACCTAACTCACTGAACCTCCCTCCTCCCTCTCTCTCTCAGACAGCACCTAACTCACTGATCCTCCCTCCTCCCTCTCTCTGTCTCAGACAGCACCTAACTCACTGAACCTCCCTCCTCCCTCTCTCTGTCTCAGACAGCACCTAACTCACTGAACCTCCCTCCTCCCTCTCTCTCTCTCACACAGCACCTAACTCACTGAACCTCCCTCCTCCCTCTCTCTGTCACAGACAGCACCTAACTCACTGAACCTCCCTCCTCCCTCTCTCTCTGTCTCAGACAGCACCCAACTCACTGAACCTCCCTCCTCCCTCTCTCTGTCTCAGACAGCACCTAACTCACTGAACCTCCCTCCTCCCTCTCTCTCTGTCTCAGACAGCACCCAACTCACTGAACCTCCCTCCTCCCTCTCTCTGTCTCAGACAGCACCTAACTCACTGAACCTCCCTCCTCCCTCTCTCTCTGTCTCAGACAGCACCTAACTCACTGAACCTCCCTCCTCCCTCTCTCTGTCTCAGACAGCACCCAACTCACTGAGCCTCCCTCCTCCCTCTCTCTGTCTCAGACAGCACCTAACTCATTGAACCTCCCTCCTCACTCTCTCTGTCTCAGACAGCACCTAACTCACTGAACCTCCCTCCTCCCTCTCTCTCTCAGACAGCACCTAACTCACTGAACCTCCCTCCTCCCTCTCTCTCTCTGACAGCACCTAACTCACTGAACCTCCCTCCTCTCTCTCTCTGTCTCAGACAGCACCTAACTCACTGAACCTCCCTCCTCCCTCTCTCTGTCTCAGACAGCACCTAACTCACTGAACCTCCCTCCTCCCTCTATCTCTCTCAGACAGCACCTAACTCACTGAACCTCCCTCCTCCCTCTCTCAGTCTCAGACAGCACCTAACTCACTGAACCTCCCTCCTCCCTCTCTCTGTCACAGACAGCACCTAACTCACTGAACCTCCCTCCTCCCTCTCTCTGTCTCAGACAGCACCTAACTCACTGAACCTCCCTCCTCCCTCTCTCTCTGTCTCAGACAGCGCCTAACTCACTGAACCTCCCTCCTCCCTCTCTGTCTCAGACAGCACCTAACTCACTGAACCTCCCTCCTCCCTCTCTCTGTCTCAGACAGCACCTAACTCACTGAACCTCCCTCCTCCCTCTCTCTGTCTCAGACAGCACCTAACTCACTGAACCTCCCTCCTCCCTCTCTCTCAGACAGCACCTAACTCACTGAACCTCCCTCCTCCCTCTCTCTGTCTCAGACAGCACCTAACTCACTGAACATCCCTCCTCCCTCTCTCTGTCTCAGACAGCACCTAACTCACTGAACCTCCCTCCTCCCTCTCTCTGTCTCAGACAGCACCTAACTCACTGAACCTCCCTCCTCCCTCTCTCTCTGTCTCAGACAGCACCTAACTCACTGAACCTCCCTCCTCACTCTCTCTCTCTCAGCCAGCACCTAACTCACTGAACCTCCCTCCTCCATCTCTCTGTCTCAGACAGCACCTAACTCACTGAACCTCCCTCCTCCCTCTCTCTCTCAGACAACACCCAACTCACTGAACCACCCTCCTCCCTCTCTGTCTCAGACAGCACCTAACTCACTGAACCTCCCTCCTCCCTCTCTCTCTGACAGCACCCAACTCACTGAACCTCCCTCCTCCCTCTTTCTCTCAGACAGCACCTAACTCACTGAACCTCCCTCCTCCCTCTCTCTGTCTCAGACAGCACCCAACTCACTGAACCTCCCTCCTCCCTCTCTCTCTCAGACAGCACCTAACTCACTCAATCTCCCTCCGCCCTCTCTCTGTCTCAGACAGCACCTAATTCACTGAACCTCCCTCCTCCCTCTCTGTCTCACACAGCACCTAACTCACTGAACCTCCCTCCTCCCTCTCTGTCTCACACAGCACCTAACTCACTGAACCTCCCTCCTCCCTCTCTGTCTCACACAGCACCTAACTCACTGAACCTCCCTCCTCCCTCTCTCTGTCTCAGGCAGCACCTAACTCACTCAATCTCCCTCCGCCCTCTCTCTGTCTCAGACATCACCTAATTCACTGAACCTCCCTCCTCCCTCTCTGTCTCACACAGCACCTAACTCACTGAACCTCCCTCCTCCCTCTCTCTCTCAGACAGCACCTAACTCACTGAACCTCCCTCCTCCCTCTCTCTCTCTGACAGCACCTAACTCACTGAACCTCCCTCCTCCCACTCTCTGTCTCAGACAGCACCTAACTCACTGAACCTCCCTCCTCCCTCTCTCTGTCTCAGGCAGCACCTAACTCACTCAACCTCCCTCCTCCCTCTCTCTGCAGACAGCACCTAACTCACTGAACCTCCCTCCTCCCTCTCTCTGCCTCAGACAGCACCTAACTCACTGAACCTCCCTCCTCCCTCTCTCTCTCTCTCTCTCAGACAGCACCTAACTCACTGAACCTCCCTCCTCCCTCACTCTGTCTCAGACAGCACCTAACTCACTGAACCTCCCTCCTCCCTCTCTCTGTCTCAGACAGCACCTAACTCACTGAACCTCCGCCCTCTCTCTCACACAGCACCTAACTCACTGAACCTCCCTCCTCCCTCTCTCTGTCTCGGACAGCACCTAACTCACTTAACCTCCCTCCTCCCTCTCTCTGTCTCAGACAGCACCTAACTCACTGAACCTCCCTCCTCCCTCTCTCTCTGTCTCAGACAGCACCTAACTCACTGAACCTCCCTCCTCCCTCTCTCTGTCTCAGACAGCACCTAACTCACTGAACCTCCCTCCTCCCTCTCTCTCTCTCAGATAGCACCTAACTCACTGAACCTCCCTCCTCCATCCCTCTCTCTCACACAGCACCTAACTCACTGAACCTCCCTCCTCCCTCTCTCTGTCTCAGGCAACACCTAACTCACTGAACCTCCCTCCTCCCTCTCTCTCTCTCAGACAGCACCTAACTCACTGAACCTCCCTCCTCCCTCACTGTCTCAGACAGCACCTAACTCACTGAACCTCCCTCCTCCCTCTCTCTCTCAGACAGCACCTAACTCACTGAACCTCCCTCCTCCCTCTCTCTCTGTCTCAGACAGCACCTAACTCACTGAACCTCCCTCCTCCCTCTCCCTCTGTCTCAGACAGCACCTAATTCACTGAACCTCCCTCCTCCCTCTCTGTCTCAGACAATACCCAACTCACTGAACCACCCTCCTCCCTCTCTCTGTCTCAGACAGCACCTAACTCACTGAACCTCCCTCCTCCCTCTCTCTGTCTCAGACAGCACCTAACTCATTGAACCTCCCTCCTCACGCTCTCTGTCTCAGACAGCACCTAACTCACTGAACCTCCCTCCTCCCTCTCTCTCTCAGACAGCACCTAACTCACTGAACCTCCCTCCTCCCTCTCTCTCTCTGACAGCACCTAACTCACTGAACCTCCCTCCTCTCTCTCTCTGTCTCAGACAGCACCTAACTCACTGAACCTCCCTCCTCCCTCTCTCTGTCTCAGACAGCACCTAACTCACTGAACCTCCCTCCTCCCTCTATCTCTCTCAGACAGCACCTAACTCACTGAACCTCCCTCCTCCCTCTCTCAGTCTCAGACAGCACCTAACTCACTGAACCTCCCTCCTCCCTCTCTCTGTCACAGACAGCACCTAACTCACTGAACCTCCCTCCTCCCTCTCTCTGTCTCAGACAGCACCTAACTCACTGAACCTCCCTCCTCCCTCTCTCTCTGTCTCAGACAGCGCCTAACTCACTGAACCTCCCTCCTCCCTCTCTGTCTCAGACAGCACCTAACTCACTGAACCTCCCTCCTCCCTCTCTCTGTCTCAGACAGCACCTAACTCACTGAACCTCCCTCCTCCCTCTCTCTGTCTCAGACAGCACCTAACTCACTGAACCTCCCTCCTCCCTCTCTCTCAGACAGCACCTAACTCACTGAACCTCCCTCCTCCCTCTCTCTGTCTCAGACAGCACCCAACTCACTGAACCTCCCTCCTCCCTCTCTCTGTTTCAGACAGCACCTAACTCATTGAACCTCCCTCCTCCCTCTCTCTCTGACAGCACCTAACTCATTGAACCTCCCTCCTCCCTCTCTCTAGCAGCACCTAACTAACTGAACCTCCCTCCTCCCTCGCTCTGTCTCAGACAGCACCTAAGTCACTGAACCTCCCTCCTCCCTCTCTCTCTCAGACAGCACCTAACTCATTGAACCTCCCTCCTCCCTCTCTCTGTCTCAGACAGCACCTAACTCACTGAACCTCCCTCCTCCCTCTCCCTCTCTCAGACAGCACCTAACTCACTGAACCTCCCTCCTCTCTCTCTCTCAGACAGCACCTAACTCATTGAACCTCCCTCCTCCCTCTCTCTCAGTCTCAGACAGCACCTAACTCACTGAACCTCCCTCCTCCCTCTCTCTGTCTCAGACAGCACCTAACTCACTGAACCTCCCTCCTCCCTCTCTCTCTGTCTCAGACAGCACCTAACTCACTGAACCTCCCTCCTCACTCTCTCTCTCTCAGCCAGCACCTAACTCACTGAACCTCCCTCCTCCATCTCTCTGTCTCAGACAGCACCTAACTCACTGAACCTCCCTCCTCCCTCTCTCTCTCAGACAACACCCAACTCACTGAACCACCCTCCTCCCTCTCTGTCTCAGACAGCACCTAACTCACTGAACCTCCCTCCTCCCTCTCTCTCTGACAGCACCCAACTCACTGAACCTCCCTCCTCCCTCTTTCTCTCAGACAGCACCTAACTCACTGAACCTCCCTCCTCCCTCTCTCTGTCTCAGACAGCACCCAACTCACTGAACCTCCCTCCTCCCTCTCTCTGTTTCAGACAGCACCTAACTCATTGAACCTCCCTCCTCCCTCTCTCTCTGACAGCACCTAACTCATTGAACCTCCCTCCTCCCTCTCTCTAGCAGCACCTAACTAACTGAACCTCCCTCCTCCCTCGCTCTGTCTCAGACAGCACCTAAGTCACTGAACCTCCCTCCTCCCTCTCTCTCTCAGACAGCACCTAACTCATTGAACCTCCCTCCTCCCTCTCTCTGTCTCAGACAGCACCTAACTCACTGAACCTCCCTCCTCCCTCTCCCTCTCTCAGACAGCACCTAACTCACTGAACCTCCCTCCTCTCTCTCTCTGACAGCACCTAACTCATTGAACCTCCCTCCTCCCTCTCTCTCAGTCTCAGACAGCACCTAACTCACTGAACCTCCCTCCTCCCTCTCTCTCTCAGACAGCACCTAAGTCACTGAACCTCCCTCCTCCCTCTCTCTGTCTCAGACAGCACCTAACTCACTGAACCTCCCTCCTCCCTCTCTCTCAGTCTCAGACAGCACCTAACTCACTGAACCTCCCTCCTCCCTCTCTGTCTCAGACAGCACCTGACTCACTGAACCTCCCTCCTCCCTCTCTCTGTCTCAGACAGCACCTAACTCACTGAACCTCCCTCCTCCCTCTCTCTGTCTCAGACAGCACCTAACTCACTGAACCTCCCTCCTCCCTCTCTCTCTCAGACAGCACCTAACTCACTGAACCTCCCTCCTCCCTCTCTCTCTCTGACAGCACCTAACTCACTGAACCTCCCTCCTCTCTCTCTCTGTCTCAGACAGCACCTAACTCACTGAACCTCCCTCCTCCCTCTCTCTGTCTCAGACAGCACCTAACTCACTGAACCTCCCTCCTCCCTCTCTCAGTCTCAGACAGCACCTAACTCACTGTACCTCCCTCCTCCCTCTCTCTGTCACACAGCACCTAACTCACTGAACCTCCCTCCTCCCTCTCTCTGTCTCAGACAGCACCTAACTCACTGAACCTCCCTCCTCCCTCTCTCTCTGTCTCAGACAGCGCCTAACTCACTGAACCTCCCTCCTCCCTCTCTCTGTCTCAGACAGCACCTAACTCACTGAACCTCCCTCCTCCCTCTCTCTGTCTCAGACAGCACCTAACTCACTGAACCTCCCTCCTCCCTCTCTCTGTCTCAGACAGCACCTAACTCACTGAACCTCCCTCCTCCCTCTCTCTCAGACAGCACCTAACTCACTGAACCTCCCTCCTCCCTCTCTCTGTCTCAGACAGCACCTAACTCACTGAACATCCCTCCTCCCTCTCTCTGTCTCAGACAGCACCTAACTCACTGAACCTCCCTCCTCCCTCTCTCTGTCTCAGACAGCACCTAACTCACTGAACCTCCCTCCTCCCTCTCTCTCTGTCTCAGACAGCACCTAACTCACTGAACCTCCCTCCTCACTCTCTCTCTCTCAGACAGCACCTAACTCACTGAACCTCCCTCCTCCATCTCTCTGTCTCAGACAGCACCTAACTCACTGAACCTCCCTCCTCCCTCTCTCTCTCAGACAACACCCAACTCACTGAACCACCCTCCTCCCTCTCTGTCTCAGACAGCACCTAACTCACTGAACCTCCCTCCTCCCTCTCTCTCTGACAGCACCCAACTCACTGAACCTCCCTCCTCCCTCTTTCTCTCAGACAGCACCCAACTCACTGAACCTCCCTCCTCCCTCTCTCTGTCTCAGACAGCACCCAACTCACTGAACCTCCCTCCTCCCTCTCTCTGTTTCAGACAGCACCTAACTCATTGAACCTCCCTCCTCCCTCTCTCTCTCAGACAGCACCTAACTCATTGAACCTCCCTCCTCCCTCTCTCTAGCAGCACCTAACTAACTGAACCTCCCTCCTCCCTCGCTCTGTCTCAGACAGCACCTAAGTCACTGAACCTCCCTCCTCCCTCTCTCTCTCAGACAGCACCTAACTCATTGAACCTCCCTCCTCCCTCTCTCTGTCTCAGACAGCACCTAACTCACTGAACCTCCCTCCTCCCTCTCCCTCTCTCAGACAGCACCTAACTCACTGAACCTCCTCCCTCTCTCAGTCTCAGACAGCACCTAACTCACTGAACCTCCCTCCTCCCTCTCTCTCTGTCTCAGACAGCACCTAACTCACTGAACCTCCCTCCTCCCTCTCTCTCTGTCTCAGACAGCACCTAACTCACTGAACCTCCCTCCTCACTCTCTCTCTCTCAGCCAGCACCTAACTCACTGAACCTCCCTCCTCCATCTCTCTGTCTCAGACAGCACCTAACTCACTGAACCTCCCTCCTCCCTCTCTCTCTCAGACAACACCCAACTCACTGAACCACCCTCCTCCCTCTCTGTCTCAGACAGCACCTAACTCACTGAACCTCCCTCCTCCCTCTCTCTCTGACAGCACCCAACTCACTGAACCTCCCTCCTCCCTCTTTCTCTCAGACAGCACCTAACTCACTGAACCTCCCTCCTCCCTCTCTCTGTCTCAGACAGCACCCAACTCACTGAACCTCCCTCCTCCCTCTCTCTGTTTCAGACAGCACCTAACTCATTGAACCTCCCTCCTCCCTCTCTCTCTGACAGCACCTAACTCATTGAACCTCCCTCCTCCCTCTCTCTAGCAGCACCTAACTAACTGAACCTCCCTCCTCCCTCGCTCTGTCTCAGACAGCACCTAAGTCACTGAACCTCCCTCCTCCCTCTCTCTCTCAGACAGCACCTAACTCATTGAACCTCCCTCCTCCCTCTCTCTGTCTCAGACAGCACCTAACTCACTGAACCTCCCTCCTCCCTCTCCCTCTCTCAGACAGCACCTAACTCACTGAACCTCCCTCCTCTCTCTCTCTGACAGCACCTAACTCATTGAACCTCCCTCCTCCCTCTCTCTCAGTCTCAGACAGCACCTAACTCACTGAACCTCCCTCCTCCCTCTCTCTCTCAGACAGCACCTAAGTCACTGAACCTCCCTCCTCCCTCTCTCTGTCTCAGACAGCACCTAACTCACTGAACCTCCCTCCTCCCTCTCTCTCAGTCTCAGACAGCACCTAACTCACTGAACCTCCCTCCTCCCTCTCTGTCTCAGACAGCACCTGACTCACTGAACCTCCCTCCTCCCTCTCTCTGTCTCAGACAGCACCTAACTCACTGAACCTCCCTCCTCCCTCTCTCTGTCTCAGACAGCACCTAACTCACTGAACCTCCCTCCTCCCTCTCTCTCTCAGACAGCACCTAACTCACTGAACCTCCCTCCTCCCTCTCTCTCTCTGACAGCACCTAACTCACTGAACCTCCCTCCTCTCTCTCTCTGTCTCAGACAGCACCTAACTCACTGAACCTCCCTCCTCCCTCTCTCTGTCTCAGACAGCACCTAACTCACTGAACCTCCCTCCTCCCTCTCTCAGTCTCAGACAGCACCTAACTCACTGTACCTCCCTCCTCCCTCTCTCTGTCACACAGCACCTAACTCACTGAACCTCCCTCCTCCCTCTCTCTGTCTCAGACAGCACCTAACTCACTGAACCTCCCTCCTCCCTCTCTCTCTGTCTCAGACAGCGCCTAACTCACTGAACCTCCCTCCTCCCTCTCTCTGTCTCAGACAGCACCTAACTCACTGAACCTCCCTCCTCCCTCTCTCTGTCTCAGACAGCACCTAACTCACTGAACCTCCCTCCTCCCTCTCTCTGTCTCAGACAGCACCTAACTCACTGAACCTCCCTCCTCCCTCTCTCTCAGACAGCACCTAACTCACTGAACCTCCCTCCTCCCTCTCTCTGTCTCAGACAGCACCTAACTCACTGAACATCCCTCCTCCCTCTCTCTGTCTCAGACAGCACCTAACTCACTGAACCTCCCTCCTCCCTCTCTCTGTCTCAGACAGCACCTAACTCACTGAACCTCCCTCCTCCCTCTCTCTCTGTCTCAGACAGCACCTAACTCACTGAACCTCCCTCCTCACTCTCTCTCTCTCAGACAGCACCTAACTCACTGAACCTCCCTCCTCCATCTCTCTGTCTCAGACAGCACCTAACTCACTGAACCTCCCTCCTCCCTCTCTCTCTCAGACAACACCCAACTCACTGAACCACCCTCCTCCCTCTCTGTCTCAGACAGCACCTAACTCACTGAACCTCCCTCCTCCCTCTCTCTCTGACAGCACCCAACTCACTGAACCTCCCTCCTCCCTCTTTCTCTCAGACAGCACCTAACTCACTGAACCTCCCTCCTCCCTCTCTCTGTCTCAGACAGCACCCAACTCACTGAACCTCCCTCCTCCCTCTCTCTGTTTCAGACAGCACCTAACTCATTGAACCTCCCTCCTCCCTCTCTCTCTCAGACAGCACCTAACTCATTGAACCTCCCTCCTCCCTCTCTCTAGCAGCACCTAACTAACTGAACCTCCCTCCTCCCTCGCTCTGTCTCAGACAGCACCTAAGTCACTGAACCTCCCTCCTCCCTCTCTCTCTCAGACAGCACCTAACTCATTGAACCTCCCTCCTCCCTCTCTCTGTCTCAGACAGCACCTAACTCACTGAACCTCCCTCCTCCCTCTCCCTCTCTCAGACAGCACCTAACTCACTGAACCTCCCTCCTCTCTCTCTCTCAGACAGCACCTAACTCATTGAACCTCCCTCCTCCCTCTCTCTCAGTCTCAGACAGCACCTAACTCACTGAACCTCCCTCCTCCCTCTCTCTCTCAGACAGCACCTAACTCACTGAACCTCCCTCCTCCCTCTCTCTGTCTCAGACAGCACCTAACTCACTGAACCTCCCTCCTCCCTCTCTCTCAGTCTCAGACAGCACCTAACTCACTGAACCTCCCTCCTCCCTCTCTGTCTCAGACAGCACCTAACTCACTGAACCTCCCTCCTCCCTCTCTCTGTCTCAGACAGCACCTAACTCACTGAACCTCCCTCCTCCCTCTCTCTCAGACAGCACCTAACTCACTGAACCTCCCTCCTCCCTCTCTCTCTCTCACACAGCACCTAACTCACTGAACCTCCCTCCTCCCTCTCTCTGTCACAGACAGCACCTAACTCACTGAACCTCCCTCCTCCCTCTCTCTGTCTCAGACAGCACCTAACTCACTGAACCTCCCTCCTCCCTCTCTCTCTGTCTCAGACAGCACCCAACTCACTGAACCTCCCTCCTCCCTCTCTGTCTCAGACAGCACCTAACTCACTGAACCTCCCTCCTCCCTCTCTCTGTCTCAGACAGCACCCAACTCACTGAGCCTCCCTCCTCCGTCTCAGACAGCACCTACCTCACTGAACCTCCCTCCTCCCTCTCTGTCTCAGACAACACCTAACTCACTGAACCTCCGTCCTCCCTCTCTCTGCAGACAGCACCTAACTCACTGAACCTCCGCCCTCTGTCTCAGACAGCACCTAACTCACTGAACCTCCCTCCTCCCTCTCTCTGTCTCAGACAGCACCTAACTCACTGAACCTCCCTCCGCCCTCTCTCTCAGACAGCACCTAACTCACTGAACCTCCCTCCTCCCTCTCTCTGTCTCAGACAGCACCTAACTCACTGAACCTCCCTCCTCCCTCACTCTGTCTCAGACAGCACCTAACTCACTGAACCTCCCTCCTCCCTCACTCTGAATCAGACAGCACCTAACTCACTGAACCTCCCTCCTCCCTCTCTCTGTCTCAGACAGCACCTAACTCACTGAACCTCCCTCCTCCCTCTCTCTGTCTCTGACAGCACCTAACTCACTGAACCTCCCTCCTCCCTCTCTCTGTCTCAGACAGCACCTAACTCACTGAACCTCCCTCCTCCCTCTCTCTCTCTCAGACAGCACCTAACTCACTGAACCTCCCTCCTCCATCTCTCTGTCTCAGACAGCACCTAACTCACTGAACCTCCCTCCTCCCTCTCTGTCTCAGACAACGCCCAACTCACTGAACCACCCTCCTCCCTCTCTCTGTCTCAGACAGCACCTAACTCACTGAACCTCCCTCCTCCCTCTCTCTCTGACAGCACCTAACTCACTGAACCTCCCTCCTCCCTCTCTCTGTCTCAGACAGCACCCAACTCACTGAACCTCCCTCCTCCCTCTCTCTGTCTCAGACAGCACCTAACTCATTGAACCTCCCTCCTCCTTCTCTCTCTCAGACAGCACCTAACTCACTGAACCTCCCTCCTCCCTCTCTCTGTCTCAGACAGCACCTAACTCACTGAACCTCCCTCTCTCTCTCAGACAGCACCTAACTCATTGAACCTCCCTCCTCCCTCTCTCTGTCTCAGACAGCACCTAACTCACTGAACCTCCCTCCTCCCTCTCCCTCTCTCAGACAGCACCTAACTCACTGAACCTCCCTCCTCTCTCTCTCTCAGACAGCACCTAACTCATTGAACCTCCCTCCTCCCTCTCTCTCTCAGACAGCACCTAACTCACTGATCCTCCCTCCTCCCTCTCTCTGTCTCAGACAGCACCTAACTCACTGAACCTCCCTCCTCCCTCTCTCTCTCAGACAGCACCTAACTCACTGATCCTCCCTCCTCCCTCTCTCTGTCTCAGACAGCACCTAACTCACTGAACCTCCCTCCTCCCTCTCTCTGTCTCAGACAGCACCTAACTCACTGAACCTCCCTCCTCCCTCTCTCTCTCTCACACAGCACCTAACTCACTGAACCTCCCTCCTCCCTCTCTCTGTCACAGACAGCACCTAACTCACTGAACCTCCCTCCTCCCTCTCTCTCTGTCTCAGACAGCACCCAACTCACTGAACCTCCCTCCTCCCTCTCTCTGTCTCAGACAGCACCTAACTCACTGAACCTCCCTCCTCCCTCTCTCTCTGTCTCAGACAGCACCCAACTCACTGAACCTCCCTCCTCCCTCTCTCTGTCTCAGACAGCACCTAACTCACTGAACCTCCCTCCTCCCTCTCTCTCTGTCTCAGACAGCACCTAACTCACTGAACCTCCCTCCTCCCTCTCTCTGTCTCAGACAGCACCCAACTCACTGAGCCTCCCTCCTCCCTCTCTCTGTCTCAGACAGCACCTAACTCACTGAACCTCCCTCCTCCCTCTCTCTGTCTCAGACAACACCTAACTCACTGAACCTCCCTCCTCCCTCTCTCTGTCTCAGACAGCATCTAACTCACTGAACCTCCCTTCTCCCTCTCTGTCTCAGACAGCACCTAACTCACTGAACCTCCCTCCTCCCTCACTCTGACTCAGACAGCACCTAACTCACTGAACCTCCCTCCTCCCTCTCTCTGTCTCAGACAGCACCTAACTCACTGATGCTCCCTCCTCCCTCTCTCTCTGTCTCAGACAGCACCAAACTGACTGAACCTCCCTCCTCCCTCTCTCTCTCTCTGATAGCACCTAACTCACTGAACCTCCCTCCTCCCTCTCTCTCAGACAGCACCTAACTCACTGAACCTCCCTCCTCCCTCTCTCAGTCTCAGACAGCACCTAACTCACTGAACCTCCCTCCTCCCTCTCTCTGTCTCAGACAGCACCTAACTCACTGAACCTCCCTCCTCCCTCTCTCTCTCACACAGCACCTAACTCACTGAACCTCCCTCCTCCCTCTCTCTGTCTCAGACAGCACCTAACTCACTCAATCTCCCTCCGCCCTCTCTCTGTCTGACATCACCTAATTCACTGAACCTCCCTCCTTCCTCTCTGTCTCAGACAGCACCTAACTCACTGAACCTCCCTCCTCCCTCTCTCAGTCTCAGACAGCACCTAACTCACTGAACCTCCCTCCTCCCTCTCTCTGTCACAGACAGCACCTAACTCACTGAACCTCCCTCCTCCCTCTCTCTGTCTCAGACAGCACCTAACTCACTGAACCTCCCTCCTCCCTCTCTCTCTGTCTCAGGCAGCACCTAACTCACTCAACCTCCCTCCTCCCTCTCTCTGTCTCAGACAGCACCTAACTCACTGAACCTCCCTCCTCCCTCTCTCTCAGACAGCACCTAACTCACTGAACCTCCCTCACTCTGTCTCAGACAGCACCTAACTCACTGAACCTCCCTCCTCCCTCACTCTGAATCAGACAGCACCTAACTCACTGAACCTCCCTCCTCCCTCTCTCGGTCTCAGACAGCACCTAACTCACTGAACCTCCCTCCTCCCTCTCTCTGTCTCGGACAGCACCTAACTCACTGAACCTCCCTCCTCCTCTCTCTGTCTCAGACAGCACCTAACTCACTGAACCTCCCTCCTCCCTCTCTCTGTCTCAGACAGCACCTAACTCACTGAACCTCCCTCCTCCCTCTCTCTCTGTCTCAGACAGCACCTAACTCACTGAACCTCCCTCCTCACTCTCTCTCTCTCAGACAGCACCTAACTCACTGAACCTCCCTCCTCCCTCTCTCTGTCTCAGACAGCACCCAACTCACTGAACCTCCCTCCTCCCTCTCTCTGTCTCAGACAACACCTAACTCATTGAACCTCCCTCCTCCCTCTCTCTCTCAGACAGCACCTAACTCATTGAACCTCCCTCCTCCCTCTCTCTGGCAGCACCTAACTCACTGAACCTCCCTCCTCCCTCTCTCTCTCAGACAGCACCTAACTCATTGAACCTCCCTCCTCCCTCTCTCAGACAGCACCTGACTCACTGAACCTCCCTCCTCCCTCTCCCTCTCTCAGACAGCACCTCTCACTGAACCTCCCTCCTCTCTCTCTCTCAGACAGCACCTAACTCATTGAACCTCCCTCCTCCCTCTCTCTCAGTCTCAGACAGCACCTAACTCACTGAACCTCCCTCCTCCCTCTCAGACAGCACCTAACTCACTGAACCTCCCTCCTCCCTCTCTCTGTCTCAGACAGCACCTAACTCACTGAACCTCCCTCCTCCCTCTCTCTCAGTCTCACACAGCACCTAATTCACTGAACCTCCCTCCTCCCTCTCTCTGTCTCAGACAGCACCTAACTCACTGAACCTCCCTCCTCCCTCTGTCTCAGACAGCACCTAACTCACTGAACCTCCCTCCTCCCTCTCTCTCTCTCACACAGCACCTAACTCACTGAACCTCCCTCCTCCCTCTCTCTGTCACAGACAGCACCTAACTCACTGAACCTCCCTCCTCCCTCTCTCTGTCTCAGACAGCACCTAACTCACTGAAACTCCCTCCTCCCTCTCTCTCTGTCTCAGACAGCACCCAACTCACTGAACCTCCCTCCTCCCTCTCTCTGTCTCAGACAGCACCTAACTCACTGAACCTCCCTCCTCCCTCTCTCTCTGTCTCAGACAGCACCTAACTCACTGAACCTCCCTCCTCCCTCTCTCTGTCTCAGACAGCACCTAACTCACTGAACCTCCCTCCTCCCTCTCTCTGTCTCAGACAGCACCTAACTCACTGAACCTCCCTCCTCCCTCTCTCTGTCTCAGACAACACCTAACTCACTGAACCTCCCTCCTCCCTCTCTCTGTCTCAGACAGCATCTAACTCACTGAACCTCCCTTCTCCCTCTCTGTCTCAGACAGCACCTAACTCACTGAACCTCCCTCCTCCCTCACTCTGACTCAGACAGCACCTAACTCACTGAACCTCCCTCCTCCCTCTCTCTGTCTCAGACAGCACCTAACTCACTGAAGCTCCCTCCTCCCTCTCTCTCTGTCTCAGACAGCACCTAACTGACTGAACCTCCCTCCTCCCTCTCTCTCTCTCTGATAGCACCTAACTCACTGAAACTCCCTCCTCCCTCTCTCTCAGACAGCACCTAACTCACTGAACCTCCCTCCTCCCTCTCTCAGTCTCAGACAGCACCTAACTCACTGAACCTCCCTCCTCCCTCTCTCTCTCACACAGCACCTAACTCACTGAACCTCCCTCCTCCCTCTCTCTGTCTCAGACAGCACCTAACTCACTCAATCTCCCTCCGCCCTCTCTCTGTCTGACATCACCTAATTCACTGAACCTCCCTCCTTCCTCTCTGTCTCAGACAGCACCTAACTCATTGAACCTCCCTCCTCCCTCTCTCAGTCTCAGACAGCACCTAACTCACTGAACCTCCCTCCTCCCTCTCTCTGTCACAGACAGCACCTAACTCACTGAACCTCCCTCCTCCCTCTCTCTGTCTCAGACAGCACCTAACTCACTGAACCTCCCTCCTCCCTCTCTCTCTGTCTCAGGCAGCACCTAACTCACTCAACCTCCCTCCTCCCTCTCTCTGTCTCAGACAGCACCTAACTCACTGAACCTCCCTCCTCCCTCTCTCTCAGACAGCACCTAACTCACTGAACCTCCCTCCTCCCTCACTCTGTCTCAGACAGCACCTAACTCACTGAACCTCCCTCCTCCCTCACTCTGAATCAGACAGCACCTAACTCACTGAACCTCCCTCCTCCCTCTCTCGGTCTCAGACAGCACCTAACTCACTGAACCTCCCTCCTCCCTCTCTCTGTCTCGGACAGCACCTAACTCACTGAACCTCCCTCCTCCTCTCTCTGTCTCAGACAGCACCTAACTCACTGAACCTCCCTCCTCCCTCTCTCTGTCTCAGACAGCACCTAACTCACTGAACCTCCCTCCTCCCTCTCTCTCTGTCTCAGACAGCACCTAACTCACTGAACCTCCCTCCTCACTCTCTCTCTCTCAGACAGCACCTAACTCACTGAACCTCCCTCCTCCCTCTCTCTGTCTCAGACAGCACCCAACTCACTGAACCTCCCTCCTCCCTCTCTCTGTCTCAGACAACACCTAACTCATTGAACCTCCCTCCTCCCTCTCTCTCTCAGACAGCACCTAACTCATTGAACCTCCCTCCTCCCTCTCTCTGGCAGCACCTAACTCACTGAACCTCCCTCCTCCCTCTCTCTCTCAGACAGCACCTAACTCATTGAACCTCCCTCCTCCCTCTCTCAGACAGCACCTGACTCACTGAACCTCCCTCCTCCCTCTCCCTCTCTCAGACAGCACCTCTCACTGAACCTCCCTCCTCTCTCTCTCTCAGACAGCACCTAACTCATTGAACCTCCCTCCTCCCTCTCTCTCAGTCTCAGACAGCACCTAACTCACTGAACCTCCCTCCTCCCTCTCAGACAGCACCTAACTCACTGAACCTCCCTCCTCCCTCTCTCTGTCTCAGACAGCACCTAACTCACTGAACCTCCCTCCTCCCTCTCTCTCAGTCTCACACAGCACCTAATTCACTGAACCTCCCTCCTCCCTCTCTCTGTCTCAGACAGCACCTAACTCACTGAACCTCCCTCCTCCCTCTCTCTGTCTCAGACAGCACCTAACTCACTGAACCTCCCTCCTCCCTCTCTCTCTCTCACACAGCACCTAACTCACTGAACCTCCCTCCTCCCTCTCTCTGTCACAGACAGCACCTAACTCACTGAACCTCCCTCCTCCCTCTCTCTGTCTCAGACAGCACCTAACTCACTGAAACTCCCTCCTCCCTCTCTCTCTGTCTCAGACAGCACCCAACTCACTGAACCTCCCTCCTCCCTCTCTCTGTCTCAGACAGCACCTAACTCACTGAACCTCCCTCCTCCCTCTCTCTCTGTCTCAGACAGCACCTAACTCACTGAACCTCCCTCCTCCCTCTCTCTGTCTCAGACAGCACCTAACTCACTGAACCTCCCTCCTCCCTCTCTCTGTCTCAGACAGCACCTAACTCACTGAACCTCCCTCCTCCCTCTCTCTGTCTCAGACAACACCTAACTCACTGAACCTCCCTCCTCCCTCTCTCTGTCTCAGACAGCATCTAACTCACTGAACCTCCCTTCTCCCTCTCTGTCTCAGACAGCACCTAACTCACTGAACCTCCCTCCTCCCTCACTCTGACTCAGACAGCACCTAACTCACTGAACCTCCCTCCTCCCTCTCTCTGTCTCAGACAGCACCTAACTCACTGAAGCTCCCTCCTCCCTCTCTCTCTGTCTCAGACAGCACCTAACTGACTGAACCTCCCTCCTCCCTCTCTCTCTCTCTCTCTCTGATAGCACCTAACTCACTCAATCTCCCTCCGCCCTCTCTCTGTCTCAGACAGCACCTAATTCACTGAACCTCCCTCCTCCCTCTCTGTCTCACACAGCACCTAACTCACTGAACCTCCCTCCTCCCTCTCTCTGTCTCAGACAGCACCTAACTCACTCAATCTCCCTCCGCCCTCTCTCTGTCTGACATCACCTAATTCACTGAACCTCCCTCCTTCCTCTCTGTCTCAGACAGCACCTAACTCACTGAACCTCCCTCCTCCCTCTCTCAGTCTCAGACAGCACCTAACTCACTGAACCTCCCTCCTCCCTCTCTCTGTCACAGACAGCACCTAACTCACTGAACCTCCCTCCTCCCTCTCTCTGTCTCAGACAGCACCTAACTCACTGAACCTCCCTCCTCCCTCTCTCTCTGTCTCAGGCAGCACCTAACTCACTCAACCTCCCTCCTCCCTCTCTCTGTCTCAGACAGCACCTAACTCACTGAACCTCCCTCCTCCCTCTCTCTGACAGCACCTAACTCACTGAACCTCCCTCCTCCCTCACTCTGTCTCAGACAGCACCTAACTCACTGAACCTCCCTCCTCCCTCACTCTGAATCAGACAGCACCTAACTCACTGAACCTCCCTCCTCCCTCTCTCGGTCTCAGACAGCACCTAACTCACTGAACCTCCCTCCTCCCTCTCTCTGTCTCGGACAGCACCTAAGTCACTGAACCTCCCTCCTCCTCTCTCTGTCTCAGACAGCACCTAACTCACTGAACCTCCCTCCTCCCTCTCTCTGTCTCAGACAGCACCTAACTCACTGAACCTCCCTCCTCCCTCTCTCTCTGTCTCAGACAGCACCTAACTCACTGAACCTCCCTCCTCCCTCTCTCTGTCTCAGACAGCACCTAACTCACTGAACCTCCCTCCTCCCTCTCTCTGTCTCAGACAGCACCTAACTCACTGAACCTCCCTCCTCCCTCTCTCTCTGTCTCAGACAGCACCAAACTCACTGAACCTCCCTCCTCACTCTCTCTCTCTCAGACAGCACCTAACTCACTGAACCTCCCTCCTCCCTCTCTCTGTCTCAGACAGCACCCAACTCACTGAACCTCCCTCCTCCCTCTCTCTGTCTCAGACAACACCTAACTCATTGAACCTCCCTCCTCCCTCTCTCTCTCAGACAGCACCTAACTCATTGAAGCTCCCTCCTCCCTCTCTCTGGCAGCACCTAACTCACTGAACCTCCCTCCTCCCTCTCTCTGTCTCAGACAGCACCTAACTCACTGAACCTCCCTCCTCCCTCTCCCTCTCTCAGACAGCACCTAACTCACTGAACCTCCCTCCTCTCTCTCTCTCAGACAGCACCTAACTCATTGAACCTCCCTCCTCCCTCTCAGACAGCACCTAACTCACTGAACCTCCCTCCTCCCTCTCTCTGTCTCAGACAGCACCTAACTCACTGAACCTCCCTCCTCCCTCTCCCTCTCTCAGACAGCACCTAACTCACTGAACCTCCCTCCTCTCTCTCTCTCAGACAGCACCTAACTCATTGAACCTCCCTCCTCCCTCTCAGACAGCACCTAACTCACTGAACCTCCCTCCTCCCTCTCTCTGTCTCAGACAGCACCTAACTCACTGAACCTCCCTCCTCTCTCTCTCTCAGACAGCACCTAACTCATTGAACCTCCCTCCTCCCTCTCAGACAGCACCTAACTCACTGAACCTCCCTCCTCCCTCTCTCTGTCTCAGACAGCACCTAACTCACTGAACCTCCCTCCTCCCTCTCTCTGTCTCAGACAGCACCCAACTCACTGAACCTCCCTCCTCCCTCTCTCTGTCTCAGACAACACCTAACTCACTGAACCTCCCTCCTCCCTCTCTCTCTGTCTCAGACAGCACCCAACTCACTGAACCTCCCTCCTCCCTCTCTCTGTCTCAGACAGCACCTAACTCATTGAAACTCCCTCCTCCCTCTCTCTGTCTCAGACAGCACCCAACTCACTGAACCTCCCTCCTCCCTCTCTGTCTCAGACAACACCCAACTCACTGAACCACCCTCCTCCCTCTCTCTGTCTCAGACAGCACCTAACTCACTGAACCTCCCTCCTCCCTCTCTCTCTGACAGCACCTAACTCACTGAACCTCCCTCCTCCCTCTCTCTCTCAGACAGCACCGAACTCACTGAACCTCCCTCCTCCCTCTCTCTGTCTCAGACAGCACCCAACTCACTGAACCTCCCTCCTCCCTCTCTCTGTCTCAGACAGCACCTAACTCATTGAACCTCCCTCCTCCCTCTCTCTCTCAGACAGCACCTAACTCACTGAACCTCCCTCCTCCCTCTCTCTGTCTCAGACAGCACCTAACTCACTGAACCTCCCTCCTCCCTCTCTCTCTCAGACAGCACCTAACTCATTGAACCTCCCTCCTCCCTCTCTCTGTCTCAGACAGCACCTAACTCACTGAACCTCCCTCCTCCCTCTCTCTCAGACAGCACCTAACTCACTGAACCTCCCTCCTCTCTCTCTCTCAGACAGCACCTAACTCATTGAACCTCCCTCCTCCCTCTCTCTGTCTCAGACAGCACCTAACTCACTGAACCTCCCTCCTCCCTCTCTCTCTCAGACAGCACCTAACTCACTGAACCTCCCTCCTCCCTCTCTCTGTCTCAGACAGCACCTAACTCACTGAACCTCCCTCCTCCCTCGCTCTCTCTGACAGCACCTAACTCACTGAACCTCCCTCCTCCCTCTCTCTCTGTCTCAGACAGCACCCAACTCACTGAACCTCCCTCCTCCCTCTCTCTGTCTCAGACAGCACCTAACTCACTGAACCTCCCTCCTCCCTCTCTCTCTGTCTCAGACAGCATCTAACTCACTGAACCTCCCTCCTCCCTCTCTCTGTCTCAGACAGCACCCAACTCACTGAGCCTCCCTCCTCCCTCTCTCTGTCTCAGACAGCACCTAACTCACTGAACCTCCCTCCTCCCTCTCTGTCTCAGACAACACCTAACTCACTGAACCTCCCTCCTCCCTCTCTCAGTCAGCACCTAACTCACTGAACCTCCCTCCTCCCTCTCTCAGTCTCAGACAGCACCTAACTCACTGAACCTCCCTCCTCCCTCTCTCTGTCTCAGACAGCACCTAACTCACTGAACCTCCCTCCTCCCTCTCTCTCTCAGACAGCACCTAACTCACTCAATCTCCCTGCGCCCTCTCTCTGTCTCAGACAGCACCTAATTCACTGAACCTCCCTCCTCCCTCTCTCTCTCACACAGCACCTAACTCACTGAACCTCCCTCCTCCCTCTCTGTCTCACACAGCACCTAACTCACTGAACCTCCCTCCTCCCTCTCTCTGTCTCAGACAGCACCTAACTCACTCAATCTCCCTCCGCCCTCTCTCTGTCTCAGACATCACCTAATTCACTGAACCTCCCTCCTCCCTCTCTGTCTCACACAGCACCTAACTCACTGAACCTCCCTCCTCCCTCTCTCTCTGTCTCAGACAGCACCTAACTCACTGAACCTCCCTCCTCCCTCTCTCTGTCTCAGACAGCACCTAACTCACTGAACCTCCCTCCTCCCTCTCTCTCTGTCTCAGACAGCACCTAACTCACTGAACCTCCCTCCTCACTCTCTCTCTCAGACAGCACCTAACTCACTGAACCTCCCTCCTCCCTCTCTGTCTCAGACAACACCCAACTCACTGAACCACCCTCCTCCCTCTCTCTGTCTCAGACAGCACCTAACTCACTGAACCTCCCTCCTCCCTCTCTCTCTGACAGCACCTAACTCACTGAACCTCCCTCCTCCCTCTCTCTCTCAGACAGCACCTAACTCACTGAACCTCCCTCCTCCCTCTCTCTCTGTCTCAGACAGCACCCAACTCACTGAACCTCCCTCCTCCCTCTCTCTGTCTCAGACAGCACCTAACTCATTGAAACTCCCTCCTCCCTCTCTCTGTCTCAGACAGCACCCAACTCACTGAACCTCCCTCCTCCCTCTCTGTCTCAGACAACACCCAACTCACTGAACCACCCTCCTCCCTCTCTCTGTCTCAGACAGCACCTAACTCACTGAACCTCCCTCCTCCCTCTCTCTCTGACAGCACCTAACTCACTGAACCTCCCTCCTCCCTCTCTCTCTCAGACAGCACCGAACTCACTGAACCTCCCTCCTCCCTCTCTCTGTCTCAGACAGCACCCAACTCACTGAACCTCCCTCCTCCCTCTCTCTGTCTCAGACAGCACCTAACTCATTGAACCTCCCTCCTCCCTCTCTCTCTCAGACAGCACCTAACTCACTGAACCTCCCTCCTCCCTCTCTCTGTCTCAGACAGCACCTAACTCACTGAACCTCCCTCCTCCCTCTCTCTCTCAGACAGCACCTAACTCATTGAACCTCCCTCCTCCCTCTCTCTGTCTCAGACAGCACCTAACTCACTGAACCTCCCTCCTCCCTCTCTCTCAGACAGCACCTAACTCACTGAACCTCCCTCCTCTCTCTCTCTCAGACAGCACCTAACTCATTGAACCTCCCTCCTCCCTCTCTCTGTCTCAGACAGCACCTAACTCACTGAACCTCCCTCCTCCCTCTCTCTCTCAGACAGCACCTAACTCACTGAACCTCCCTCCTCCCTCTCTCTGTCTCAGACAGCACCTAACTCACTGAACCTCCCTCCTCCCTCGCTCTCTCTGACAGCACCTAACTCACTGAACCTCCCTCCTCCCTCTCTCTCTGTCTCAGACAGCACCCAACTCACTGAACCTCCCTCCTCCCTCTCTCTGTCTCAGACAGCACCTAACTCACTGAACCTCCCTCCTCCCTCTCTCTCTGTCTCAGACAGCATCTAACTCACTGAACCTCCCTCCTCCCTCTCTCTGTCTCAGACAGCACCCAACTCACTGAGCCTCCCTCCTCCCTCTCTCTGTCTCAGACAGCACCTAACTCACTGAACCTCCCTCCTCCCTCTCTGTCTCAGACAACACCTAACTCACTGAACCTCCCTCCTCCCTCTCTCAGTCAGCACCTAACTCACTGAACCTCCCTCCTCCCTCTCTCAGTCTCAGACAGCACCTAACTCACTGAACCTCCCTCCTCCCTCTCTCTGTCTCAGACAGCACCTAACTCACTGAACCTCCCTCCTCCCTCTCTCTCTCAGACAGCACCTAACTCACTCAATCTCCCTGCGCCCTCTCTCTGTCTCAGACAGCACCTAATTCACTGAACCTCCCTCCTCCCTCTCTCTCTCACACAGCACCTAACTCACTGAACCTCCCTCCTCCCTCTCTGTCTCACACAGCACCTAACTCACTGAACCTCCCTCCTCCCTCTCTCTGTCTCAGACAGCACCTAACTCACTCAATCTCCCTCCGCCCTCTCTCTGTCTCAGACATCACCTAATTCACTGAACCTCCCTCCTCCCTCTCTGTCTCACACAGCACCTAACTCACTGAACCTCCCTCCTCCCTCTCTCTCTGTCTCAGACAGCACCTAACTCACTGAACCTCCCTCCTCCCTCTCTCTGTCTCAGACAGCACCTAACTCACTGAACCTCCCTCCTCCCTCTCTCTCTGTCTCAGACAGCACCTAACTCACTGAACCTCCCTCCTCACTCTCTCTCTCAGACAGCACCTAACTCACTGAACCTCCCTCCTCCCTCTCTGTCTCAGACAACACCCAACTCACTGAACCACCCTCCTCCCTCTCTCTGTCTCAGACAGCACCTAACTCACTGAACCTCCCTCCTCCCTCTCTCTCTGACAGCACCTAACTCACTGAACCTCCCTCCTCCCTCTCTCTCTCAGACAGCACCTAACTCACTGAACCTCCCTCCTCCCTCTCTCTGTCTCAGACAGCACCCAACTCACTGAACCTCCCTCCTCCCCCTCTCTGTCTCAGACAGCACCGAACTCATTGAACCTCCCTCCTCCCTCTCTCTCTCTCAGACAGCACCTAACTCACTGAACCTCCCTCCTCTCTCTCTCTCAGACAGCACCTAACTCATTGAACCTCCCTCCTCCCTCTCTCTCAGTCTCAGACAGCACCTAACTCACTGAACCTCCCTCCTCCCTCTCTCTGTCTCAGACAGCACCTAACTCACTGAACCTCCGTCCTCCCTCTCTCTCAGTCTCAGACAGCACCTAACTCACTGAACCTCCCTCCTCCCTCTCTCTGTCTCAGACAGCACCTAACTCACTGAACCTCCCTCCTCCCTCTCTCTGTCTCAGACAGCACCTAACTCACTGAACCTCCCTCCTCCCTCTCTCTGTCTCAGACAGCACCTAACTCACTGAACCTCCCTCCTCCCTCTCTCTCTCTCACACAGCACCTAACTCACTGAACCTCCCTCCTCCCTCTCTCTGTCACAGACAGCACCTAACTCACTGAACCTCCCTCCTCCCTCTCTCTGTCTCAGACAGCACCTAACTCACTGAACCTCCCTCCTCCCTCTCTCTGTCTCAGACAGCACCTAACTCACTGAACCTCCCTCCTCCCTCTCTCTCAGACAGCACCTAACTCACTGAACCTCCCTCCTCCCTCACTCTGTCTCAGACAGCACCTAACTCACTGAACCTCCCTCCTCCCTCTCTCTCAGACAGCACCTAACTCACTGAACCTCCCTCCTCCCTCACTCTGTCTCAGACAGCACCTAACTCACTGAACCTCCCTCCTCCCTCACTCTGAATCAGACAGCACCTAACTCACTGAACCTCCCTCCTCCCTCTCTCTGTCTCGGACAGCACCTAACTCACTTAACCTCCCTCCTCCCTCTCTCTGTCTCAGACAGCACCTAACTCACTGAACCTCCCTCCTCCCTCTCTCTCTGTCTCAGACAGCACCGAACTCACTGAACCTCCCTCCTCCCTCTCTCTGTCTCAGACAGCACCTAACTCACTGAACCTCCCTCCTCCCTCTCTCTCTGTCTCAGACAGCACCTAACTCACTGAACCTCCCTCCTCACTCTCTCTC